>NC_136471.1:98469585-99141183 GCF_902686455.1 Sciurus vulgaris | reverse complement strand
AAAAACCTACCACACACATGGACTCAGTAAAACAGCGGGGATTTCCATCCTTATATCAGACAAAGTGGACTTCAAGCCAAAGTTAGTCAGAAGGGATAAAGAAGGACATTTCATACTGCTTAAGAAAACCATAAATCAGGAAGACATAATGATAGTAAATATTTATGCCCCAAACAATGGTGCATCCCTGTACATCAAACAAATCCTTCTCAATTTCAAGAATCACATAGACCACAACACAATAATTCTGGGCGACTTTAATGCACCGCTGTCACCACTAGATAGATCTTCCAAACAAAATCCAACCAAAGAAACCATAGAACTCAATAACACAATCAATAACCTAGACTTAATAGACATATATAGAATATTCCGTCCATCAACAAGCGGATACACTTTCTTCTCAGCAGCACATGGAACCTTCTCGAAAATAGACCATGTGTTATGCCACAAAGCAGCCCTTAGGAAATGCAAAAAAAATAGAGATACTGCCTTGTATTCTATCAGATCATAATGGACTGAGAGTAGAAATCAATGACAAAATAAAAAAAGGAAATTACTGCAACACTTGGAGACTAAATAATATGCTATTGAATGAAACATGGATAACAAAAAACATCAGGGAGGAGATTGAAAAATTCTTAGAGGTCAATGAGAATGATGATACAACATATCAAAATCTCTGGGACACTATGAAAGCGGTACTAAGAGGAAAATTCATCGTATGGAGTGCATTCCAGAAAAGAATGAAAAGTCAACAATTAAATGACCTAACATTACAGCTCAAAGCCCTAGAAAAAGAAGAACAGAATAACAGCAAAAGTAGTAGAAGACAGGAAATAATTAAAATCAGAGCTGAAATCAATGAAATTGAAACAAAAGAAACTATTCAAAATATTGACATAACAAAAAGTTGGTTCTTTGAGAAAGTAAACAAAATAGATAAACCCTTAGCCACACTAACAAAGAGAAGGAGAGAGAAGACTCAAATTACTAAAATACATGATGCAAAAGGAAATATCACGACAGACACCACTGAGATACAGAACACAATGAGAAGCTACTTCGAAAATCTGTATTCCAACAAAATAGAAACTACCAAAGACATTGACAAATTTCTAGAGACATATGCTCCTCCCAAACTGACCCAGGAGGATATACACGATTTAAACAGATCAATATCAAGCAATGAAATAGAAGAAGCCATTAAAAATCTACCACCCAAGAAAAGCCCAGGACCAGACGGATTCTCAGCCAAGTTCTACAAGACCTTCAAAGAAAAACTCATTCCAATACTCCTCAAAGTATTCCAGGAAATAGAAAAGGAGGGTACCCTACCGAACTCATTCTATGAAGCTAATATCACCCTCATACCCAAACCAGGAAAAGACACATCAAGGAAAGAGAATTTTAGACCAATATCCTTGATGAATATAGATGCAAAGATCCTTAACAAAATATTGGCAAACCGTATCCAAAAACATATTAAGAAAATCATCCACCACGATCAAGTGGGGTTCATTCCTGGAATGCAAGGATGGTTCAACATTCGTAAATCAATAAACGTAATCCATCATGTCAATAGACTTAAGGATAAGAATCATATGGTTATTTCAATTGACACAGAAAAACATTTGACAAAATACAACACCCCTTCATGCTCAAAACACTAGAAAAAATAGGGATAGTAGGAACATACCTGAACATTGTAAAGGCTATTTATGCTAAGCCCATGGCCAACATCATTCTTAATGGAGAAAAACTGAAACAATTCCCTTTAAAAACGGGAACAAGACAGGGATGTCCTCTTTCACCACTTCTATTCAACATTGTCCTAGAAACTCTAGCCAGAGCAATTAGGCAGACTAAAGAAATTAAAGGGATGCGAATAGGAAAAGAGGAACTTAAGCTGTCACTATTTGCGGATGACATGATTCTATATTTAGAGGATCCAAAAACCTCCTCCAGAAAACTTCTAGACCTCATCAATAAATTCAGCAAAATAGCAGGCTATAAAATCAACACACATAAATCTACAGCATTTTTATATGCAAGCGACAAAACAGCTGAAAGGGAAATGAGAAAAACAACTCCATTTGCAATAGCCTCAAAAAAAATAAAATACTTGGTCATCCATCTAACCAAAGAGGTAAAAGATCTCTACAATGAAAACTACAAAACACTAAAGAAAGAAATTAAGGAAGACCTTAGAAGATGGAAAGATCTCCCATGTTCTTGGATAGGCAGAATTAATATTATCAAAATGGCCATACTACCAAAAGTGCTATACAGATTCAATGCAATTCCAATTAAAATCCCAATGACGTACCTTACAGAAATAGAGCAAGCAATCATGAAATTCATCTGGAAGAATAAGAAACCCAGAATAGCTAAAGCAATCCTTAGCAGGAAGAATGAAACAGGGGGTATCGCAATACCAGAACTTCAACTATACTACAAAGCAATAGTAACAAAAACAGCATGGTATTGGCACCAAAATAGACAGGTAGATCAATGGTACAGAATAGAGGACATGGACACAAACCCAAATAAATACAATTTTCTCATAGTAGACAAAGGTGCCAAAAATATGCAATGGAGAAAAGATAGCCTCTTCAACAAATGGTGCTGGGAAACCTGGAAATCCTTATGCAACAGAATGAAACTAAATCCCTATCTCTCACCCTGCACAAAACTCAACTCACAATGGATCAAGGACCTTGAAATCAAACCAAAGACCCTGCATCTTATAGAAGAAAAAGTAGGTCCAAATCTTCACCTTGTTGGCTTAGGATCAGACTTCCTTAACAGGACTCTCATAGCACAAGAAATAAAAGCAAGAATCAACAACTGGAATAGATTCAAACTAAATAGCTTTCTCTCAGCAAAGGAAACTATCAGCAATGCGAAGAGAGAGCCTACAGAGTGGGAGAAAATCTTTGCCACTCATACTTCAGATAGAGCACTAATTTCCAGAATATATAAAGAACTCAAAAAACTCTACACGAAGAATGCAAATAATCCAATCAACAAATGGGCTAAGGAAATGAACAGACACTTCACAGAAGAAGATCTACATGCAATCAACAGATATATGAAAAAATGTTCAACATCTTTAGTAATAAGAGAAATGCTAATCAAAACTACACTAAGATTCCATCTCACCCCAATTAGAATGGTGATTATCAAGAATACAAGCAACAACAGGTGTTGGAGAGGATGTGAGGAAAAAGGTACACTCATACATTGCTGGTGGGGCTGCAAATTAGTGCAGCCACTCTGGAAGGCAGTGTGGAGATTCCTTAGAATAGTTGGAATGGACCTACCATTTGACCCAGCTATCCCACTCCTTGGCCTATACCCAAAGGACTTAAAATCAACATACTACAGAGATAGAGCCACATCAATGTTCATAGCTGCTCAATTCACAATAGCCAGATTGTGGAACCAACCTAGATGCCCTTCAGTGGATGAATGGATAAAGAAACTGTAGTATATATATACAATGGAATATTACTCAGCTATAAAGAATAATAAAATTATGGCATTTGCAGGCAAATGGATGAAATTGGAGAATATCATGTTAAGTGAAATAAGCCAATCTCAAAAATCCAAAAGAGGAATGATCTCACTGATAAGCGGATGATGACACTTTGTGGGGGGTGGGAGGGGGACAAGAATGGAGAAAGGAGGGACTGAATAGAGGGAAAAGAGAGGTGGGAGGGGTGGTGGGGGAGGAAAAAAATAATGGAATGAATCAAACATCATTACTCTATGTAAATATATGAATATGCAAATGGTATGCTGTTACTCCATGTACAAACTCAAACAACATATATCCGATTTGTTTACAATAAAAATAAATTAAAAAAAAAGAACAGACATTAAGGAAAACAATAGAAAACTTCCTCAAAAATAAAACTACCATCCTCATATTATTCCCCTGCCTTTAATTATAAAATAAGAAATCTCAGAATGTTTCATTATGCACCATGAAATCTACCGTATTCCTAGTAAGGGTTTATCAAACTACACAGTGTAAACATCTTATTTTTGTACACTGACTGACATCAGGCACAGAGAAAAAGGCCACATTCCCAAAGGAGTGGCACCAACTGAAAGATGGATGATGGGGCTGAGAAGTATATTTTGTTGTGATCCTAAAATTCTTTGATTTTAAATCATGAAAGCACAGACAGTATAAAGTTTGTATTCTTAATGTTGTATGTTACATTTTAAAGTCCATTTAATTAAAAAAATAAAAAATAAAACTACCATATGATCTAGTAATCCCACTTGTGGATCACTTCCAAAGGAAATGAAATCAGTATGTCAAAGAGATATCTGTACTCCCATGATCAATGCAGAATAATTCACAATGACCGAAATATGGAATAAAACTCTGTGTTTGTGTAACTCAGTTTATCGTTGCTGTAACCAAAATACCTAACAAGAACAATTTAGAGGAAGAAAAGTTTATTTTGACTCACTGTTTCAAAGTTTCAGTCCATGGTCAGTTGACTCCATTGCTCTGGGCCCAAGATAGGCAGAACATCATGGTCAAAGAGTACACTGGAGAAAAGCTTCTCTGTTCAGGGCAGTCAGAAAGCAGAGAGATAGGAAGGACGGGCAGGGAAGATGCACCCTTCCAGGGCACGCTCCCAGTGACCCACCTCCTCTAGCCGCACCCAACTGCCTATAGTTACCACCCATTCAGTCCATTCAAATCAATAACCAAGCAAAAGAATTAATCCAATGATTAGGTTAGAGCTCTCACAATCCAATTACTGCACCTCTGAATAGTTCTGCATTAACACTGGAGATTTGGGTGAACACCTCATATCCAAATCATAATGGTGTCCATCATGGATGAATGGATAAAGAAAATGTGGTATAGGTGCACCATGGAATACTCTTGGCCTTAGAAAAACAATGAAATCCTGTCATTTGAGACTATATGGGTGAACTTAGAAGAGATTATGTTAAGTGAAATAAGCCACATACCACATTACATGAAAGAGATATACCACGTGATCTTACGTGAAATCCAAAAATGTTGAACCCATGGGAAAAAAGAGTAGAATGGTAGTTAATTGGGGCTAGGAAGAAAAGGAAAAGGGTGGGGAGATGTTGGTCAAAGGATACAAAATTTCACTTAGGAGGAATAAGTTCAAGACTCTACCAGCTACTATAATTAATAGCAGTATATTCTTGAAAACTGCTGAGAGATAGATGTGTTCTCAACAGGAAAAAAATGGTTAGCATGTGAGGTAATGAATATGTTAATTAGGTCAATTTGGCCTTTATATGGTGTACACAAATTGCAAAATATTTTGGCTTCAGGCCTATAATCCCAGCTATTCTGGAGGTTGAGGCAAGAGGATTGCAAGTTCAAGGCCAGCCTGGGCAACAAAATGAGGCCAGTCTCAAAATGAAAAATAAAAAGGGCTGAGGATGTAGCTCAGTGGTGAGTAATGTCCTTAGTATGAGTAAGGCCCTGGGTTCGTGCCCAGCAACAAAGCAAGTGAATAAATAAAATTTTAAAACCATTTAAAAATTGACTATGAATCTATACTTGCTGAATTTCATTGATGGGTATCTGAGGGCTTAGCATCCTCTTCTGTTTTAGAAAATGTTAGAAAGTTGTCATAATAAACAGTCAAAAACCAAACCACTAATTACTCATATCTAATAAAATATTACCACATGGAAATAATGTTATCAGACTTCCTAATGTTTTTAAAGAATTCAGACATTCAGATACCAATGTAAAATCTTTGGTGTTTGATGATCCATTTTTAAATCACAGGGCACAAAAAACAGTTACATGTGGAGTTTGGATTCAGCACACAGCCCCCACTTTGCAACGTATAATTTAGAATTAATGGATTCTGAGATCACCTATCATAAAACTTATCTTAAGCATACAGTTAACATTCTGCATTTTTTTTTTTTGTACTGGAGAATGAACCCAGGGGTGCTTAACCACTGAGCATCATCCCAGTCCTTTTTTGTATTTAATTTAGAGACAGGGTCTTGCTGAGATTGCTTAGTGCCTTGCTAAGTTGCTGAGACTGGCTTTGAACTCTCAATCCTCCTGCCTCAGCCTCCCAAGCGGCTGGGATTACAGGCATGTGCCACTGTACTTGGTTGTGCATTTTATTTTTAAAATCACAACCAATTTCAAAAAAGTTCAAAGAATGATGAAAAAGTCACTCATGTATTTACTATGTAGCCTTAAGAAAACTTAACATGCTGCCCCAAGTGCTTCTAAAAGAAATAAAATGCCATTTTGTATTAATGTATTATTAATGCCATTTTGGTGCCTCTCCTTTATCTCTTCAAGTAAAACTATCCTGAAGTTTGTGTCCATCTTTCCCAGCCAACTTTGTAGAATTTCACTACAGCTGTTATTTATCCAAAGAACAGCAAATGTGTTTTCTTTTTCTAGTCTTGAAATAAATGGTTTTACACAGTCACAAAAATTCAATTAGATTTCTACTTAGCAACAAAAAACAGCTAGAAAACTAACTTTTAAAAGACCACTTAGAATAACATTGAGAAATAATTTGTATCTAGGAATAAACCTAAGAAAGGATGGGTAAGACATTTAGGGGGGAATGATAAACTATATTGAAAGGCATTAAATAAGGTCTAAAGAAATGGAGATAAGGCTGGGGGTATAGCTCAGTGGCAGAGCACTTACATAAGCATGCATGACACTCTGAGTTCAATCGCCAGGACCATGAGCATAAATACATAAACACATAAATAAAAAAAATGTAGATAGACATTATATGCATGGGTTGGAATATTCAAAATTATGAAGATATCAATTCTCCTCATTGTCACTCCAGTGACAATCCCAAAAGGGAAAAATATAGAGAAGGGGGAAAAAACACATAGAAAGATACATTTACATAAATACATATAAATATAAATACATAAATGTATTCACATAAATACAAATAATAAAATAAATACATTCATTTATATAAATGAATGTAATGTATAATGTATATAATGATACATAATGTATAATGTATATTTATATAAATGGTACATTTAAATACATTTCAAAAACATACAAAAGCCGGCAAAATAGTGTTTAGTTACACAAACATATGCAAACTATTAAAACTATAAATGGAAATAAATGATAAAGGTTACAGTTGGGGAAGAGGGGACAGAAATTCAAAGATAACAATAATGTTCTTTTTCTTTCTTATTTATTTATTTATATTTGTGGTACTAGAGATTGAACCCAAGGCTGTTCTACCACTGAGCTACATCCCCAACCCTTTTTATTTTTTATTCTGATAAAGGGCCTCTGTAAGTTGTTGAGGCTGGCCTGGAACTTGTGATCCTCCTGCCTCAGTCTCCTAAGTTGCCTGGGATGACAGGCCTGTGCCACCACATCCCACAAAGTTTGGCACTCTTTCATTTTCTCTGTTCTGTATCAGTTTAGACAACATCTAGCTCCACATCTTTCATATTAGTGTTCAAGGGAGTTTAAAAGTGTGCTATTATGAAATATGAACTTGGTCTTCTTTCCCCCATTTCTTGGCATACAACTACTAAAATCCTTGGAATCTGTGAAGTGATAATGTCTTTTGTACACTGATTGACTGATGGCTGGCAGCCCCTAAGTAGCTTCAGGATGAAGCTGATTACTCTAAGAACCAAGGCAGGATTAGAGGACTGGAACTTTTGCCCCACCCCCAAATTTGCAGAGGGGAGAATTGCTGAAGGTTTAAATCGATCACCAATAATAAAATCAATCATAACTATGCAATGAATCCTCCATAAGCCTCAAGGGAAATAGTTAAGAGAGCTTCCAGATAGCAGTATACACAGAGGATCCTGCAGTTCGGTGTCCCCAAAGAGGGCATGGAAGTTCTGCGCCCCTTCCCCAATTCCTTACCCTATGCATCTTGTCTCGTGTTATTCTGTACCCATTGTAATATCCCTTATAATAAACCAGTAGCATAAATGTTTCATATGTTTTAACCCACAGAGCAGGTTGTGGGCACCTCAATTTATAGTCCATGGGTCAGAAGCACAACCTGGGGCTTGTCATTGGCATCTGAAGCTGGGCAGTCTTGGGGACTGAGTCCTTCCTTAACCTGTTGGATTGGAAGTTATTTTCAGGTAGATAGCATCAGAATTGGACTGAATTAGAGCTTGCCAATGTGTCTGCTAGAGGATTGTTTGCTTGCTTAGCAATGTATGGGAAAATCCCCCATACATTTGGTCACAGAATTTTCTGTGTTGATGGTTGAATGAGAGTATAGGAGAAACAGAGTTTGGAGAAACAGAGTTTAGTTTCTCCTATTTTCTCAGAAAAGGAGATGTTAGAACTGAAGACAGAATATTTGGGAATAAGTGACATACAGATGACTGTTAAAGCTGAAAATGAGTTTTCTTATAGGAAATTATAAAAGATGCAAGCCACAGAACTACCAGAGAATAAACCTTGGAAAACAACTCCTTTTACTACCATTATTTCTTTCCAAAGTAAATGACTAGATAGAATGGACAAAATTAGAAAGGCATGTGTTCCATCCTAGCTTTGCTGCTTACTAGCTAGGTGATCTTCAGGAAACCATGTAACCTCTCTGTGCTCTAGATTTTAATCTATAAAATAGATGGTCATGAGAATTACACTGAAAAATAAATGTAAAGCACTTAGCATTGTAGCAAGCACATAATATACACTCAATAAATGCCATTTTGTTTTAAAATTTTGTATTAGAAACAGGAAGATCAGAGGCCAAGAAGGTATGTGTTAAAACTAAAGAAATGGGGCTGGAGATGCAGCTCAGTGGTAGAGTGTTTGCCTAGATGTATAAGGCTCTGGGTTGAATCCCTGGCACCACAAAAATAAAGTAAAATAATAAAAATAAAACACTAAAGAAATGATTTTTCCTGAGATTTTTTAAAATAAAAGTTCTCCATTAAAGGAACTATTCAAAGTATATTATATGGACTGTAATTCTTATATAAGTTTTCCATTTCCTGTGCTCTGCAAATTTTGGTGTAATCTGAAAAAAAATAATGAGGTTTAGGATATGTAATTTAAAAAACAATTTCACCTGAATTTACTGGTAGACTTCATTAGAGATAATGATAGGGAACAGACCAGCAAGTTAATCCTCTTCTCTGCCTTCCAGTTACCAAATAAAGATCACTTTTACTCATTAGTTTGATCTATTCTTCTAAGTAGAAGTCTTCCCTCCCCCCTTCCTTCCCTCCTTCCTTCCTTCCTTCCTTCCTTCCTCCCCCCCCCCCCCCCTCCCCCCCCCCTCTCTCTCTCTCTCTCTCTCGCTCCTAATAGTAAGAAATCAAGGATACAGAGAAAATCTGAGAACAACAGCAGAAAAAAAAGACTGCAAAATAAAATGTTAAAAATATGTTTTAAGGAAATAAAAATTTGGGGGTAAGGGACGAATGGAGGAACATTGGATTGTGTAGCAGGAAATGAGGGGGTGGAATGAGACAAACATCATTACCCTATGTACATGTATGATTACACAAATGGTGTGATTCAACATTGTGTACAACCAGAGAAATGAAAAGTTGTACTCCATTTGTGTACAGTGAAAAAAAGTTAATTTTATGGTATATAATTTAAACCCCAATAACCTGACCTTAAAATAAAAAAAAAAATTGATTGAAATAAAATACTTTTCCAAAACTGAAAAAAAAGAAGTAAAAATTTGAGAGGACAATATATCACCTAAAAAGATGAGGAATACTTGAACTAGTACTCCTAGAAATGACAAATGCAATCACTAAAATTTAAAGAATTAGATACATTTGAAAAGAGACTTGGAAGACATACCTCAGGAAATTTGTCAGAATATAGCAAAAAGAGATTAAGAGCTAGAAAATATTAATGAAAAATAAAGGGGCATGAGGAAAAACATGAAAGTATCCAACATATATTTACTAGAGTTCCAAAAAAGAAATTAGAACATAGAAAAAGCGATCTTCAAAACTTAAATGAATGAGGATTTACCAGAATGGTTGAAAGACATGTATCCTCAATTACAGTGCGGTGGGGGAGATCATGATCCAAGAACCAAAAATAAATTTCAGCCACAAAAGCTCACAAAAAACCTTAAATATCTGCAGCAACAAATCACCATAAACATTACAGAGAAACAAAGGCAAGTCAAGTGAACAAAAATAAATGAGACTGGACTAAGGATGTGGTTTAGTGGTAGAGCCTAGCATACCCTGGGTTCAATCCCCAGGACTACAAAAAAAAGTGAGGCTGGGATTGTCATATATTGCTGGTGGGAATGCAAAATGCTGTACTTGCTTTGGGAAATTGTTTTGCAGTTTCTTATAAAGTTAAACATACACATATCGCATGACCAAGATATCTCACTCCTGTGTATTTATCCTGCAAACATGAAAATTTAAATGCCTAAAAACCTGTGAGCATCCTTAATAGGACTCCCATAGTCTAAGAAATAAAAGCAAGAATCAACAACTGGGATAGATTCAAACTAAAAAGCTTTCTCTCAGCAATGGAAACTATCAGTAATGTGAAGAGAGAGCCTACAGAGTGGGAGAATATCTTTGCCACTCATACTTCAGATAGAGCACTAATTTCCAGAATATATAAAGAACTCAAAAAACTCTACACCAAGAATACAAACAATCCAATCAACAAATGGGCTAAGGAAATGAACAGACACTTCACAGAAGAAGATCTACAAGCAATCAACAGATATATGAAAAAATGTTCAATATCTCTAGCAATAAGAGAAATGCAAATCAAAACTACACTAAGATTCCATCTCACCCCAATTAGAATGGCGATTATCAAGAATACAAGCAACAATAGGTGTTGGCGAGGATGTGGGGAAAAAGGTACACTCATACACTGCTGGTGGGGTTGCAAATTAGTGCAGCCACTCTGGAAAGCAGTATGGAGATTCCTCAGAAAGCTTGGAATGGAACCACCATTTGACCCAGCTATCCCACTCCTTGGCCTATACCCAAAGGACTTAAAATCAGCATAATACAGAGATACAGCCACATCAATGTTCATAGCTGCTCAATTCGCCATAGCCAGATTGGGGAACCAACCTAGAGGCCCTTCAGTTGATGAATGGATAAAGAAACTGTGGCATATATATACAATGGACTATTACTCTGCCATGAAGAAAGACAAAATTATGGCATTTGCAGGCAAATGGATGAAATTGGAGGATATCATGCTAAGTGAGATAAGCCAATCTCAAAAATCTAAAGGACGAATGATCTCACTGATGAGTGGATGAGGACATATAATGGGGGGTAGGAGGGGTTAGCGTTAGGGTTAGGGTTAGGTTTAGGGTTAGGGATAAGGAGGGTGGTAAGAATGGAGGAAGGAAGGACGGTATAGAGGGAAAAGAGGGGTGGGAGGGGTGAGGGGGAAGGGAAAAAAATAACAGAATGAATCAAACAACATTGCCCTATGTAAATTTATGATTTTTAATAAAAAAATTTTCAAAAAAAAAAAAACCTGTGAGCATACATTCATAACAGCATGATCTGTAATCAACAAAACCTGAAATAAAATAAGTATCTTTCAGTGAAAGAAAGCATAACACACTGGTACATACATAAAATTGAATATTATTCAGCTATAAGAAATATACGATGAAGACAACACCATGGATAAATCTCAAATTCATTTTTCTAAGTGAAAGAAGCCCAGTTTAAGATTCCATACTGTACCATTTCATTTATTTTATTTTTTTTTCAAGGTACTGGGAATGGAATTCAGGACCTTATGCATGCAAGGCAAGTGTTCTACCACTGAGCTATATCCCCACCCCTTATGATACTCTTTAAAATACAAAACCATAATAATGGTTAAAAGATTTGTGCCAAGGGGCTAGAAGTGGGGACAATGGTTCTGTATGATGATCATGGAAGAAGTAACACAAATAGGTATGTATCAAAATTCACAGAACTGTCTAGGCACAGTGGCACATGTGTATAGCCCTAGCTACTCAGGAGGCTAAGATGGGAGGATCACTTGAGGCCAGGAGTTCAATGCCAGCCTGGGTAACATAATCTCAAAATTAAAAAAAAACAACAACTGTATATCAAAAGAAAAAGAAGCCTATTTTACTATATGATAACTTTTTTGGTTAACAACTTTATTAAAATATATAATTAGCATACTATACAATTCACTCATTTAAAGTATGCAACTCAGTGGGCTTTCATTTTTTCCCTCTTTTTTAATTGATGAAAATTGTATGTATTTATGGCATACAAAATGATGTTTTGAAATATGTATGCATTATATAATGGCTAATCAAGCTAATTAACATATGTATTACCTCACATGTTTATTTGTGGTGAGAGCACTTAAAATCTAGTCTTTTATCAATTTTCAAGTATACAATACATTGTTATTAAATACAGTCACTATATTGTACAATATAGCTCTTAAATTTATTCCTGCTGTCTAACTGAAATTTTGGTTCCTTTAACTGTAATTTTTAAAATAAAAATGGAGGACTCAGGCTGTAACTCAGTGGTTATAACTTGGCTAGCCTGTGTGAGGCCCTGGGTTTGATTTCCAGCACCACCAAAAAATAAATTTAAAATATGAAAACATGTTTTTTTTTATACGAGTATATATTTACTAAGAACAACCTATATCATAATGTTATGTGGTATAACATGTTATTTTTAAAAAAAAGTAAAAGTGGAAAACCCAAGTCAGGTGTGGTGGCCCATGTCTGTAATCCCAGTGACTCAGGAGACTGAGGCAAGAGGATCTCAAGACGAAGGCCAGTCTCAGCAACTTTAGCAAGACCCTGTCTTCAAATAAAAAGGACTGGGCATGTAACCCAGTGGTAAAGCTCTCCTGGGTTCAATCCTCAGTACCAAAAAAAGAAAAGTGGAAAACTTAAATAAATGACTGTAAAAAGTAATTCAAGATCTACAGTTAAAAAACCATCCAGCCCAGAGGGAAATGTTTCCTAACTCTTTAAAGAACAGATGTTTTCTATTGTTATACGTTAAAGAACTCACAAATATATGGTTTCCAACTCTCTATGATGTTAACTAGCATAACCCTAATAAGAATACCAGACAAAAAGAGTGTTAAGAAAGTCAGAAGGGGGCTGGGGTATAGCTCCGTGGTAGACGATTTGACTAGCATGAACCAGGCCCTGTGTCCCCCCCAACCCAACGTGCAGCATGGGGGGGGGGGGCGAGGGAAAAATGGAATGAGGAAAGGAAAGGAGAGGAAAATAAGCGACAGGTGAAAAAAATAAAAAGCAACAAACCAAAAAACCATGAATTGATCACACTTACGAGCACAGATCCTAAAATCCTAAATAAAATGTTAGAAAATTAGAACCTAGCGACATATTGAATGATACATCATGAAAAGAAGAAAGGAGTAAATCTCCAAAGAGTATTTTCAGGCTTTAGAAGAAGTTAATAAAAGATGAGCTCAAGGCAAGGTGATAAAGCAACATAATAAGACAGATGTAGGCTAAGGAAAAATGCTATGTACATGTGATGTATGTAAACAAGATCTGTTTTTCCACTTCTGGCAACACAGCAGGTATCTTTTAAATCCTCTCCTGCCCCCCACCACACACACGCACACCTCCCTGATTAAAATACAAGGGGCCAACCTGCACAACTTAACAAAACCCCATCTCAAAATAAAATTTCCAAAAGGGCTGAGGATGTAGCTTGGTAGCGGGGTATTTGCTTAGTATATTTGAGGTCCTGTGTTTAATCCCTAGCACCGGAGCCCTCCCTTTAAATATATAGCTGCATTCAAAGGAAGTAAGGAATTCCCAAAGGTCCAAACTTTTTGGTAGATGATGTATCAAACCACAGTGATAAGCAGGCAGTGATAGAGTTGGCTGTACTACCCCAGGTTAGATTGTCTCCTAACCTCACTAACTAGGAGATTCCTTAAGTCTGTGGGCTTATCGAGTCAGAAGAGAAACCTTGGGCAAAGAAAGATTGGGTTCCTTCATTGTCACTAAAATGGCAGACTAGAAATCTCCTACCAGCAACGGATATACAAAGAAATGTGATTAACTTCCCCTCACACAGGTCAGGGTTAGAATATCAACTCACCCCTTGGTTCTTCATCTGCTCTGACAAAGTTTAAAAATGATCCCTATATTGCCAAACCCAATGGCCACTCTCCCACTTTCTTCTTTTTTTTTTTTTTTTTTTTTTTTTGCATTTTTCTGAGGCATCTGACACTGTGGTCCACAAGCACCTCCTTGAAAGTCTCTACTGCTCCAACCTCAATGGCCTGCACTCTCTGGATCCTCTTTTCATGCCCTTGGATATTTATCCTCTGTCTTTGTGTCATATTCCTCTCTCAAGCCATCTGATTTTCATCTTTGGAACTCTTCACATGATTTCTTTGATCAAATTTGCCTGACCTAATGGATTTAACTATAGATGCTTTTGAATCAATGACCTAGCCCAGAATCGTTCCCTGAGCTTTAGAATTGACATGCTATCCCAAAGTATGACATCTTGGTATAGTAAATAGTTTAAACTTTGAGGGACGATAGGTGTGGGAAAGGCTTTCTGAGATTCCCCTGCAGCAGATCCTAATGTGAGAGGTGCCCTTCCTAGATCCAGAGGACTGGAGCATCCTTCTCTTCCAAGATGGAGGGACACCACAAGAAATCTGAATGAATAACCTTGCCAAGTATCCCCCAGTTTACTCCCTTAGCCCATACCTTTTCTCCTATCAAATTTTCTGACTCCTCATACTTCATCAAACTTAGTATAAAATGCTTAGGTTTCAGTGTTTCTTCAGGGTTTTGTTTTCTTTTTCTTTCTTTCTTTTTTTTTTTTTTTTTTTTTTTAGTACCAGGGATTGAACTCAGGGGCACTCGACCACTGAACCACATCCTCAGTCCTATTTTGTATTTTATTTAGAAACAGGGTTTAACTGAGTTGCTTAGCAGTCTCACTTTTGCTGAGGTTGGGTCTTGAACTTGTGATCCTCCTGCCTCAGACTCCTAAGCCACTGGGATTATAGGCCTGTGCCACTGCGCCTGGTTCCAGGGTTTCATTTTCTTATGGCGACTCCTGTATCATGTAAAATGTGTATTAACTTCTATAATTTTTCTCTTTGTCACTGTCTTCTGTCAGTCTAATTTATAGGGCCTTAGCCAGAGAAACTAGATGAGTCTGGCTAGTCTTGCATCCATACTGAGTGCCATCTGGGTAATATACCTCAATTGGAAAGCTGACCTGGGCATGTAACTGAATGCAATGGGTTTGCCCCTCCGTAACTGCAAAGCTAACAAGCACAGTCAGGAGATAAAAGAGTGGAGAGAGCAGCAAGTAAGGAGAGAACTACATACAATTCTTAGAGTATTATTCTCTCTGAACAAAGAAAGCATGGGGCTTTTATTGGCGAAACTTATACATATTCACATAGGAAAGACTCAATACCACGTGTAGAGGTGGGCACATTCCTGAACATGCTCTTTTCGAAGTCATATATTACATTTTTAAAATGGTGGACGCGAATGCCTCTGGGCAGAGAATTTAATATGATGAAGAGCAAAGTTGACTCTAGGTCACCTAAAAAGAATGAGTCAGAGTGACTGGTCAATTTGGGGTGGTTCCTTGTCATTTTCTCTGAAGGCCCTTATCTAAAAACAAACAAACGAAAAAAACAAACAACTTTGAAGCTGTATTAAGTGTCATTTAGGGGATGGAGCTTAGTGGTAAAGCAAAAAAAAAAAAAAAAACAAAAGTCATTTAAAGGGACAACAGCACTTCTGACCCTCCCATAAGCTCCCATAAGTAGAGGGGCTTGATTCTGAAAATATCTGCCTAATGACTAATAGTCATTTCTCTTTTACAACACTTCTGTGGTACCTCCTTTCCTACTAAGCCCTCTAGTATGACATTACTGGCTTGGAGTAGCAAGGAAGACTTTTTTTTTCTTTCATGGCACTGGGGGTCAAAGCCATGACCTCAAACATGCTAGGCAAGAGCTATATCCCCAGCCTTTGGAAACACCTTCTGGAACTGGTCTTTGGACACTTCTAGGTATCTTTCCATATTGACTGTGTCCAGCAGATTTTTCACCAGTAACCCCAACAAAGCTTGCAGTGAGCAGCATCAACCAGAGTTTATTGTCTCTAGCCTTTGCTCTTGCCATACCCTTGACCTTTCCTGTCCCCAGTCTCCTGGCCAGCTACTATTTGTCCTCCTTGTCATTCCAGGGCTCTCTCTTCTAAGAGAACACCTCCTCTGTTCCCATAGTCCCCTGTGCATATAGCTAGCATGTGTGTTTTCTTCATGTATATAGTTTTCTGTCCAACTGAACTGAAAACTCTTTAAGGAAAGAGACCTCATCTTTTTCAGTATTGCATCTTAGCATAGCACAGAAGATCAACAGGCATTTATAATCCAAACTGCATCTGAAACACATAGAGTAAATTTTTAAATCAAATAATGACATATTGATTTTATAAAAATGGGAAATGCTTTTTAAATTTTTTAAAAACTAGGAAGACATCAAAGCACAAAGAACCAAGCTACAAATCCCCTAGAGTCCCACCACATAGAACTAGCTAGTGTCAACAGACCCAATGAAGGATTACAGAGAATATAATGATCCAAACACCCTGAAATAATTTCATAAGAATAGAATTGGACTAGACATACTATATCTAATAGAACATATGAAATTTAATAATACTTTAATTTAATTTGAGAGTAGAACTGAAGAGAATCTGCAAGAATTTTCTGAACTATTCATGAACATTTCTTCACCACAAGCAATATTAGTGAGCATTTAAAAGTGATTCAAACTCCCAGGCAAATGATCTGTATTTAGTAGAGCAGTTAGCAATTTCAATTATTGTGTAACTTTGGGATTGGTTAGGGAGCTCCCAAAGGGACAGAAAAGTTTTCACTCAGAAACAAAATGTATTGAGTTAAGCAATAGGGAGTTCAAAAACAATTATTATTAAGGGTCTCACTGGTTTTTTTTTAACTTTGCAAAATTGGTTTTCATTACTTTCACTCTTGGTTCAATAAAAAGACTTTTAAATTGGCTCTTTTTAGAATTTAATAAGCTCCTTAAAAGTGATGCAAATATTTCTTAAATCCTGAAATAAGCTTTCCACTGCATTCAGATGTGCCCATCTGAAAAGATTGATTACAATCAATGAAATTTAACAGATGGACCTAATTGAAGGATTACTGAGTGGGTACCTTACAAAATAGACAGCTACCGCCCCTGTTTTTCAGGGATGTAAAATCTGGTAGAAATGTATTCATTCCTTAAATGTTTTTTCACAAAAGATGACAATGTGCCTGGCACTATGCATTGCACAGTGGTTGTGATGTTTATGTCACATTAAGGATAAATGGAGAGTTAAGAGGTCACCTTGGACTGAAACGGTTATGGAGCTCAAATGAGCCTCTGTCAGCATCCCTCCCCTCTCTGTTTCCTTCAGAAGAGTTAGATGATCTGTTCCTTCTCTTGCCTTAGTACAATGCACATGTACACATTGTGGCATGATCTGTAACACCCATCTCTCCTGCCTATGGGACTATGGGTATTTGGAGGGCAAGGCTAACCCTTGAACATGTGAGCAGTGTCTGGAACTAAATATTTGTTGAATGAATGGACAGATGGATGGATGGAGGGATGAAGGATGGCCATTGGAGAATGGACTTCAAGGATGAGGGGATTCCCAATAGGTGGAAGAGATGGAAAGAACATACCCAACAAATGGGAAAACAAGAGAGGAAGTCCAAGACTCATTCAGGAATTGACAGATGGTTAGACTGGTGTCAGAGATTGGCATGGGATTATGCTGAGAATGTGAATTGGCACTAGACTGAAGAGAGGCTTAGAAGTGAGGCTAAGAAGTGAGGATATTATTAGCCAGAGGAGATCTAATTGCTAGAATGGTAGATGTTATGGTTTTTTATGAGATGTCCCCAAAAGCTCCTGTGTTAAGGCAGACATGTTCAGAGGTGAAGTGTTTGGATTGTGAGACTTAATGGGCCCAATCAGTCCATCCTAGTTGAATGGACCAAGTGTGGGTGGTAACTGTAGGCAGGTGGCGCATGGCTGGAAGAGTGGGTCACTGTGGGGCATACCCTGGAAGGATGCATCTTCCCTGCAGCTCCTCCCCTGTTCTTGGCCACCATGAGGTGAATAGTATTCCTCTGTGATGCCCTTCAGCCATAATGTCCTGCCTTACCTTGGACCCAGAGTAATGGAGTCAGCCTAACATGGACTAAACCTCTGAAACTGTGAGCCAAAATAAACTTCCCCTCTTCTAAGCTGTTTTTGTCAGATATTTTGGTCACAATGATGCAAAGCTAACTAACATGGTAAAAGAAGGTAAGATGAGGCAGCTGGACAGGTTGAGAGATTATCACAATAGAACAGATAAGAAATAACAAGGGATATTTGAAGTGAATATGAAAGACCATCCCCCCCCCCAAAAAAAAAAGAATATGAAAAAGAATCTTCAGGCCTAGGAAACAGATTGGATATGGAAAATGAAGGAAAAAGGCCTGAAGATAACTCAGATTTCTTCTCTGACAACACCACCAATAGTAGCACTAATAACAGAGACAGGCAAGTCACAAGGGGAACGCATCTGGAATCAGTATTACCATAGTTTTTTCAGTTACCAGGCTTCACAATTTCAAAGTAAGTGGTTTCTTTTTTAAGTTAACTGATTTTTAAGATACTTAGTCTGCTTTCCACTGCTGTGACAAAATACCTGAGAAAATCAACTTAAAGGAGAAAAGATTGATTTTGGCTCACAGTTTCAGAGATTTTCAGTCCACAGCCCCTTGGTTCCATTGATTCTGGACCTGTGGTGAGGCAGAACATCAAGATAGGGAGGGTGTGGCAAAGCAAAACTGCTCACCTCATGACAGCCAGGAACAGAGAGAGAAAGGAAGGAGTCAGGGATGAGATAGACTCTTTCAGGATCTGTCCCCCTCCCATAGACCTACTTCCTCCAACTAGGCCCCAACTCCTACCATTTCTACCTACTCCCATTTATGAACCCATTAATACATTTAGCCATTGATGAGATCACAGTCTTCATCATTCAATCACTTTCCCAAAGCCCCACTCTGGACATTGCTGCATTGAGGACTGAGCCTTCAATACATAAATCTTTGGGGTAAAGTCTAGATCGAAATTTTAACAGATCCTTTTGAGGAATTCACAAGGAACCAGCCAATCATCAATTCTTCCAGACTCAGTACTCTACTGCAATTGGTTTCCATACCTTGAACCAAGTGGTTCTGCTTTGTAGATGCTTTCTAGAAAGAGTGCTGAAACAGTTAAGAGCCCAGACTCTGGAGCCAGGCTGAGTTTCCACCCAAGCCTCTACCCTTATGAGCTATGTGATCTTGGACTGCTTACTTAACCTCTTTGTGCTTCCATTTTCCCATCTTTAAAATGGGGACAATATTAACACCTATATAATAATTTGAGGATTCAGTTAAATAGCAAATGTCTGATGTTTATTAACTATCAACTATAGGGAATAGAAAAAAGAGTCACAGGGGCTGGGGTTGTAGCTCAGTGGTAGAGCACTTGCCTCGCACGTGTGAGGTACTGGGTTCAATCCTCAGCACCACATAACAAATAAAATAAATGCATTCTGTTCATCTACAACTACAAAAAAATTTAAAAAACAAGAGAGGTACATGAATAGCATAAAAGTGAATGAGCATATTTAAGGCGTAGGAGGTAAAAGGAGGCCAGGGAAGAAAGCAGAGAAGGAGTGGAAGAACTGGAAGGTGGCTAACAGAGTGCAGTATCATAGAGAGCAAGGGAAGAGAGTCTCAAGAAACAGCAAGACAGAGCTGGGGGTGTGGCTCAGTGGGAGAGAAGTTGCCTAGCATATGTGTGGCCCTGTGTTTGATCTGTACAACCGCACACACACACACACACACACACACACACACACACACACACAAGAAACAGAAAATCAATAGTTACAGATCCTGCTTAGGATTAAAGAAGAGAAGGTCACTATATTTGCTAAGTTGGGGGTCCTGGCTGATCTTTAAGAGATCAGCAATACTGGCTGGTGTTACTTTTTTGTTATCTAGTTTGTTCTAAGGCAGTACAATTGTTAGGTCTTTGCTAATCTCTCTGTGATCATATTTGGTCAGTTTCTAGAGAAATGAAATATTGTGTCATGAGATACTATCTGGCTTCATAGCAAGAGCTACAATAGTGATTTTCAACTTTCGAGTTTCAAAAATCCAGGACTTGTATGTTCATACAGTAATCATAATACAAAATCTTGATGATGATGATCAATAAAAATCAAGAGTAATGTAGTCCTGAGCCTCCAAGTTCAGAAGAGAGACTTTTCACTAAATTGGTTATAATATTTAGAGTCTCTAAGTTTAGACAGAACACACTGGCCTATTTGGGGGAAATTTTCAACTTTTAGCTACATTTTTGAACTATGTATGTAACAATAAGTTGGCTTTTTTTGTTTGGTTTGGTTGGTGGGGACTAAACCGAACCACAAATGTGTGCTAGGCATTTGCTCTATCAGAGATTTTTTTTTTTAAAACAAAAAATGGGTTCTGTTTTAAATGTATATTTGCAGCATATTAGAAGAGAAAGCTATGTTGAGGAAGTGTCTAAAAGAATTAAGAAAAAAAATTAAGCAAGGTCATACAAACATCCAAATCTGATGTTTGACAGTGTTTCAGGGTCCCCAAAACTACCACCAGTTTCCATGATATGCTAGGACAACTTGTAGGATATAAATGTACTCATGGCCACAATTTATTATAGTGAAAAGGACACAGAGAAAAATGAGCAAGGGAAGACACAAGGGGTGAATTCTGGGGAAGACTGGACACAAATTTTTAAGAGTCTTCACTTACTGGAGACCCCCAGGATGCATTTAATTCCCTCAGCAATGGGTTGTGATGGCCAAGTATGAAATTCTATCTACCAGGGAAGCTCATTAGAAATAACTCTCAGGGATTTTACTGGGGGCTAGTCAGGTAGGCACCCCCTGCGTGGCACATTCCCAAATTTCAGACTCCCACAAGGAAAGCAAGTATTCAACCTACACCATATTGTTTGCAAGAACATTTTAGGCACAGTGAGTCACTTCTATCAGTTCTAGAAATGGTGGGAAGAGATGGGGGTGTAGGTCAGTGGTAGAGTACATGCTTAGCATGCACAAGGCCCTGGGTTCCATTCCCAGAACCAGAAGAGAGAGAGAGAGAGAGAGAGAGAGAGAGAGAAAGAGAGAGAGGAGAGACTGATCCAAGGGCCAACCTTGTAAGCAGGACTTTCTAGGCATAAGCAGTAAGGTATTCTGGTTTTTTTTCTCCCCTGCACTGAGGGTGATATTTTTCCAATGAATAATTTTCTCGTCTCCTCATGGGTTGTCGTCATTTTTCCAGTCTCTTAAGATCTAAAGCAAAAGACTGTGAATAGAACGGAGTGACACACATTTGGGATTTGAGGTGCATGTGTGTGTGTGTGTGTGTGTGTGTGTGTGTGTTCACACATGCATGCACATATGTGTGTGCACCTAAAATAGTCATCATAACTAAAAGAGCCTAAACATTGTGAGTTGCAGGTGCCTGTCTGGAATCTTTCCTTTATGGCTAATACATTTTGAAGCCCTTACCCGGATGAGTAATTACAAGAAAGTGTGGTGGCCTACTGTCAATGTTCTATTTTAAAGTAATTCCCCAGCCATTAGAATTTGCTTCAGCTGCTCTTAACATCCGTTTTCTACATGCAGGTACTTGGTGAAAAAACAAAAAACACACCTCTGAGCAACAATTCTCTCTCACTTCTGTCACATTTTTTTTTCTTTGAAGTCCACACCTCATCTGTTTTGTATGGAATCTGTTCTGAGTTTGCGTGTGGGTCTGGTTCATACTTTTCTTTGTTTGCTGTGTGATTGATGTATCAGCAACGTCCAGTCCTATGTAAAGCAAGGCCAAAGCTCCCAAGGTGAGGAAATAGTTGAAATCAATGATAATCACATTTTATACAATTAAGACTCTTACTTCCTGAGAATTCTTCTCTGTCATCTGGTGTCTGAATCTTACAGCTCAATTACCTTCAACATTTAGTCCTAGGAGATTATTTTGAATAATGACCCGCCTGCATATGCTCTTCTTCCTATCTTTATCTCCCCACAATTAATTTTCACTAATTTTAAATTTGTTTTTTATTTATTCACGGACTAAACTCATATTTTGATATCTATAATACTAACTCTTCTAGATACTGGGTATACAAGTAATAAAGAAAACAAAGTCAACATCCTCAAGGAGTTTTAAAAATCTAACAGGAAGATCAAATGGGTTAAGAAATATCTCTAGACCAATGTCATGGCACATGCCTGCAATCCCAGCAACTCAGGATGCTGAGGCAGAAGGATCGCAAGTTCAAGGACAGCCTTGGCAATTTGGTGAGGCCCTAAGCAACTTAGCAAGGTTCAAACTTAGAAAGACCCTGTCTCAAAATGAGAAATAAAAAGGGCTTGGGATGTGGTTCAGTGGTAGAGGGCCCCTGGGTTCAATCCCTACTACAAAAAAATAAAAAACACATCTCTGTATCTATGAAATATCAGGTATTCAGGACATGGAGTAAATTGAAGGGATAGAGATTACATGAGCCAGAAAAGGTTTCAGATAGATGAATTTAGTTTTGAAAGATAAGTAGAAATTCATCAGAGAAACTCCAATATTCTACATATACAATGACCCAAAGAATAAAAACAAATGGCATGTTCAAGGAATTTTTAGTAACTTAGCTTGTCAAAAAGGTGGAGTTGGAGATGCAAGTGTCAGGAGACCAAACTGAAAAGATTGTCAGAGGCCAGATCATGAAAGAACCTGGATATCATGTTTGTGAATTTTGTTACAGTCATTAGGCAATGTTTAATATGTGAAGAACTGTAAACAAGAAAGATACACATGGGGTTTATGTTAGAAAAAATTATCCCCTGGGACAAACAGAAAGGGGTTGGAATAGAAGACATTGAATTAGTTCATTTGTAAAGATGTTGGTTAATTCCCATGAGGAATTTATAAGGGCCTGACCTAAGGACAGATTTGTATTCAAAAAAGAAAGATTATAAACTTGGAATGGAACCTCCATTTGACCCAATTATCCAACTCCTTGGCACATACCTAAAGAACTTAATATCAGCATACTATAGTGAAAAGGCCATATCATTGTTCATAGCAGTTCAATTCATAATAGCCAAGCTATGGAACCAACCTAGGTGCCATTCAACAGATGAATGGATAAAGAAAATGTGGTGCATATACAATATGTACAATATACAATGGAATATTACTCAGCCAAACAGAGAATGAAATTATGGCATTTGCCAGTAAATGGATGGAACTGGAGACTATCATGCTAAGTGAAATAAGCCAATCCCCAAAAAACCAAAGCCTGATTGTCCTCTCTGATATGCAGATGCTAGCACACAATAAGGGAGTGGGGAAAATAGAAGTTCATTGTATTAGACAAAGGGGAATGAAGGGAAGGGACGGGGGATGGGAATAGGAAAGACAGTGGAATGAATCACACAGAACTTTCCTATGTTCATATATGAATACATGACCAGTGAAATTCTACATCATGTACAACAACAAGAATGGGAAGATATACTCCATGTATGTAGGATATGTCAAAATACACTCTACTGTCATGTGTATCTAAAAAGAACAAATAAAATAATTTAAGAAAAGAAGAAAGATTATGATTGGCTTGGGCAACATCTGTAAAATACTTCTTCTCAGGGTTGTTTTGAACATTCTATGGATAACCCATGTACATTGCTGAACAGAGAGTGGCCTGTCACAGAAGTGCTTTATGACACCTCCCTTTCTACTTCCCCAATGGAACATCTTTAACTTTTGTTTACTTCTTACTCATGTGTCACATGATACTCATGACAGAAATCTGGGTGGGATGTGGGTATGAATAGAGGAGTTAATGCTGGTGAAGACAACTGTTAAACAGTTGCAGGAAGCCATTGTTTTGCACTGAGACCTGCACTAGGCCTGGACAGATTAGATTGGAACCCAATGAAATCATGCATGCAAAATGCTACATAATACAACTGAAACCTTAAGAAAGTAGGTATATCTCAAAATAGACCAGTTCTCCCCAACCCTCAAAAACAGAAGATTCCAGTTTACCTGAGTCAGCACAATAAAGATGTCCCTTCAACTTTAACCTCAACAAAAAAAGTAACAGAAATAACCCGATGTTAACTAACCAGGTTTTAAATTTATTTTTTTATTGTTCTGTTTCCTTGTTCCCAATAACAAAACCCAATGTTCTGTTATTGCCCAGAGGGAGCTGAGACCAAATTAAGACTTGTGAATTCCATACTGAGACCTATTCCAAAAGGACCAAGTCCATTTAGGATGGGGACAGAGAGTGACTTCATTCTTTCAAACCAAGGCACAAAATTCCATAGTATGGCTAAACCATACATTAAACCAATCTTCTACTGATGGAACTTGAAGGTTATTATCATTATAGCTAGCATTGCTATCACAAGGTTTTGTAATTCCCATCCTTGTGCATTTATCTTTGAATGATTACATAAGGCTTTCTGCATAGCAGGATCCTGCAAGTAAAATCAAGTATATATTTTAAACTCTCATAATTAACTTTGGGTTTTTCCATTGCCCAGTGATTCCCAATTGAGTGAGAGAGAGCTGCCTCTCTGGGTTACTTGAGAAACTTGATGTAACCACTGGTGCCATTCCCCCAGGCCATTCTAACATAGTCACTCTCTTCAGACATTGGGGCACAAGAAAAGGGGGACAAGTGATGTGTGTAATTCTCTGGTTGATTTCCTTCCAGGCCTTCCTCTCTTGAGAATGATTACTTTGGCTCTTCCAATTAGGAGATGAATGCACTGAACGAACTCACTTCCCACTGGAGTGAGTGAAGTTGGTCACAAACCCTGCAAGAGAAAATGTTCCTTTAATATTTACAGTCCCTGTGTTCTTCAAGAAGCAACTCCTTTTTTCCCTTCAGTGTTAACTTTGTTTATTGGACACCTCCCAGTTTTAAAGAATAGTACTGGGCTGGGGTGAAGCTCAGTGGTAGAGCACTTGTCTAGCATGAAGAAAGCCCTGGGTTCCATCCCCAGCACAGTGAAAAAAAAGTAATAGACAAAACAGTATAGTTGTTCTCAGCAAGACAGGAACCTGGAATTGAACATAAAAGGCAAAAAGACTGCTGACCCCTGTAACGATTTTCAGGTGAACGATTTAATCTTTCTGTAACTTTCCTGGAAAAAAGTTTAACCTCAAGGGGCACTTTGCTAGAATTCAAAGGCCCAAAATGTAAAAGAAAAGACTTAACTTTAGAAACTGAGATTAATTATCTAAGAGGAGGGAAAAATGGAAGGCGGGAATATCTTTAAAGCTTCAGAGTACAGGAGACAAACTGGTATGGGGGTGAGCAAAAGCTATTCTGTTTGCACCATGGAATAAGCCCTTAACACATAGATTTGAACTGTACGTGAAAGCAGATTTCAACACTTCTTAAAGCAAGTCCCTATTATAGTTAAAGCATTTAGATACATTAAGAAGAAAGATATTGATACCCTTTCCTTTTAGAATAAGAATCTATATTAAAATTGCCCTAAGTTGTATCTAAACCAATGTGACAACCTCCCCTATTTGCAAGGGTCATATTAACCCAGTAGATTTTAAGAAAGGTTTTCTATGATGCCTCTTCCTCCTGGATGATTAGCTCCAAAGTAACTCCAAGCTCTGCACAGCTGCTCAGGACAGGTAGGGGCAGGTATAGTCATCCTGAGTCTACATTTTTTCAGGAGAAGAACAAATAATCAGGAGAATGGGATGCACTATAGGTGTTTACAATTTTTTATTATAATTTAAAATAAGAGGGTTGTATCATTTAGGGTTCAGGTAGAAGACAGAAACACCAGCAGTTAATTAAGAAAATAAAATTTAGTATAGATATTCATCCAGACTTGGAATTGCTACATTACATGGTAATCCTACTTTTAATTTTTTGATCCAACTTTTGTTTTCCAGCAGCTATACCATTTTTCATTCCCACCAACAATGCACAAAAGTTCCAATATCTCCACGTTCTTTTTTTTCCACTTTCTTTTTTAATATAGTAGTTATCCTAATTAATATGAAGTTCTATTTTGATGGATTTCAAAGTAAATCAGACTTTCCTTCCAAGAACTTCAGCTTGTATAAAATTTACTATAGTTTAATATTTATTTTTTTAATATAAAATCTATATAGAATGAAATGCACAAAACGTCAGTGTCCATTCACTGGGTTTTGACAAATGCCAACTGCTTTATAACTCCAACCTCCTCATGCCTGTAATTCCTGCTCCTTGAGAGGCTGAGACAGAAAGATCACCAAGTTCAAGGTCAACCTGAGCAACTTAGTGAGACCCAGTCTCAAAATTTTACAAAATATTTTGGGGACAGAGTTCCATGGCAGGACACTTGCCTAACTTGTATGAGAACTTGGGTTTGATCCCCACCACTGCAAGATAAAAAAGATATATAGGTAGGTAGGTAGGTAGGTAGGTAGGTAGATAGATAGATAGATAGATAGATAGATAGATAGATAGATAGATAGATAATAGAAAGAACAGAAGGTTTCTGTTTCTGTTTTGTGGTGCTGGGGATTATATCCAGGGCCTGTTGCAGGCTAGGCAGGCACTCAACCACTAAGACACATCCCCAGTCCCAAAAGGTTCCTTTGTACCCCACCCTAGTTAGTCCCTACCCCCAGTCTTTCTCCCAGACAAAACCACTTCTCTGATTTTCTTCCATCACAGACAAGTTTCACCATTCCAGAACTTCATATAAATGTTATCATACATTATATACTTACAGCACCCATGAGAAAATATTCGTCCCTCAGATGTCCAACTCCAAGGAGTATAATGGACCAACGACCCCAGCTACTAGGTTCAAAATCCATCCCAGGGCTGGAAGTGTTGATCAGTGGTACAACACTTGCCCTGGGTTCCATCCCCAGGATGGCAAAATCCTTCCCGGCATTAGTACCTTTGCCATGCCTCTCTGGTTCCTCCAAACCAATGACCGAATGAGGTGGAACTTTGAGGCAGGCCAGTTCCTTCCAGAAACAAGATTCCTTTGACAACTGGTTTTGGTCTTTAGGACAGCCTGCAGCCTTGCTGAACCTTCCATAGAACACTTGACAGTAGAGGATGCTGCCACCAGCCCTCTTTCCTTCACTGGAGGTCACAATGGCATCACAGCCTTTGGGCTCTCACAACCTTTCCAACTCCTAATCCCTCCCCTTTTTCATTCTGGCCATTTCCCTTGATAAAAATTTTAACCACTTAATGTTGCCTTAGCATCTGCTTCTCACAGGGCCTATGCTAAGACAGTATTCTTTTAGGCAAAGTTTCTTTCAATCCACATGTCTTCATTTGTTTCTCAGAACTAAATACCACACTTCTACAGAGACACTGAAATTCTTTAAATATACTGTAGGTCAGGTCAACATTTTCAGCATCCCAAGGAGTGTTCTTTATACTAATGGCTTCACTCATTCTCATGGGTGCTGCTACTGAAGTACCTCTCCTCCTTCCTTCATCTGCTCTGTTGGAGTTTTTTGTTCATTTGTTTGTTTTTGTGCTACTGGGGTTGGAACCCAGGCCTCCTGCATGCTAGGCAAGCACTCTACCACTGAGCCACACACCAGGCCCCTATAAGATTGGATTTTGGACACAAGAAGAGAGTCTGAGAGGTAAGCCTGGCAATGTTTCCTTCTAAAACTGCAAGGGAAGTGGTACATGTGCACAAGGATGTTTGGCCTAACTTGTTTAGATACATGAATATGCCAAGATTACTATGTGGGCTCTAGATTCGGACTGCCTAGTCCAAGTCCTTGCTCTACTATTGAACTCTATCAGGTAGGAATGCTTTAGGCTGCAAGTTACAGAAAAGCAGACCAGCAGTAACTTAAAGAACTAGGAATTCATTTTTTCTCACATTATGTGAAGTCTAAAATAATTCAGCTCCAATCCTGGCATGGTGGTATATGCCTGTAATCCCAGTGACTTAGGAGGCTGAGACAGAAGGACCACAAATTCAAGGACAGCCTCAGCAACTTAGCAAGACTCTAAGAAACTTAGCAAGACCCTGTCTCAAAATAAGAAATAAAAAGGGTTGGGGATGTGGCTCAGTGGTAGAGCCCCCCTGGGTTCAATCCCCCTTACTTCAAAAATAAATGAATAAATCAAATAATAACAAGCAGCTCCTGGCATCAGTTTGCAAGTTCAGTACATCTCTGCAATTCCTCTGGTCTTGCCCTTATGCTTACAAGATGGTGAGATGGCTACATCATCTTAAATCAACTCTTCTGTATTCAAGAGCATAAGAAATGCAAAGTATTTGCTAGAAGCTCCCAGCAGACTTCTGCACCTGTCTCATTGGCTTCTCTGAGCTGCAAAGAAGACTGGAGGAAGACAGAATTGGGTTTTCTAGTCAAATGATAGAGGCAGACTATAGAGAAAGATTCTGGAATTGCATTAATTTTGGTAATCAATATAGATACTACAGTGGCTTACTACCTGAACAATCTGGGACAAGTTCTCACATTGATTTCCCCATTAACAAAGGGATAGGGCTGGAGTTGTGGCTCAGTGGTAGAGCACTTGCCTAGCATGTGTGAGGTCCTGGGTTTGATCCTCAGTACTGTATATAAATAAATATATTAATTAAATTTTTAAAAGATCCATTGACAACTAAAAAGAGTTTTAAAAAACAATGGGATAATTATATGTTTATTTCATAAGTCTTGCTTTGAGGATTAAATCAGTTATAATATACGAAGTGTTTAGGAAAGGACCTGGAAGATAGTAAGTTCTCTGAAATCAGACCAGAGACTCTGCATTGTACAGAAGAAAAAGTAGGTTCAAATCTTCACCTTGTTGGCTTAGGATCAGACTTCCTTAACAGGACTCCCATAGCACAAGAAATAAAAGCAAGAATCAACAACTGGGATAGATTCAAACTAAATAGCTTTCTCTCAGCAAAGGAAACTATCAGCAATGCAAAGAGAGAGCCTACAGAGTGGGAGAATATCTTTGCCACACATACTTCAAATAGAGCACTAATTCCCAGAATATATAAAGAACTCAAAAAACTACACCAAGAATACAAATAACCCAATCAACAAATGGGCTAAGGAAATGAACAGATGTTGGGACTAATGACACATTAACTAACTCAGGCTGGCTCCTTACTTCCTGGTGGGTGAGCAAGATCAAGGCCTCAAAGGCGATTTCAAAAGTTAATGACGATAAATCGGACCACCATCAGGGATTGGTTAACAACAGTTTCACCAACATGATCAGCTCATGCTTGCCATATGGGACTCTCACCTGCGTGAACCACCCCCCCCACCCCCCCCACCCCCCCACCCCCGCTGACCTTAAGCTGATTAGTTCCCACCTAGCCTTCGCCCTACATAAAAGCTGTGTGACTTCCTCAATAAACGAGTTCCTGCTGTGTCTGGTCTCCCTGACGTGTCTGATTGTCCTCTGCCCAGAGGGCTGGGTGTGAGTGGTCACGTCAGTCGGCCCTACCTTTCCCAGTCTGGCCTTGTTGGAGAGTGCTCCCTTCCCTTGTCGCTGGTCGAGAAGAGCAAGGGGGCTAAAGACCCCAACAAACAGACACTTCACAGAAGAAGATCTACAAGCAATCAAGAGACATATGAAAAAATGTTCACCATCTTTAGTAATAAGAGAAATGCAAATCAAAACCACCCTAAGATTCCATCTCACCCCAATTAGAATGGCAATTATCAAGAATACTAGCAACAATAGGTGTTGGTGAGAATGTGGGGAAAAAGGTACACTCATACATTGCTGGTGGGGCTGCAAATTAGTGCAGCCACTCTGGAAAGCAGTGTGGAGATTCCTTAGAAAACTTGGAATGGAGCCACCATTTGACCCAACTATCCCACTCCTTGGCCTATACCCAAAGGACTTAAAATCAGCATACTACAGAGATACAGCCATATCAATGTTCATAGCTGCTCAATTCACCATAGCCAGATTGTGGAACCAACCTAGATGTCCTTCAATTGATGAATGGATAAAGAAACTGTGGTATATATATACAATGGACTACTACTCAGCCATAAAAAATAATAAAATTATGGCATTTGCAGGCAAATGGATGAAATTGGAGAATATCATGCTAAGTGAGATAAGCCAATCTCAAAAAACTAAAAGACAAATGATCTCGCTGATAAGCAGATGATGACACCTAATGGGGGTGGGAGGGGGGCAAGAATGGAGGAAGGAGGGCCTGTATAGAGGGATAAGAGGGGAGGGAGGGGTGGGGGGAAGAAAAAAAATAACAGAATGAATCAAAAACTATTACCCTAGGTAAATGTATGATTACAAAACAGTATGCCTCTACTTCGTGTACAAACAGAGAAACAAGATGTATCCCATTTGTTTACAATAAAAATGAATTTTAAAAGGTAATAAGTTCTCAATTATGGTAGATATTATTTACCACAGGTAAAAACAGAATACAACTTCAATGTCTATCAAAAGGAGAAATTGCATAAATCCATCCAATGGGAATACTATGCAACTATTAAGATGCCAATCAATCCTAATCCATGCCAAAAAATCTACCACATATTGTTCAGTAAATATAACAAGTTACTGGACAACACATAAATGTCCTTGTTATATAAAATTGTACACATGAAGTGTACATAGTATAGAAAGAAACATTATTTCTTATGGATCAGAGATATCCTAGGGTTTTGATTACTTCCAGTTTATGTGAATCATGTAGTCTTCAGACCAAAAGTTGACATTGTTCCCTGAGAAAATAATTTACTTAATATTTTTTCTAAATATTCCAGAAGAATTTAAGAAATCAAAATATCTTATTTACAATTGAATAACTTACTCTCAGAGATGTTTGATTCATAAGTATGCCCTATTTTTTTTTTTTGAATTTTTATTTTTTTATGGTGCTGGGAATCTAACCCATGGCCTCACACATGCTAGGCAAGCACTGTACCACTAAGCTATACTCCTGGGCTCATGCCCTATTCGATTAAGAATTTGGATTTTATTAGCAAGAAAATCAGTTCTTTAACTGAAATGCCTTTACTTCTCTTTTTTGATAAGTCATGCAATATAATCCATAGAGAATAATACATTTGTTTCTTTTGTTTTATTTTGTTTTTGATGCTGGGGATGGAACCCAGGGTCTGATGCCAGCTGAGTAAGTTCTCTACCACTTATCTATGCCTCTAAGAATAGGACATTTGGATTTGCATATTCAAATACTAGAACCCTCAGATTTCTTTTCTCAAATGCTCCAAGAAATGCAGGAACACTTTGCTTTCTCTGAAAGTGTCCTTATATGTGTGTCTCAAAGGTGACTCATGGCTGCAAATGGACTTTCTCGTTCTGTCATTGAGCCCTGTTGCTTCTTTGGCTCCTTTCAAGGGAATTTTTCTTTTAATAAAATAGAAGTGTTGACTAAACTAACAGTAACTGCTCAACAACCTTCAATGTAAAGCTTAAGCTTCAATGTAAAGGAGCACTACCTTCAAGGATTCTTTTTAAAGTTTCACTCTCTCAATAGAACATTCAGCATGATTTGGGATATCAGATCTCCTATGGAATTTGTCTACTTTACAGGTCTCTGAATTATTCATTGCTCAGGGGTTAAAAGGCTAGGCAAAACTTGAAACTAGTTTAGACCAGAGAGCATAATTGTAGATAAGATTTTAATGACACATGCTAATTGTTAAGAGACCTGGGAAAGCCTTGTAACATATTATGCAACATACAGAGTAAATGGCTAGAATACACAGCATCTGGAAGAATCAGTGTACTCTCTGTTATATCCCTGTCCTCTATAATGACTTTCATATATTTTTTTTTCATATTTCCTATGTTAGTCAATTTTCTGTCAGTATAACAAATATCTGAAATAATCAACTTATAAGGAGGAAAGATTTATTTTGGCTCATATATTTAGAGATTTCAGTCCATGATTGATTGGCTCCATTTCCTTGGGCATGTATCAGATTATCATATCATAGTGGATGCTCATAGTGGAATGAAGTGACTCACTTACTGGCAGGAAAGCAAAAGAGAGCACAAGAAACAGGCCAGGGTCCCACTATCACCTTCAAGGGCACACTTCCAAATGACCCAAAGATCTTCCAGTAGACCCCACATCTTAAAGGTTCTACTGCCACCTAATAACACCATAGTCTGGGGAAACAAGCCTTCCACACATGGACCTTTGGGCAACATTTAAGATCTGCATTAGTCAGCTTTCTGCTGCTGTAACAAAATACCTGAGAAAAAACAAAAGAGGAAAGCGTGGTGGGGCGCAACTTAAGAACAGACTGATCACCACTGAGAAGTCCAAATTTGAGAGTCTTTATTAAGTTGGCCAGCTGACTGTCTCACACAACGCCCCAAAAAATGGTTATTGGGAGAACAACCCCAACCATAGGGTTGCAGGGGTTTTTATACCATAAGTCAGCACATCAATCATAAGTGTCTGTTGCTATGAGTTAAAATTACAAACTAAAATCATGAAATCTGAAATCATTAGCAGAGGGAGAAGTAGGTCAAAATTACCTTACTTAGATACAAACTAAAAATGGCTACTAACATCTAAACAATCACTGTTGATATCACTGTTAACATGGTACATTGTTTAGGAAAATAGGAATCAAAAGGAGAATAGGGCTGGGGAGATAGCTCAGTTGGTAGAGTGCTTGCCTTGCGAGCACAAGGCCCTGGGTTCAATCCCCAGCACTGCAAAAAAAAAAAAAAATTTTTTTTCATTATACAAGAATTGCTATTTCATCATTTTGTATTGCCAAACAAGTTATAAGCAACTATTGACGGGTATGGAGGCAGGGTGTTCCCATGGGAGAAGCATTTCCTACATAACATGGAGTCTCAAGGTAAAATGGAGTCTGTTTAGATGTTGCCCATATAGCTGGCATATACCATTTCCATGGAGTCAAATATGTCAACCCATCACAGAAAGATTTATTTTGGCTCTCTGTTTCAGAGGTTTCAGTCCATAGTCCCTGGGCCCTGTCACTGTAGACTTGCAATGAGGCAGAACATCATGCCAAGGAGAGAGTGATAGAGCAAAGCTGTTCACCTCATGGCATCTAGGAAGCAGAGATAGAACAAGGAAGAAGCTGGGGACGAGATATACACTTCAAGGGCACACCCCCAGTAATGTATTTCCTCCAATTAGCCCCCACCTCCTACAGTTTCCATCATCTCCCAATAGTCCATTCAATTATGAACTCATCAATGGACTACCATCGATGAGATCAGAGCCCTCATGATCCAATTACTTCCCTAAAATCTCACCTCTGTGTATTGCTGCACTGGGTACCAAGCCTTCCAGATCCAAACCAAAATAATATCCAAACTATAGCATCTCCCCGTAGATGGTGAGAACCTCACTGGGTTTCTGAGCAATTATAAATCCCAGAAAAAGACTCCTCTGATTTAAAAATAATAATAATAACAACACCATTATTTCCTCTCTGCCCAACAGTGGGCTTTCCTCTCGCAAGATGGTACCTGGATTCCCTGCCACCTCATGGAGTGTGGTGAGGTGGGCAGAGCCAGGGATCAATATCCATTAAGGCTCAGTGCTGAACACCAAGTTAGACAGCCCGCTGGGCACGGGAAAGGTTCATGGTCTTCACGTATCTGTACATCACTTGCCCTCACCATTTCCACTTTGCATGTCATCTTGACCTCCACTTCCAGCACCTTCATTTCTTAGCCTAAGGGCATTCTGACCAGCAGAGCTAGTTTTGTCATTGCCAGGAAATCAGTGTTCCCCTCCACCAACTCAGTAGATATTTGAATCAACTTTTTTGCCACTGTGACCAAAAGACCTAACAACTGGGGGAGGTACTGGGGATTGAACCCAAGCGTGCTTAACAAATTAAGTGAGACATACATCCACCCCTTTTTAAAAATTTTAAATTTAGAGACAGGGTCTCACTAAGTTGCTTAGGGCCTTGCTAAGTTGCTGTGGCTGGCTTCCAATTTGCAATCCTCCTGCCTGAGCCTCCAGAACTGCTGAGATTACAGTTTGTGCCATCACGCCCGGCAAGAACAATTTTAGAGGAGGAAAGGTTTATTCGGTGCTCATGGTTTCAGAGGCCTCAATTCATGGATGACTGACTCCATTGCTGTGGGCCTGAGGTGAGGCAGAATCTCATGGAGGAAGGGTGTGGAGTAGGAAAGCAGCTCAGGACATGGCAGTCAGGAAGCAGAGAGAGAGAGAGAGCTTCTCACCAGTGACATAATATAAACCAAAAGGCACACCCACAGTGACCCACCTCCTCCAGCCACACCCTACTTGCCTACACTTACCAACCAGTTAACCCATTCAAGCAGATTAACACGCTGTTACGACTCTCATAACCTGATCATTTCTCCTCTAAACTTTCTTGCATTGTCTCACATGTGAGCTTTTGGGGGACACCTCATAATTAAACCATACCAGTAACCTTCAACCAATGAGGGACAGAAGCAAATGATATGTAAATTCACCATCCTCCTTGCCCCTCAGGCAGGATAACTCATTTTCCAAAGTTCCCCTGCAGCACTGAGCTCCAGTTGCCCAGAATGCCAACCTGCTCCACAGAGTGCCACTTCTTAACTTGACTTCTTTTGCTTGCCTTACTTCCCCCACCAGTGTTTCCCAGGATCACCTCCCAAATAAACTACCCACTTTTAAGTCCTTGTCTCAGAATTTCTTTTGGAAGAATCCAAATGAAAACACAGGTACAGATGCAGAGTGCAGGGAGGAGAGCAACCCATAGATTTATGGTGGGGGCAGGCAAGTACAGGCTTTCTGAAATCACAGCTGGAATCAAATCTCTAATTGTCTATATCCTAATTTTTTGGGCCAAACCAAATTATATATTATCTCTGGGTCTTAGTTTACTTACTTGTAAATCTCTACCTTACAGGGTGGTGTGAGCATGAAACAAGATAACAGGCATAACGGGCATGGAACATAGGATGAACTAAAAAAGCGATGAGATTATTACTACAAAGACCCTCAACTCCCCCTTCAGACTGTGCAAAGGAACAGAAAACCCTACTTGCTATATGAAAATTGTTTCCCCACAAGAACTATCTTTCACACTCACCAGCACAGCTCCAATCTCTCCCATATACCCAAAGTGGAAATGCTCCCCACTCCAGCCTGATTCCTGCAAGGCATATGCCATAACATTTAATAGATGAAAATTCACCAAGTTTCTTGAAAAGTTAATATGTGACCTCACTTATCACCTAAAACTGAGCAGATGGTTCTCAGCTGTATACATCACTTAAGATTTTTCAAAGGAAGCAGCCATTTACATCAGGGGAACAGCAAAGCCCAACCAAAGTGATAATCAGGGAATTTGGGGAAGCAAGGCAGAATACGTCATGTCCCCAAGGGACCCTAGCATGCACTATAATCTCATCTGATCCCCAGATGAATTGGGACCTGTATTTTGAGATCTGCAGCCACTATGGGACAAGTTACCTCTATTACTGCTCTGGTATATTTTAATGGAAAAGTTACCACTATCTCCCTTAAGGAATGAATAATAATGATGCTTTTAATTTGCATAGTGCTTTTACCCCCTCCAGGTTTGTCAATATATATTATTTTATTTTGTATTCAAATACTTCTCATATCAAGAAATTGTTCCTCTTTTTCAATCAGAGTTTTTGTAACCTGCACTGTCTTTTCCATGATTGTATCCCCTGGGATTTTTTTTTTTTTAGTGTTGGGGATTAAAACCAGGGCCTTGTTCATGCTAAGCACATGCTGTACCACTGAGCCACATCCCTAGCCTGTCCCCTGGGATCTATAGACCAAATAAATCTTCTTCCATGTTAACACTTTTCAATAGCTGTAGACTGCAGCTGTGGCCCATTCTCTTCTCTCTTTTTGCAATTTTGATCATCATATTCACTTGAGACCCATTGTTGGGTGGGGGCGAGATGAGATCAGAATGCCATAAAGTCCCCCATAAAACTGTATTGATGATGTCTTCTTCATCCTTCTTTGCTGCCTTTTTTTCTACTGGGGATTGAACCCAGAGGCACTCTACCCCTGAATCTTTATTTTTTATTTTGAAACAGGGTTTCACTAAGTTACCAAGGCTGACTTGAACTTGATCCTCTTGATCCTCTTGCCTCAGCCTCCCAAGTTGCTGAGATTACAGGGGTACATGTCACTGTGCCCAGCTCCAATTTCTCATCATTATTTTCATGTCTCTTCTCTGGCTTCCAGAGCAAATGAATTCTCTAGGTTAAAACTGTGGCAACATCACTGAAAAAACAGGGATTTTTCAAGTCTCAGGCCTGCAGGATCTTTTTAAGACAAAACAAAGGGGTTGGGGGTGTAGCTCAATGGTAGAACTCAGACTGTGCAGGCCCAGGATTCCATACCAAAACCATAAAAAGAAAAAAATGAGTCTCAACCTCCTTTGGACCTTTTTATCTTTTCTGGTTTTGGTCTATCTCTGGTTGAAGGCATGTAAATCCTTCCACTAAAATAAATAAATAAATAAATCCTTTTGCAAAATTTCCACAAAATTGAAGAATACCATTAATGTGGATTTAATTTTCTCCCTTATAGCTCATCCAAACATCTTAATTTGACAGTCCTGACACTTGAGAAGACTTCCTTGTGACTGTAAACACACACACACACACACACACACACACACACACACACACACGCACCACAAATCCATGACCATTCTGCCTTTGCAATGCACACTATACCATTCTAGCTCAGAAGAAGCTGGACTCCATGTGACCATGTCATAGCCTATCTCCCACCAAGCTGTGTCCTAGATTCAGCTTCTGCCTCAATTAAGGAAGCATGGGAGACAAAGCAGCACTTATTTTTAAATTAAAAAGCCTCCTGGCTTCCCTTACAGACTGCCTTGAGTGTGCTGCCCTGATCAAAGCAGCTTTGAACAACTCTTCTACTCTGGCAGTGCCGGGAGAGAATGTTGCCCATCCTAATGTTAATGGGAAACATTAAAGCATTAGCAATGTGCAAGGGGCTGAAGTTCGTGTGGAAGAGACTCAAAAGTTTGTTTGTCTTCATTCCAAGAATCCTTGAAGAACATGATTAAAAACAGAAGTTACATGGTTCTAAATCTTTTTACTTATTCTAATTTTATAGGCTTTTCCTTTTTCATTTCTGTTTCTTTGCTTGCCTGTTTACTTATTGCTTCCTCTTATCCTTGTCCAGTTTTCATACTTCTCGTTTTGCTTTTTTAATTAATTTGCCCCTTGCATTATCTTTTTCAAAAGTCTTTTTGGTTTCATTTTTCATCCACTTCCTCTTTACCCCCAGTCTTTCAACTGCATTCCCTGTTTCTCTGTATCTTCTCTTTTTCTGGCAGTGCAGGGCATCGAACCCAGGGCCTCATGCATGTCCAGTGTTTTATCCCTAGCCCACACCTCCCTGTCCTCCTTATTTTCCTTTTGAAGAAAAGATACAGAAGGCTGGGCATGTAGGTTTGTGGTAAAGCACTTGCCTAGCATGTGTGAGGCCCTGGGTTCAATCCCCAATACAGAAAAAAAAAAAAAAAAAAAGATACAGGGTGTTATGGTTTATATGTGAGGTGTCCCTCCAAACCTCCTGTGTGAGTTTAGAGGTGGAAAGATCAGAACTCTTAAATTAATCAGTGTATTAATCCCCTGATAGGAATGAACTGGGTGGTAACTGTAGGCAGGTAGGATATGACTGGAGGAGGTAGATTCCTGGGGGCATGCCTTTGGGGTATATATTTTGTCCTTGTTGTGTGGATCTTTCTCTGCTTCCAGGTGCCAATCCTGAGTCGCTTTTCTCTGCCACATAATGTCCTGATGTTTTCTGCCCCACCTCAGGCCCCAAAGAATGGAGTCAGCTGTCTATGGACTAAGACCTCTGAAACCATTAACCCTAAATAAACTTTTCTTTCTCTAAAATTATTCTTGTCAGGTCTTTGGTCACAGCAGTGAAAAAGCAGACTAAAGCAAGACAAAGAAAGAAAAAAAGGAACCGAGGGTGTAACTCATTGGCAAAACTCTAGCATGCATAAGGTCCCTGGTTTCCCTAGCCCCCCAAAATATTTTAAAAACATAAAGAGTAATCACTAACCCATCTGTTATTTCTACCATTTATCACCCCCTCTAAAACTGATTTGAAGAAAAAAATGTTTAGTGTAGACCCAAATTGGAAACAACTGGTGAACAAATTGCTATAGGTCCATACAATAGAATGTTACTAGCAGTGAAAAAGCTAAATAATTGTTGAGCAAAAAATGAAGCCAGACATAAAAGTAAATATATTTTATAATTACACTTATAAGAACTTCAAGAATAGGCCAAACAAATTTGCGGTGGTAGAAATCTGAACAGTGTTTTCAGGGAGATGGGAGTATTGAGTGGAAGGAAGGACAAGTCCACTTTTAGGGCTGATGGAAAGAATCTTCATCTTGATTAGACTGTGTTTGTATTTGTAAAAAGTCATCAAACTATATGCTTTAGATCTGTGCATTTCACAGTCTTTAGATCATATCTCCCTTTTGAAAGAAATCTTTTAAAAAATGAAAAAAGGTGATGGATTAATTTGATTGTCTTTGTGGTACTGGAAATCGAAGCTAGGAATGCTCTATGACTGAGCAACATTCCCGGCCCTTTTTATTTATTATTTTGAGACAGGGTCTTGCTAAGTTGGCCAGGCTGGCCTCAAACTTGCAATCCTCCTGCCTCAACCTCCCAAGGAGTTGGGATTACAAGTGTGTACCACTATGCCTGGTGATAAAAAAATTTTAATGAACGAAAAAATAAAAAAGATGAAATCATTTTTTAGGATGCTATTTAATAACATGGGGGTAAGGCTTACATGTGGAAAACATATGGAACAAAATTGAACACGAGAATGGTGCCAGTATGTACGTGGAAAAAGATGGGGGAGTTAAAAATAATAAAAAAGACAATAGCACTTTTTTTTCCATATGAGAGAGCTTACTTTCCATGATGTTTGATTCTGAAGTTTAAGGAAAGCAGGACCATTTTAAAAAGGCAATAATTTTTTTCAGAAAACCACATACTCTACCTATTTGTTATAGTCATCCAAAAGCTTGTATTGGGTTGCACAGGAAGTAAACGGATCCTAAGATCCTCCTTGGTTTTCTTGCCAAAGTCCATCTGTTTGGGTTAGTTGACCTTTTGTTTGGTTCTGTCTCTTTGTCCAAGTGAGTATGTCCTTCAATGGGCCCACCCCACTACTTATTCATCTAAGTAATTTTGGGGGGTGGTATTAGGTATTGAACCCAAGGGTGCTTAACCACTGAGCAACATCCCAAGCCCTTTTTATTTTGAGACAGGGTCTCACTGAGTTGCTTAGGGCCTCACTAAGTTGCTGAGGCTGACTTTGAACTTGCCATCCTCCTGCCTCAGCCTCCCGAGCCACTGGTATTACAGGCATGCACCACCATGCCCAGCTTCATCTAAGTAATTTAAGAAAATGTTAAATAACTGTAGAAGAGATGAGATCCCTGTGGAATGCAACTGATAAATCCACATTATTTTCAGTAAGCATTTCTGGGGATGGATGGCAGGGCTATTCTCCCGCCAGATAGTTTAGCTGAAGAAGATTCCTTCTTCAGGAAGGCCAGCACTGTGGCACGGGCCCGTAAGCCCAGCAATTTAGCGGGCAGAGGCAGGAGGATCACAAATTCGAAGTTAGCCTTGGCAACTCAGTGAGACTCTCATCAACTTGGTGAGAAATTGTCTCAGAATAAAAACAATATAAAAGGCTGGGGATGTAGCTCAGTGGTAAAGCCCCTCTGGGTTCCATCCTCAGAAAAACAAAAAACAAAAAGCCTGTAAGGAGTGATAAAGGGTTTACTTTGGTGATACTTAGACTTTTTTTTTTTTTAAGACATGATATAAAGAAGATGGATCATTGTGTGTGTGCGTGGTAGTGGGAATTAAGCCCAGGGGTACTCTAACACAAAACTACATCCCCAGCCCCCCCCCCCCCTTTTTTTCTTACTTTGAGAGTCTCTCTAAATTGCTCAGGCTAGCCCTGAACTTGTGATCCTCCTTCCTCAGCCTCCCAAGTGGCTGGGATTACAGGCATGCATGCACCACCATGACTAGCTGTGATCATGCTTGAAATAAAGAGACTAGGTAACAAGATAAAAAAAAAAAAAAAAAAAAAAAAAAAAAAAAAAAAAAACTTTTTTTTCAGTATTGTGTATGAAACCCAGGGCCTTGAGCATGCTAAGCAAGCTCTCTACCACTCAGCCACTCAAAATGGTTTCATGGAGTTTTTAGTAGATAGCAAACAAGGGGAAAGTGAATTAACAAAAAAAAAAAAAAAAAAAAAAAAAAAAAACTTGGAAAGGACTAACTACATCCTTTCATTCTATCCTCAGTTTCTTAATTCACTGATGAATGGGTCTTTAGGAGACAATGAACCCTAATTTTTCTACAGATGCAGAAATACTTCTCCTTGATTGATTAGTCCTGTTCCTCTTCAAAAAAGGGTAGTGTCAGGATAAATACTATTTACCTCCACAGTGCCTGGAGCTCACATCACTTTGGGTAATGAATTTCCTTTATTCTAAGTCCGTTTGGGCCTTATTTCTGTTAGTTGGTGCTGGAAATAACCTGATACAGGTGTTCCCTACTTGATTAATATAAATTGGGTTTTGTATTATCTTTTGCTCACATACATACAAAATTATTTTTGTTGCATTCCTTGGCAACCAAGAATTCTCAAAACATATCACACACAGTTAATCATATTGGTAATATAATAATAAGACCCCAATAGGCTTAACCAAGAACCTAAAATTCATAGGACTTGGTAAAATCTGCCAAAGTGGTCAGTCATTTATTTATTCATCCATCAAGCAATTATTGACAGCCTACTATGCATCAAGCATTAAATAATGTGGTCTACTGCACCCTAATTCTGTCCCTTTAAATTACATTTGAGTGCAATGAAAATAGGGCAATCTGTGATTATGCATATATTCATTACAAACTACTGCACAAATATTTGGCTCATAACTATGAGTTAAATGGTATGACATTTCTATGAGAAAATTAATTACTTGAACATGTGTTGTATAAAATATGTCAAATCATTTATTTGGATGTCGTAGATTGCATATTAGTTTTTCACCAGAGGAAATACATGAGAAATAAACATGAAATGCATGCTCTATACGTTGTAAATGTCATGTTATGCCCAAGGGCTTTTTGCAAGTGAACAATTTTTTTCCAGATGAGGAGAGTGGCATCTGAAAGATCATAAGATCACAGATCCAAAGAGAGAGTTATTTTGCAGAGAGTTCTTCATGCATTTAGAGGTCGCACCTATTGATAACTTGTCTATTTAAAGACCATGTTTCTTACAAATAGCTATGTGTAAAGAATGGGTAGATTAATCATTTCAGGTACCAAACTGTCATATAAAATAGTTTGGAATTCTAACTGCATAGGAATATAAAAATTTAGATTTATGGTGTGGTATGTGTACCTATGTTCTGATGCTTTTTATGGCTTCAACAATTTTGAGGGAGAAAGATCTATATAAGGATCTATAAGTTAGAGGTTGTAATAAAAGCCACTCGAGATAAACATATATTACTACAATAAATGATGGTATAAGATACTACCTTTTTTAAAAAGATACAAGTAAAATCAGATACTGATACTAATAAAATGAAGCCTTTCTTTTTTATTGAGGACCAAAAACCTGCTCAGAAAGAGAAGAAACTTCCCCAATGAAGCATATGGACTTTGCTCTGAATGCTCCAGAGGGAATATGCTTATTCATTCAGGCATAAAGCAGAATCTTCTCCATATTAATATAGGTACAGGATAAGAGTAACATCCATCACATAAATTAACCATGTTATAGCAAGTTTTCTTTATATTCTGTTTGGTTTCAGGCCCCCAAATTCATCATATAAAATATCTAAGCTTGCTTAATTAGAATGTCTAATGTCGAACTTTCCATTCACTAAATGGTATTTGTCATGGAATTTACAAATAGCTCATTTTATTTCTAATTTTCTTAGTTTCAGTACAATCATTCTCTAGGCTGGAATTCTTTAAACACCTGTGCATTGAGATTGTACTCTTTCTCTTGAGCATTGAGGTGCAATCCTTTGCTCTGATTCAGTCTTTCCATGTGTGAATACCATTGCTACAATTGCAGAGGACAAGATGAGTTCACCAAGAATAATGTGTGCATGGCCTGTGGGTGTTTTGCTTTAGGAGGCAATGACAAGAACTTTTCTATGCAGACTTGATCAGAGCTCATGATTTGAACTACTTTAAGCAGCGAAGGTGGAGGTCAAAGTTTTATTCAATATATATGTATATGTGTGTATATAAATATATATATATACATATATATATATGCAGGTATATTGATATATATGTATATATATGTGCATATGAGCATGTTTTAGTCAGCTATTTCCACTGCTGTGACTAAAGGATCTGACCAGCACAATTGTAGAGGAGAAATTGTATTTGAGGGCTCACAGTTTCAGAGGTCTTAGTCCATAGAAGGCCTGGTTCATTCCTCAGGGCTCAAGGTAAGACTGAACATCATGGTGGAAGAGTGTGGCAGAGAGAAGCAGCTTGCATCATCAGGAAGCAGAAGAGAGAGTCTCCACTCTCCAGACTCAAAATATATACCCCATAGCCACGCCCCAATTTCCACCTCTTCCAGCCACATCCTTCCACTTCAATTAATCCCATAAGGGGCTAATTAACTGTTTGGGTTAGACTCTTACAACCCAATCATTTCTCCTCTGAACCTTCCTGCATTGTCTCACATGTGAGCTTTTGAGGAACACCTCACATCCAAACCATAACAGTGCATATGTTTTTTGTGTGGTGCTAGGAATTGAACTCAGGGCTGTGTACATTCTAGGCAAGGGCTTTACCACTGAGCTATGCTGTCAATCCTATAATATTTTTAAAAGGATATGTAAAGGGTAGAGAGGAGGAGTATGTAAAGAAATGTTCTCTGGTCAAGTCAGTCAACTTACCTTCTAACTCTGGCATCCAGAGTGAATCTTTTCTTAGTATATCTATCTCTCTATGAGAAAATTAAAAAAAATCATTATTTATTCTTTAATTTTAAAATGAATAATCAACAATTTAAAAGACTATATATTTCAATTTTAACAATTGCACTGGTCTGAATGTTTGCATCCTCCCAAAATTCATGCTGGAATTCTAACACCTAAGGTGATGGTGTTAGGGGGTGGGGCGTTTGGCAAGTGATCAGGTCACAAGTGTGGAACCCTCAAGAATGGGATTAGTGCCCTTATAAAAGAGGCCTAGGCAGCTTATTTGCTCATCCTGCGTGTGAAGACACAACAAGAAGGCACAATCTGTGAATCAGGAAATGGGCCCTCATCAGACTTAGACTTTGCTGGCACCTTTAATCTGGGACTTCCCAGCCTCCAGAACTGTAAGAAATAAATTCCTGTTGTTTATAAACCACTCTGTCTATGGTATTTTGTTATAGCAGCCTGCACAGACTAAACTGACAACATTGTTCAAATACACTAAAATATTTCATGCATGAATTAGTGTTTTCGCTAACCAACAAAAATGATAAAAGTCAGAGTTCATACTTGGCTTTAAATTTTAAAAACAAACACAAACTCAAAGTGGCAACAGAGAAAGAGAATTGGGAAAAAAGAAAGAATTAGGCCATTTCATGTTCTATTTCTTCTGGTTTGTAATCATTGCTATATTACTGCTTATTTATAATCTACTATTTAATGTCAGGAATGTGTAGTACCACAGTAATTACAGACTCAAACTGAGCCTAAACTAGCTCTAATAATTATTAACCATTACAGAAAATCTGCAAACAAACTTGTATACCTGAATCCCCATGTTTGGGGTGGGGGTAGCTGATAGCATGAGGAGGAATCCTCCAAACTGACTTTCATGTAGACTACGATATCTTTTAAAAGTTAAGTAACAGCATTGTGCTAAGTTGAAGCTTTTACCATACTATTGTTGCAGTTTCTGTTTAGCTCTTAAACATGCATTATGTAATACTGTAGTCATAAGCCACATGTGGCTGCTGAGTACTAGGAATGTAGCTAGTCCAAATTGAAATGTGTTATAAATAGAAAATACACATCACATTTCAAACAAATGCATGAAAAAATTATATCAAATATTTCATTAATATTTTTATATTGATTTCATGTTGAAAAGATAATATTTTGGGTATTTTGAGTTAAATGAAATGTATTATTAAAATGTAATAAAAATATTAAGTTCACCTATTTCTTTTTTCTTCTTAAAATGTGACTACTAGAAAATTTAAAATAACACACATGCTTGCATTGTATTTCCCTTGGACAGTGTTACCCTAGATTAACAAAAGATTTTAGGGGAAAGGAGCATTTCTATCACTGACATTGTTTAGAATTGCCAGTGCAAAGTGAAAATAAAAAGCAGACTGATGAGTTAGTTTTAATATTGTTCTTAAATTCCCTTTAGGTAATGCATCTGCTTATTGCTTTCACTTGAGGCCTGATTTACCCTACTGCCTCTTTTTTGGTATGCCACTGCCTTAGTACATTTTGGGTTGCTGTAACAAAATATCCGAAGCTGGGTGCTTTATAAGGACAAAAGGTTTATTTTGACTCATGATTTTGGAGTTTAAAAAAGTCCAAACTCAGAAAGCTACATCTGGGAAGGGTTCATGGTGTATCATAACATGGTGGATGGCATCACAAGTTAGGAGTACATGCGAGAACAGCAAATTTCACATGTGGAAGAGGCCAAATATGTGTGGTGGACTCATTTTTTAAACAACTCATTCTCATAATAACTAACCCCAAGAGATCTAACCCACTCTGGAGAAACCTAACCCACTTTCACGAGATGGGCATTAATCCCTTTTAAGGGTAGTGCCCCCATGACCTAATGACCTCTCACTAAGCCCCACCTCTTAAAGCCTCCACCACCTGTTAAAAATATTAAATTGGAGACTAATTTTGGGGACAAATCATATCCAAACCATGGCAACCACTAAATCAAACCTGTGTAGCTCACACCACTAAAGTCTTCACCTTATCTATAGATTGAGTTCTTGGCTCTTTTCTCCACTGTCCCCTTAGTTTTTCTTCCATCCTCACTCTATTTCTGGGCTTTGTTAACATTGTTCCTCCTCACCCCAATGTTCTACCCAAAATGTATGAGCATCTGACTCCTCCAGTTCAAGACTCCTGCCTTGAATCTCCCTCTAAGATTCCAGTTCTCAGGAATCTCTTCTCTTCCCACTCTCACTGCCATTTCATTTTTTCTGACTCGTTGGGGCAAGTTTGGTCTGTGCTATTCATGTGACAGGACAAATGATACTTTGTCATTATTGAAAAATGTTTTTAGTATATATGGCTCACCTCTCCAACTAGTTGAGAGGTTCTTAAATTGTGGGATTGTGATTTACATGTCTTTTTCATCTTATGCAGTGCCTAACAGTATTATGACATTTCATTCATTTAATAGAGATTTGTTGAGTGAGAGAACAAATGACCTTACAGCTTAGATTTATTAAGATCAACTCATCTGTGAATGACAGATCACCCAAGATAACACAACTTTGCACAAAACAGAAGTTGATTTTTCTGTCATCTAAATGAATGGATAGAGCTTTCTGGGTCCTCAACTGTGTGAAGTGCCTTGGCTATTTCCAGATCCTGGTCTGCCATTCCTAGGTTATGGTCCTCATCCTTATGGTTTAAGAGAGCAACTTACCCAATAGCATCAGAAAGAGTAAAATATTTAGGAATAAGTTGAACAAAAGAAATATAAAACTTGAACATTGAAAATTACAAAACACCATTGAAAGAAATTAAAAACCTAAATAAATGCAAATACAATCTACATTCATGGATCATAAAATTTAATATTATTATTACTCAGCCATAAAGAAGAATGAAATTATGGCATTTGCCAGTAAGTGGATGGAACTGGGGAATATTGTGCTAAGTGAAATAAACCAGTCCCCCAAAACCAAAGGACAAGTGTTCTCTCTGATATGTGGATGCTAACCCACAACAAGGGTGGGGGGAGGGAAGAATAGAAGTTCACTGGATTAGACAAAGGGGAATGAAGGGAAGGGAGGAGGATGGGAATAGTAAAGACAGTCGAATGAATCAGATATAACTTTCCTATGTTCATATATGAATACACCACCAGCAAAACTCCACATCATGTTCAACCACAAGAATAGGATTCTAATCAGAATGTTATACTCCATGCATGTATAATATGTCAAAATACACTCTACTGTCATGTATATCTAAAAAGAACAAATTTAAAAATTTTTTTAAAGATTTAATATTGTTAGTAACAAAAATGGTATGGTATTGCCACCAAAATAGACATGTAGACCAATGGTACAAAATAGAAGACAGAGACACAAACCCACATAAATATGGTTGACTCATACTAGACAAAGGTGCCAAAAATATATATTGGAGAAAAAGATAGCCTATTCAACAAATGGAGCTGGGAAAACTGGAAATCCATGTGTAACAAAATGAAATTAAACCTCTATGTCTCACCCAGCACAAAAATCAACTCAAAGTGGATCGAAGACTTAGACACTAGAACAGAGACCCTGTGCCTGATAGAAGAAAAAGTAGGCCCAATCTTCATCATGTTGGCTTAGGACCTGACTGTTGCCGCCCGCAGCAACAATCCCGCTGGAAGGAATCGTAGGTGGACTGGGAATGAATTACTTCTATTATCTTTTTAGTGGGCTGCTTTCTTGCTTGTTTGCTTATTCACTAGTTTATAGAGGAAGAGAGGCTTTGCCTAGAGGAAGAGAGGCTTTGCTTAGAGGAAGAGAGGCTTTGCTTAGAGGAAGAGAGACTTTGCTGAATTTTAAAGGTGCTACGCTTTCAAAGAGTCTACGCTTTCAGAGGTGGGTCACTTCTTGGAGGTGTGGGGTGCGGTGTATGGCCTGCAGCCTGTAGCCTGCAGCCTGCGTCCTGCGGCCTGCAACCTGCGACCTAGAGGTGTGGCTTTGGTCCTCCATCCTGCGATCTCCTCCCAGGTGAAGAGCTTAGGATTAAGTAGCACGGTTGAAGCATGCACCACAGTACCAATTAAGAATGAATGAGAAACATCTGTTGACCACTAGCGCAGAGGAGACATTAACCAATAAGGCAAAAGGTCATGAGAGATCACACCGTATTAACACTAATTATTCGCCACCTCTTGGCCCAACACCAGCCAAGATCTTAGAGCTGCTTAAACATGTCTCTACACCTGACTTCCTTAACAAGACTCCTAAAGCACAAGAAGCAAAATTAAGAATCAATAAATGGGATGGATTCAAACTAAAAAACTTCTTCTCAGTGAAGGAAACAATCAATAATGTAAAGAGAGAGCCTACAGAATGGAATAAAAATCTTTACCATAGGCACCTCAGATAGAGCACTAATCTCTAGGATACATAAAGAACTCAAAAAACGTAACACAAAAAAACCTAATAATGCAATCAATAAATGGGCTAAGGAACTGAACAGATACTTTGCAGAAGAAGAAATACAGTTGATCAATAAACATTTGAAAAAATGTTCATCATCTCTTGCAATTAGGGAAATGCAAATCAAAACTGTTCTAAGATTTTATCTCACTCCAATCAGAATGGCAATTATCAAAAACAAGCAATAATGAATGTTGGCAAGGATGTGGGGAAAAGGGTCCACTCATACATTGTTACTGGAACTGCAGATTGGTGCAACCACTTTGGAAAGCAGTATGGAGATTCCTCAGAAAACTTGGAATGGAACTACCATTTGACTCAGTTATCCCACTTCTCAGTTTATACCCAAAGGACTTAAACTTTGCATATTACAGTGACACAGCCATATCAATGTTTATAGCTGCTCAATTCACAAAAGCTAGATTGTGGAACCAACCAAAATGCCCTTCAATAGTTGAATGGATAAAGAAACTGTGGTATATATACACAATAGAATATTATTCAGCCATAAAGAAGAATAAAATTAAGACATTTGCAGGTAAATGGATGGAGTTGAAGACTATCATGCTAAGTAAGTGAAATAAGCCAATCCCAAAGAACCAAAGGCCAAATGTTTTCTCTGATAAGTGGATTCTGATACATAATGGTGGGGGGTGGTGAGGGAAGAATGGAAGAATGTTGGATTGTGTAGAGAGAAATAAGGGGAGGGGAGAGGGGAGAGGAAAGGAAAGATGGTGGAATGAGACAAACATTACCCTATGTATATGTGTGATTACATGAATGATGTGACTCTACTTCATGTACAACCACAGAAATGAAAAGTTGTACTCCATTTGTGTACAATGAATCAAAATGTATTCTGCTGTCATGTATAACTAAATAGAACAAATTTAAAAAAGAAAAGAAAAAAAATAAAAAGATTTAATATTGTTAAGATCACTATATTCTCCCAAGTTATCTACAAATTCAATGCCATTTCAACCAAAACTCCATCTAGTTACTTTGTAGAAATTAACAAGTTGATTCTAAAACTCCAATGGAAATTCAGAGGACATAGAAAAGCCAAGACAATTTTTCTTTAAAGAGTAAAGTTGACAGACTTAAACTTCCCCTGGCTTCTCCTTCTTCTTCCCAAACTAGGGACTGAACCCAGAGTCTTGTACATGCTTGGCATGTGTTCTACAACAGAGCCACCTCCCTAACCCAGCTTCCTGATTTCAATACTTACTACAATTTATAGTAGCTGAGACCATGTAGTATAGCCACAAGGATAGACATATAGACCGATAGAGTAAGAGTCACATTTATGGTCAATAGACTTTTATTTTCTTTTTGTAGTGCTGGGGATGGAACCCAGGGCCTTGTGCATGCCAGGCAAGTGATTTTTGACAAGGGATCTAAGATAATTCAATGGGAAAGAATAGACTTTACAGCAAATGGTGCTCAAACAGTTGGATATTCACATGCAAAAGTATTAAATTGCACCCCTAAAGCTCACCATACAAATTCCAAATGGACCCTACACTAAATGTAATAGTTAAAATTATAAAATTCTTTCTTTGGAATTGGTAAACAATATTCTGGAGCTGTTACAGTCCTGGGATCGAACACCCAATCATTGACCCAAGTAACTGCATCTTGCTTGTTCTTCCTCTGACTTGTTCTTTCTCTGTCAGCCTAAAGATCCTGAGAATGATCAGACCACCATAAAACATCTTGTGATCATTATACTGATGTCATCGTCACATACCTTCCCATGTCCACCCCTCACAATATTTCCATTAAAAGAAGAATCCAAGAACCCCAAAAGACAGGAAGACTAGTGGAGAATTAGGACTTTCACCATTTTTCCATAGTAAGAAGGCACTACTTTCAATTCCTTCAGTGTTAATAGAAGCTGAAGGAAAAATCTAGATTTCTACATCACCCTGGTAAGAAGGAGGTTGTGACCATATTTTCCTGAAAGCATAGTGTCAGAAGAGGACTATCAAAATAGAAGAATTAAATTAAATTCAGGGGCTGGGTATATAGCTCAGTTGGTAGAGTGCTTGCCTTATATGCACAAGGACCTGGGTTCAATTCCCAGCACCAAAAAAAAAAAAGTCCTCAATAAATTAAATTCAGAATGTTATGATATTAAATATATCATGTATCCTGGATATTGTATCCAGGATACAATCTAAAATCATTCATCATACCAAGTATCAAGGAAATCTCAACTTGCTTTTAAAAAAGACAATTAACAGAAGCCAGCAATGAGATATTGTCAGCAATGAGATATTAGAATTATCTGACAAGGATTTCAAAGCAACAGTCATAAAAATTCTTTGAGGAACAGTTATAAACACAATTAAAACAAGTTAAAAAATAGAAAGTATAAGAAAAGAAATAAAAAATTCCAATAAAGAAACAAAAGATTAAAAAATGGAATCTTTAGAACTGAAAAATAAAATAATCCAAATTTTAAAACTCGACTGATTGAAAATCAGCATGGAAAAGAGAGAGGAGGAAATCAGTGAAATTGAAGACAGAACAATAGAAACTACCCAACCTTAACAACAGGAATTGAGGGAACACTGAAAAAAATAAATCTACAGAGCCTCAGGAATCTGTGGAACTATATTGTGTAAGACCCTGGCTTAATCCCTAACACCAGAAAAATAAAATGTAACAAAATAAGTTTTCAAAAATCTCCATGTCTTGGAGTCATGAGAAAAAGAGATAAAGGATGTGGAGTTGAAAAAGTATTTGAAAAAATAATGGCTGAAAGCTTTCCAATTTTGGCAAAAAACAAACTCACAGATTCAAGAAACTAAGGGAACCTCAAACAAGCTAAATTCAAAAATCCGTACCATGTCATATGACAAATTTCAAAAAACAAACCTGAAGTTTTCTTTTCTGTACTAGGGATAGAACCCAGGCCCTCACACCTGCTAGGCAAGTGCTCCGCTGCTGAGCTACATCCCCAGCCCTTTATATGTTTTTATTTTGAGACAGGGTCTTGCTAAGTCACCCAGGTGTCCTCAAAATTCTGATCTGCCTGCCTCAGCCTCCTGAGCAACTGGAATTAAAGGCATGCCACCTCAACTGGCTAAAGAAAAAGTTTTAAAGTCAACAAAAGAGAAATGACACCTTACCTATCGGAAAAACAATTCAAATGGCCATGGGTTTCTCCTTAGAAACCATGTAGGTCATAAGAAAGTGACAGAATATTTTTTAAGTGTTGAAAAAAAAAATTAATAACTCAGAATTCTATATTTTATGAAAATACTCTTCAGGAAAGAAGGCAATATCAAGACATTATCAGATAAAGGAAATTTAACAGAATTTATCGCCAGCAGACCTACCCTCAAAGAACAGCTAAAGGAATTTTTTTTTTAATCCTTTTGACTTTATTATTCAAAAAAGATTCATTTTTTTATTTGGCTTTCTGACTCTGTGCTTATGCCTTCAACACTTTCACAATGATTTTCTGTTCCTCAATAAGGAAAGCATGCATGGAGCAACCACAGGCCCTGCTGACATGTTTTTTTGTTTTAGACAATCCCACAAGGATGTTAGGTCTCAGAGCACGAATCCCTCGAAGTCTGCCTGGGCACACAACACACGCAGATTTTGGTGCTTTTCAAACCTTTTTTGTATAAAGATAAACAATTCTATTACCAGGGGTTCGAGACAGCCTAGTTTGTTAGAGCCTGTATCGTAGGAAAGTCTAAGACAGTATGTCAAATGCTGGACCATTCTGGGTGCCTCTAGACATTGTCCTTGGAAAAGCAGGAAATTCTTTAAAAATAACAGCAATGAGAAAAGAATGGATCTAAGAACAACAGTAAGGAATACAAAATAAGGGAGAGAGTAATAATGATATGAGTAAATATGACAGATGTTCCCTCTTCTCTTGAGTTTATTTTTGATTTCATAGTACTGGGGATGGAACCCAGGGCCTCATGCCTACTAGACAAATACTCTATCACTGAACTGCAATCCCAGCCCTTTCTCAAACTTTTCTTTTGAGACAGGATCTTGCTTATCAGCCCAGACTGGCCTTGAACTTGCAATCCTCCTGCCTCAACCTCCTGTGTATGTGGGATTACAGGCATGTGCCAGCATGCCTGGACCTTTTTGACTTTTTTTTTAATACTGGGGAATGAACCCAGAGTCACTTTTCCACTGAGCTACATTTCCAGCCCTTTTTATTTTTTATCTTGAGACAGGGTCTCACTAAGTTGTTTAGGGTCTTGCTAAGTTGCTGAGTCTGGCCTCGAACTTGTGATCCTCCTGCCTCAACCTTCCAAATTGCTGGGATTAGAGGTGTGCCCCACCACTTCCAACCCTTCTGACTTTTGAAGCAAAAAAGATAACATCATGTAATGTGGGCCTCCGTGTATGTAGAGGAAATATATAGGACAATTATAAGTAAGGGACGGGGAAAGATTTATAGGGAAGTAAGATTGCTATACGTCATTTAAACTGATAAAATGCAGACACTAGTAGGCTGTGATAACTTACGATGTACAGTGTAAAATCTAGGGTAATCACAAAGAAACTGTACACTTACAATACTGCAGAACCTGCAGGCAAGGGTTAGAGATGCTACTGTTGTCTGCTGGGTAGAGGCCAGGGATGCTGCTAAACATTCTAAGATACATGGGACAGTCCTCTACAACAAAGATTTATGTCAATAGTGCTGAGGCTGAGAAACTCTGGCCTATACCCTGACCAATGCAGGATATTGGGGGTGGGGTTCTTTGGGAGGAGGGGCTGGGGATTGAATCCAGTGGCTCAACCACTGAGCCACTGAGGCACATCCCCAGCACTTTTTATTTATTTATTTTTATTTAGAGATAGGATCTCACTAAGTTGCCCAGGGCTTTAAAAAGTTGCTGAGACTGGCCTCAAACTTGCAATCCTGTCTCAGCCTCCTGTGCCACCACACCTGGCTTGATCTGACATTTTAAAGACACTGTTCTTCCAGGCTGGGTGAGGCTGATCCTAGGAAGGGGAGCTGGGCCCTGAGAAGGTGGAACAACATGCTTTATGCTTGTTCTGGATGGCTTTGGCTTTGGCTCCACACAAGGAAGCATTAACATTGGCTAGTGCTCCCAATTCAGCATTCCCATAGGCCTCTGGGTGTCCCTTGCTCTGTACCAGATAACACCAACTGCTATTGGCACATTTGTGGTCGCAAACTTGTGATCCTCCTGCCCCAGCCTCCTGAGTCCCTGGGATGATAAGTGTGTGCCATTGTGCCCACCATCATTCTTTTTCATAATATTCTTTTTCTTTTTTTTCCATTTATATTTTCCCCTTACACCCTATCTATATAGCTAGGCTTCCCTTCACTCTCAGAAGGTTCCCTGAAATGAATTCATTACTGTGCAAAAGACAGGACCGCATGCTGTACACATGAAAACTAATTAGAAAGGCAACACAGTGATAGAGAAAGAAGTTATTATAATAATGAGTTAGTCGAGTGAAAAATGGGGGCTGTTATGGTTTGAATCTGGATTGTACCCCCAAAGTCTCTTCTATAAAGACTTGGTCCCCAATGCAGCAATATCCAGAGGTGAGACTTTGAGGAAATTATTGAATCATGAGGGATCTAACCTCATCAGTGGATTAATCCACTTGATGGATTAATCATTTAAATATGTTATTGGGAAGTGGGATATAGTTGGAGGAAATGCGTCACTGGGGGCATTTCCTAGAAGGAGTTTTCTTGTCTCTGGCCCCTTCTTCTGTCCCTCTTTCTCTGCTTGGCTGGCTGTCAACTGCCATGAGCTGAGCAGCTTTCCTCCTCCACACCCTTCTGCTATGATGTTCTGCTTCACCTCAGACCCAGAGCAAAGGGAGTCAGCCTGCCATGGACTGAAACCTCTGAAACCATCAACCAAAATAAACTTTTCCTTCTTTAAGTTGTTTCTATCAGGTATTTTGGTCACAGCAAAGAAAAGTTGGCTAACATGGGGGCTATCATCCTAAGAACTAACTTACCTAACAACCACAACAGAGTGCTAATATAGGACATTTAAGGAAGTGTGTTTTTAGCCACAGAGGGGTGGACACTAAAGTAATCTTTAGTCCTGCAGTAGTCCATTTCTTTGATGCATATTCTGATATCATCTAAAGGTCACCAGATGTTCTAGGTTCTGTAAATCTAATCTAAAGTTCACTGATTAGGAAGTCTTATGATTGATATTTCTCCTGTTCCTTTTTCTTGGAATGGTTGACCCTATCAGTTAATAACTTCGTCATTTAGATGTAGCTTCCCTTTAGAATTTAGAATGCAGAGCCAAAGTAAACAAAGCAAGTTTGCAAAGGACAATTTGCAAAGGACAAGTTAACCCATCAGGTGGCTTCAATTTAACCCATCAGGTGTTTCAAAGAAACACATTAAACAGGAAGAAATACACAAATATACTGCATGCACAGAGGCAATCACAGAGTGTAATTACCTACCTGCCCAACAAGACTCAGACACTTGTATAACTCTGTTCTATAGGGAGGGTGAGAATGAAGAATGTAGACAATTTTGAGGAGTTATAAGTGATTATTGAGGCATAAAATTTCTGGTCCCGGGGACAGAAATTTGCTTGTGAAAAGATTCTTTAGTGGCATGCCTGCAATCTCAGTGACTCGGGAGGCTAAGGCTGGAGATTCAGAAGTTCGAGGCCAGCCTGGGCATTAGTGAGACCATGTCTCAAAATAAGAAATAAAAGGGGCTGGGTATGCAGCTCAGCACCCCCAGGTTCAATCCCCAAAGGGACAGACATTACTTTGTAATAAAGTCCATCCAGGTGTGGTTACATTCTTCAGTCTTCTTTTCTACCATGAATAATGAGATTTGGGGTGGAAATAAAAGGCAGTGTGTTCCCTTTGGAGGGTAATCTTAATGTAAGTAAGGAAATTCCAGAGATAGCCCCTCCCTGTGCTTGGGGAAGAAAAGGAAGACAAGGTTACAGGGACCTTCAATCTGAGGCAACTTCTAAGGTCTCTTGGCATATCACACCTCCCGACTTTGGGGTACCATTTTCTGACATCCACCACCACCTTGTCATTTTTTTAATCTTGCCTATCTGTTGGTTTGAACAATAGTTTATTTCATACCTCTTCAGGAGAACAGGGTTGTTTCCTTCTTACTTTAGGTATCATTTAAATTTATTATAATGAATACATATTATTGTTGAAATTCATGTGAAGACATTAAAGATTTTTAAAATATCATAGATACATTAAAAAAGAATTCTAAAACATATTCAGGTAACCCACAGAAATACAGGTAAAGGACCAGTAGCTTGGATGACTGAGAAAGGAGGATTGCAAATTCAAAACCAGCTTCAGCAACTTAGTGAGGCACTAAACAGCTCAGCGAGACTCCATCTCTAAATAAAATATAAAAAGGTCTGGGGTTGTAGCTCAGTGGTAGAGCACTTGCCTAGCATGTATGAGGCACTGGGTTCAATCCTTAGCACCATATAAAAAAATAAATGAAATAAAGGAATTGTGTCCATCTACAACTAAAAATATTTTTAAAAGGGCTGGGAATGTGGCTCAGTGGTTAAGTGCCCCTGGGTTCAATCCCAGGTACAAAAATAAATAAATAAATAAATACAGGTAAAGAAAGCAGAAATGGACAACAAACAAACAAAAACTCCTCAGGAAACAAATAAGAGTACTGAAGAAAACAAAAATTAAAATAAAAAACTCAAGTCTTCATATCATTACTTACATTAAATGCAGATAGTCTGATTATACCTATTGGAAGACAGAGATGGGCAGAGTAGATTAAAACAGGTGACCCAACTATGAACCCAAATGCAACATAGGTAGGTCGAAAATAAAAGAATGAAAAATATATGCCATGTAAACATTAATCAAAAGAAAGCAGGATTAGCTATATTCATATTAGATAAAGCGATCTTTAGAGCAAGGAAATTACTGTGGGCAGAGAGAAATTTTACAAATCATAAAAAGATCAATCTACCAGGAAGATATAGCAATTCTAAATATGTATGTGCAAACCAACAGAGCTACAAAACACACGAAGCAAAAATTAATACATCCGAAAGAAGAAATAGAAAAATCCACAATTACAGTTGGAGACTTAACATTCTTTTATAAACAACTGATAAAACTTCTAGGCAGGTAATCACCAGGGATATACACATCATCCACCACCAGGATCTAATCAACATTTATAGAACATTCCACCCAATAACAGCAGAATACACTTTCTTTTAAAGTGTCCATGGAACATAGAACAACATAGTCCATATCCTGGACCATAAAATAAATCTTAACAAATTTAAAAGGATTAAAATCACGGAGTGTGTGTTCTGTGACCACAAAGGAATCAAACCAGAAACCAATAAGAGAAAGATAAAAGGAAAATATCCAGGCACCTAAAAGTGAAAGAGTATACTTCTACATTACACACAGGTCAAAGAGAAAGTCTCAAAGGAAGTAAAAGAAAGCATTTAATTGGATGAAAATAAAAATATAGCACATCAAAATATGTGAGATGTCACTAAACCAGTGCTAAGAAGGAAATTTTTACATCACAGGGAAATATTTACATCATAAAGAGGAAATAGTCAAGCTCAGTCTGTAGTGCATGGCTGTAATCCTTGCTACTAGGGAGGCTGAGGCAGGAGGATCACAAGTTTGAGGCCGACCTCAGTAACTTAGTGAGACCCTGCCTCAAGATAAAAAATAAAAAGGGCTGGGGATGTAGCTCAATGGTAGAGTGCCCCTGGTTCAATCCCCAGTACAAAAAGCAAAACCAAAACCAAACAAACAAACAAAAAAACCACTGTTCCAAAAAATGTCTAGTGTTATTCTGAAACCTACTTCTAAGTGTTTGTTTTTAGCCAGGCACGGTGGCACATGCCTGTAATCCCAGAAACTCAGAAGACTGAGACAGAAGGATCACAAGTTCTAGGCTAGGCTAGGCAACTTAGAAAGATCCTGTCTCAAAATAAAAAATCGAAAGGGTTGGGGATGCGGCTCAGTGGTTAAGTGCCCCTGGGTTCAATCCTCAGGGCTGCAAAAATTTAAAAAAGGAAAAGTCTCAAATCATCCTGATCTCCTTTAAACACTACAGAAGGGCTAGGGTGTGGCCCCATGGTAGAGCCTTGTGTAACACATGGATGTCCCTGGGTTCAATTCCCAGTACTTCAAAAATCAAAACAAACAAATGAACAAAACTGTAGAAAGAAGCCTGGTGCTATAGCAAGTGAGCATGCCTATGGTCCCATGACCTGGGAGGCTGAGGTAGTAGGAGCTTGAGTTCAAGGCCAGCATGGATGGACAACATAGGGAGACTCTTACTTTTATTTAAAAGCAAATATGTTGGGCGCAGTGGTGCAAGCCTATAATCCCAGCTACTCAGGACACTGAGGCAGGAGGATTGCAAGTTTGAGGCCAGCCTCACCAATTAGTGAGACCCTGTATCAAAAGAAAAAAGAAACAAAGGACTGGTGGTGTTCTAAGGGGTAGAGCACCCCTGGGTTCAGTCCCTAGTACCACCAAACAAAAAAAAAAGCCTACAAAAAGAACAAAATAAACAATAGCAACAAAAGCAGATGAAGAGACAATAAAAATAGAAGCAGAAATCAAATCAAGGAAATTGAAAGCAGAAAAATAATAGAAATCAATAAGCAGGGAGCTGATACTTTGAAAAGAGCAATGAGACTGACAAGCCCCTAATAAGACGAATGAACAACAAAAGAGAAAAAGAAAAGGCACAAATTACTTATAGCAGAAATTAAATACTATATCATCAAAGATTGTGTAAACTTTAAAAGGATCATAAGGGAATACTGTGAACAACTGTACACACATAAATTTGATAACTTAGATGAAGTGGACTAGTTCCTTAAAAAGCATAAACTTTGACCAGGCACAGTGGTGCTAGACTGTAGTCCCAGTGACTTGGGAGGCTGAGAAAGAAGGATCACAAGTTTGAGGTCAGCTTCAGCAATTTAGTGAGACTCCAAGCAACCCAGTGAGACCCTGTCTCAAAATAAAAAATAAAAAGGGCTGGGGATGTGACTCAGTGGTAAAACACCCCCGGGTTCAATCCCTGGTACTAAGAAATGAAAAAAAAAAAAAAAAATTTCTGCAACTTACCCAATATGAAATAGATAATTTGGGTAACTCTATAACTATCACAGAAATTAAGTCTGTAACTTTAAAACTCCCAAGAAAGTAATCCCCAGGCCCCATATGAATTCTACCAAATGTGAATTCTAGGTGAATTTTATCAAACATCTAAAAATGAATGAATGTCAAATCCATTCCAAAGAAGAGAAGAGGAGGGAACATTTCCCACTGTTGGATTAAACACTAATCCATGCCCAGGAAAGCTCGCGGTAAGAGAAGGGCTCTAAAGAATGTGATAACAAAGGAAATGGAGAGGGGAGCCGGCCACTTCCCTTTTCTCCTATCTTTAGGAGAGGATCTAAGCCGAGTGGCCCTGCTTGTAAAGCAAAGGAATGTACTCATAAAACATCTGAAGAAGTCCCCCCGCGCAGTGGGCATGCAACCTGTGCTACGTATTCCCTGGCTTGTAGGCACGTGCAGCCCTCGCTGTTTCCTGCCCACCGCCACTGAGGAGTAAGCAGTAAAATGTCCAAAACCTCTCTGTTGAGTCCTCCAGGTTCTTCCTTTGGAACTGGTAAACAGTATACTAGGGTATTTCCAGCCCTGGGGTGGAACACCAAATAATTTTATGAGGACAATATCACTAGAAAAAAAGAAGGAATCAAAACCAGAACAAAGAAAATCACAGACTAATAACTCTCATGACTTACAGGCACAAAAGTACTTAGTAAAATATTAGCAATTAGAATTGAGTAACATATAAAAAGAATTATACACCATGAACAAAAGGGATTTATTGCACAGATGCAAGACTGGGTTGATACTTAAAAATCACCCATGTAAACTACCACATTAAGAGGCTAGATAAGAAAAAATAATATGATCATATTAATTGAGGTAGAAAGAGTATTTTTTCTTTTCTCTCTCTCTTTTTTTTTTTTTCTTTTCTTTTTTTCTTTTTGATACCAGGCATCGAACACAGGGGCACTTAACCACTGAACCACATTCCCAAGTCCTTTTTTATTTATTTATTTATTTTTTTACTTAAGTTGCTTAGGACTTTGCTAAGTTGCTGAGGCTAGCCTTAATCTTGCAATCCTCCTGCCTCAGCCTCCGCAATTGCTGAGACTACAGGTATGCACCACCACACCCAGCCAGAAAGTGATGAAATTTAGCACTTAAAGAGGATTTGATTTGAATGTTGGACTAAGGAGCTTCTAAAGTCTGTCCAAAAAAGCAAAGGAAAAAAAAAAAGGCAAAAACTGGAAAAAAAAAAAAAAAAAAAAAAAAAAAAAAACTTCTTAGAACTCTAGAAACTAAATTGAAAGCTTTTAATTATTGGGGAAGTGCTTAATCAAGAAAAATAAGCAGAGGGTCAAACAGGAACAGCCAAGAGAACAGCCAAGATTGCAAGTTTGTCTTACAGTCTCAGAGTGCCCCTATAGCTGTCCACTGGATGAGTGGTAACATGCAAACAAAAGGGAAAGGACATGATAAGAGGAGGTGAGGGAATCCTGCAGAATGTGTGGCTTCAAAGATGATCCCCTCCAGGGTGTCCCCTAGCAGGAAGGTAGGGTGTGATGGAGGCCCAAATTGAGCTAGGAAGAAATGAGCAGAGTCCAAGTGTGAGACAGAGACAGAAAGCTGAGACCCATGTGTAAGATATAAAGCCACCTTTCTCTCCCGTGACAGGAATTTCCCACCTCCCAATGACCTGTCAATCTGCATTTCCCCGCCTCTCCGGTTACAGGAATTTCCCGTCCTCCCCACCACCTGTCAATCTGCGTTAGCCCGCCTCTCACCGTTACAGGAATTTCCGGCTTTCGTTGCTTCCTGCCTCCAGCATTACGTCCTAATATGTCATTGGTCCGTCAGTCAGTCTGTAAGAATTCTCCTGTGCGATTGGTTCCTCTCAGCCCGGGAAATTCCTATGTCTGAGATGAACCCTGCGCCATCTTTCTTCTTGCCTTTTCCCTTTCCCCGTGCAGACGTGAATTCGTCTGCGCAAATAAAGGGTTCCTTGTATGAGACCTGTATCTGTGGAGCAATTTTTGGGAGCTAGTGACGAACCATAACTGCACCTCTTTTTCACAACCTAACACCATGTGTGCCTGCCTTTGGTAACTCCACTGATGGACAATGCACCATTTGGGACAGGCCATGTGGAAGATCCCAATCGCGACTTTGCTGCAATTCCGGAAATGATGTGGTCATAGGGAATCTCCAGTGTCCTGCCCCTGCTTGCTCCAGTTTTTGTGGCTGCCATGTGCCACTAGAGGTAGTCCTTATATCATCCTAATTTGTATTCATAAACTGTGCTCCTTTTCCAGGGATTGTCACCACACACAACAGTTGGATACATTGGAAACCAATGCCTCTGGGGTTTAAAAGTGTCTCATGAGAGCGCAGCCCATCCCTGACCAGGCCACTGTCAATATCCGTTAGTTGAAGAAAAAGCAGTTCCCAAGTGCCACCCAAACCTATCTCTCTTAGCTGTCTCTGTCCTGACCTTGAGCAGAAAGCGTTCCCTCCTCAGGGCACTCTAAGGAGGATAGATGCCAGTGTTTACAGAACTTCAGGGTTTTCATCTGCACAGATTACCTTCTGGGTGGGCAGTTCCTTTGCATGTTTTAGGAAAGGTTTATTGGTTAGAGTCTTAGGTCAGGTCTTTGACTTTGGTCTTATTTTAAAGGTTGCTTGGAGACTCAAGGGGATCAGCCTCACACGGGAAAGGGATGGGAAGTGGATGGGGCGTTTCTGATGTACTCTTCTGTGAAGGCTTTTGTTTTATTTTGATTTTGATTTTGTGTTACGTTCTTCTCCCTTCACAGACCAAAGTAGTGTGTCTGGGGTCCACTGTGTGGACATCACCCAAGCATGGTGCTTACAGGAGGAATTTAGGGTTGGATAAGCCCCAGGTCCCAGACATAGCAAAGAGGAAACTGCTCCTTTGGTTCCTGCCCAACTTTGGGGGGGGGGGGGCGCAAAATCTTCTGTAGGAAGGAGGAGGGTGTTGCTGAAGAGGCAGACTTTTGGAGAGAGGGCAGCTTCCAGGTTGCTGAGTAAACACCACTGTGCACATGCACATTCTCCCACTTGGGCAGGGCTGAAAGCCTTACACAGGAGCGGTAGAGAAGCAGCCATGGTCCCCACTATGGACTGCGGGGACCCCAGATGGGCCCCTTTGGGTCATGCTGAAGCAGATACCTCCAGCCACCCGTTTTGACCTGATGGCAATGCTACAGGTGGCCAAGAAGATGGAGGATCCCTGTGTCAGGAGTTAGACTGGTCTTACTGAGGGGTGGTACCCCAGTGAAGAAAGAAGAGAGAATGAAGTTCCATGCAGGTCCTCTGTCAACTTGAGGTAGTGTTTTTCAATTGTTGATATTTCAGAAGGGACTCTTCAAAAGCTCAGCCACCCTCCCTAAGGAGTTACTCTTCCCTGGGAGTGAATTTCCACATGTGCCTTTAATTTGGGACAGACCAGACCCCGCTGCCAGAATCACTGGACTAAGAGCTGCTGTTTTCTGCAGAGGAAAGGCCCTCCCTCATCTCAACTCCTCACCAGGCAGATCACTCATGACCCAGGAACCCAGCAACTCAGTGCCTTCAAGACCCCTCCATCCACTCCCTCCCAGATCCCAGATATCTTGCCTGAGGAACCCCAAGCCCTTGCCCCTCACTGTACACCAATGGCAACTTCAGCAAACTGCTTGTGGTCTTTGTTGAGGGCTACAGTGAGATTGTTTCCTTTGCTTTTGTGACTTTGTTTTAAACTGAAACTATTACTTTCTTTTGCTGAACAGTATCAATAGAACAGGACATTGAGCTAATCTGCTAGATTGCAATATCAATGGTAGTAGTGAAGCCAGAATTGGGGACAGGCAGTTAGTGTAGAAATAGGGGATCTGGTCAGATCGAGGAAATGGAGGCCATAAAAGCCATCTGCCTCTGGAAGTTGGAGACTGCCCTGGGAGAATGGGATGTCAAGGACCTGCAGAGCCCATTGATAACCAAATTTACCTGCCCTTGTCAGGGACTACAGGCAGGAAGATGCTGATGAATGCCCCCTGGGCCCTTACCTGCCTGAATCACCTTGGCCCTTCCCCTGCCCCATCCACTTTCACTTCTTACAGTTCACCTGCAAAACCAGGCCTAATCCCGTAGGCAGGAAGGAAAGAGATAAGAGGGAGAGAATGGGAGAATAAAACCCATAAAAAGGACAAGATTTGCTCATCCCATGGATTCCACCTTTGGGTCCCCTTCTTCCACCCGGGAGAAGTCTGCTTTTACTTTTCTTTAATAAAGCTGCATTTCCACTCTACATTTGCCTCGGTCACTCTACATTTGCCTCGGCGTGCTTCTCTGGCGTTATACTTCAACACCTGAGGAAGCAGGACTTATCACCGGTAAAGAGCGGTATCAGTAGTTTAGTGTCTTCATATTAATGTTATTTGTCCTGATCTGAGCAATAATAATAAGGGAATGGTTTATTGTTTTTTAATTAATCCACATTAACTAAAGTAGAATGGAAAAGAATCAAGAATACAAAGTAAATCACTTAAAGATGCAGTATATACTTTTCTCATTTTTAAACAGCACATATTTATTAAAAGGAAAAATGTCATTAAAAAAGGAAGAGAAAACAGCTGCGAATGTAGCTCAGTAGTAAGGTCCTTGCCAAGCATGTGCGAGGCCCCGGGTTTAATTCATACCACCACACAACTAAGTTGAAACAAGAAAACAAAAAAATCCAGTTTATACATTAATGTTCATAGCAGCATTATTCCTAATAGCCAAAAGTTGAAACAACTCAAATATCCATCAACTGATGAATGGATAAACAAACTTTGATGGAGTCATACCAAGGAATATTATCAGCCATGAAAAGAAATTAAGTACTAACACATGCTACAATATGGACAAAGTTGAAAACATTGCTAAGTGAAGGAAGCTGGACAAAAAAGTCACATATCATATGATTCTATTATATAAAATATTCCTAATAGATAACTTCATAGAGACAGCAGATTAGCAATCACCAGGGATAGTAGGGAATCACTGCTTAATGGGTCTGGGTTTCTTTTTGAGGTATTAAAATTGTTCTGGGGCGAGATGTGATGGTGTATGCCTGTAATCCCAGTGACTCAGGAGGCTCAGGCAGGAGGATTGCAGGCTTGAGGTCAGCCTCAGCTACTTAGGGAGACCCTGTCTCAAAGTAAAAAATAAAACGACTGGGGATGTAGCTTGGTGGTAGAGGGCTTGCCTAGTATGAGTAAGTCCCTGGGTTCAAGCCCAGCACAACACATACACAAAGAGTGTTCTGGAATGGGATGGTGATGATAGTTATACAACATTGTGAATATACTAAAAACCACTGATTTTTGCACTTCAAAATGGTTAGAATAATGAAATAAAATGATGAAAATTTTTGTATGTGAATTTTATCTCATAAGAATTAGACAAAAAGATTCAATACCTATTCATGATAAAAATGCTCAGAGAACCAGGAATAATAACTTGATAAAGAATGATAGATGTATTCCTACAATATGTATAATCAGAACAATGAAAGATTACACTCTATTTATGTATGATCTATCAAAATGTATAAATGCATTCTACTGTTATGTATAACTAATTAGAACAAAAATTTAAAAATTAAATAAAAATTTTTTTTTTTTTTTTTTTTTTTTTAAGAATGCCTTCAAAAACCCTATAGCTGACACCATACACAATGGTCAAGAACTGAGTGCTTTCTTCTTTTATTGAGGGGGGGCGGCATTACTGGGGATTGATCCCAGGGCCTTTTGCATGCAGGTGAGCACTCTACCACTGAGCTACATCCCCAGCCCTGAATGCTTTCTTCTTAAGATCCAAAGCAAGGCAAGCCTCCAGGCAGACTAAGGATCTTGTCCCAGGCCCCACCCCACCTCAATTAGCATAGCTGACTTGCGCTTAAAGACCTCCCTTTCATCCTGCCTCATTGCTGTTATCAGAGTAGCTGACTTCCCCCAAGTATAAACAGCAAGATCCTGTTTTTCAAAAATATTGCTCAACCATTCCGAGAAGCATGCGCAGAGCTTTGGCACATGTGCAATAAGCGCAAGGCACAGGAAACTGTCAATCATCCCTCATTTAGCATAAACCACTCCTAGCAGAAAGCCCACCAAAGGCGAACAAAGAACTCAGAAGCACATATAAGCCCCAACCCCCTACTGAGTCCATGGGCAGATGCCTTTATTCTGTCCCTGTTGCACTATTGGAGGGTATCTTCCTCCAATGAACTCTCTCAACTGCTTCTCTTTGTCTCGGTGAACTCTTCTCACTTCCAGGACATTGGCCATCACCCAGGTCCCCAAGAAATGTGTCAGCTCTCATCATTCTTACTCAGTGTAATACTGGAATCCTAAAAAATGTAATAAGACAATAAAAACCATACATCTCAGGAGGGAAGAAATAAAAGCATCCTTATTTTTAGGTGACATAATTCTCTACACAGAAAAATCTGAGAAATCTAGTCAGACACAGTGGTGCACACCTTAATCCTAGTTACTCAGGAGTCTGAGGCAGAAGGATCACAAGCTTGAGGTCAACTAAGTGGAACTCAGCCTCAGCAACTAAGTGGAATCCTGTCTCCAAAAACATAAAGAACTGGGGATGCAGTTGTGGCTCAGTGGTAGAGTTCTCCTGGTTAAATCCCCAGTAACCACCCCTTCCCCCAAAAAAAGGAGACAGAGAAAGAAAATTCCAGAAACCTACATAAAAGCCCCTTGAAGTAATAAGTGAGTGAGAGTAAAACACTGGAAACAACCCAATTGTCCTTTAACAGATAAATGGTAAAACAAACTGTTATACATCTACAACATGCAACACTTCTTAGCAATAAAAAGGAACAAACTTGATACAGCAATTTGGATGGGTCTCAAAGGTATTATGGCAAACGAAAGGAGTCAATCTCAAGGGTAACATACTGAATGATTCCACTTAAATAACATTCTCAAACTGGTAAAACTAGGAAGATGGCGAACAGGTTGGTAGTTAACAGGAGATAGAGATAGTGGGTGGGAGGGGACTGGGTGTGGCTATAACGAATTAGCAGGGGGGAGATGTTGGTAGTGATGGAATCATTCTGTATCTTGATTTTGATGGCAGTTACACAAATCAATATATGTGCTAAAACAGTACAAAACTGAGATACGAATTTGGGGATAAAGGGAGAGTTATGAGTCTCAAAAGAAAATATTCATGAACCATTGAAATGCAGAAAGTGCCCATGAAGAGTTTCAACTCCTGAGTGACCCAGAATGCACCCCTTGACATATGCCCTTGCCCGCAAAAAGTAACATGAGACCAATGTGCAAACCCAAGGAAAACTGATGTGAAATTGTGTAACTCTGCCCTGACTCCACTTCTACACCTGCCCTTAGCAACTGTCCTTCTATAAATATTAATACCCCATGCCAAATGAAATGGCCCACATTCTACTTTGAATATGTATTCCTTGCTTTTACCCCAAAGTTTCTCACTCTCAAGGTAGCCCGCATTTTCCCTTGACAGTGCCTCTGCTTTCCTAAGTAAATCTCTATGTCCCTGACTGGTATGTGCTGAAATTCTTTTCCATCACATATGCTAAGAACTCCAAGAACCCCACTGGTCTTGAGTCAAGTTTCCCCGCTCCTCTGAGGGAATTCCTCAAACCCCTCTTTGAAGGCATCGCTTCTCCCATGACAGAACTATACACATTGTACCAATGTCAGTTTTCTGGATTTGATATCATACGAAGGTTATCTAAGATGTACTCACTGGGAGAAACTGGATAAAGGGTATATAGGAACTCTGTACTCCTTTTGCAATTTTCTGTAAATCTATAATGACTTCAAAATCTAAAGTTTTAAAAGTTGTGAAATGAGCTGATGAAAAGTAATAACTTAAATATTGAATTAAGAAGGCAGCAAGAGCAAAGCAGTCTACACCCAAAGAAAGTACAAGGAAATAATAAAGCAAATAATAAAAGAGAGATAATAGAGAGGATCCACAAAGTCAAAAATCAATTTAATAAAAAGATAATACTATGAAAATCTTAATGTCAACAAATTTAGAACCTAGACAAAAAGGCAAAACTCCTAGGAAATATAACCAACCAAAATTGACTAGGAGAAGATTAGAAATCCTGGGTAGTCCTATAAGTGCTGAGGAATAAAATCAATATGTAATCACACCAGGCCCAGATGGTTTTATAAGTTCTACTGAGCATTCAAAGAAATCTTTCCAACATTGTAGAAATTCTTCAAGGGAATAGCAATAGCAAGGAAGTTCTCACTCTCCAACTGTTACAAAGCTAGTACAACCCTGATAGCAAAAACAGATAAGAAAAGTATAAGATTGAGCTGGGGGTGTAGTTTACTGGCAGAGTGCTTGCCTAGCATGCAACAGATTCCGGGTTTCATCCCTACCACATATAGAGGGAGGGAGGGAGGAAGGAAAGAAGGAAGGAAGGAAGGAAGGAAGGAAGGAAGGAAGGAAGGAAGGAAGGAAGGAAGGAAGGAAAAGAGAGAGATAGAAGGAAGGGAGGGAGGCAGGAAGGGAGAGAAGGAAGGGAGAGAAGGGAAGGAAGGAAGGAAGGAAGGAAGGAAGGAAGGAAGGAAGGAAGGAAGGAAGGAAGGAAGGAAGGAAGGGAGGAAAGAAGGAAGGAAAGAAAGAAGAAAGAAAGAAAAGGAGACTACAGCATGATCTCACACACCAACACATAGAAACCCTGAACAAAATGTATTCAAACTGAATCCAGCAACAAACAGAATAAACATCACAACTAAGCTGTACTTATCCCAGGAAGACAAAGTTAGTTTAATTTTAGAAAATCCATTATTTCTATTCATTGATAAAGACAGAAAAAAGTCATCTTAATAAACGCAGTAAAAATATTCAATGCAATTCACTGCCTATTTGGAATAAAACTGCCTAACAATCTAGGAATAGAAGATAACCTGATAAAAGTTATTCACCAAAGATAAAAATTAGTCTAATACCTAAATGTGAAACATGAGAACTTTACTTTTAAAATCAAATCAGAAACAAAATAAGGACTATTAGCACCTCTATTCAACATCACACTACAGATCTTGTCTAGTTAAGTAAATTGAGAAGAATAATTTATGCCCTTCTTAGGTTATAACGGTTGGAAGGAGGGAAAATGTCATTATTTAAAAATTCAAGAGCATAATACCTGGCTTCAATTCAATGAAGACATTTATGTTTATTTACATTTATTTTGAAACAATACACCCCTGGCATGTTGCTTTCTAAGGATCTGACAATACAGAAGAAGAGCTTAGAGAAAAATGAGCTATGTCATAGTTTGTCATATGTCTTGTGGTTGTTATAACAAATTACCACAAGTGGGTGACTTGAAACAACAGAAATTCATTCTCTCACAATTCTGGAGACTGGAAGTTTGAAATGAAGGTGCCAGTGTAACACAGAATATGGAATCAGGTGATTGTCTAGGAGTTTATGTGGGTCTATAGGTTTAAGGAAGTCAGCCCCAGCACAACCCAAGGTAAAAAACTCAGTTTCCACGAGACATTCATGCAGCCTTTAGTCCAATAAAAATATTGATCAGGCATTTTTCCTTCTTTGGAGAAGCCATGGACTCCAGGTCACATATGTCCTGATTTAAAAATAAACTTTTTGCAATTTTCTCAGCAAAAGCCTGTAGCTAGTCTTTGTAATCTGCTGCTCAGAAAGTTGCCCCAGGGTCCATTTCCCTATCTGCCCTGTCTTATCTCTTCCTCCTGATTTCATCAGTAGAGCCACAGTTCCTCTAGAAGTTCTAAGGGAGAATTCATTATCTGCCTCTGACAGTTGCTGGTGGCTACAGGTTTTCCTTGGTTTGTGGCCTCATCACACCAATCTCCACCTCCTTGGATACCCTGCCTCCTCCTCTTCTCTACATCTCTCTTTTTTTGTGTCTTTTAAAAGGATACTTGACAGGTGGGTTTAGGATTCACCTAGATAGTCCAGGATAATCTCATCTTGAAGATCCTTAACTTAGAATGAGGGTATAATTCAGTGGTGAAGCTCTTTCCTAGCATGCACAAGACCCTGGGTTCCATCTCAGCACCAATAAACAAACAAACAAACAAAAGATTCTTAACTCGGTTACATCTGAAAATACCCTGTTTTCAAATAAGTTCACATTCATAAGTTCTAAGGGATTCAGATGTGCATATAGATTTTGGTGGAGCTACCATTCAACCTACCACAAGTGGTTAGTAAATCCCTCAACTGTCTCTTGAATTTCAGTAAGATACAGACCATTTGTGACCTGTAGTGGCACAAGCCTGTAATCCCAGCAGCTCCGGAGGTTGAGGCAGGAGGTTCGCGAATTCAAAGCCAGTCTCAGCAACTTAGTGAGGCACTTAGCAACTCAGTGAAACTCTGTCTCTGAAAAAATATTTTTCAAAAAGGGCTGGGGATGTGGGTCAGTGGTTAAGTACCCCTGGGTTCAATCCCCAGTACCAAGAAAAAGAAAAAAAAGAAAGATACAGACCATTTGTAAAATAAAGACAAGAGCTGGGGTGTAGGTACTTGCCTGGTATGCATGAGGCCCTGGATTCAATCCCCATCATCAAAATAAAATAAAATAAAATAAAACAAAATAACATTTTCATAGAAACCATGATTCCTTTTTTTTTAAAAATTTTTCTGGTACTAATATTGAATCCAGGGGCACTCTACCACTGAGTTGTATCCCAGCCCTTCTTATTTTGAGACAGGGTCTCACTAAATTACCCAGGCTGGACTCGAATTTGCCATCATTCCACCTAACCTCCCTTGTAACTGGGATTACAGGTGTTCACCACCATGCCCAGTACAAACAATTCTTGATAGATTTGTGAGTGTGTGGAATTTGACAAACTAATTTAAAAATTTTATGGTAGAGCAGACTAAGAATAGCCCAGACATTTCTGGACAAGAATGACAAGGTTGAGGGAAACCTACTACAAGTCACATGAACGTCTAGTGATTAAGGCACTATGACATTGGCTCAGAGTTAGACAAATGAACCTACTGAATATGACTAGTGACCCAACAAGGCACTGAAATATATAGAGACACATTTAGTTCACATCATGAAAAATAAATCACTTTGAATATAAACAGACAAAATTTAACATTTTAGAAGATATAAGAGAATATCTGATAATCTCAGGAATCCAAATATCCATCAACAGGAAGATTTAAATAATCATATGCTCATACAGTAAAATACTTGTGGACACAAATACACTTCTCAGATCTGCCTTCAAGAAAAACCCGTGTGGGGCGGAATGGTACACACCTGTAATCCCAGCAACTTGGGAGGCTAAAACAGAAGAATGGCAAGTTCAAGGCCATCCTCAGCAACTTAGAGAGGCCTGTTTCAAAATGAAAAGTAAAATGGGCTGAGGATGTAGCCCAGTGGTAGAGTGCTCCTGGGTTCAATTCTCAGAAAGAGAAAAAAAGAAAGAAAGAAAGAAAGAAAGAAAGAGAGAGAGAGAGAGAGAAGGGAAGGAGGGAGGGAGGGAGGGAAGGAAGAAAAGAAAAGGAAAAGAAAAGAAAAGGAAAAGGAAAGGAAAGGAAAAGAAAAGGAAAGGAAAGGAAGGAAAAGAAAAGGAAATGAAAAAGAAAGAAATAATGAACTTCTGACCCTAGCTGCTGTTGACAATCCACCTTCAGCTCTTAGACCTCAGGGGACTGCCATAGCTACAGAGAACTGCTTCATACAAGGTCACATCTTGCCTGGGTGGCCACATCCAATGACCAATCAACCCAACTCAGGACAACTGCAAATGTTCTGAAGAGCCATTCTAGTTCCATATTATTTGCTCAGGAATTTGGACAGAGTACACTGGGCTGATCTGCCTCATATGACATCAACTGGGGTCATCAACAGCTGCATTCTGGCAGTGACTAGGTTGAGCTAGAAGGCTTCAAGCACATGTGTGACACCTCAGTGTCCAACTGACCTCTCTCTTACTATGGGGTTGGCTTCGACTTCCTCACAACATGGTGGTCTTAGGATAATATGATTTTTTACATGGTAGCTTGCAGCATTCCAAATGGTAAAGGCGGAAGCTATAGATCTCTTAATTATTAGCTCTGGAAATTATCTAGCACAATTTCTACTACATTTTGCTTTTTTTTTTTTGTTCTTTTTTTTAATTGTAAACAAATGGAATACATGTTGTTTCTCTGTTTGTACATGGCGTAAAGGCATACCATTTGTGTAATCATAAATTTACATAGGGTAATGTTGTTTGATTCATTCTGTTAATTTTTTCCCTTCCCCCCACCCCTCCCACCCCTCTTTTCCCTCTATACAGTCCTTCCTTCCTCCATTCTTGCCCCCCTCCCTAACCCTAACTCTAACCCTAACATTAAGCCCTCCCTCCCCCCCGTTATGTGTCCTCATCCACTTATTAGCGATATCATTCGACCTTTGGTTTTTTGAGATTGGCTTATCTCACTTAGCATGATATTCTCCAATTTCATCCATTTGCCTGCAAATGCCATAATTTTATCATTCCTTATGGTTGAGTAATATTCCATTGTATATATATATACCACAGTTTCTTTATCCACTCATCAATTGAAGGACATCTAGGTTGGTTCCACAATCTGGCTATTGTGAATTGAGCAGCTATGAACATTGATGTGGCTGTATCTCTGTAGTATGCTGATTTTAAGTCCTTTGGGTATAGGCCAAGGAGTTGGATAGCTGGGTCAAATGGTGGTTCCATTCCAAGTATTCTAAGGAATCTCCACACTGCTTTCCAGAGTGGCTGAACCAATTTGCAGCCCCACCAGCAATGTATGAGTGTACCTTTTTCCCCACATCCTCGCCAACACCTGTTGTTGTTTGTATTCTTGATAATCGCCATTCTAATTGGGGTGAGATGGAATCTTAGGGTGGTTTTGATTTGCATTTCTCTTATTACTAGAGATGTTGAACATTTTTCCATATGATTGTTGATTGCTTATAGATCTTCTTCTGTGAAGTGTCTATTCATTTCCTTAGCCCATTTGTCCACTGGATTATTTGTACTCTTGGTGTAGAGTTTTTTGAGTTCTTTATAGATTCTGGAGATTAGTGCTCTATCTGAACTATGATTGGCAAAGATTTTCTCCCACTCTATAGGCTCTTTCTTCGCATTGCTGATAGTTTCCTTTGCTGAGAGAAAGCTTTTTTTGAATCTATCCCAGTTATTGATTCTTGCTTTTATTTCTTGTGCTATGGGAGTCCTGTTGAGGAAGTCTGGTCCTAAGCCGACATGATGAAGATCTGGACCTATTTTTCTTCTATAATTTGCAGGGTCTCTGGTCTGATTCCGAGGTCGTTAATCCATTTTGAGTTTAGTTTCGTGCATGGTGAGAGATATGGGTTTAGTTTCATTCTGTTGCATATGGATTTCCAATTCTCCCAGCACCATTTGTTGAAGAGGCTATCTTTTCTCCATTGCATACTTTTGGCCCCTTTGTCTAGTATGAGAAAATTGTATTTATTTGGGTTTGTGTGCATGTCCTCTATTCTGTACCATTGATCTACCTGTCTATTTTGGTACCAATACCATGCCGTTTTTGTTTCTATTGCTTTGTAATAGAGTTGAAGATCTGGTATTGCAATACCCCCTGCTTCGCTCTTTCTGCTGAGGATTACTTTAGCTATTCTGCGTTTCTTATTCTTCCAGATGAATTTCATAATTGCTTGCTTTATTTCTGTAAAATACATCATTGGGATTTTAATTGGAATTACATTGACTCTCTATAGCACTTTAGGTAGTATGGCCATTTTGACAATATTAATTCTTCCTATCCAAGAACATGGGAGATCTTTCAATCTTCTAAGGTGTTCTTTAATTTCTTTCTGTAGTGTACTGTAGTTCTCATTGTAGAGGTCTTTCACCTCTTTTGTGAAATTGATTCCCAAGTATTTTATTTTTTTCGAGGCTATTGTGAATGGGGTAGTTTTCCTAATTATTCTTTCCAAAGATTCATCACTTATGTATAAAAATGCATTAGATTTATGTGCATTGATCTTATATCCCACTACTTTACTGAATTCACTTATGAATTCTAAAAGTTTTCTGGTGGAATTTCCAGGTTCCTCTAAATATATAATCATGTCATCAGCAAATAGGGATAGTTTGAGTTCTTCTTTTCCTATTCGTATCCCTTTAATTTCCTTGGTCTGTCTAATTGCTCTGGCTAGAGTTTCAAGGATGATATTGAATAGAAGTGGTGAAAGAGGGCATCCCTGCCTTGTTCCAGTTTTTAGGGGGAATGCTTTCAGTTTTTCACCATTTAGAATGATATTAGCCATGGGCTTAGCATAAATGGCCTTTACAATGTTAAGGAATGTTCCCACTATTCCTGTTTTTTTCTACTGTTTTGAGCATGAAAGGGTGCTGTATTTTATCAAATGCTTTTTCTGCATCTATTGAAATAATCATGTGATTCTTGACTTCAAGTCTATTGATATGGTGAATGACATTTATTGATTTCCTGATGTTGAACCAACCTTGCATCCCTGGGATGAAACCCACTTGATCATGGTGCACTATCTTTTTAATATGTTTTTGTATGCGATTTGCTAAAATATTGTTGAGAATTTTTGCGTCGATGTTCATTAAGGATATTGGTCTGAAATTTTCTTTCCTCGATGTGTCTCTGTCTGGTTTAGGTATCAGGGTGATATTGGCTTCATAGAATGAGTTTGGGAGGGTTCCCTCCTCTTCTATTTCATGGAATACTTTGAGAAGTATTGGAATGAGCTCTTCTTTAAAGGTTTTGTAGAACTCGGCTGAGAACCCATCTGGTCCCGGACTTTTCTTTGTTGGTAGGCTTTTGATGACCTCTTCTATTTCATTACTTGAAATTGGTCTATTTAAATTGTGTATGTCCTCCTCGTTCAGTTTAGGCAATTCATATGTCTCTAGAAACCTGTTGATGTCTTCAAGGTTTTCTGTTTTGTTGGAGTATAGATTTTCAAAATAGCTTCTAATTATGTTTTGTATTTCACTCGTGTCTGTTGTGATATTTCCTTGTTCATTCCGAATTTTAGTGATTTGGGTTTTCTCTCGTCTTCTCTTTGTTAGTGTGGCTAAAGGTTTATCAATTTTGTTTATTTTTTCAAAGAACCAACTATTTATTTTGTCAATTTTTTGTATTGTTTCTTTTGTTTCAATTTTGTTGATTTCAGCTCTGAGTTTAAGTATTTCCTGTCTTCTACTACTTTGGTGCTGGTCTGTTCTTCTTTTTCTAGGGCTTTGAGCTGTAGTGTTAGGTCGTTTATTTGTTGAGTTTTACTTCTTTTATTAAATGCACCCCATGAAATAAATCTTCCTCTAAGTACTGCTTTCATAGTGTCCCAGAGATTTTGATATGATGTTTCTTTGTTCTCATTTAACTCTAAGAATTTTTTAATTTCCTTCCTAATATCTTCTGTTGTCCATTCATCATATAATAGCATATTGTTTAATCTCCAGGTGTTGGAATAGTTTCTGTTTTTTACTCTTTCATTTATTTCTAACTTCAACCCATTATGATCTAATAGAATACAAGGTAGTGTCTCTATCTTCTTGTATTTGCTAACATTAGCTTTATGGCATAATATATGGTCTATTTTAGAGAAGGATCCATGTGCTGCTGAGAAGAAAGTGTATTCGCTCTTGGTTGGATGGTATATTCTATAAATGTCCGTTAAGTCTAAATTATTGATTGTGTTATTGAGATCTATGGTTTCTTTGTTCAATTTTTGTCTGGAAGATCTGTCCAGTGGTGAGAGAGGTGTGTTAAAATCACCTCGTATTATTGTGTTATGGTCTATTTGGTTTCTGAAATTGAGAAGGATTTGTTTGACATATATGGATGAGCCACTGTTTGGGGCATAGATGTTTATGATTGTTATGTCTTGCTGATTTATGCTTCCCTTAAGCAGTATGAAATGTCCTTCTTTATCCCTTCTGACTAACTTTGGCTTGAAGTCCACATTATCTGAAATGAGGATGGATATTCTAGCTTTTTTGCTGATCCATGTGCATGGTATGTTTTTCCCCATCCTTTCACCTTTAGTCTATGAGTATCTTTTTCTATGAGGTGAGTCTCTTGCAGGCAACATATTGTTGGATCTTTCTTTTTAATCCAATCTGCCAGTCTGTGTCTTTTGATTGATGAATTCAGGCCATTAACATTCAGGGTTATTATTGAGATATGATTTGGTTTCCCAGTCATTTGGTTCATTTTTTAAATTTTATTTATTTATTTATTTATTTATTTATTTATTTGACACGACTTGGTTCCTCCTTTATATGACAATTCATTTAGGATAATTCCTCCCTTTGCTGATTTGCTTCTTTGTTTTTCTTCTCTTCCTCATGGAATATTTTGCTGAGAATATTCTGTAATGCTGGCTTTCTTTTTGTAAATTCTTTTAGCTTTTGTTTATCATGGAAGGATTTTATTTCATTGTCAAATTTGAAGGTAAGTTTTGCTGGGTATAAGATTCTTGGTTGGCATCCATTTTCTTTCAGAGCTTGAAAAATGTTGTTCCAGGCCCTTCTAGCTTTTAGGGTCTGGATTGAAAAATCTGCTGATATCCGTATAGGTTTCCCCCTGAATGTAATTTGGTTCTTTTCTCTTACAGCCTTAAAATTCTGTCTTTATTTTGTATGTTAGGTATTTTCATTATAATGTGCCTTGGTGTGGGTCTGTTGTAATTTTGTATATTTGGAGTCCTATAAGCCTCTTGAACTTTATTTTCCATTTCATTCTTCAGATTTGGGAAATTTTCTGATATTATTTCATTGAATAGATTGTTCATTCCTTTGGTTTGTTTCTCTACGCCTTCCTCAATCCCAATAATTCTTAAATTTGGCCTTTTCATGATATCCCATAGTTCTTGTAGATTCTGTTCATGATTTCTTACCATCTTCTCTGTTTGTTCAACTTTGTTTTCAAGGTTAAATATTTTGTCTTCAATGAGGTTCTGTCTTCGAGGTGTTCTATCCTATTGGATATGCTTTCTATGGAGTTCTTATTTTGGTTTATTGTTTCCTTCATTTCAAGGATTTCTGTTTGTTTTTTTTTCAATATCTCTAACTCTTTATTGAAATGATCTTTTGCTTCCTGTATTTGTTCTTTTAACTGTCGATTGGTGTGATCATTCAATGCCTGCATTTGCTCTTTCATCTCATCATTCAGTGCGTGCATTTGCTCTTTCACTCATCGTTTGCTTCCCTGATCATTTCAATTATGTACATTCTGAACTCCTTTTCTGTCATTTCTTCTGCCATGCTGTCATTGGGTTTTATTGATGTAACATCTAGATTTGTTTGGGGCATTTTCTTCCCTTTTCTCATATTGTTCAGGTATCAGTGGACCGCTGAGATATTGCAGATTTCCTCTATTGACTTATAATGTCCCTGAAGATTTCTAGTATATCCCCTCTTAGCCTTCAGTAGGCTGAAGTCTTGGAGGAAGTTGATAGCGTGGTGCTCCCCAAGGAAGCTGCCTCTCTAGGGGTGGTGGCCTTCAGGTGGGGTATATTCCTTCTAGTGGGCAGAGGTACCTCCACTTGTTGACCAATGGTCATCCAAAGGGGAACTAGGCTGCGGGCTGAGGCAAGGCCTATTTGGGCCTGTGTCTCAGGTTTTACCATCCTTGTGGGAAAACCTCACCAGGCGGGGAAGACTCACCCGGTGGGGAGGCCTCGCTGGTCAGTTCCCCTCCTAGAGGTTCCCCTCAATCTACAGCTACCACCTGGGCTGGGCTGCCTTCCTCTGCAACATTCCCAGGGGCCCGGCCCTACCTCCTGGGCCTGGGAGCCTCACCCTTCGCAGACGAGTCTCCTTAGGCTGCCTCTCCTCAGAGAATCTGCTTGCAGTCCTGGAACCTTTGCTCCGCCTCTTAGCATGTCTCTGTGCAGCTTTTCCACCAAGGAGCCTCCTAGGTCCCAGGACCCCGCTCTGCACCTAATCGCCTGGCTATGCAGCCCCTCCTCTGTGCAGCCACCTGGAGCCCCGTACAATCGCTCCGAGTCCCAGTGACCCACCGCACGCCTCTTCCTCCGGACCGCCGCCCGGTGTTCCGGAGTGGTCACTAGGAGTCCAAGCAACTCACTGCGCGCCTCCTCCTCCCGCCAACCGCCCGTAGCCCTGGGCAGTCACTCCAAGTCCAAGTGACCCGCCCCGTTCCTCCTCCTCCTCCAGGTAGCCCCCCGGGTGATCAGGAGCGGTCACTCTGAGTCTCTCTGAGTCGCTCTGAGTCCATGTGACCCACTGCACGCCTCCTCCGGGCAGTCACCCAGAGCTCTGGTGTGCCCACTGGAGACCAAGCAACCCACCGCGTTCCTCCTCCAGGCAGCCCCCCCGTGTTCAGGAATGGTTGCTTTGAGTCCAAACAGCTCGCCGTGCAGCTCCTCCTCTGGCAACTGTCTGTAGCTCTGGTATAGTCAGTCTGAATCCAAGCGGCCACACTCCTCCTCCTCCTCCTCCTCTAGGCAGGCCCCAGCATTCAGGAGTGGTTGCTTTGTGTCCAAACAGCTTGCCGTGCAGCTCCTCCTCTGGCAACTGCCTGTAGCTCTGGTGCAGCTGCTCTGCGTCCAAGCACCTCGCCATGCTGCTCCTCCTCCTCTGGGCAGGCCCCGGTGTTCAGGGATGGTTGCTCTGAGTCCAAACAGCTCTCCTCGCAGCCCCTCCTCTGGGCTGCCGCCCGGAGCCCCAGTGGTTGCTCCGAGTCCCAGCGCCATGCTGAGCGGCCTCCTCTACGACACTCCCAGTTGTCTGAGTTCACTGCTCCAGCGGGGGGAGGGGTGTCTCACCGGGCAGCTCTACTTCACAAAGTTCCCTGCGTTCTGGGACGACCGCCCCATCTGGGATGCCTCCCCAATGGGAGAGGCTCACCCGGCTGCTTTGAGTTGGTCCCAAGTCTCTCAGTATCTCCTCTTTTGAATCCTGAGTCCTGGAGCAACATGAAATGCAGCCACCCTCTAGTCCACCATCTTGAAACCCCCCATTTTGCTTATTAAAATAAGTCATGAAGTCAGCCCAGTCCACAGAGAGGGAAACAGACTCACTTCTTGATGGAGGCAAGACAAGGTTACAGTGCAAAAGAGCCTGTGGAATCTCGAGTACTGGAAATTGAACCTAGTTGCTTTACCACTAAGCTACATCCCCAGTCCTTTATCTATCTATCTATCTATCTATCTATCTATCTATCTATCTATCTATCTATTTGATACAGTATTTTTTCTAAGTTGTCCAGACTGGCCTCAAACTTGTGATCTTCCCACTTTGACTTCCTGAGTACTGGGATTATAAGTGAGTGCCACTTAACCATCTTGGAGATATTTTTGTGGTCATCTTTACAAACACAATTGATCATAGTCTTTGACAACTCCAGGAATTCTCATTCACCAGACCTCAAAGAAATCAGCTCCCTCTAGAGTTGTGTGGTATACAACCAATCTAATTGGTCTCCACAGTCTCAGACTCACATACACAATGTTGATCACAAAAAAGCAAGTCACAGATGAATACATACAATATTTTACCATTTTTAATGAAGTTTAAAATGTCAGACTGAAGAATATATTATTCATATTCATACATAAAAATGTAGGAATAATATAAAGACAAACAAGAAAATGATTAAAAATCTTAGGAAAGGGCAGGCAGATGCAGTTTTAAAGATCAGGTTAAGAATATAGAAACCTCATGGTCTTGATTTAATCTATTACTTCAACTAGGTGGTAGATATATGGGTGCTTCTTTATATAATGTTCTTTTATATGTACAAATTCATTCATGCTCAATTAAGAAAGAAAATAGGATGGATGCAGTGCATTCCTGTAATCTCAGTGACTCAGGAGGCTGAGGCAGGAGGATTGCCAGTTTGAGGTCAGCCTGGGCAATTTAGGGAGATCCTATCTCAAGTAAAATTTAAGAAGGGCTAGGGGTGTAGCTCAGGGGTAGAACACCCCTGGATTCAATCCCCAGTACTCCTAAAATAAAATAAAATAATAATATAACAAAATAGAAAGATAAAAACAAAGAATAATTTAGTTCATAGTAGTCTCTGGAATAATGGAAAGGACATAACAAGAGAAGGTTATACTTGGGATCTAGTAGAATTAAATTCTGTTTCCAGGGGCTGGGAGAGTAGTTTGGCAGAGTACATGCTTGGCATGAGTGAGGGCTTGGGTTCAATCACCAGACCCTCCCCAAATTTTGTTAGGTTAGCTTGATGAGTATTTGCTAATATTGTCCTTATAAATTTATTATATACCTTCTATTATTTGTGTTCCTATCTTATAATAAATTAATATGTTTGATAAATGTTTATTTATTGAGCACATAATATGTGACACATTGTTCTAGGCACTTGGGATGAACAAAACATAACATGAATCCTTGTCCTTGTGTCCTTTTTATTTTTCCTAACAAACACCAAAAAAATGGTGGACCCAAATGGAAGCAGTAAGAATGGTCAACCCTGAGTATAGGAAATAAAGGGGGACACTGTAGAGAGTTTGAAAACAATAGTAACATGTATGAAAGTTGGTTTTCCCTTTATTACCACCATTTGCAAGCCATTCTAAACAGTAGCAGTGATAAAGGAGTCCTCTGCACTGGGACACAACTCTCCTACCAACTTCTCCTTGACACCAGAAGTACTCACTACTCAGTGCATCCATTACAGTTTCTTGTATATACAATTCTGCAAAAGTTAATGACACAACACATTATATACAGTTTCACAACATGGCTTTAGGCTTTCAAAACAAATTTTTGTGTTGTTCTTTAAATTTTTTGTTAAAGTTCATGATGAGGGTGAGGTGAGAGGAAGGCTGGGTGGAAGGTAAGAGAGAAGAGGAGAGAAGTGGCAGGTACATACTTGCTGTTGCTTGAGGGAAGAGATTGTGGCTGTCAGGTGTGGACCATAGAATCAGCAATGAAGGGAATGGTACCTTAACAAGGATTTTTTCCCATCTGGCAATAATTATTCCATTTGGGGGGCACCTTGCAGTGTTCAGAAAGTATGCAGTAGAGACAGTCTAATCATCTCATTCTAGAAAGGCCACAGGTAAGTTTGCAAAGACGAAAGAACTACGTAGCTTCTTCTTCAAGGATACAAAATGATAACATTAAATTTGATCTCAAGCAAGAGCAGTAAATATAATAAAAGTTGTGGAGAAAAGGGAACCCTTGCACACTATTGGTGGAAATGTAAGTTAGTACAGCGATTATGGAAAACCACATAGAGGTTCCTCAAAAATTTAAAAATAGAATTACCATATGGTTCAGCAATTCAACTCTTGGGTATACATCTAAAGGAAATGAAATCAGTATTTTGAAGAGACATCTACACTCCCATGTTTATTGTAGCACCATTCACAGTAGCCAAGATATGGAATCAACCTAAGTGTCCCTCAACTAATGAGTAGATAAAGAAAATGTGGTAAATATACACCATGGAATACTATTCAGACATAAGAAGATGAAATTCTGTCATTTGTGATAACATGGATGGAACTGAAGATCATTATATTAAATGAAATAAGCCAGGCACAGAAAGGCAATTACTATTTGACCTCACTCATACGTGGAATCAATATTTATGTTGATCTCCTAGAAGTTGAGAGTAGAGTGGTGGTTACGTAGTGGGGAAGAGAAGGATTGGAGAGGCTGATTGATGAATTCTAAATTACAATTAGATAGAACAAGAAGTTCTGTTTGTACTATTGCACAGTAGGGTGACTTTAAATGGTGATCATGTACTGTCTATCTCAAAAAAATAGAAGGAAGGATATTGAATGTTTTCAATATGAAGAAATTATAGATGTCTGAGGAGATAAATATGTTCAACCTGATTTATACATTACACAATGTATACATGTCTTGAAACATCACATGGGGCCCTATTAACATATACAATTTTTGTTTTTATATATCAGCTAAAAAGTGTTTTAAAGTTTAAAAAATGAGTTGTTTTGTATTGGTGATGAGGTCATCATAATTGTTAATGGAGATATTTTAGTACAAGATACATCTCTTCACAATTATAGATACCTGAGTTGGTTGCAGATATCATTATATCATGCCTTTATGACAAAAATATAGGTGGAGGTGGAAGGACCACTGTTGAAAGACCACTCACCGTGTTTGCATCATGTTTAAATATAAAGGACTACAGAGGCAAGTGAAAGGGGGAACATATCTGCACTTAGAATCCTTCATTGTCATTGTAATAGCAATGTTGGAAGAGCCTGTTTACTCTTAAGACTGCTAAATCTTCTTCTGTCCAGCATTTTCAAGAGTCACTCAGAAGCAAAGATGACATAAATATCGCAATATTAGTCACACGTTCTCTTTTTGGAGAATCAGTGTGGCATTCTAAAAAGGTAGTTTTTGAGAAAACTGAGTGTACCCATGTGGAACCATTTAAGTCATTTGTTGTGACAGGAAATAAGAAATGGAATAAACTATATATCAACAAAGAACACTTCTCTAAGAAGGAAGACAAGGACTATAAAAGATATTGTGTTGGGGTGAAATCCACTCAGGGCCCAGTTCTTCATGAAAACCTTAACTTGATTTTCAAGAGATTAGTCTGTGGTTGTAGTAGAACCTATTTTATGAGTTCTAAGCAGATGATTTCCCCCAAGATCTATGCAAACATAGAGTCAATGACAGGAGAAGGTTTCTGAAATTTTGAGGCAGCCTTGAGCAAAAAATGCCTAAAGTACATAGTGCTATTTACCTCCTGCTTCTCCCTTCTCCTAGGAACATCTCCCACATTAATGCCAAACTACCCCCTCTATCACTCCACCCAAGTGCTCCAGGTGTGGCAATGAGTCATTCTCATGACCTTGTGACACAAATGACCTTATCCTTCTCATTCCCCTTGTGTTAGTCGGTTTTTCATTATTGTGAGCAGAAAATCTAACACAAACAACTTAGAGTCTCCAAGGCAGAAACATGATGGCAGAAGAGCATGGAGGAAGAAAGCTTCCCAGCTCTTGGCAGGCAGGAAGTAGAGAGAGTGAGAGAGGAGGGAGGAAAAGAGGGAGAGAGAGAGTGAGAGAGAAAGAGAGAGAGAAAAATGAAGGAGCCAGAGACAAGATATAGTACCCAAAAGTATGCCTCCAGTGACCTATATCCTCTAACCATGCCTCACCCACCTATAGTTTCCACCTCCTCCCAATAGTCCATTCAAATTATTAACCCATCAAATGGATTAATCCACTGATGAGGTTAAAACCTTCAGGATCCAAGGATCCACTCACTTCCCTAAAGTCCCACCTCTGGACATAGCTGCATTAGGAATCAAGTCTTCAATATGTTGGCTTTCAGGGAACATTCCAGATCCAAACCATAACCCTACCTCCAGAATCAAAACCAATTACTTTCTTTTTTATTTGTTCTTTTTAGACACATGACAGTAGAATGTATTTTGACATATTATACATACATGGAGTATAACTCTAATTATGATCCCATTCTTTTTTATTTTTTAATTTTTTTGTTCTATTTAGTTTACATGACAGCAAAATGGCAGAATGCATTTTGATTCATTGTACACAAATGGAGCACAACTTTTCATTTCTCTGGTTGTACATGATGTAGAGTCATACCATTCATGTAATCACACATGTACATAGGGTAATGATGTCTGTCTCATTCCACCATCTTTCCTTTCCCCCATGCCTCCCCACCCCTCATTTCCTTCAACACAATCCAACGTTCTTCCATTCTTCCCTTACCCCCGCCATTATGTATCAGCATCTACTTGTCAGAGAAAACATTCGGCCTTTGGTTCTTTGGGATTGGCTTATTTCACTTAGCATGATATTCTCCAACTCCATCCATTTACATGCAAATGTCATAATTTTATCATTCTTTATGGCTGAATAATATCCCATGGTGTATATACCACAGCTTCTTTATCCATTCATCTACTGAAGGGCATGTAGGTTGGTTCCACAACCTAGCTATTATGAATTGAGCTGCTCTGAACATTGATGTAGCTGTGTCACTGTAGTATGCTGATTTTAAGTCCTTTGGGTATATACCGAGGAGTGAGATAACTGTGTCAAATGGTTCCATTCCAAGTTTTCTGAGGAATTTCCATACTGCTTTCCAGAGTAGTTGCACCAATTTGCAACTCCACCAGCAATGTATGAGTGTGCCTTTTTCCCCACATCCTTGCCAACACATATTGTTGCTTGTATTCTTGATAATTGCCATTCTAATTGGAGTGAGATGAAATCTTAGGGGAATTTGGATTTGCATTTCTCTAATTACTAGAGATGTTGAACATTTTTTCATATATTTGTTGATCGATTGTATATCTTCTTCTGTGAAATGTCTGCTCATTTCCTTAGCCCATTTATTGATTGGGTTATTTGTAATTTTGGTGTTTTTTGAGCTCTTTATAAATTCTTAAGATTAGTGCTCTATTTGAAGTGCGTGTGGTAGACTTTCTCTCACTCTGTAGGCTCTCTCTTCACATTATTGATTGTTTCCTTTGCTGAGAAAAAGCTTTTTAGCTGGAATCCATCCATTTATTGATTCTTGATTTTATTTTTTGCACTTTGGGAGTGTTGTTCAGGAAGTCTGGCCCTAAGCCAATGTGATGAATATTTGGGCCTACTTTTTCTTCTATTTGCTGCAATTTGTCTAATTCCTAGGTCCTTGATCCATTTTGAATTGAGTTTTATACAGGGTGAGAGATAGGGGTTTAATTTCATTTCACTGCATATGGATTTCCAGTTTTCCCAGCACCATTTGTTGAAGAGGCTATCTTTTCTCCATTGTATGTTTTTGGCACCTTTGTCTAGTATGAGGTAACTACTTATGTGGGTTTGTCTCTGTGTCTTCTATTCTGTATCATTGGTGTACCTGCCTATTTTGGTGCCAATACCATATCATTTAAAAAAAAAATTTTGTTGTCAATGGACATTTATTTCTTTATTTATATGTGATGCTGAGAATTGAACTCAGTGCCTCACACATGCTAGGCAAGCTCTCTACCACTGAGCTACAACCCCAGCCCATCATGCCATTTTTGTTACTATTGCTCTGTAGTATAGTTGAAGGTCTGGTATTGTGATACCCCCTGCTTCACTCTTCCTGATAAGTATTTATTTGGATATTCTGGGTCTCTTATTCTTCCAAATGAATTTCATGATTGCTTTTCTATTTTTGTGAGGTATGTCATTAGGATTTCAATTGGAATTGCATTCAATCTGTATAGCACTTTTGGTAGTATGGTTATTTTGATGATATGAATTCTGTCTGTCCATGAACATGGGAGATCTTTCCATCTTCTAAGGTTTTCTTTAATTTATTTCTTTAGTGTTCTGTAGTTTTAATTGTAGAGGTCTTTCACCTCTTTTGTTAGATCGATTCCCAATTTTTTTTTTTTTTTTTTTTTTTTTGAGGTTATGGTGAATGGGGTAGTTTTCCTAATTTCTCTTTCAGGGGATTTATCACTTATGAATAGAAATGCATTAGATTTATGAGTGTTGATTTTATATCCTGCTACTTTGCTGAATTCGTTTATTAGTTCTAATAGTCTTCTGGTGGAATTTTTTGTCAGATCCTATTCTTGCAGTTGTACATGATGGGGAGTTTCACTGGTGGTGTATTCATATATTTTCTTGTTTTTCTCTTGCTATCCCCTGCATCTAGAACAGCCTTGGGCCTGTAGTGGGAACTTTTTATGAATCAGGTAAATGAAATCTGAAAAGATAAGAGTTGCTGCTGCTATCATCTGAAATCCAGTCTTGTACCACAGTCTGTTGGAAAAGAACTGATACCTCCAAGTACTCTCCATGCTGGTGGTGGTGTTGGGATGGGGTAACTAGCCTCTGTCCCTGTCCTCGCAAGCGGCAGCGCTACCTTTGCATTTACAGTTTTCTACTTGAGCCAATAAATCCCCTTTTCTGCCTAAGTTGGTTCAAGGTGAGTTTCTATCATTTGCAACCACAAGAGTTCTAATTCATGAGTCTTCTTTTCATAGACATATTTTGACATTGTGAAATATATGTTTGGTCTTCGTTCTCATTTCTGGGCATAAATCCTAAAATCCTTGGAATCTACAAAGTAATAACTGTCTTTTGTATACTAATGATTTGCTGATGACTGGAAGCCCCTAGGGAGCCTCAGGATGGGGTTTGGTCACCCCAAAGACCTCCAACTTTCAAGTAAGGGATAAGGACTGAATGTTAAATTGATCACCAATGGCCAAAGACTTAATCAACCCCACCTATGTAATGAATCCTCTATGAAACACCCAAAATGACTGGATGCAGAGATCATTCAGATAGTCTTCTAAGAAGGTGGCAAGAATACATACACTTACATGCCTGAGAGGTGGCACATCTCATGCCCTTGAGGACACAAGCTCCTGTGCTTAGGACTCCTCTCCCATACCTAGTCTGTGCATCCCTTCATCTGTATCCTTTGTAATGTCCTTTATAACACACCAGTAAATGTGTTTTCCTGAATTTCTGAGCCACTCTAGCAAATTAATCAAAGCAGATGAGGGGGTCATGGAAACCTAAATTTATACTCAGTAGGTCTGCAGTTCTGGAAACCCAGACTTGCAACTAGTGTCTGAAGTGAAGTGGGGCAGTCTTGTGGGACTTGAGCTCTTATTCCAGGAGATCTGGCACTATCTCCAGATAGACTGTGTCAACATTGGATTTGTTAACAGAGTTCTATGACAGAGCTGGAATCTGGAGGTTCCAACAAATCAGGCCCAGCCACTTATCCCAAAAAACAAATGGAAAAATAGTGAAAAACAAGGAAAGGAACTTTAATAACATGGTCATATTGGGAAGGCAAATAGATATCAAGTGTCTCAGCCCTGTCTTTGAGGGGATGACAATGACTTTGAGGTTTTATAGAAAGGGAAATGAGGACATAGGTTTGGGGTTTGCATAACTGGAGGGTTTGAACAACTGACAAAGTGAGATTTTGGTCAGGTGTGGACCGGCTCATCATCTCAGGATTGGTCAGATGCAATCTTAACTGTTGCCTAGGAGGTAGTGTTTTTTAATGGACAGAATACTTTTATTTATTCTTATTTTTATGTGGTGCTAAGGATTGAAGCCAGTGCCTTACACATAGTAGGCAAGTGCTCTACTGCTGAGCTACATTCCTAGCCCTTCCCAAGCTGCTAATTGATCAGACATTTTGTTCCTGGAATCCAAGGTGACTTATAGCAAAAGAAACAGATGCAAAATGGAGGCAGAGATGCCAAGTTTTTTTTAATCCTGTTTTTAGTTACCCATTGGACATCTGCAGACAAAATTGAAGAGTCTAAGTCCTTATTACAAATCAGATTAGAGAACTCCCAGCTGATGTCACGTTGCTTGCTTGGTGAGTGGGGAAAAAACCCCACGTATATACATGGGGCCAATTTTCTCTTTTTTTCTAGCAAAAGTTTCTCTAAGTGGTCTACATCCTCTGCTCATGTTCTGTAGTATTTTTTACCCTCAGCTTGTCCTGACTTGGTAATGACAGTTGATTCCACACTAAGAGGCTTCTGTTGCAACATCATTTTCAGTTATTTGAAATCTCTGTGTTCCTCAACCTTGTGCAAAGCAGGGGGAGGGGTGGCGTTCTGTCTCCCACTCCATCCTATTCAAACCTTCATCAATCCAGCTCCACAGCAACCCACACCCCAAATGCCAGATTGCTGGACACTGCTATATTTGTTTGTGTTGTTATATCTCTTCTCTCTACCACAGTTATCATTAATCCTGCCCAAACACTCAGAAATTGATAACAGGATGAGGAAGCCCAGGGCTCTGTGACACATCAAAAATATCTTCACAGCTTACCAAAGTGTCTCAACCTATTGGTTAGGAAATAGTAGCTCAGAAAAGTAGCATATATACTATTCATTTGTCAAAACATCCAGCAGGCCAATAAAGAGGATTAAGAGAATTTAAGAAAACTATTTATATAAGTTTATTTTCCCCATATTTTTATTGGTACTTTACAGTAATATATAATGGTGGGATTTGCTATTACATATTAATACATGCACACAATATAACAATATAATGTGGCCAATATCATTCCCTAGTATTTACCCTTTCTACCTCCACCTCCACCTGGTCCCTTTCCTCTACTTTACTGATTTCCCTAAAAAGTTTAAAAGTCAGAATAAACATACATGATGTTATAATGGATCTACTTTGTCACTTCTTAGCCAACAGGGATGACACATACTGTCATTGATGAATGCCATCATTCTTTCATCCATGCACCATACATGAATTGAATCTCTAGGGTTGAGTCAGACATTGCCAGGTGCTGGATCCTGAAGGAGCACCCAGTCTTGGATGAGAGATGCAATTATAGAATAGTACTGAAGCATTAGGTAAAAGATTTTTTTGAAAGTCCTATGGAGAATACTTTTTTAAAAATCATTTTTGGCTTTGAACCCAAGGCCTTACACATACTAAGCACACCCTCTACCACTGAGCTACATCCCCAGCCCAAGATGTAGTTTCTGAATGAATAAGTGAATGAATGGATGGGTGTGCTGAGTCATGGGTGAAGTCCTATAAAGGATACCTCCTTCTCTTCAGACACACTCTGGTCAATTAAGGAAAAATGAAGGACAAAGTTGGACTTCTCCGCTAGGAAGCCATTCTAAGGAGTGTTGCTGGGGTAAATGAAAGGGTACTTCTGGTGTCTGCCACATCATTTCTGAGGAGGAACACATATGGTGATATTGCTATGGCAGTGGAAGGGCACTTTGTTTAAGAACCCAAGAGAACTTCAAGTCCAAGTTTCTTCATTGGTATTAATGATCCATAGCACAGAGAAAGCAGACTTCAAGACTGCATGACCATGCAGGATGTTTATTTAGGAGAAGCCTTGGGATCAATAACTGTGAAATGGACAAGAAGGAAGCAGGAACGGCCAGAGGGGGAAGTTGAGCTGCAGTGCAGGCCCAGACAGCTTTGGCCTACCCCATAGGGAATTCTAGAACTAGAGTGCCCTGCAAAGTTGTCTCAAGTTGGACCACAGTGATCAATCCTTTACACCCTTGCTTTGATCAGTTATTTTATGTGGGTAGTTCCCAGGATAGTGTGATTTGAGGCAAGGTGGTTCCCTGTAGCTAAGGTAGATCCAGAAGGGGTTGACAGTTGAGGACCATCTGCTCACAGCACTCCTATGACCAGAGGGGGAAAAATATCTTGAACATCTACTAAGACACTGTGATAGGTTGATCACTTATATGCCAGGGCTAACTTTGAGATTATTTCAAATGATCAACTATGGTCATAAAATAAATTAGATTAAAAGAAGTTTTAGATGTTTGAGGGATGGATACACAAATTACACTAATCTGATCATTATAGTGCATACATGCATTGAATTGTCACAATGTACCCCACAAATATGTACATTATATGTTGTGTTAGTCAGTTTTCCATTGTTGTGACAAAATCCCTGGAACAAAAAAACTTAAAAGGAAGAAATATTTATTTCAGCTTATGGTGTCTGAGGTTTCAGTCCAGGATCACTTGACCCTGTTGCTCTGGGCCTATGGTGAGACCAAACATCATCATCACAGGGAGCACATGGTGGAACAGGTGGGAAACAAAGAGAGAGGAAGGGACCAGGGTCCCAATATCCCCTTCAAGGGCACATCCTCAATGATCTAACTTCCTCCAACTATGCCCTAACTTCCTAAAGATTCTACCACCTCCCAAAGTGCCATCAGTTGGAACCACATTGGGACCACATTGGGACCAGGTCAACCCATGAGCTTTTGGTGAACATTTAAGATCCAAACCATAACATCTGTCAATTAAAAATTTTAAGAGGAGATCCAAGATGGTGGACTAGAGGGAGGCTGCATTCCTTGTTGCTCCGTAACTCCGATTTCAAGCAGGGGATATCTGTTTCTTGGTGAGGCAGTTTTTGCTGCTTATCGATCCCCTGCTGTTTGCCCCATTTGTCTGCTGTGATCACCTGCAGTCTGCCAGCATATTGATGCCTTTTTTGAGAGCAGATTGCTCACTGTCAGGCACCTATCATCCACCATTCGCCTGCCTCTTGCCTGTCCATCGCCTGACTTTCACCTATCCATCACCCACCACCAGAGGTTCACCTCCCAATCATCCAACAGCTGCCAGCAGACTGACCGCAGACCGCCAGTGGAGCACCAGCTGCCTGCTGATGCCTGGAAGTTCACTGTTACAGTACCTGCATGTTTGATTACACGTGGCTGCTGCCATTTTGAGACAACAGCCAGGCCCCGTAGGACCTCTGACAGGACTGACTGAGCCCCATCTCCAGGATCCCTCAGCCCGACCGAGCACTCCCTGCCTCCCGGGCCCTCACATCAACTGACTGCTCCCTGCCGCCAGGACCCCCAGACCAACTGACTACATCCTATCACCAGGACCCCAGACCGACTGATTGCACCCGGCCTCCAGGATCCCACAACCACACCAAACACACCCGACCTCCAGGACCCCTGCCTGACCAACTGCATCCTGTCTCCAGGATCTCCTGCTGACCACGTCCACCCCTGAGCTGCAGCTCCCCATTTGCCAACACATTTGGAAGCCAGAGCGGCCATCTTGGATAATCCTGGAAGCCATAGCTCCGATCTTTAGGTGGGGCGAAACCCATCCTGAGACGCCTGCTGGAGGCTTGAAGCTCATTGTCAGGTACCTCTCATGCATCAGGCTACTGAACTCTGGAAGGTTTGAATACTATATGACTGTTATAGTGTAGATTTTCTTTCTTCTCCTTATTGAACAATTTTAAGTTTTCATTTCTTTACTTTTTTTTGGCTCTCTTTTCTTTTTGTTTACCTGTTCCCTCAGAGTCTCTTTCTCCCATTTTGCATGCTAACATTCAATTTCTTTTGATTACACTCTCACCCTTTCTATGATCTAGAACTTCTGTATATTCTTTTCTATCCCATTAACAGCTACATCCTATATCCCTCTGCATCCTCTTTGTCCTCTATTAAAAACTGCAGACCTTATTGCCAATCTGTTTGTTATACTGAAGATAAAAATTTAAGAGACTTTTTTAAAGAAAAAGGAAACTTTAGTCATAGGAACAACAGTTTGCCTTGGAATTCCTTAGCTGTTATCTTAGTCCAAACACCCCAAGCACACCTGTGTTTGCAGTTTGCTTTCCCATATGGTGTCCATGGAGAGAAAGAAGGCCAATCTAGTGATGTCAGAACTTTCTTCAGTTACAGTTGCTATTGAGAATTCACAAAGAGGCATTTCCTTATTTGTGTGATAAATTTATGAATTGTGGTATATAACATAGAAATTTCTAGCTCCAACAACAAACTGAAAGACTTTTGCCTCAAAGTGGTATTCATTCCAACAACATTTATTAAACTCTTGGTGCTAAATGCTGTGTGAATACAAGATTAAGCAAAACATATTCTGGCTCTTACAAAGCCCAGAGCAGATGAGACAGGCCAACAAAGGACTCATATAATCAATAAAGATACAAACTATATTAAAGTGAAAAAGCCAAGAAAAATGTGAGAGGATCTTGAATTGGGGCACCTCCTACATGCCAGGCACTTTGTCTGCATTTATCATTTATCTTTTGTGTCTCTCTCTCTCTCTCTCTCTCTCTCTCTCTCTCTCTCTCTCTCTCTCTCTCTCTCCCCCCTCTCTTCCCCTCCCCATTTCTTTTTGTGCTATTTGCTACTGGGGATTGAATTCAGGGGTGCTCTACCATTGAGCTACATTCCCAGCCCTGTTTTTTGTGACAGGGTCTTGCTAAGTTGCTAAGGCTGGCCTCAAGCTTGAAGCCCTCCCGCCTTGGCCTCCTGAGCCTTATGAGTAGCTGGGATTAGAGACATGTGCCATCACAGACAGCATGTTATCTCATTTTTAATGCTCCCAACAATCATATGAAGTAGCTATTTTTATCCTGTTTTCTTGATAAGAGAAACTAAGGAATTCATGGTCACACAGCTAGCAAGTAGAGGCAACCCCGCCTCCTTAACTGCAAAGTCCAACTTTTTTCCCTTTCAACTTTCCAGCTCCCATAGCATCATGCCAGAAAAAAGAACACCACTGGCAGGGGTTCCAAGGGAGACCGAGTGCTTCTGAGATGAGGAATCGGGGAAAATCTTACGGAATCACTGATGTCTGGGACAGGCTAAGAAGTATGGGTAGAATTTAACTAACAGGATTTTAGGGTAAGTTCTGTATGGAGGGTTCTGTATGGAGCAAATAGCATGCTCAAGAATCCCAAATTATGGAGAAGGCCCAAGTACCTGTAGGGTGTGTTTTCTGTCAAGTTCCCAAGAAACCTAATCACTGTGGGGAGTTAAGGAGGTAAGATTCTTCAGAGGACTCCAATACAGTCACAAAAAAGTCCTAGCCATTCTAGACATGAGGGTACACACCAGTAATCCCAGGAGGTTGAGGCGGGAGAAGCTCAAGTTCAAGGATAACTTGGGCAACTTAACAAAACCTTGTCTCAAAATACAAAGGGGGAGAGGCTGAGAATGTACCTCAGTGGTAGAGCACCTCTGGGTTAAATCCCTAGAACTGAAAAAAAGCAGGGGTGAATCTTGGGTGGCTGGTTCTTTTTAGTTGAGAGCAATCCCCAGAGCAGGGTGCATGTGAAAGCTGTCCTCTGCCAATACTTGTTGCAGCTGGGGAAGTGAGTACTTCAGTTCCGTAGGGAGAATTGTGGATGACCCACCGCAAAGTCCACCAAAGGATGTGTGCCCTTGGCAGTAAGCAGGTTGATCTGGTCAAACAAGAGTTCAGGATTAAAGGATCTATTTAAGTGAGAAGAGAGAATTCCCACAATGCAGGAGGGGGACTGATAGCAGGAAAACTCATTAGTGTGCTAGCTTAGGGGCTTATATGGTTCTGGGGTATGAACATTGATCAAAATCTATATTAAAAGGCATTGAAAAAGTATCAAGGCTATTGGTTGTGTCCTTTAGCCTCTGCTAGGATCTGGCACACTGTTCCTTCTACCACTCCAATTCCATTAGTGAAAGCAATTCATACAAGCAAACTCCACATCATTGGGGCAGGTAAACGCTCCTCCTTTGGGGAGTTGAGGAAAGAATAGCAAATGTTTGCTAAATAACAGTGGGAGATCCACAGTGTGCTTAATAAATATTCATTGAGTGATTGCATGAATAAATCTACATGTACTGACATGGAAAGATCCCATTAAGTAAAAAAGGCAAATTGCAAAGCAGTACACACACTAGAAGCTAATTTATAAGCACACATACTCAAACCAAAGCCATACATTGATATATGCACATGGTTTTTCATAAATTTATAGAAAATGATGCACTAAACAATTACCAATAGAAATTCAAGAAAGGGGAGCAAGATTGTGTAGGAACCAAAGAGAACATTTGCTTTTTCATAATTTGAAAATTTTTATAAAGAAAGTATTTGTGCTTCACTTGTAGGTTTTCTTTTTAAATCATTGTAGAGAAGAAGAATAAAGTAAAATGAGACAATGTCCATTGTGAAGCTTCTCACACAGTCTGGATTGGAAAAATGTCAAATGAGTCATCTGGAGGAAGGAAGTTAATGTCATAGTAAGAGTGACAAATTAATAACAAAATGTGCCCTCACTCTTATAATTGTTCAGTTACTGCTCTGACATTTAAAACATATTACAACCTTTATGGTAAGTGCCTTTATCTGGCTTATGAAATGATTATGAAATTACTTTGACAGCATCTTGCACGTACCTTGTATAAAGAGGAACATTTACTTAACCCATGCCGGGTGCATAGTCGATATTCAGTGTTTGTTGCACTTCATAAGCACAAATCCTAGCAAGTCTATTAATAGTTTGTTATTTCCAGCTCACATAGAATATCGCACCTCCTTAATGAAGAGTCATATCCTCTAAATGGCATTCTTTTTCCTGAGGATGCTGCATGCAATAAGCCATACTGTAAAATAAATTGGTCATTCAGCTTTCCACCTCTTTTTCTCTAGAATCGAATGCCTTACCATCTAATGTGTTTTCAGTTCTAGGGATTGAGCTGCAGATGTGAACTTTCTGAAAGACTGAATCACTTTATCAAGTAACTTCTTAGATCAACCTACCAGGGCTGTGATAGACACCTTTCATAGTTAACATCTCACCAACCATATGAAAGGTCAAAAGGGAGCTAGAGATTTGGCTCTGTGTTAGAGTGCTTGCCTACCATGCATAAGGCCCTGGCTTCAATCCCCAGTACTGAAAAAAAAAAAAAGTTTGATGGGTGAGGACTTGGAAAAGTAGGCAAGTCAATCAACCCCCAGTCCTCACTGATAACTCATACATTGCATCCAGAAACTTGGATGAGAGAAAAGAACAAACATCAATTTCCCTCCTCCCTCACACACACACACACACACAAAAAGAAAGGCCAGAAAAGAACTCATTTTAAAATTTGGTATGTTTGTATATTTGCAGGCTGGGGATCAAACCCAAGGTCTACCACATATGCTCTAACACTGAGCCATGTCCCCAGCCCTAAAATTTGGTATTTTAAAGGAATCTTAAAGGTAATTCTGTTTGGGGTATGATTTTCAAATTTGCAGGTAGGTTCCAGAATTCAAGTTTGTTAAATTATCCAACGGTGAACTCTAGTGAGACTGGCTCATGATAATCACATTTACAGGAGGTGTACTCACCAACAAGACCACAAGTTCATTCATTTATACCTCCAGACTAAATGCCTCCCAGAGGACAGTTTTCACCTTCTCTTTCAACTCCCCTTCCCAGGGAAGAAAGGCTAAATTAAGTCCAAATGATTGGTTGGATCCAAGAAGAGGGAATTGTATAGTTTAAATAAAGGTTATTGATTTGAGGTACCACAGTAGGCTCACACCTAACGAAAATATCTGCTTGGCTGATTTTATACTTGGGTTAGTGAATCAGTGAGCTATTTCCTTGATGATGCTAAAGGACCCTGACAAACTGTCCTCATCTATGCCTCATGAAGGGTTTACTTCTACTGTTGGTCTGTGGTTGATAGGGGCATCCCTGATCATCAACTAATCTTGGTTTCCCATTATACAAGAGAAGATGAACACTTTCAACTTAAAGTGTTGGAAACTTAGAACTGGAACTAGATTAAGCAAAAAATGTAAGTTATTTCCTCATCTTTGAACCAAATGTAGTGATCAAGGGGATGAAATTCACTGATTATCCAGTCTTGGATTTCTCAAACCATCTCTACCCCCAATAAATCATAAGGACTGAGGAAGGACAGAATTCCTCCAAAGGAAAAGAAGAAAGATTGGATGCTGTGGATGCTGGGCAGACAAGCAACTGTAGCTGTCTACTACACCGACTTTGTGGTTTAAATTCTTGGCTACATTCACTTGGTCACTTTCAGTGGGTAGAGGAGCATCGACACAATCACTAGTACAATGGTTAACGTTAATTATTTCTGGGGGAAAAAGAAGAAACACAAACCGAAGAATGTTGGAATAGGCAAAGGAATTAACTTCATCAAATCCTATTTACACCTGCCTTCCTGTTTGCTTATTAGCCTATTTTATCTTTTCTCTTCTTCCCATTATCCCAGAATCACAAGATCCAGAGGACAACATGCAACTTAACATAACAAATGGAAATTATGGAAACCCTGCATACCCTGGTTTAAGGATTACATTTCAAACTTAAAATGTTCGTGAGTTCTCATGATTTATGCCTGGTGGAGGTATGAGAGTTAGAAGAACAGGTAGAGTCATGAGAATCACAGAGCCTGTGCCATGATACAGGAGACAGACTCACAGTTGAAATGGCAGGAGGCTGGGCTTGCATTAATTCAAATTCTATTGCTAATAACACAACACCACAGACTGGATGAGTTATAAAGAAAAGAGGTTTATTTTGGCTCATGGTTCTGGAGGTCCAACGTTAAGGAATCTCATGATGATCTTCTTGGTGGCATAGTACATCATATGGCAAGAGACAGGAAGTGTGTATGTGTGTCCTCTGACCTTTTTCTCTTTTTATTAAGCCACCAGCAGTTAATCATGGGGGCTCTACCCTAATGACCTCATCTAATCCTAATAATTTTCCAGAGGACCCACCTCTAAACACCACAGTGAGATGAAGTTTTCACCATCTTCATACCTCATAATGGGGATTAACATTCAACATACAATGGCTTGAGAGACACGTTCAAACCATATTCAAACTACAGTAGAGCTATTGCCCTCACTAACTGCGGCTAGTGTTTAGGACTGAAAGAGAAGGAACACTGTATCAACAGGTATAAACTTGGCTCCAATCTAGATTTTGTCAATTACTAGCAACATAGCCTATGTCCATATTACTGAAATGTAACAGTAATAAGCATTTCTTGATCAAGCACTTTATATATATAACCTTCGAGTTTTGTAAGAACCTTAGAGAATATTATGAAATTCCTCAGTTATCAAATGCTATCAATGGTAAGATACATCATTGATTTAGTAATAGCTTGACAGGGTGAAAAATACAGGACACAAGCAATTTTAAGACACATCTCAATTTCAAATATTAAAATAAGTGAAAATAAAAGGCTTCTTAGAGCATAAGAAAATGGAGCATTATCCCATTTTACCTATAAGAAGACTGAGGCTTAGTGATAACCTCCATCCAAAGTCACGCAGCTATTCTGGAATCTAATACAGGTTGATCTGATTTCCACTCACCAAACTGAACCTCCAGGGTCACAGTTCCTTGGTTTCCTTGCATATAACATGGGAACGATAATAAACACCTCTCAAAATCATCATGAGAATCAAATGGTATTTATGGGCATATGAGTGTTCCTAGAGGTAACTGGTGCTTGTTTTGATTAGGATCTTAAATGTCCCCCAAGGTTCATGTGTTAAATGCTTGGTCACCAACCTGTGGCACTACTACCTGTGATGGAACTTTTAGGAGGTGGGGCCTAGTGGAAGGAAGTTGGGTCATTTGATGTGTAACCTTGAAAGGGATATTGAGACCTCAGCCGTTTCCTCTCTCTCTCCCACACCCACCTCTCTCTCTTTTTGCTCTCAGCCATCATGAGGTAGGTAAGGGATTCTTTTACCATGTGCTACTGTCATGATGTACTGTGCTGTCACAGGCTCAAAGCAACAAGAGCAAATGACCATGGACTGAAACCTCTGAAACTGTGAGAAAATAAATCTTTCCTCCTTCAAGGCAATTCTTTTGGTTATTTTATCACAGTGATGGAAAGCTGACTAATAGTGCTTGTTACTTTTTTAAACACTATAACAACCAAAGAAATGTACCAAGTAAAAACAATTAAGGGGTCTTCGTTTTGGCAAGATAGAAGTCGGGCAGATTTTAAATTAATATAATTTCCATCTTGAGCAGAAACTTCTTGTAATAGTCCTGCTTGATAGTTGGGAGGGTAAGGCAGGAGGATCACAAATTCAAGGCCAGTTTAGCAATTTAGTAAGACCCTGTCTCAAAAATTAAATTAAATAAAAGGCCTGGGGCTATAGCTCTGTGGTAAAGCACCCATGGGTTCAATCCCCAGTACTGGGGGGAATATATTCTGCTATAGAAAATGTCAATCCTAGGACATAGAAAATCTATATTGTAAATTCAGGCTTCACCAGATTGAGCTGGTGAAGCCTGATTTAGGTGCCAAGTACCCCATGAAGGTTGCTACAATAGCCAAGGACTTCCTTTGCTCAGACGCACCCAAATTAAACGATGAAATTTTTCCAACAGTTCGTGACAAGAATGAATCTCATTAAAAAATATAAACTTGAAGTCAAAGAAATGATAAAGTTTGAGCTGGTGGATGGTGAAAATTCTGAATCAATTAGGTACTTTTTCCCTCTATCCCTTAACTTACCATTCCTAATCTTTTTCTTTCTTTCATTATTCCCATGCTTCATTTTAAAGAGGAAATGCTCACTTACTTAATTCCATACTGTAGGCCTTTCCTTAATATAAGATACTACTGCTCAGCCAACTCAGTCTGTACTGTTCATTGTTGATTACTTTCCTTCCCAGCCTTCTCCTAACTTGGCTTCAATGATGTTTTCTTTCATTGTGTTTTCTTTCAGTGTACTCTTTTCAAAAGGGCAGAAGATAAACTTTTTCATTAGAAAGGTCATGTATCATAGATTGCCAACCACACATGTCCCTGGCTTTGAAAAAAAAATTTTTTTTTTTTGTTCTGGGCATGTGCCATCCTCTCATAACAATTTTTGTCATTGAATTTAGGGCCCGCCCAGTTAATCCAAGATGATCTCATCTTGAGATACTTAATTATATCTACAAAAAGACTTTTCCAAATAAGGTCACATTCACAGGTACTAGGGTTAGGACTTTGAGATACCTTTTTTGAGTATATATATATATATATATATATATATATATATATATATATACACACACACACACACACACACACACACATACTGAGGATCAAGCCTAGGGCCTTGTGCATGCTAAGCACAAGCTCTACTATTGCTGAAAGATTGGTCCTTGTCCCCAGTGCCAATCTAATAACGAGGATGTAGTTTTGAGAAAAGGGAAAAAGAAGATTTATTGCTTTGCTAACAAAGGAGAAACACAGGGAATTCCTGTCCCAAGGGCTCTGATTCTGTCCATCAACAGAAACAGGGGGCTTTTCATTAGGTGACTTAAAGGCTACATTTCACATGTTCTCTGTCCGAGTTGTAATTTACTTGTTAATTGGGGAAATAGTCATTTCTGAGATCTTCTGGTATCATCCCCAAAGTCTGGATTACTTCATTCCTGTGGTGTGTGTGTACTCAGGGACAGATAAATCTGCCTAGAATGAGAAAAAAAGGTAATCCTGTTTCCCCTGAGATTAGGGATGGGGAGAGATTAGGGAGGAGCAAGGAGAGAGGAAGAGAAAGACACATGTCCATTTAAAAAATAAGCTGCAGTGGCAGAACAACAAGGGTTATAGTCAAAGCATAAAGTGGACCACTGTTATACCACCACTGAGCTACATCCCCCAGCCCCTAAATCTGGAAACTTTTTTTTAATAGCTGGGGTTTGCCAAGTGCTGTAGTGCACACCTGTAATCACCTGTAAGAAAGGAGCATCACAAGTTGGAAACCAGCCTGGGCAACCCAGCAAGACCCTGTCTCAAAATAAAAAATCAAAAGGACTGGGGTATTGTTCAATCTCCAGTACTGCAAACAAATAATTACATAAAGAGATGGGGTCTTTCTATTGTTGCCCATGCTGGATCTGAAGTCCTGGGCACACATGACCTTCCTGCCTTAGTCTCTCAAGTAGCTGGGACTATAGGCATGAGACACCACACCTGTCTTCTTGTACATATCTTCTGGGATTACAATCCAACTCACTACATCATTCAACTCACAGAGGTATCACTTTTAATCTGTAACTGATTGTTTTCCTCCATGCTTTTTTTTTTGCTTTTCTATTGTAAGCTTGTGTCTTATATAACAGAATAAAAGAGCACAGTTTAAATGCATAATTATTTAATGTTCCCTATTTTTTACTATTTGAATATCACTTAAGAGTTTATCAAGTTCCTTTCCATTTATATTTCCTTAGATGTTCCCAATAACACTGTGTGGTGAGTCTAACAAACATTATTACTTCAGGTTGGGGGTGTAGTACTTGCCTAGCATGTGTGAGTTCCTGGGTTCCATCCACAGTACTGCAAAAAGCAAAACAAAACAAAATATTGCCACTTCAGAAGTAGAGAATCTTTGTCTCAGAGATTTGTCCAAAAGTCTCCTGTCACTGTAAGTCAAATTTTCCTAAATCATCATGTTTTCATTGCACATTAGATAGCAAAGGGTTATTTTTCATTATAAGTATGTACAAAACATGTTCATCTTGAGTATTAACCTTGACAGAGAAAACCCTTGTAATGGACTGAATGCTGAATGCTGATGTCCTTCCAAAATTTTTATGCATAATGATTTTGGAGATTGAGCTTTTGGGAAGTGAGAGTGGACCTTGAGGTGGACTCCCTCATGAATGGAATTAGTGTGCCTATAAAAGAGGCTCCAGAGAATTCCCTTGTCCCTCTGGATATGAAGATACAGCAAGAAGACAGCCATCTATGAATCAGGCTGCAGTTCTCCTCAGACACCAGATCTGCTGGCATCTTGTTCTAGGACTTCGTAATTGCCGGAACCATGATGAATAAATTTCTGTTGTTTATGAGCCACCACTTTATGGTATTTTGTTATAGCAGCCCACATTAAGATAACCAGCTAGCATTTTGTCTTTAGGACTTCATCAGCTTACTCAATAAGGTAGCATCTAACACAAATTTAGAAACTATTTATTTGTGATCTACTCATCAAAACATAACTTTGATTTCCAGAAGCCTCTTCTTATATAGTTATGTGTCCAATATTGAAGCAGCAATAGTCTGTGAGTGTTTTTTATGAATATTTTCTCTCCCTCTGAAATCATAGAGGACCTACCCATGGAGACCAGGGCTTTCAAACAAACAATGGAACCATGATGTCTTCAGGTAAGGAGATATGCTCAGTCCAATAGGACTCCCTGGAGAGCTCAAAGAGGACCACTTTGCAAAATGCACAAAAAGTATGCTTCTCCCTTTTAGAAAGACTTCAAGGGTTAGAAAGCCGGAATGAACAGAATATAATGATGGTTATCTTCCCATGAACCTTAGAGAAAACAATATACAATTGCCACGAGTAGTGTAACCTCTGGACTTCTCTGGAATGCAATATCCTTTCCAAGTGGGCAAACCCTTAATGGTGTTGATTCAGTTTTGTGTTTGCCACTAATAATAAAAAGGAACTGGGAGATTTCTGGTGGCAGGCTGCCAAACCATTCATCTAAAGATTTGGTATGTGGGCATGTTTGCTTTGAATTCTATGCTATTCCTGTTTAATCATTTATATTGACTTTAGGGAAGCAAACAGTGCCTATGTGAAAAGTTACATTCATCATGTGATACATTCAGAAATTGCTTCAGAAGTCTCCCATTTAAAAGAAAATAGTGATTTGTCTAATTTTAATCAAATCCAGTGTGCATGGAACAGAAGATCACAGAACCAGAGATGAAATAAATATCACCTGCTGGGTCCTTTGAGAGGTACGTAAATTATGAGAGTGGAAGTTCTCAGTAGTTCTCAGTAAATACAGTGCAATGCATCTCTCTCTCTCTCTCTCTCTCTCTCTCTCTCTCTCTCTCTCTCTCTCTCTCTCTCCTCCAACCTGCAGGCTGAGCCTGTGGACTCATTCAGCCTCCATTTAAGGAGAGTATGCATGAGCAATGCCATACCCTGGGGTCTTTTAAGGAGAAAAGATGACTTCCTAGACACACTACATCAGTTATTATCACAGCTTGGAACCTACAGAAATTTTCTATCATGCAAATAAGTAGGTTGAGCATCTAGTTGCATTGATTCCCTGACTCAGGAAGGGGTCGTACAGGTTGACAGCGCAGCTTACATCCTTATTATGGACACTGTTGGTCCCAAGTCCTCTTTTCTGGGCCAGTGCAACCATTCCTTGGGCTGCCAGGAATAACGGTTGTTGAGAGCTCACAGCTTCCCAGTTCTCCAGAGAATTTCTCTTGGCCAAATGGAGCCACCTGGCAAGGAAGATAACACCCTACCCCACCAGTCCCAAGCAGCCAAAGCCAATGGCTAACTAGCTGTGAGGTAGTTGCCTCATGGTGCAACTAATTGTGTAGTGTAACTAAGCTTCAGAGCTCCTTGTGGGGTCTGGCTGAAGCTAGTTTCCAGCTGAGACCAGTTCCTTTTTTCTTTTTTTTGCGGAACCCAGGGCCACTCTACCACTAAACTGCATCTCCAGTCTATTTTATTTCATTTTTTTTTATTTGCAGGGTCTCCCTAGATTGTTGAGGCTAGCCTTGAACTTGTGATCTTCCTGCCTCAGCCTCCCAAAGTAGCTGGGATTGCAGGTGTGTGCCACTTTGCCTCAGTTTGAAACCAACTCCTTTCTTAAAGGTTTGTTCTGATCAACCTTCTTACCTCACTCACATTCTCCTCAGAGCACTTATTTGCAGGAAGAACCCCGTCTCCAGTTTCCTTTCTAGAACTTTTGAATAAGAATAGATATGGGGGCCTGGGGTTGTGTTTCAGTGGTAGAGTACTTGCCTTGCATGTTTAAGTCACTGGGTTCAATTCTCAGCACTGCATATAAATAAGTAAATAAAAATAAAGGTCTATCAACATCTAAAAAATATTTTTTAAAAAAGAATAGATATGGGTCAGGCAGTGGGCCCCCATTTAAGGTCTTATTCAAAGGCAGAGACCACACCAGGGGGCTAACCCTTGGAAATATTAATGGGCACTATCAAAGCCTTTTTCAAATGTAGAAGACCATGAAGCTCACCTGTGGGAAAACTCCAGCCAACTCCTTTGTTCTAGAAGCAGAAAAATGAGAGGTGGGCATGAACCCAGATAGGAGTTACAGGAAGGATTAAAACTCAGGCTAAAGGACACAACCAACAGCCTTGATGCTTTTTCAATGCCTTTTAATATAGATTTTGATCAATGCTCATACCCCAAAATCATATAAGCCCCTAAGTTAGCACACTAACATGGGTTTTCCTGCTATCAGCACCCCTTCTGCATTGTGGGAATTCTCTCTCTTCTCACTTAAATAGATCCTACAATATTTACTCTTTCCTTCCATTATTGTCTGTGGATTTTATTCTTCAAATTTGTGAGACAAGAACCCAAAAGGAAATTGGCAAAACAGGGACTCTAGTCTCATCTCAAAACTAGGCAGGTGGGGTGTGGCTGGAGGAGGTGGGCATTGGGGGAGTGGCTTTGGAATATATATTTTGTATCTGGCAAGTAGAGTCTCTCTCAGCTTCCTGATCACCATGTGAGCGACTTCCCTCCACCACACTCTTCCACCGTGGTGTTCAGCTTCAGGTTGAGCCCTGAGGAAAGGAGTCAGCTACCTATGGACTGAACCTCTGAAACTGTGAGCCCCCAAATAAACTTTTCCTCCCCTAAAATTTTCCAGTCAGGTCTTTTAGTCGTAGCACCAAAAGAGCTGACTGAAACACCCAGAACCTCAATCTTGCTAGGCCAGTGCTCTACCACTAAGCCATACCCCCAGCTCTTTTAATTTTATTTTGAGACAGGGTCTTGCTAAGTTGCTAACACTGGCCTCAAACTTGCAATCCTTTGGCCTCAGCCTCCTGAGTAATTGGGATTACAGGTGTGCACCATCATGCCCAGCCTTACATGGATGACTTCTGAACTAGGTGAATGTCATTTCTTCTTAACTGCTCTTTGTGACTTCAGGCCTATTAGCTGACTGCCAGTGTCTTTCTGAATTACAGGTATGATCATGTCACTTCATCTTCAAAAACTTGCAATGGCTATCTTTTTACTATTCAAGTGATAATAATAATAATAGGCACCCTTTATTATATACCAAGTGTTTTACATTCTTTCTTTTGTGAAGCAAAACTGCAACAAAATTATAACTTTCCCATGTTTTTCAGGGAAGAACTGAGTCTCAGGAAGGGTAAGTAATTCATTCGAAGTCTCAGTTACTTAAAGGTCTGAGTTCTAATTGACTCCAAAGCCATGCTCTTAATCTCATCACTGAGTTGCTTCTCAGTAAAATCCAGACTCAGCATTCTGGCTCTTAACACCCTCTGTGGACAGGACCCAAAATAGTTTTCCAAATGTATCTTCCCCAATTCACCATAGTCCTCCCTCCAGCTATACTAGACAACTTGCCATTTTTTAACACACTTTCAACATTCCTCTGTTCTCCTCTTTTATCTGATTTGAAGCCCCTTTGCCCACACCTTTACTTGTCATGTCTTTGTGGCAGACTGTACTTTCCCAGGTTGGTTGCAACAAATTTCTTTCTTTTTGGGGGGAGATGGGGATGAGAGTACTGGAGATTGAACCCAGAGGCACTTTACCACTGAACCATATCCCCAGCCCTTTTTTCTTTTAAATTTTGAGACAGGGTCTCACTAAGTTGCTTAGAACCTTGCTAAATTGCTGAGGCTGGCCTTGAACTTGTGAACCTCTTGCCTCCTGAAAAACTGGGATTACAGATGTGTACCACCACACCCCTCTTGCAACAATATTTCTTATCCTACCTTCTCTTCTACCATGTGACTTTGACAGTCCTCCCATTGAGAGGTGGGGACTTTTGTTCAGTCCTTTTGAATCTGGAGTGGTCTTCATAACTCTTGTTACCAATAATGTGGCAGAAATAATGCCATGTGATTTCTAAGGTTACATCAGAAAAGTCCATGCAACTTCTGCCTGGGCCCACCATGCCAGAGGGGCCATGTGTAGGCACTCCAGTAGGCAACCCAGCTGTGCTCCCAGTTGACAGAAGGTGTCAATGCCAGCCATAGAGTGAACCATCTTGGACACCCAATTTCTTGAACCTTTGCATGACCACAGCCCCAGGCACACCTAATTGCAATGACTTGAGAGACCAAAAATAACAACTGCTTAGCTGAATTTCCTGAATTCCTAAACATAAAATTATGAGCAAACTAGAAGGATTGCTTCATGCTACTAAGTTTGGGGGTAAACAGTTACACTGCCACAGTAACCGTGATAACACTACAATCTTCCAGGGTCCTAACTAAAGGCCAATTCCTATAAGAAGCCCCACTAGTAGAAATTAATTTCTACCTTTTCTTAGTATTCTTATCAATTAGCTTCTCAAATTATGTCACTTATTACAATTGACCTTATATTGTAGTTATTTATACTTGCCTTTTCCTTCTGATCTATACATCTTGAGGGTAGAAACAGTGTACTACTGATATTATCTCTATATTCTGCAGCCACTATCCCAGCACCTGGTACCAAGTAGATAGTAGTCAATAAATGTTTATCATTCTGAAATTTAAGAGATAGAGACTACCTTATTCTGTACCCATGGGGGATGGTTGCAAATCGCTAGGTCCAATGGAACTACAGACTTTTGTTGCAATTCCAGACACTAAGAAAAAAAGTAATTACCAATAAAAGAGTAAAAAGTGCTCATTAAATATGAGAGAGAGGAGGCTGGGGTGAAACCCAGTGGTAGAGCAGTTGCCTACCATATGCCAGGCCCTGGGTTCCAACCCTAGAACCAAAAGAGAGAGACAGAGAGAGAACGAACAGTTTCATATTGTTGAAGAGAATGTGTTTTGTCATTCTGGGTGGGAATATCAGCTTTACTACTTACTAGCTATATGATCTTGTTAAGCTACTTCTCATCTCAGAACCTCAGTTATCTTCTCTGTAAAATGAATTCATAGTGCCCACTTCCTGGAGTTGTTGTGAGGGGAAAATGTGATAATCTTATAAAAGCATTTAATTTGAAGCTTCAGTAATAATCCCTTAATGAATGGTTCATGTTATAGGTAGTGACTATACATTAAAATTCCTGGAACCACATCAATTTCAGAGTCATTCTTTTTTACACAATGATTTGTCACATAAATAACTAAAGCTACTTGTCAGACTCCTTCTAAATATATTCACAGACCATAAATGATTCTTTTTTAGAGCATTTTTCCTGGCTTTTGTTTGAAAAATATGGTCACTAAACCCATAGATCACAAAACCAAAATGTACTGTCCTAGATGGGTGCCATGAGTATCTGCACACTCTAGTTGTGCTCAGAGAAAAAAGAACATTTGAAAATGGGTTTGGTTGCCAACTTCTTTTCTGACAATACCTATCTCAAGTTACTGCCATAGTGGTTTAGGCTGTAGATAATGCTCTCAAGGGATATTAGATGCAGGAAAATCCCCAAAGTGGCATGTGGAAGCAAAATGTGGACATTACTAAATAATGTAAAACTCCAGGGATCAATATTTATGCTGTTGTAATCCAGAGGACACCACTCACATGGAATATGATGTAATGACTTCCCTTGGAGTTGCCCAACATGGCACCTAGCTCTTGGTGAATGCCAGTGTGCTATCATGAGCTTTATCCATTCCACCTTCCTATTGCACAAGAGACAAAAACTAGGAGCACACTTCATTCCCAATCTGCATTTGTAAATTCCCTAAAGTGTAAGTGTTGAAAGGTTCTTTATTTAGGAAAAAGGATAAATAATTGGTGCGATGATTATTTCACATGATGTGAAGACATACAAACTACTGTCTAACTTGAAAGGCTCAAAATAGTCCTGGTTTTGTTATTTTTCCAAAACAAAGAAAACTCTTTCAACACAGACTTTTCTTAAATAAATATTCCAATTTTCCCTTCTCCAAACAGTTCCCCTTTCTCCACCAAAACAAATAAGCAAATAAACATACTCACAACCCTATCCATTATAGAACATCAACATTTATGAGCAGACTAACAGTGGGGAATATGATGAAAGAAGATAATTTGAAACTTCCCCCCAAATGATTTTAAGCATAATGAGGGTTTTGGAAAAAATACGATCCTTGCCTTTGTTCTCAATGTGTGCATTTTGTATAGTGCATGAGGATTACTTTGGGTGGCTTAAACAATACAAAGCCAATGCAGAATTATGAAGCTGGGCTATACTCAAATAAAACCGTATGTGGCCAGGTATGATGGTGTACATCTGTAATCTCAGCATCAGGAAGTTGAGGCAGGAGGATCCCAAGTTCAAGGTCAGCCTGGGAAAATAAGCAAGACCTTTTCTCAAAATTTAAAAAAAAAAAAAAAAAGGTCTGGGGATGTAGCTAAGTGACAGAGCACCCCTGGGTTCAATCCCTAGTACTATAAATAAATATTCAGAGGCAGTGTGTTCACGGTATGGAATCTTCTATCACTAAGGGTCTGGATAGATCTTGTTTAAGTCCCTCCAAACCCCTTTTGCTCCAGCTTTTCTATTTCCTTTTCTGTGGTACTCAGTGGACAGGAGGAAACTTCTCATCCTGAAAATCCCTCAATATATAATCAGTCTTTCCTCTTGGGTGCAGGTCCTTGGAATCCCAAGCATTTTCCAGAAGAAAACATATAGCTGCCCACGTGCTCTAGTTTTCTTTTATTAGCTTCTTCAGCAAGACCCTAAATGAACTGGGAGATTGAGGCAAAGGGAGGAACACACAGGTCTTTATTACTGTAGAAGGATTGGAATAGGTCAATGTCAAGAAGCAGTGAAAAGCAGTGTCACTGGTACTTGAAGACCAGGTACCCTTCCCCTGGGCCTCTTTCTGTATCAAACCTATTTTCTAGTGCTGAAACATTTCATCAAACTCGACAAGAGCTCTCCAATAATAAACCAATTCCTCCTACTACCTTTTGATTTTTTTGCTGTATTGGGAATTGAACCCTGGGCCTTGAACGTGCTGGGTAAGTGCTCTACCACTGAGCTGCATCCTCAGTTCACCTTTTTTTTTTTTTTAATTAATTTTGAGAGAGGATCTGGTTAAGTTGCTGTGGCTGACCTGGAACTTGTGATCCTCCTGCCTCAGCCTCCCAAGTAGCTGGGATTATAGGTGTGAGCCACCACATCTGGCCAACATTTATTTATTTATTTATTATGCTATGGATGGAATCCAGGGCTTCATGCGTGCTAAGCAAGTGCTCTGCCACTGAGCTACACCATCAGCCCACTAATTTTTAAATATGCTTTATAGAACCCCTACCAGAAACCAAACATTTTGAATAATAGTAATAGGTATTATTACTGTTTTACTGAAAATGAAACCAAGACTCAAAAAAGATAGGGTCACAGGACTAGAAAGCAGCAGAGCTGGGATTAGATCCCAAATATGCCTAACCCCACAGCTCACAGAGTGCTGCCTCCAGTTTCTGCAAATTATCAGCATTGATCAAGTGTGGACCAGATATAGAATCTCCCTAGGGGTCCCAAAGATTTTTGCTATAATCTGAGTATCTTGTGCTTTGTCAAGAGAGGGAAAGAGTGAGACCAGTCCTTATATCTTATTATATCCTAAAATAACTGACCCCTCCTGTCCTTTTCCGCTCTGCCATCTACTTTTCAACATTCCTCAGTAGGCAGCCATAGCAAATAGAAGGGCCATGTGGTCCTTGGGCACATGACTGTTGAGATGGAAACATTTAAGCAGGTATACTTCCCTGTTCCTCTGGAAACAAATTATTTTAAAAAAATATGAGTATACTACACCAAATGTATCATCACCAAAATAAGTTACAGCATACATTCATTGTTTCACTAATATTTGATGAACAGTTAAGGTGATAAGATTTTCCTCAACCCTTACTTTGTGTTCATGGTACTAGGGATTGAACCCAGGTACTCATGTGTGCTAAGCAAGTGCTGTATCACTTTGCTACATCCCCAGATACTTAACACCTTCTTATATCACTAGGATGAGTCTACATCTATACAATCTCTCTGGAGGGCAATTGAGCAATATCTACAAAATCTATAAAAATTGGATACACACATACCATTTGTCTTAGACTAGATTCCCTAGAAACAGAAGCAGAGGTGAGAACCCTACATAGATGACTTATTGAGGGAATGTTCTATGGAGAAACATGCAGGGGAGTCAGGGATGCTGGATAGCTGGGGAAGGAGCTAGGGTAAGCTATGGCTTCAGAAGACTAGCCTCAGCTTGATCCCACAAGGAGCTCTTGAGTGAAACCAGCACCTCCCCAGAGATGAGGAGGCTGGCTGTCACACTCAAGTATTTGCCAGTTATTGGCCAACGGCTGCCCCAGAAGGGCATGTAACTGTGAAGACATCACCAGGCCAGGTAGCAACTATAAGCCAATAGCAGTTTCCTAGAAAAGAAAGCAGATATGAGCTCTTAGCAAACAGCATCTTCAGCAGGTAAGGTATGGGTATGCTAGCCCATAAATTATCTGGGCCAAGCACTAACAAAACCTGTTATCAAGGCTGGGCGTGTAGCTCAGTGGTAGAACACTTGTTTAGCATGTGTGAGGCCCTGGATTCCATCCCTATTCCCACAAACAAACAAACCTGCCATCATGACCCGCAATTTCATATGTCATATGTAGTCATTTATTCTCAGATATATGTGCACATGAGCTGTGATGCATGTCCAAGTTTATTCATCACAGCATTGTTTTCAATGGAAAAAGATCCACCCATAAGTGACCAGTTAATTACATTATGATGCATCCATACAATGGAATGCTATGTGGTTGTGAGAAGAAGAAATATAAGAATGCTTTCCATGTATGGATATGGAATAACTTTAAATACATATTTTACATGAAAAAAGCAAGGTGCTTTTTATAATATGTATTATAGTATGTTTTCAAGGACATATACATGTATTTCCTCATATGTACTTAACACTGAGACAGACAAGAATTAGAAACATTATGGGGCTGGGGAGATAGCTCAGTCAGTAGAGTGCTTGCCTTGCAAGCACAAGGCCCTGGGTTCGATCCCCAGCACCACTAACAAAAAAAAAAAAAAAAAAAAAAAAAAAAAAAAAAAAAATTATGGTTTGAAGATAGAATGGGAGGAAGGTTTTCAAAGCATAGCAGTTTGGAGCTCTTGAATTTTGTACTGTATTATTTAGTTGCTTACTGCTATTATAACAAAATACCTTAGATTGGGTAATTGATGAATATGAGAAATTTCTCTATTATAATTTCAGAGGCTGGGAAGTGCAAGATTAAGGCACTGGCAGATCAGGGTCTGGTGAGGGCTTCTTCAAAGATGGTGCCTCTTGCTTCATCAAGGCAAATGCTGTTTTTACATGGCAGAGGGGCAAAAAGGGACTAACTTGCTCCATTAAGCCCTTTTATATAAGGGCACTAGTCGATGAGGGCAGAGTCCTCCTGGCCTAATCACCTACCAAAGAAAGCTGGATATCCATATGTAGAAGAGTCTTCAGGATAACAGGGGGAGGAGCTAGGGTAAGCTAAGGATTCCATTCACTGGGTTCAATCCCCAGTATCAAAAAAATAAAATAAAATAAAATAAATAGCCTAGAGATGACTTAAAATAAATGGGAGGATGTGTTCAGGTTCTCTGCAAATACTATACCACTTTATATAAGGGACTTGAGCATCCTCAGATTGGGTACCTGTGGGAGGTTCTGGAACCAATCACCTGAGGATCCCAAAGGACTACTGTATATGCATTTCAGCCTCAAATACAAGGTTTCCTTAAGTACTTGGAAGATGTTATATAAACTACAGGCTCATTTAACCCAAGGCAAAGCTGGTTTCAGTGTGAACCTGCTTGAAACTATGAATCATAGCTATTTGTCATAGAATCATGCTAATGTGTTAACTGCATGTTTCACTGACTTATTTTCAAAAATTGACAAATACAGCTGGTTGCAAGATTAATTATGGTGTATAAGAAGGAAAGAGCTGCCAAGTGTTCCATGTCAGTCTATTTGATAATCATAACCATTTGCAACCAAGAAGGAACTGCAGCATTTCTGATCAATTAATTTCACCCTGTTTATGAATACTGAACTGTGCATTCTTTTTGAAGCTAAATTTTGAGGGGATAAAATGATGCTCTGTAGTTTACTGAATAATCAAAAACCCAATAGTTATTAGTATAGGAGTTTCAAGTGCTCTGTTTAGACCATCAATGTTACTTCAGTCTTTCAATGACCTTTGTCTATGGAAGTAAAGTTGAACATCTGGATTAAAGAAAATGCTGACTTTTTCCATTATCATTTGACTGAAAGAAGAAAATGTCAAAAGTGTTTTGTTTCATCAGGACAATGAATCAAAAATGAGAACCCCCACTTAAGCATATTATGGTGGTGAAATTCTTCGTCAGCAAGTCTAAGGATTATGTAACTACTCCAAGTACCTTCTTCCCAGTTCAGTAAAATGACATTAGCAGCCAAAGCTCAGAGCATGTGAGTAATGCACAATTAACACATTTTTTTTTAAATCATGTAGATAAGACAAGAAGTCCTCCCAAGCCCTCAATGTACAACAAAGGTTATATATTCAATGATGAGAGGAGAGCAAAATAGGCTAGCTGAAGAAGAGGTCTGAAAAAAGTGGCGTGTTTTTAAAAAATTATTATTTTTTCTTTTGTGGTACTGGGGATTGAACCCCGGGACACTCACTCTACCACTGCACGATATCCCTAGTCCTTTTTTTAAATTTTGAAATAGGGTCTTGCTAAGTTACCCAGGCTGGTCTCAAACTTGTGATCCTCCTGCCTCAGCCTCCTGAGTTACTGGAATTACAGGCAAGTGCCACTGTACCCGAGGTGGCATACTTTTTTAAGTTGGAGGAAAACATGGGTCCTCATCTCTGGGTTCCTGTACATATAGCAGTTGTCTAGGGAGATAGAAGAGGCAAATCATTTCTGTCCCCTCTAGCTGATCTGGGACTAATATCATTCATGGCCCATCACTGAGTAGGTAAGCTGGGGCAGGAAAAGATGTCCTCAAAGGCAGGTCATAGCACAAAACTCAGGAGACAGAACCAACAGGAGATGTTTAGGGATTGGAGGGAAGATAGGTGTGTTCAGGAAAGCCAAAGTCATGAGAAAAACAAACTGTGCTAAAACACTGGGGATAGCCTTTCCAATCATAGGCCAGTGGGCGAGAGCTCTTGTCACTTTACTAAGGGTTGCCCAGCAACATGACCTCTTTTTTTTTTTTTTTTTTTTTTTTTTTTTAGTGGTGCTGGGGATCGAACCCAGGGCCTTGTGCTTGCAAGGCAAGCACTCTACCAACTGAGCTATCTCCCCAGCCCTCTTTTTCTTTACTATTGAAGAGACTACAGGGGAAATACTATGGATCATATTAAAGATTCAGCATATCTTAAAACTGGGAGGAACCTTAGAGATCATTTTGTCTAGCTATTTTTGCCTATGGGAATTGGGGAACACCTCCCACCCCTTGCTTTCAACCTTTCTGTCTGCTTTTGACAATAATTGGCTTCAGATAGCCACTGCTATGGTCTTTCAGATTGATTTGGACTTGAAGCAGATGGTCAGTGAGTCTCCAGAAGGAAGACTCTTCTGTGATATGAGTGATGAAAGAGATTCTCTTGGGATTGGGATTGGATCAGGAATTTGGAGATGCATCCTATAAACCCCCCAAAGGCCTGCCAGTGCCCCCTGGAGAAGCATGTGAAGGAGCTTCCAGAGCTTCAGAGGGACAGGGCAAAAGGGAATTCTTCACCCCCCCATATTAATGGCATCCTATTGGATGCGAAGGCATGGATTGAGAAGCGGAGTGGCCACATAGGCTCTGAGGTACGTGGCCATCTTGCTTCGTGATTGCCCTGCAGCAAAGATACCCCAGTCACTCTTGCTCAAACACTTCATCTTTGTGGGCTGGGGGTGAGTCTGAAGGAGCCTCTACAGAAACTTAAAGAAGACTTCATCAGGACAATGTCAGAGCAGATGGCCACATACCAGGATGACTGCCAGGAACAGACACAAGTGAAGATTGTGAAGATATTGGAAGAAGATAAGGACAAGGAGCAGAGGACAGTTGGTTCTGGTAAAGAAGAAAAAGGGAGTAGAGGTCATGAAATTCCAATGGAATGATGGAATCAGGGGGATGCTCTGCCTAGGGGTAAAGTGAACCTGGAGTGCTGTGACTTAAAAGGAAACAAGATTAGGTCTGGGGAGGACTGTGTGAAAGTTTGTCTGGATGCTGAAATGGAAACTCTGGCCCCAAGATGCATCCCAGTTTTCTGCATAAGTGTGGAGCAACGCATGTCATGGATCCTTGACATTAATACAGACCGCCGTATTAGTCAGTGTTCCTCAGAGAGTCAGAATCAAGAGGATATGTGAGAGGGAATGTACCTAGGGGAATTGGCTCATATGATCAAGGAGAAGGCCAGGAGGTCTCACGACAGGCCATCGGCAAGCTGGAGAACCAGGGAAGTTGGGAACGTGGCTCAGTCCAAGCCCGGAAGCCTCAGAACCAGGGAAGCTCCCAGAGCAAAGCCAAAAGCCTGAGAAACCCCACAGGTCACTGGTGCAAGTCTGATTCCAAAGGCCCCAAATCCTGGAGTTCTATGATGTCTAAGGGCAAGAGGAGGAGAAGGGTGTCCCACTTTGAAAGAGAGACAAAAATGGAGAAAGCGAGAGAGTCCCCTTACCTTTTTGTTTTGTCCTCTCACCTAGAAGGCGGCTCTCCCCATTCAGTCCTCCAGCCCACACGCCGAGCTTCTCTGGAAACACCCTCACAGATCTGCACCAAGAAACCATGCTTTACCAACCATCTAGGCATCCCTCAAGCCAGTCAAGCTGATACCCCAAATTAATCATCACACTGACCAGGAATCACAGACTAGGACTGGTTTTCATCCTATCAGACCAAATTGACAGGTTCACTGCTTTGCCTTTGTTAGGGAAGAAGTAAGCACACTGAAACCTCCCTTGGGAGTTCCTCCTGATTACAAAGAGTTGTCCTGCTGAGTTCCCATTGGCAAAAGCTTTCCAGAAGAGTAGCAGCGTAAACTGCAGTGCCCAAGTTTGCCACAGACATTTCATGGAGCCTGAGAGCCTGGACCCAGGTCAGTCTTCTATGCGTGGTATCAATAGCACAAAAGCTTCACTTGCTCATCCTGCCCAGCTCCATTTGGCAACAACCTCCCAGACGCCAAATCTTTCTCCTTCAATCTCAGGGAGTGTTCCTCCATGGCAGCCTGGGGCTGCGGGATGACAGGGGTGGGGGCGGGGGGGGGGGAGTGGGCTGGCATTTCAGCCTCCGGTATCTGTTCTCATAAAAATCTAGATTGATCCTCCACTGCTATGAGCCATTTAGCAAGACAATATTCATATAATTTTTTTTAATGGTACTGGAGCCCAGGGGTTCTTGACCACTGAGCTATATCCCCACACCATTTTATTTTTTGAGCCAGGGTCCCACTAAGTTGATGAGGTTGCCCTTGAACTTGCAATCCTTCTGCCTTAGCCTTCCAAGTCACAGGGATGACAAGCGTGTGCCACTGCATCAGGCTTCAGTCAAATCTCCATGGCTGTCTTAGTCCATTTTCGGTTGCTATAACAGAATACCATAGACTGGATCGTTTACAAAGAAAAGGAGTTTATTTAGCTCACAGTTCTGGAGGCTGGGAAGTTCAAGGGCATAGCTACAAGGGTTTTTTTACTATGTCATAACATGGTAGAAGGTGAAAGGGCAAGAGAGCATAGGCAAATGAATGCATGAGGGACAGACTTACTTTTAAAACAGCTTGCTCTCAGGCTGGGCGTGGTGGCAGATGTCTGTAATTCCAGTGGCTTGGGAGGCTGAGACAGGAGGATCACAAGTTCAAAGCCAGCCTCATGTGGTCAAGTTCCCCTGAATTCAATCCCCGGTACCCATCCTCCCCCTGCCCCTGCCAAACAAAAGGCAGCCTCAGCAACTTAGCGAGGCCCTAAGCAACTTAGTGATACCCTGTCTTTAAATAAAATACAAGAAAAGGCTAGGGATGTGGCTCAGTGGTTGAGCACCCCTGGGTTCTATCCCCAGTACCAAAACCAAAACAAACAAACAAAAAACAGTTGCTCTCTTGATAACTAACCTGCTTCTGCAATAACAACATTAATTAATTCACAAGGGCTCTGCCCTCATGACCCAACCATCTCTCATTAGGTTTTACCTCCCAACACTGCATTAGGGATGAAGTTTACATCATGTGAATTTGGATGACACACCCAAACCAGAGAAAAGGTCAATTTACAAGTCTCTAGTTCTCAACATGGGGCTTCTTCTAGCGGTTCTTCTTTTGAAGGAACAATATGGAGGTCCACTTGCTCCCAGATGCACAGCCTGCATTCAAAGGACAGTCTACCAACAGACAGATCCCAAATCCATCAAAGAATAATCATTGTGTTTCTTAGAAGCTGACCTTGATGGTCCAAATGAAGATTCCAGTGCTGGGAGCCAGGAATGAAGAAAGTTACAGTTTGTTCTTCAAGCCCACCATGATTAGCAGCCAAGTGATTCTCAAAAGTGACAAACCTGATATTATTTTTAGGATCTCTGGGCTCCACAGCTAAGCTGTTGGAGGGACAGATCTTAGGACAGACAGAATTCCAGGATTGGGGTATAGAAGCCTGTGTGTCTCAGAGTTCCAGTACTGGGGTATAACAGTTTGTACACCTCCATTTTGAATCTGCCAAATACCTCAACATTTGGTCAGGGTACTTCATGGAGTTCCATAGGCCAAGCACTCCTTCGGGCCATGAAAGGATTCACCGAATGGTCATGTTATCTAGTCCATCCTCACACTGTGTTCCACAGTATAAAAACCCGATCTCAAGCCATAGCTGGAAGACCTGGCCTCATCTCTTTGAAATATATTAAGAACACTAAATGTATACTCATTGTGGGGGGACAATTTCTTTTCTGCACATGACAATGAAGCTGTTTAAGAGAAAAGACTTTTACAGATTCATCAATTGCCAGACAATTGTGATAGGATTTTTAAAGGCACCTATTTTGGGCTCGGTTTTTGCCATTACCATTAACTGCACTGGATAGAAAGGGAGCGATCATGGCCTGTCATATTATAGGAAGACATAATTCTGGTGCATTTATGGTGGAACGGAATTAGATAACTCACATCCATTTCAGTGCTCAAAGTACTTCTCAAAGACCTTTGTAAAAAGACATGTCTGTTTTTGAGACAGAGCCAATTTTATTTAGCTGAGCTTTTTATAGTTACATTCTGTAAATCTGTGACATTCTGACTTGAAGGTCATTTGGGCCTAGAAAACCAGATTTCTAATCCGGCTAGAGTTCTGGTTTTGTTTCTCCAAAGTTCATATGGGGGGACCCCAGAGTTCCAAAATCCTTGTTGGTCAAATCTTCATCTCTTTATGGGCAGAGGTTATAAGAGGTTGCACATCTCAGATAGACATGCCAGTTTTTTACTCTTAGAATTCCCCCTAAGCAGTGTTATAACAGGCCTTAGTGAAGAGTCTGTCATGTAGAAACAGGCTGAGAGTAATCAACTTAAGGTTCCATGCAGTTGGCCTAGAGGCTGGATCAGAAACATAGATATTCTAGAATTTCCATGTCACCAACCTATTCGCTAAATGCTTGACAAAGGTCTTTACATTTATGCCTGTGAAATGTGTGCTGCAGGGGGGCTGGAGATGTGGCTCAGTGGTAGAGTGCTTGCCTACCATGTGTGAGGCACTGGGTTCGATTCTCAACAGTACCCCATAAAAATAAAGTAAAAGTGAAAAAAAAGAGAAATGTGTGCCACAAAGTATGTTTGAACTGTTCTAGTTAAGTCAATTAAAATATGTTAAGTGTAAACAGTATCTGGGTGAATTTTATAGTTATGTAATTTATGCGAAATTCAGAATGTGATAGACTCTATAGAACAAATGACTTGTTTACTTCTACAAATAAATTGTAAAAAATAAATAAATAAATAAAATGAAAAGAAGGAAAGGGAACCTATAAACTAAAAATACCTTAAGATACTTATTGACCAAGTACGATGTGCGAAATTTTGTTAGGATACTAACTTGTAGAAATCAACTGTTTTTTAAAAATGAGATAATAGGGGAAATTATAATAATTATCAGTTATTTGATAAATATAAGGAATCGTTTAAGTTTTTAGGTGTGTAATAGTATTGTGGTTATGAAGAAAGGAAAAAGGAAGAATTTGACAGGCTTTTGTTCCCAGTTGCTGAGAAATAACTAAACACTTGAAATTTCCTAAGTGATATGAGTATCTTTATTATTCATGGGGAGTCCCTTATATCCCACCTGATAGTTTTAACAGATGGCTCAGGGTGGGGCTGACCACTCCAGAAAGACCAAGCATGTGATTAGAAAGTTGGGGCTATGGAGCTGGGTGCAGTGGTGCATGCCCAGTGACTCTGGAGGCTGAAGCAGGAGGATTGTAAGTTTGAGGCCAGCCGCAGCAATTTAGTGAGGCTCTAAGCAAATTAGTGAAATGCTGTCACAAAATAAAAAATAAAAAGGGCTGGGGATGTGGATTAGTAGTAAAGGGCCCCTGGGCTCAATCTCCGAAACCAAAAAAAAAAAAAAGAAAGTTGGTCCTGTGAGTCACGTGATATCAGCCTGATTGCTGGGAACAGAAAAAGGCTATAGATTAAGTTCAACATCAAATGGGCAATAATCCCATCATTTGTGCCTAGGTACTAGAATACCAAATAAAAACTCTGAACACTAAAGCTCAGGTGAGCTTCCTGGGTTGGAGGTACTCTTTTCAAATGTTGCCAAGTATCAATGCCAGGAGGGTAACAGATCCCTGAGGACACTGAAGCTTCACATTTGGAAACTTCCCAGTTCAAGATTCTGCCCCATGTCACTTCTAATTTGCAGCTTTGCCTGTAATAAACATGGCTGTGAGTACATTAGATTTCAGTGGATTCTGCAAGTCTAGTAAATTATCAAAACTGAGGGTGATTTGGGGAACTTCCTCGAATTTGCAGTTGGTATCAGAAATCTTGGTCAGATTTAGTAGTCTGGAGGATTATGCCCTTAACCTTGAGTTTAGCTAATTTCAGGTAGAAAAAACAAGTCCTGACCTTAAAGATACATACAGATTCCTGGCATGGCAGGGCACATCTGTCATCCCAGCTATTCAGGAGGCTGAGATAGTAGGATCGCAAGTTCAAGGCCAGCGTGGGCAACTTGGTAAGATTCTGTCTCAAATTTTAGAAAGAATAAAGATACATATAGAAGTATTTACAGATGAACTAGAATGGCTTTGATTTGCTGCAAATAAACTAGGGAGTCAGGAAAAGGGAGTTGGGACACAAAATGATCATTCGGAATCACAGAAGACAGGTGCTGGCACCATGGGGCTTGTGCAATGATGTTGTCTGCTTTTAGGTTTGCTTTAAGATTGCCAGAATAAAAATAACCTAGTGATCCATGTGGAAAAATTATGGATCCCTACTTCATACCATGTAACAGTCAGAGTTCTAAGATGGCCCCCAAGATTCTAGACCCATGGTATACGCACAGCTTCTCCCAGTTATTCACTCAAACGCTAATCTAGGTGGTGCTGTAAAGGAGTTTTACAGATAATGATTATGTTTCTAAGTTGGTTGACCTTAACATGGCAAGATATCCCAGGTGGGTCTAACTTCATCAGGTGAATCCTTAAAAAGGCTGGGACATTTCCTAGAGAAGAGATTCACAGCCAGAAAAAAAAATTTTTTTTCTGGTATTGGGAATTGAACCCAGTGCTCTACAACTGAACCGCATCTTCAGCCCTTTTTATTTTTTTTATTTTGAGACAGGGTCTCATTAAATTGCTGAGGCTGGCCTCGAATTTGTGAATTCTCCTACCTCAGCCTCCCGAGTAGCTGGGAGTACAGGCATGTTTCACTGTACCTAGCACACAGAGAGGTTTAAAGCATGACAGGGATTCAACTGAAGGCAGGTTCTTTGTTGTTGGTTATGAAGACTCAAGGGGACATGCGGCATGGAATGGAGACGGACTTCAGGAACTGAGAGCAGCTTCTGGTTAACAGCTGGCAACAAAATGGGGACTTGAGACCTAGAGCTAATGGACCTAAACACTACATAACCATGTTAGCTTGGAAATGGACTTCCAACTTCTAGATGAGCATGTAGATAACCAACGACTTGATTTCAAACTTGTGAGTTCCTGAAAGAACTTAGGTATGTGTGCCAGACTCTGACCTAAGGAGAAGTGAATTGATAAATTTTTGCTGTCTTTCTGGGTGCAATGATGCACGCCTGTTATCTCAGTAACTAGGGAGGATTGCAAGCTTGAAGCTAGCCTGGGCAACTTAGACCCTGACTCAAAATAAAAAATAAAAAAGGCTGGAGATGTAGCTCAGTGGCAAAGGGCCCCTGAGTTCAATCCCTAATAATGAAACTAAAAAAAAATTTTTTTTTCTTTGCTATCTTAAGATGTTAAGTTTGTGGTAATTTGTTACTTAGTGATAGAGAACTAACACACAAGCAAGAAAAAATAAATTCCAGTTGCGAAAAAAGTTTTACCAACTTTTGAACTAAATTTAGAAAATTGTATTCATGACTGTGGCCAAGGCAAGGATTCTCAAAATACAAAAGACACAAATCCTAAAGGAAAAGATCAATAAATTCACCTATATTAAAATCAGATACTTCTGGAGTATAAAAAAGTACAAAAAAATCAAAGTGAAAAGAAAATCCATGGACTAAAAAAATGCTATTTGCAACTCATAAAACTTACAAACAATATTTTAAGAAGCTCCTATAAATCAATAGGGGAAAACAAGTGAATTTAAATATGAATTGGTAACTCACAGAAGGGAAACTGGAAAGCTAACAAATGTATGAAAAGTTGTCCAATATCACTATTCATCAGAGAAATGCAAATTAAAATAGTAATGAAGGACAATTTATTCCCATTGGACAGAAAGGAATAAAAGTCCAGACAGCATGGAATTTGGGTGAAAATGTAGAGTCATAAACATTTTTGTGCCTGACTGATGGGAGTATAAACTGGCACAGGCACTTTGGAAAGCAATATGATAATATCTTGTATAATCAAGTTACACACCCTTTGATCCAGCAATTCTATTCATGGGTATATATTCTGGAAAAAATCTTCCAACGTGGGCTCAGGGAGACATATACACAAGTTATGATTGCAACATTATTTGTAATATTGAAAAACTGTGAACAACCTAAATGTCCATCAATAGGAGAAGGAAGTTAATTAAGTTTTCAGTTTCTTTTCATCTCTCAGTATGCTCCTTTAATCTTCATGATCAACCCATCTGTGAATCTGTGAGTGAACCACCCCAATTGGAAATGAACTGCTCATTTCACCAGCTCTAAGAGTTACCTGTCATTCTCTCAATTGTCATCATCCACAGAAAAATGTTTTCATTGACCGTGATCTTCAAAGAAGGCCTCTGAGCCAACAGGGATCAAAAGTGTCCAATATATTGAGAAATGCACTTCCACCCAAGGATGAAATAAGTGGCTTGCTACAGTAAGCTGGAAATTGCTGAGCTAAAAGAGAATGTGGATAATCCAAGTGAGGTAAATGGATGCTTCTAAGCCATGGAAAAGGAAATCTTCTTTTAAAAGGTACCCCGTAGTCCCCATAAGAATTAATTCCATTTAATGAAGCAAGGTTTGGTCTCTAAAAGTCAAATACAGCCCCAAACTGTATCATGTCATGTTCTGTTGTTTAAAACACATCCTATTTTTTAACTTGCCTCCAAACTTTGCTGTCTTCATTTTAGTTTCATTTACACCTTCTTATCTCAGATGGAAAACGTCTGAATAAGATATGACTAGGAAAAGCATAAGATACCCCCAAAAGTCGCTTGTGTGTGGACTTAGCAAAAATAAAGAAAATAGAAGATTGTGTGTGTGCTTTGTCTGTTTCTGACAAACTCCCTTTTAAAGGGTTATCTAGATCCATTCTAGATCCAATTTGTATTTTATTTACATTGGATGTTTATCAGGGAGTACACATTGGAAGCGGGTATACATTGTATTATTATTTATAATTATATTTCTTTGATAGTATCTAACACCTTCTATTACAATAATTGACTAAATGGAACTAGCCAAGATACATTTTCCCATTTTCATTCATAAATAGTTACAATGGTGTGCTATACAAAATTTCAAATAATGTCTTTTCCTAGGGCTGTGGGTATAGCTCGGGGATAGAGGCATTTGCCTAGCATGTGTGAGGACCTGGGTTCACCCCCCCAGTAGTACAAAAATCTATATATTTTTCACTAAAATATTCTAATTGCAGGGTTATTTATGAGTTGCTACAAAATGTGAGTTTGATTAATGATTAAGCAATCATCACATAATTCCCAGATTTATCACTTTAAATTAAATGAAAATTCTTTACAGCAGAAGGTTTGCTTGATTTTTGTTCTCATTTGCTCAATTTGAACCTTGCCATATTGTGACTTGCAAAGCCATTTTCTCTTTCTATTAATCATCAAAAAGTGAGTTCAAAGTGCTTTTTCATTTCCGTTAAGTGTGGAAAATCAAAAATGTAATTGCTTTGGGGTGCAGTGGTGCATTCCTGTAATCCCAGCAACACGGGAGACTGACACAGGAAGGAAGATGGCAAGTTCAAGGTCAGCCTGGGCAACTTAGTAAGATTCTGTCTCCAAATAAGAAACGAAAAAGGCTGAGGATGTAGCTCAATGGAAGAGTGCCCCTCTTCAACCCTCACACCTCTTGACACACACACCTTAATTGTTAAGTCAAAGTACCGAGTGAAGGCTCTAGATTTCCTCAGTTCCAACCCTATGACCCTTAAGATGATGATCATTTTATCAGACCAAAGAGGTTCTGCTACTTAAAGCAATTACTGAGCTCAAGGTACTAAAATGTCTACACATGCAAAACTGATGAAAGATTAAAAATATTAAGTAAGACCTTTTGTGATCCAGAACCCTACTCAAATGAAGCATGAACTCACCTTTCCCTATCATGTGGTCAGCCTGTTGGCTGTCCCTCTAATCCCTTCTGGCAGCCTCCACATAGGAGTCCATGCTGATTCCTGCTTTCCTAAGATAACTCAGTTGGGCCAAAGCAACCTGAATTTCTAAGGTAGATATAGGTAGGGATTACATGGCACCCCACAGAACAAGCTCTATCCCTTTTGCTATTTCTCTCTTCCACACCCTAGTTGCTCATCTCACCACAAGACTGCCTCTTCTTAACTTTCCCAGCAGGACTCTGCCCCACCTGTCTTCTGTTTCTCTTGTTTTCAGCTCCCAGATAATGCCCCGTTCTTATATCTCAGCTGATTCTTATATAAAGCAGTTTACTCCTCCCAAGTTCGAACTTGTCCCCCATCACCTGTTCAGCAAATGAAGGATCCTCCCACTTGTGAGACTCATGATCCTTAAGGACCTATGAAGGGTTATTGGTAGCAACAGCTAACCAAGGTATTTCTGTTCTCTCCAATCCACCTACCTGTCCTGGCTACCTCACACGATTCAGAGATAACTCGGTTGTCCTTCAGCATCCAAGGGGGATTTGTTCCAGGACCCTTGAGGGCACCCAAATCTGCAGATGCTCAAGTCCCTCACATAAAATGGAGTCATATTTGCATATAACCTACTTCAAATCCTCTCCAGATTATTTATAATTTCTGATACAACATAAATGCTATGTAAATAGTTATTATGCTGTATTTCAGGGGGAGTACCGACAAGAAAAACAGTTTATATGTTTGATACAGATGCAATATTTTTTCCTTGAATAGTTTCAAACTGAGGTTGGTTGAATTCAAGGATCCAGAGCCCACAGATATGGAGGGCCAACTGTAGATGTGAAAGAAAATGTCAAGCCATAAAGTGCTATCTACTTATTCTCAAGGATTATTTATTGCTACATCCACAGCTTACAGAGGATACAACTGAAGGCCAGAGAGGTTAAATAACTTGCCAAAGACATTAATGGTAAAGACTAGCTTTATCCCTGGTCTCTAGTTCACTGTCCTGCAATCTCTTCCATTTATTTGAACATTTGAGTAAGTCATAAATTTATGGAGGCTCTGCTTTCCCACTCTCCACTGATTTGGGATTAAATGTGATCTTTCTCCTGGGGTTTTCCATCACATTCACATGAGCATGCAATCATTCACTGATCCCATAGTTAAAGAAATGGAAGAGAGACACCATTCACTCTTGTACTAATTCATTCACTGAACAGATATTTATTGAGCACCTACTAAGTTGCAGGAGCTAGTCCAAACTCTGAAGATGTGGCAGTAAACAAAATAGAAAATTAGGTCTTCATGGAACTTGCATTCTAGTGGGGAAAAGACATGATAAACAAATACATAAAATATTTAGCTTTGAAGATGGTAGAAAATGCTATGGAGAAAAATTAACCAGGGAAGAGATGTGAAGGAATGTTGGGAGGAGAGAGGGAAGAGGCTGCAATTTTAATAGGATAGTCAGAAAAATCTCTCCTGAAAAACATGAAGGATCAAACCATGTGGCCATGGGAAGACTTATGGACCTGGCAGAAAGAATAGCCAGTGCAAAGGTCCTGCACAAGAAGCAGAGCTGGCCTGTTGGAGGAGTCAGTGTATTGGGAACAGAATGAACAAGGGAGGAACAGCAGATGAGAGCAGAGATGTATCAGGAATATCATCATGTGAGCTTTAGGGACCATAGTAATGACTTTGGCTTTTTTTAGTTTTTATTTTATTTTTTGTAGCCGTGGGGATAGAACCCAAGGCCTCATACATGCTAGGCAAATGTTCTACCACTGAGTTATACCCCCAGCCCTTTTTATTTTATTTTGAGATAGGGTCTTGCTAAGTTGACCAGGATGGCCTCAAATTTGTGATCCTCCTGCCTCAGTCTCCCAATTAGCTGCAAAATACAGGCACTTAGTTTGACTCTGGCTTTTCTTCTGAATGGGATGGCAGTCTATTGGAGGGGCTTGAGCTGAGGAGTGACTCCTGTCTCCACATTGCTGCTGTTCTCTTCACCCTTCAGTCCCACCCATTCCAAGTTTCAGGAAAAGGACATGATGTCACCTAGGTCTCCATAAGAAGTTCAGGCACTACTTCCCCTTTCACAGCATACCTGTGCTTTGAGTCTGTCTTTTATGGTGGTAGTGGCGGGAGAAGCTTAATTCAAGAATGTTTGAGAATCTAAGAATATGGGGGAAGTATTTTTTTTAACACTGAATTTTCATATAATTCCCTGTAGTAAAGTTCCATATAGAGAAATATAACAAAGCAAAGTAAAATAATAGAGATCCACATAGCCAAAGCAAAACAAAGCATGCCACTCATAACATCAACTAAATACTGTAGGCATTTTCTTTCAAATAAAATCTTTACATTTTTACCTTTTCTGAGTAATCACAGCCCATATTTCTGTGTCTTCCTTATTTTCAGGGATTTCTTTGTAAAATCTTGTCATAATCCTAAAATCAAACCCGTGGCTCTATGTTATGGGGGAGGTATTTTCCAAGACCTCTCTTTGCAGAACAGGAAGTAAAAATACTAGAAGCTATGAGGTAAAAAGAGGGAGCTGACCCAGGAGACTTTGAGGAAGTTAGAAACAGGGAAAACAGTCAAAAGACCAAAGAATTAATACCTAAAATGTGTTTATCACTGTCCCATGCATTCAGTATTTCAGGGCCTCAGGCAGGGCAGATGGTGTTAGTCTTGTTGTACAAGGAAGAAACAGGCACAGAAAGATTCTGTGATTTGCCACTAGCATGCAAGTCTGGACAGAAGTGGGACTAAAACACAAGTAAACTCCTAAGCCCAGAGTTCCCAGTGCTACCCTGTAAGCCCACAGGACTAGAAGATTTTGAAAGGGACAGTGGAGGTGGCCATCTTCAAGAGAAAAGATGGGGCCTTGTGTTCTCACAAATTTCTTTCTAATATGAATTGGCAAAAACAAAGAGTTCGGAGTGTTACCGAGTGGTTGCTGCGGGGCAGGTTCCCTTCTCTTCTTTGCATGACTCATTCAGCATGTGCTTATAAGAAATTCCTCCTGAATTCTGGAAATTATACTTACCCCATAATCTGTGGTCTACAGGCAGGAATTATTCCCTAAGATGGGAATGAGCCCTAAGCACCTCTCTTAGTGGAAGCTGTGGGAGTGATTTCCCACTAGGGGAGGAGCCAAGTTGGCTGGTCCAAGGTGGCCTTAGACTAGATGCAGTTGACATTAGAACAGGGAGCCTGGGCCCATCTTTCCCAACTATCCTTCCTAACAAGTTCAGCTTCTCAAAATCCCTTTTACGTTGAGGCTCCTACCTCCTACACACTCACTTATTTCCTCCCAAGTCTTAGAAGTCAGAAACCAAAGAGAATCAGAGGAGAAACTGTTGCCTGAGAAACTGAGTGGCTGATGTTTGGTAATATTGTTCCCACTTCCCAGTGAGCCAGGGCTCCTTGACATGGTGTCCCTGTTTATTTTTCCTCCACTAGCCACTTCTAGGATTCTCATCTTTTATTTTCTCGAAAGGTGAAATAAAAAGGTCTCTTTTGTCACTTTATCACCATTGTACATTTTAGTCACCATTTTTTTGAGAATCTGCCATGTACATATCAAGAACTACATTAAGTATGTATATTAAGATACTTATAAAAAACTATGAAGGGTTGAGATTTTGCCCTACTTGCAAGCAAGGAGTTAGCCTTTCAGTTTCATGAATTTCAATAGAAGACACAAGATTCCTGAGTCAGAGACAAAGGACAGTTCACAACACCAGAAGCCAGAACTTCATTTGTTTCCCAAATTCTAATTACAAAGAACAGATGTGGGAAGCACAAGTGAAACCTGTTCCCATGGTGGGACATATTACAGAAGAGGCATGCCAAGCTTAAGGAACCTGAATCTTTTATAATGGACAGTAAGTCTACCTGACCTCTGCCCGAGAAAGAGATGTTGTTACACTAACTCTAGGTCAAAATTCTGAATAATTGCTAATGTGTATTGGGTTCTTTCGGAGTTGAAGAAAATATTCTGGAGTTAGATGGTGGGAAACAAATGGGCCCTCTGCTCTGGACAGAGACACTATCTCTACTTTCCAGGACTTTCTGTTTATACAAGCATCCTTGAAAAGACAGTCTGGAACAAAAACTCTTTTTGTGAGACTTGTCTCTGTTCACGAGACCTACAGATATGCAAGAGACCATAGAGAATCATCTCCTAACACTGTTTTCCCACATCAGTGGAAATAGGCATTGTTTTTGCATTTTTTTGGTTAGGCAAATCAGACCCAGAAAGCTAATGTGTCTAGAATTCTACAATTTAGGAGGCAAGGTTTGTGTGAGCCCAGAACCTGGGCTGCATCCTTAGGAACCTAGAGCAGGTGACTGTAAGGCATTCAGTGTCAGAAGACAGTCTTGCCTCCGAAAAATTTACCACTGGGGAGGTGGGACATGCCTTTCACATTCCTTAGAAGTGTGGTGGGATTGGGTGGAAGGCTAAACTAACCTCTAACAAAGACTATCCAGCAGGATAGGCCTTCTCCAATAATCTTTCTCTCTCACACATGAAAAAGTTGCTAGCAGATAGAATTTCTTATAAATTGTTCTCTTTGCTTGCTTGCTAGAAATCAACAAAATACAGTCAATCCTGTGTATCTGTGGGTTCCAAATGTGAGAATTCAACCAACCGTGGATTGAAAATATTTGGGAAAAAAAATGTGTCTGTACTGGAAATGTACTCTCTTGTTATTATTTCCTAAACAACACAGTATAGCAACTATTTATATAGTATTCACACTATATTAGGTATTATACGTAACCTAGAGATGATTTAAAGTATATGGGAGGATGTGCTTAAGTTCTATGCAAATACTATGCTCTTTATATAAGGGACTTGAGTATCCAGGTATTTTGGTACCTGTTGGTATAGTTTGCCAGGCTAGCTCAGATGCAGGGTAAGGATGCGGAGTCAAGACCTCTAGGTTCCAGGAGTTGGGTGGAAGTAGGCTTGTGGCGAGCAGCCTACAAACTCATTTATTGCAGGAATAGCCATACATTTTATAGGTTTCCTGCCTAATCACAATGTGCCATGGGGGGTTAGACCACCAGGCTCCTATACAGGTTCCCTTGGTAACACTAGGTCAATTTGGGGCAGTTGTTTACTTTCTTAGGTGGCCAGAGCAGAATGCTCCTCTCTGCAGGTTTTCCTGATGGGTGTGAATGTGTGAAGGTTTTCCTTACACACTTGAGACATTCACTGCTGCCATCCAAGAACTAGGATTTCTCCCAATAGTTGAGTGTGGCAGGTGAAACCCGGGGCCCAGGGTTACGCCACGTGCATCTAAAGATGGCGACTGGCAGAGAGCAAACGGCGTCCTGATTATGCCTGGAGAGAGGCAGGAAGCATTTACAATTGGCTGTATGATAATCAGTTCAGCCGCCTAGTGCGTGGACAGATATACTTTACATGTATGCTTGAGTGAGTGATCGCTTGACCTTTAACAGGATTGGATGGACATATCTGGTTACAATTGCTTATGCATGAGACTGCTTATATATTGAAGGTGTTATCTGAATAAATGGGAAGCTGCTTCATGAACTTCAGAAAAGAGTACGTGTCTTTTGTCCTGCTGGTTGGGCCGAAAGAGCAAGAAGTGGCGCGAGCCACTTGAAGCAACCCAGGCTAAGAAGCGGCGGTTTTCTGTATTTGGGAGTCTTCAAACCATCCCCAATGGATGTCCAGGGACAACTGTAAAGAAATTTGTAAATCAAATGCTAAGAGAAAGCAGTTGTTTTTGTTTTTGCTTTTTTTTTTTTTTTGGTAGTGCTGGGGATGGAACCCAAGGTCTTGCACATGAGAGCAAGTGCACTACCACTGAACTAAGCTTCACTCCCAGGCCCCAGTTCTTTTTTTTCAAAGACACGTTTGTTCTTGGCTGTGATTTTTTTTTTTTTTAGGTACTAGAAATTGAATCCAGGGATGCTCTACCACTGAACTACATGCTTGGTCCTTTTTATTTTGAGATAGGATCTTGCTAAGTTGCCCAAGCTGGCCTCAAATTCACAATACTCCTGCCTCAGCCTCCCAGGTTGCTGGGATTGCAGCTGTGTAACACCATGCTCAGCTGGCTGTGCTTTTAAAAATATTACTTAGAATATACTTACATTTTGGGTTAGTGTAGTTATTCCAGGTTGCTATAATTAAATATCCCTTATTTTGTGTCTTTCCACAAAAAGCATCATAATTCTAGGGATTCCTGTGTTTCATCCAGCCACAGAATCTCTTGTGGGAGCTCAAGTTAGAATGTGACTTGTCACATTTGGGGGTTTGAGAAACAAGAAGTGAACCTGTTTGGCTGAGGCAGAGCAGCTGTGGAGAGGGAAGAGGATGACTAGACAGACAGGTATGAAATGGGGAACAGGTACCAGTGTTGGGAGAAATCCTAGTTCTTGGCTGGCAACAGTGAATGTCTCAAGTATGTAAACTTGCAGGGAGAAGCATTCTGCTCCGGCCACCTAGGAAAGTAAACAACTGCCCCAAATTGACCTAGTGTTACCAAGGGAACCCATACAGGAGCCTGGTGGTCTGATCCCCCGTGACATATTGTGATTGGGCAAGAAACCTATAAAATGTATAGTTCGCAATAAACGAGTTTGTAGGCTGCTCTCCACAGGCCTGCTTCCATCCAACTCCCGGAGTCTGGGTCTTGACTCCACGTCCTTACCTGCACCTGAGCTAGCCTGGCACGACTACATCCCAGGAGGCCTTAAATTGCAAGGTTAGATTGTATTCTGAGCAAACAGACAACCACAGAACAATGGGGACTGGGAATGACTTGATAAAAGCAATATATTAGGCAGCTGCACTTAACACACCAGCATGGGAATGGACTCCAGTGAAGAGGGCCTGGACACTGTGCTTCTCCACCCTCACTGCATGTTATAATTACCCATAAAGCTTTTAAATAACACTGATGCCCCTGCCCCACCCCAGGCCAATCACAGCGATATCTTTGGAAGTGGTGACCAGGCACTAATCCTTTTTCAAAGCTCCCCAGATGAATGACTGCTAATGTGTATGGGGTTCTTTGGGGGATGAAGAAAATATTCTGGAATTAGATGATGGTGATCATTGCAGAACTTTGTGAAAAACTGCTGAACTGTACACTTTAAAAGGGTTAAATTTATGCTGTGTGAATTATATCTCAATGAAAGGAAGAGAGAATGAGGGTGAGAGACACAGAGAGAGAGAGAGAGAGAAAGGGTCACCTGTGAGAAACAGTATAGAGGAAAACTGGTCAACAGTCTACCATTTAATATCTGATTGGTTACAAATGAAAAGGAAAGGAAAAAAGAAGGTAAAAAGATTTAAGTCAATGTTCTAAGCCTCAGAACTGAAGAAATGCAGATTTGGTAGGGGGAAGTGGGAAACAGTCAGAGGTGTTGGTTTCCAGCTGTTGCAAAGAATTTCAGATGTTCAGGGGGCAACTGCAGGTTGAAATAAAAGCTATACACAGTGACCATGAGAGGGAAGCAGGATACACAGAAACAATGAGGACCAGGTGGTTCCCTAGAGACCATTTCCTATCCTGTTTGCCACTTACAGCTGTGTGAGTTCCAACAGCTACTTCGCCTCTCTGAACCTGTTTTTCGTATCTGTGAAATGTGGTTAATAATACCTGCCCTGCCCATCTCATAAAGTTTTTGTATGAGTGAAATGAACTTTAAAGAGCTTGGAAAGCTAGCTGGGCGTGGTAGTGCACGCCTATAATCCCATCGGTTTGAGAGCCCAAGGCAGGAAAATTGCAAGTTCAAAGCCAGTCTCAGCAACTTAGTGAGGCCCTCAGCAACTTAGAAAAACCCTGTCTCAAACTTTAAAAAAATAAAATGGGCTGGGGATGTGGCTCAGGGGTTAAGCACCCCTGGGTTCAATCCCTGGTACAGGAAAAAAAACAAAAAGCAAGCAAACAACAACAACAAAAAACCCCCAGAGCTTGGAAAACGATAAAGTGTAATACAATTGTAAGGTGTAAGATATACATAGTCACATGATTTTCAATAAAGACACAAAAGCAGTTCTATGTGGAGGAGTCTTGTCACTATGGGGATGGAAAAACCGATATACATATGAAAAAAGATTATCCTTGACCATCTACCCCATACCATGTAAATGTAAGATGTGGGTTATTTCACATGTCACTACTTGTGGAAACATTAAATGTTCTTCAGTGAATAAAATTGTTTATCATTGAATGGTGTTAATGTTATGAATTGATTTTGCTAAGCTAAGGCAACTGTAAAATTTTGGCTCCATAAATCTTTGCAATTACAACCACTGTCTTACATTGTCGACGAGGACATTAAGTATTTATTTATCTGTTTACAGTGGTGCTGGGAATTGAACTCATGGGCCTCATGCATGCTAGGTAAGTACACTACCACTGAGCTACACCCCCAGCTCCTAAACATTGATTTCTTTACCTAACTTGTCAGGCTGACGAAGTATGAAATAACTGATTAAAGAGTTAGCTTTAAAAAAAAAAAAAAAATCAAGCGGATAAGATTAGCTGTCTGTATCTCAGTTTGATGGGAGGGTGGGAAGAAGAAACTTTTCTATGACTGGAGCTTTAAAGTAAGTTAATACTAACTCTAAATTAAAATTCTGATTGAACCAAAAAAGAAAAATCCATTGGTAGTTTGGTTCCAGGTGACACTGTTCTGAAGGCCAGCTTTGGAAGTGCACTCACATGTTGAGGTGGAAGGCAGCCTTTGGCTCCCGTCAGGACCGTCACTCTTCACAGGAACAGAAGTACAGGGACCTTCCTACCTGAGCACTCTCTAAGATGGCAGCCTGGCCTCTAGGTGGGTTTCCAAATTGGCACCTGTCTACCCTAAAGTTAGGAAATCCTTCACATGCCAGGGACTGAGGAGGATGAATCAAATGAGACATGGCTTTTGCCATTCTCCTCTCCTCTCCTGAGGATTCCTCTCTGAGAGGGCCAGGCAGGAGATGGGGCAGGAAGAGGCAGGAAAACTCAATAAGCAACTTGTTAGAATATCTCAGTGAAAGGGAATTGCTAATATGAAAATATTAGCAATGGAAAATATGAATCAGGGGAATGAGGTTTCACTGTTGCTTTCCTATTCTTACTCAGCTCGGGCCATTGAGAGTTAATCTCACAACATTTTGTCTTTATTTTCTGTATTAGTTTCCTGGGGCCGCCATAACAAAGTACCACAAACAGAGTGACTTAAAATAACAGAAATTGATTGTCTGAGTTCTGAGGGAGAAATCTGAAATTGAGGTGTTGGCAGGGCCAAGCTCTCTCTGGATCTGTCAGTGACTCCTTCCTGGCCTCTTCCCAGATTCTGGTGCTTTGCTGGCAATCTTTGGTGTTCCTTGACTTGCATTTGTTTTTAACTCTATTCTCTGCCTTTGTAGTCACACGGATTTCTTCCTGTGTGTCTGTCTTCATATGGCCATCTTCTTATAAGGACACTAAGTCAAATTGGATTAGGAATCCACTCTACTCCAGTATGACCTCATCATCCTCAACTTAATTATGTTTGCAAAACCTCTATTTCTAAATAAAGTTACATTCTACAGTATCGGGGGTTAGGAGTGTCAAGATATCTTTTTTTTTTCTTTCTTTTTTTTTGGTACCAGGTATTGACCCAGGGGCACTTAGCACCGAGCCATATCCCCGGCCCTTTATATATTTTATTAATTACTTAAGGCCTCACTAAGTTGTTGAGGCAACTTTGAACTCATGATCCTCCTGCCTCAGCCTCCCGAGCTGCGGGGATTACAGGCCTGTGCCAGCACATCTGCTCAAGATATCTTTTTGTTGATGTGTTTGGTGAGTGTACCCAATTCCACCTATCACACTACCAAAAAACATCAATTCATTACCAGAAATTGCACATAAGAATCCAAAAATACATTTCCCTACCTGAAAGGAGAAATTAGAACTTAAAAAAAATTGTAAACTTTTGTAAGATTCAAAAGGTAAATATTTTCCCCCTTGTAGTGCTGAGTATTGAACCCAGGGTGTTACACATGCCAGGCAAGTATTCTACCACTGAGCAATACTCCCAGCCTGACAAGATGAAGTTTTTATAGAAATAATTCAGGGGCGGGAGGTATAGCTCAGTGGTAGAGTGTTTGCCTAGTACAAATGAAGCCCCTGGTTTAATCCCCAGCACTGCAAAAAACTAAAAAATAATAAAAATAATAATTCAAATAAAATTTGATTATTCCATTTGGTTAGTGTCAGCATATTAGAATGCAGATTTAAATGCTGATAAGGTGACATAAAAACTGAAGACAGTATATGAGTAAAATAGAAAATGAATAATAAGTAGATTTGACCATATCAACAGTGCCACAATCCATTTATTTCACTTAACATCTGAGTACTTCCTAAAGCCAACCACAGAATCCTGACATTGCTTTAAGTCTATGTTAGACTTTTCACTGATGAAAAAATGTAGTCTCTGCTTATAAAATGTACACCCAGATTAAATTCTATATGAACTTGGAAACTGAATAAAGTAAGACTATATCTCATAATCTCATATCAAAAACTGTAGACATAATTGAATTTTTGTAAATCTAATCATAATCTAAAGCAAAAGTTGTCAAGCTTTTTTTAAAAAAATGACAGGGGTGGACCTCAGTGGTGGAGCACTTGCCTAGTGTAAGCAAGGCCCTGGGTTCCATCACCAGTAGGTACAAACAACCAAAACACTGAAAAAGAAAAAAAAAAGGAAACAAAATAAAAAACAGATAGCAAATGTTTTAGGTTCTGCAGGTCATCTGGTCTATACCATTGCTATACAAAACTAGTCATAGACAATATGTAAATAAATGTGCATTATTGCTGTGTTCTAATAAAACTTTATTTACAAACCAGAGAGCAGGCCAGATTTAGTCCACTAGCTATAATCTAATCTAAATATACCAGAAGAGAGAAGACAGCTTGTTAGTAAACCAAGCTTGTAAGTAAACTTAGCTTGTAAGAAGTCCTCCATTACATTAAAAAATCCTTTCAAAATGTATTTCTCATGTTCCCACCCCTGTACATTTTCTTTTTTTTTTTATTGTAAACAAATGGGATACATGTTGTTTCTCTGTTTGTACATGGAGTAAAGGCATACCATTTGTGTAATCATAAATTTACATAGGGTAATGTTGTTGGATCCATTCTGTTATTTTTTCCCTTCCCCCCACCCCTTCCACCCCTCTTTTCCCTCTATACAGACCTTCCTTCCTCCATTCTTGTCCCCCTCTCTAACCCTAACCCTAACCCTAACACTAACCCCTCCAACCCCCCATTATGTGTCATCGTCCGCTTATCAGTGAGATCATTCGTCCTTTAGTTTTTTGAGATTGGCTTATCTCACTTAGCATGATATTCTCCAATTTCATCCATTTGCCTACAAATGCCATAATTTTATTATTCTTTATGGCGGAGTAATATTCCATTGTATATATATACCACAGTTTCTTTATCCATTCATCAGTTGAAGGACATCTAGGTTGGTTCCACAATCTGGCTATTGAAAATTGAGCAGCAATGAACATTGATGTGGCTGTATCTCTGTAGTATGCCGATTTTAAGTCCTTTGGGTATAAGCCAAGGAGTGGGATAGCTGGGTCAAATGGTGGTGCCATTCCAAGCTTTCTGAGGAATCTCCATACTGCTTTCCAGAGTGGCTGCACTAATTTGCAACCCCACCAGCAATGTATGAGTGTACCTTTTTCCCCCACATCCTCGCCAACACCTATTGTTGCTTGTGTTCTTGATAATCGCCATTCTAATTGGGGTGAGATGGAATCTTAGGGTAGTTTTGATTTGCATTTCTCTTATTACTAGAGATGTTGAACATTTTTTTCATATATCTGTTGACCGCTTGTAAATCTTCTTCTGTGAAATGTCTGTTCATTTCCTTAGCCCATTTGTTGATTGGATTATTTGTATTCTTGGTGTAGAGTTTTTTGAGTTCTTTATAGATTCGGGATATTAGCGCTCTATCTGAAGTATGAGTGGCAAAGATATTCTCCCACTCTGTAGGCTCTCTCTTCACATTGCTGATAGTTTCCTTTGCTGAGAGAAAGCTTTTTAGTTTGAATCTATCCCAGTGGTTGATTCTAGCTTTTATTTCTTGTGCTATGGGAGTCCTGTTAAGGAAGTCTGATACTAAGCCAACAAGTTGAAGGTTTGGACCTACTTTTTCTTCTATAAGATGCCGGGTCTCTGGTCTGATTCCGAGGTCCTTGATCCATTTTGAGTTGAGTTTTGTGCAGGGTGAGAGATAGGGATATACTTTCATTCTGTTGCATATGGATTTCCAGTTTTCCTAGCACCATTTGTTGAAGAGGTTACCTGTTCTCCATTGCATATTTTTGACCCCTTTGTCTAGTATGAGAAAATTGTATTTATTTGGGTTTGTGTCCATGTCCTCTATTCTGTACCATTGATCTACCTGTCTGTTTTGGTACCAATACCATGCCGTTTTTGTTACTATTGCTTTGTAATAGAGTTGAAGATCTGGTATTGCGATACCCCCTGCTTCGCTCTTTCTACTGAGGATTGCTTTAGCTATTCTGGGTTTCTTATTCTTCCAGATGAATTTCATAATTCCTTGCTCTATTTCTGTAAGGTACACCTTTGGGATTTTAATTGGAATTGCATTGAATCTGTATAGCACTTTTGGTAGTATGGCCATTTTGACAATATTAATTCTTCCTATCCAAGAACATGGGAGATCTTTCCATCTTCTAAGGTTTTCTTTAATTTCTTTTTTTTAGTGTTCTGTAGATCTCATTGTAGAGGTCTTTCACCTCTTTTGTGAGATTGATTCCCAAGTATTTTTTTTTTTGAGAATATTGTGAATGGGGTAGTTTTCCTAACTTCTCTTTCTGAAGATTCATCACTTATGTATAAAAATGCATTGCATTTATGAGCATTGATCTTGTAACCTGCTACTTTACTGAATTCACTTATGAGTTCTAAAAGTTTTCTGGTGGAATTTTCTGGTTCCTCTAAATATATAATCATGTCATCAGTGAACAGGGATAGTTTGAGTTCTTCTTTTCCTATTCATATCCCTTTAATTTCTTTGGTCTGTCTAATTGCTCTGGCTAGAGTTTCAAGAACAATGTTGAATAGAAGTGGTGAAAGAGGGCATCCCTGCCTTGTTCCAGTTTTTAGGGGGAATGCTTTCAGTTTTTCACCATTCAGAATGATATTGGCCATGGGCTTAGCGTAGATGGCCTTTACAATGTTAAGGAATGTTCCCACTATCCCTATTTTTTCTAGTGTTTTGAGCATGAAGTGGTGCTGTATTTTATCAAATGCTTTTTCTGCATCTATTGAAATAATCATGTGATTCTTGACTTTAAGTCTATTGATATGGTGAATGACATTTATTGATTTCCTGATGTTGAACCAACCTTGCATACCTGGGATGAAACCCACTTGATCGTGGTGCACTATCTTTTTAATATATTTTTGGATGCGATTTGCTAATATTTTGTTGAGAATTTTTGCTTCAATGTTCATTAAGGATATTGGTCTGAAATTTTCTTTCCTCAATGTGTCTCTGTCTGGTTTAGGTATCAGGGTGATATTGGCTTCATAGAATGAGTTTGGGAGGGTTCCCTCCTCTTCTATTTCATGGACTACTTTGAGGAGTATTGGAATGAGCTCTTCTTTAAAGGTTTTGTAGAACTGGGCTGAGAACCCATCTGGCCCTGGACTTTTCTTTGTTGGTAGGCTTTTGATGACCTCTTCTATTTCATTGCTTGAAATTGATTTATTTAAGTTGTATATGTCCTCCTGGTTGAGTTTAGGTAATTCATATGTCTCTAGAAACTTGTTGATGTCTTCAAGGTTTTCTGTTTTGTTGGAGTATAGATTTTCAAAATTGCTTCTAATTATGTTTTGTATTTCACTCGTGTCTGTTGTGATATTTCCTTGTTCATTCCAAATTTTAGTAATTTGTGTTTTCTCTCTCTTTCTGTTTGTTAGTGTGGCTAAGGGTTTATCAATTTTGTTTATTTTTTCAAAGAACCAACTCTTTATTTTGTTAATTTTTTCGATTGTTTCTTTGTTTCAATTTCATTGATTTTAGCTCTGATTTTAACTATTTCCTGTCTTCTACTACTTTTGGTGTTGGTCTGCTCTTCTTTTTCTAGGGCTTTGAGCTGTAATGTTAAGCCGTTTGTTTGTTGATTTCTACTTCTTTTGTTGAATGCGCTCCATGAAATAAATCTTCATCTAAGTACTGCTTTCATAGTGTCCCAGAGATTTTGATGTGATGTGTCTTTGTTCTCGTTTACTTCTAAGAATTTTTTTCCCTCCTGATGTCTTCTGTTATCCATTCATCATATAATAGCGTATTATTTAATCTCCAAGTATTGGAGAAGTTTCTGTTTTTTATTCTGTCATTTATTTCTAATTTCAATCCATTATGATCTGATAGAATACAAGGTAGTGTCTCTGTCTTCTTGTATTGCTAACATTAGCTTTGTGGCATAAAATATGGTCTATTTTAGAGAAGGATCCATGTGCTGCTGAGAAGAAAGTGTATTCGTTCTTTGTTGGATGGTATATTCTATATATGTCCGTTAAGTCTAAATTGTTGATTGTGTTATTGAGATCTATGGTTTCTTTATTCAATTTTTGTTGGAAGATCTATCCAGTGGTGAGAGAGGTGCATTAAAATCGCCTAGTATTATTGTGTTTTGGTCTATTTGATTTCTGGAATTGAGAAGGATTTGTTTGACGTACATGGATGAGCCAATGTTCCGGGCATAGATATTTATGATTGTTATGTCTTGCTGATTTATGCTTCCCTTAAGCAGTATGTAATGTCCTTCTTTATCCCTTCTGACTAGTTTTGGCTTGAATTCCACATTATCTGATATGAGGATGGATACTCCAGCTTTTTTGCTGATCCATGTGCATGGTATGTTTTTTCCCATCCTTTCACCTTTAGTCTGTTGGTATCTCTTTCTAAGAAATGAGTCTCTTGCAGGCAGTATATTGTTGGATTTTTCTTTTTAATCCAATCTGCCAGTCTATGTCTTTTGATTGATGAGGTGAGGCCATTAACATTCAGGGTTATTATTGTGATATGATTTGTATTCCCAGTCATTTGACTCATTTTTGATTTTTGACATGATTTGGTTTCTCCTTTTTTGGCTATTTCTTTAGGGTAGTTCCTCCCACTGCTGATTTGCATCATTGTTTTTCATGTCTTCCTCATGGAATATTTTGCTGAGAATGTTCTGTAATGCCGGCTTTCTTTTTGTAAATTCCTTTAGCTTTTGTTTATCATGGAAGGATCTTATTTCATAGTCAAATCTGAAAGTAAGTTTTGCTGGGTATAAGATTCTTGGTTGGCATCCATTTTCTTTCAGGGCTTGGTAAATGTTGTTCCAGGCCCTTCTAGCTTTTAGGGTCTGGATTAAAAAATCTGCTGATATTCTTATTGGTTTTCCCCTGAATGTAATCTGATTCTTTTCTCTCACGGCCTTTAAAAGTCTGTCTTTATTTTGTATGTTAGGTATTTTCATAATATTGTGCCTTGGTGTGGGTCTGTTGTAATTTTGTATATTTGGAGTCCTATAAGCCTCTTGTACCTGGTTTTCCATTTCATTCTTCAGATTTGGGAAATTTTCTGATATTATTTCATTGAATAGATTTTTCATTCCTTTGGTTTGTTTCTCTGTGCCTTCCTCAATCCTAATAATTCTTAAATTTGGCCTTTTCATGATATCCCATAATTCTTGTAGATTATGTTCATGATTTCTTACCATCTTCTCTATTTGGTCAATTTTGTTTTCAAGATTAAATATTTTGTCTTCAATGTCTGAGATTCTGTCTTCCAGGTGTTCCATCCTATTGGTTATGCTTTCTATAGAGTTTTTAACTTGGTTTATTGTTTCATTTCAAGGATTTCTGTTTGTTTGTTTGTTTGTTTGTTTTCAGTATCTCTAACTCTTTATTGAAATGATCTTTTGCTTTCCGTATTTGCTCTTTTAACTGTTGAGTGGTGTGATCATTTAATGCCTGCATTTGCTCTTTCACCTCTTCCTTCAATACCTGCATTTGCTCTTTCATCTGCTTGTTTGCTTCCCTGATTGTTTTAATTATGTACATTCTGAACTCCCTTTCTGACATTTCTTCTGCTGTGCTGTCATTGGGTTTTATTGATGTAGTATCTAGGTTTGTTTAGGACATTTTCTTCCCTTGTTTTCTTATATTGGTCAGATGTCAGTGGGACTCTGAGATATTGCAGATTTCCTCTGTTGGCTTATAGTGTCCCTGTAGATTTCCAGTATATCACCTCCCAGGTTCAGTAGCCTGAAGTCTTAGAGGAACTTGATAATGCAGTGCTTCTGAAGAAATCTGCCCCTAGCCCACTACTGGGTCCAGGGCTGTGGGCTGGTTCTGCATGGAAATCCTCTCACTGGGTGGTCCTGCTCCTAGAAGCTGCCTATAGAGAGGGCCTGCCCCCACCTGAGGGAGCCAGGCTGCTCGGGAAAGCCTCTCCCTGTCTTGCCTTGGTCCCAGAAGCCGCCTGCAGGCCAGGGCCTGCCACTGGGTTCAGGGCTTGGGGTTGGCTCTGTGCTGAATAGCTCTCACTGGGCGGGCCTGCTCCGAGGATCTGGCTGTGGATCACGCCTGCTGCCGGAGGAAGCAGGGCTGCTTGGGGAAGTCTCTCACTGCCCTGCCCTGGTCCCAGAAGGTGCCCTCTATCCGGACCTGCTGCCCGGGCCGAGCTTCACCCAGTGGGAGAGACTCACCCCACGGCTCTATGTTGGTCTGAATCTCTCAATACCTCCCCTTCTTGAATCCTGAGTTCTGGAGTGATGGGAGATGCAGTCAACCTCTAGCCCACCATCTTGGATCTCTGTACATTTTCTTTTGTTCTTTTCTTTCCTTTGTCTCTTTTCTTTTTCTTTCTTTCTTTCTTTTCTTTTCTTTTTCCTTTTTTTTTTTTTTTGTAAATTGATTTTGGATATCGGATTTGCTGCAAACAAGGCAAACCTACAATGAATGTCATTTCAGCTGGAAGGAGTCTTGTGTAGTGATTTTGCTTAGTCTCCTAACATGAAATAAACCTGTGTCTAAATTGCCTCAGAAAGATGAGAATTTGATGATCCACTAAGAGCTGCAAGAAAGATTGATCCAAAATTGCCTTCATAGTCCATGCTGTCCTCCAAATAAAACTGTTTTTCCTTATACCTAACCTCAATCTCTTGCTGCTATTTAAACCCATTTCTTCTTGGCCTATATTCTGTAGAGAGAGTGAACATCCAATATGTCACTTCCTTCAATATTACTCACCTCTGAATGACAGTTCATTCACAAAGTTGGCTAGAGATAATCAAGGATCACCTGGCTATCAGTAGCATGTTCCCTTGAACAGCCTGTTGAAATCACAAGTATTTTCAGAGAGGTGGTGATGTCTTTTTTTGTCCATAATAAAAAAGGGTTCTACAATCAAGATCAAAAGTACAAGTAAACCAAAAGTTAACGGTAGATTAGCTCAGATAGTGTAGATAAGAAAAAATGTTAATAAATACAATAATGCTCAAACTCATTAATAATGTTTTAGTCAGCTTTGTCACTGCTGCAGCTAAAAGATCTGACCAGAACAACTGTGGAGGAGGAAAGGTTTATTTAGGGGCTCACGGTTCAGAGGTCTCAGTCCTGGGACAGCCAGCTCCATTCCTCGGGGCTCAAGGTGAGGCAGGACATCATGGTGGAAGAGTGTGGTGGAGGGAAGCAGCTCACATGGTGATCAGAAAGCAGAGAGACAGACTCCACTCCCCAGATACAAAATATGTATCCCATGGCCACGCCCCCAATGAACCACCTCCTCCAGTCACACCCACCTGCCTTCAGTTACCACTCAATTAATCCCATCAGGGAGTAATCCACTAATCAGGTTAAGGCTATAATCCAATCATTTCTCCTCCAAACCTTCTTGCACTGTCTCACACGTGAGCTTTTGGGGGACACCTCACATCTAAACCATAACAAATAATGAAAATGCAAAATTAAAACAATTGTCTCTTTTCCTTAACCTCAGTCCTAAATTATTTGTGATAATACCTGGGGCATTATCATGCATGAAACCCTGCTAAGTGAGAATGTTAGAGTATAAAAAAATACATGCAGTTTACATACAAACACTGACAATGTGTGTAAACACAGAAATTATGCACACTGGAAAACATGGAAGAAAATGAACAATTGTCAAGAATGGTCATCTTTGTGGGTTGAGATTATGGGACATCTCACCTTCTTTTCTTTTTTCTTTTCCTTCCCTCCCTCCCTCCCTTCCTTCCTTCCTTCCTTCCTTTCTTTCTGTATCAAAGATTGAATCCAGGGGTACCTAACCACTGAGCCACAGAGCCACAACCCCAGCCATATTTTATCTTTGGTTTGAGACAGGGTCTCCCTAAGTTACTTAGGTCCTCGCTAAATTTCCAAGGTTGCTTTGAACTCACGATCCTCCTAGAGGCGGTGATGTCTTAGTACAGTAATTCCTTAATGGTTTTTTTTTTTTTTTTTTTTTTTTTTGGTGGTACTGGGGATCGAACCCAGAGCCTTGGACATGCTAAGCAAGTATTCCAACTAGCCCTGAATACCTCTGTCTATCCTTTATACCCACACTCTTCCGTCCCTGTACCACTCCAAGTAGGTAAGATATTAAAGAAATAGAAAAAAGGGGAAAAGATTTAAATGCTCATTGTACTAGCTAAAATGTGGTTTTAAAATATCCATTATTTATTAATTTAATGCAATTGGCTTCTGTAAACTCCTATGGGGAGCCTACAATAAGTCTCTGAAAGAAAACTAGCAAAATCCACCTGGAAAATGTAAGAGATGAACTCTGAGAATAATCTGACAGATGTATCACAGATGGGTTTCCTTGATCCTGGCAGAGATGAACTTACTCTGGAGCTTTTCTATGGTGCCTTTACTTCCAAGGCTCTGAAAAGAGTCCTACTATGTGTTCACATAGCCAGATGTTTTTCTAAATTTTGCAAAAGAATGCTGGACTTGGTGGCACATGTCTGGTATCCCAACTACTTTGGAGAATGAGGCAGGAGGATCCCAAGTTTGAGGCCAGCCTGGGCAATTCAGTGAGACCCCACCTCAAAATTAAAAAAAAAATAAAAAGGAGTGGGGATATAACTCAATGGTAAAATACCCTTGGGTTCAATTCCCAGTATCAATAAATAAGTAAATAAGAAAATTAAAATTAGATTTGCAAAAGGCAGATAGTATCAATCCAGTCAATTAATACCATTGTCTTTTTCTGCTCCAACTTACTCTTTATCATGTTTTCCTTCCGTAGGGTGAGGGTTGAGGGACTGTGGACATTCTAAAAAATATTCTCTCTAAATTGGTTTGCTTCTAAATAAATATTCACATTCAAATCTAATTTTAAATTTTCTTCTTAATGACAGTGCTTGCCTACTCCCCCGCCCCCAACACACACACACACACAATCTCTCTCTGTATCCTGGTTGTTATATCACAAAGAAAAAATACCAACTGTCAGTTAGAAGCCAAATCAATTAAATGGCACCTGTTTGAAGAAAGGGTGACCCCAAAATGGGCATTGCCAGGCTCCAGACTAGTAAAAGCCCAGAAACCCAGATGCGTGCATGTTTACCAAATACTGGCTGATAGGAAACACAGCCGGGATGAACAAGTCATTGAGACCATTTGCCATTCCTCATTCCACCCTCCCCACTCTCTTTTATAACAACTCCATCTCCCCCAGAAGCCCTTGACTTGAAGACAGTGACTCTGGCTAAGAGCCATGAACCTCTGGCAATTGACTCAGAACATCCACAGGTTAAAAGTCACCAAGTTGGCATTGTATGTCTTCTAAACATGGGTCAGCTCCCTCAGAGGACAGTCAATGCTGTGGCCACTCTCAACGCTCAGGTCTGGATGTGCAAGGCTGAAGTCAACCTGGGTCACCTGATCTGGGGAGCCCGGGACAATTTTTTTACGTTGATGTCTCCACTCCCAAATTGTGGCACTTTAGGGAAAAGTTGATATCTGGGAAACCAGAGAATGACACTTTCTTTAGGCAGAATGGACCTTTAACTGTGAAAAATCAGAGCACCACAACCATGCCACCCCCAGGTAGATTTCCCAAACAAAACCAGACGAATAGATTCTCAAAATGTATTCATAACTCTGTTGGTGAAGGAGACTCTTAAACCATATAGGAAAATAAATTCTCAACTTGGTTATCATTGAAGCAAAATCCTGTCTGCTATGGTTTAGAAGACTTTCTCTTTCCATTTCTCTCTCCATTTCCCTTGGGCATACAGCCCTGTCTTCTGATCACAGCTACTATATGCCAGGCACTGAAATATTAACTATTTGCCATTCTCCCAACTGCTTTGCCAAGTAAGCATTATTGTTTTTCTTACACAGAGGAAGAAACTGTTATAGAGGTTGAGCAACCTGCCCATAGTTACAAAGCTATTAAGTGGTAGAACCAAATAGAAAGTTTTTCCCCTTCCTTCCTTCCTTCCTTCCTTCCTTCCATCCTCCCTCCCTCCCTCCCTCTCTCTGTTTCTCTTTCTTTCTCTTTCTTTTTTGCAGTACTGGGGATCTAACCTAGGGCCTCACACATTGAGCTACATTCCCATTCCTTTTCAAAATTTCATATTTTGAGATGGAGTCTCACTAAGTTACCTGGCTGGCCTTGAACTTGCCATCCTCCTACCTCTTGAGTAGCTGGGATTCCAGGCACATGTCACCATGCCTAGCTTAAAATGATGCTATTCAAACCACTCTGCTGCTCTCAAAGTTTCTAGCATTTTTCAGATTACTTTGAATCCAGAGGAAATAGTGAGATTTCAGTCCTACCATATATACTTACTTTTTTACTCTATTTATAATGGTGTTAGACTCCCAGGAATTCACCTGTGACTGACTTGGCAAAGGGGCAAAGGCACCAAGGTATGTATAGATATTATTTTAAAAATATACTTAGAAAAAACGTTACTGCCACTTCAAAACTTCAGAGGAAGAAGTCTTTTAAAAAGATTTTTAGCTTCTCCAGATATCACAGAACCTCTGAGATGCTGCTAATATTCTCATCTTGTTTGGGCAGGTGGCTTCGCAGATGCATACTTAGATAAAAATTCATTGAATTATATACATAACGCTTGTGCCGTTTACTATGTATGCTGTACTTCTTCTTTTTTTTTTTTTTTTCATACCAGGTATTGAACCCAGGGACGCTTAACCACTGAGCTACCTCCCCAGTCTTTTACATTTTATTTAGACAGGTTCTTGCTAAGTTGCTGACCATCTTGCTAGGTTGCCGAGATTGGCTTTGCACTTGTGATCCTCCTGTCTCAGCCTCCCGAGTCACTGGCATTACAAACATGCACCACTGTGCCTGGCTATACTTCAATTTTTTAAAAAGGCATGGTACAGTGTGTACAGAAAGCTTCTATTTGCATAAAAAAAGAACTGGGAGACTCTGACTACATGCTTGGATAGGCTTATAACATCTGTGGAATAATGCACATAAAGCTGGCAACATCGGCTGTCAGGGTACATAAGAAGGATGCAGGGACAATGAAGACTCATCTGCTCGGTACACCCTTCTGCATCTGGGGAATTTTTGCCATATGACTGGTTTACATATTTCAAAAATTAGTAAGTAAATAATTGCAAGGAAAAAGAAACACAAAACCACAAAATTCTCATGAATGTACCAAAGCCAACCTGGTTGCAGGAGTCTAAGGGAATGAAATCTTATTAGGGAAAACTTTCAGGTACAGTATTCTATCTTTCCAGTATTGGGAGAAATTATGAGAATTTGCACTCTCTCTCTCTCTCTGCTGTAGATGTTCTGACACTCGGCTAATGATGGTGAGGTTGGAGGGTACATGGAAAAGCAACATTTAATATATTCGGAGGCATTGATCATGAATGAATACATGTCAGGAGTCTGGTTTTACATTTTTGCTTTCGTCTCTCAACTCTGTTTTCCTTGTATTTTCATAAGACATGAGCATGTCATAGAAAGTAGAGTTAAGAAATTCAGAGCCAACTATTTAGATGATCTAAACTGAGATGCTAGTGGAGTTAAGGAAATATGTGAAAACTAGAAAAATAGATGAATCCATGTGTTTCTTTCAGACTCCTGTTCTTATACAACTTGTCCCCTTCCTCCCTAACTCCTGAGATGACTTGTTCATTCTTCCCCAAAACAAACACACACACAGCAAGTGCTCTACACTGATCTACATCCTCACCCCAACTTATTCATTCTTTAGGGGGTGTTTTGTATTGCCATTGTTACCTTGAAAATTTGGGCTGTACCGTTATCTGCAGATTTCAGGTCACTTTGCAAGAAAATGCATGACTATTTTAGATCTAATCAAAGAAAATGAGGAATGGAAAAAATAAATAACAATAAGAGAGCTCAGTTAAATTCATTTCACAAGCAGATCAGGGGAAGTTTTTTTTTTTTTTTTTTTTTTTAAATCTACCTTTCATCAAGCTTTTGTTTCCTCTTAGCTTAACTAAACTCCCTTTAGTATATCAATAGAACTTTACACTCCAATCTGTTTTCGAGAAACTCTAGAAGATGTGTCTACCATTTCCTAAAACAGGATTTCTCAAACCTCAGCACTACTGACAATTTGGCCTTGGTAATCCTTTGTTGTAGGGGCTGTCCTATGCATCCTAGGACGTTTAGCAGCATCCCTGGCCTCTACTTACTAGATGCCAGTAGCACATCCCAGTCCTGACAACCAAAGATGTCCCTAGACATTGCCAAATGACCCCTGAGTTGGGGGGGGGGGGTCATGTAAAATTGCCCTTGGTTGAGAGTTACTGTCCTAAAGGATGTTACCTAGAAATAGTTATTCTAGGAAATACACTAGCATCTCTTTTTTGTAGAAAATAGCACATGTATATAGCAGTACATATATATACGCAGAGAATTCATCCTTAAAGCAAAATTGATAAGCATTTAGGGGGAAGTGTACTGATGTCTATCATTTACTTTGAAGTACGTAAAAAACAAAAAGAAGATAGATCTGAGTGACAAATAGATGGCTATGTGATTAAAACACAAGTAATAGGAAAATGTTAATTATGGAATCTAGGTGGTGGGCTTATGAGTGTTCATTGTAACATTCTTTCAACTTTTCTGTGTGTTTGAAAATGTTCATAATAAGATGTTGGGAAAAAAGAATCCATGCATATTTAACTATCACAGCTAAGAAATCAAGAGGTTCAATTCACTTAATTATCTTACAGAAAAAAAATGCAGGAAGAGATCTCTGTCAGTACTGACAGGGATATTCTTTATCTTCCAAAACTGTGCTATTAAATCTGATTAATCTAATCACATGAAAAAAAACTATCTAATAGTCATGGGGCAGTTCAAAATACTGAGCAGTGTCTAGAGTTGAAAGAGAACTGAGATTCATTAATTGTCCTATTTTGTAGATGGAGAAGCTAAGTCCTGGAGAGATCATGCCCTGTATTTTTAGAGAACTGCTTTTTCAGTGTTCAAGTTTCAGTGATACTGTCATAATCTTGACACTTTGTTAATTAAAAATAATCTTAAAAACTATTTTCCCTCTAGGAGCTTCACTGCCTAATAAAATCTGAGATATTGAAATATTCAAGTTAAATCAGATACATCACCTTCTGTAAAACCCTTCCTGTCCCTAATTACAGTGACTGTTCCCTTTAACATTTCATTAGACCATAATTCAGCCAGTGTTTATTAAACTGCCATATATTAGGAACCATTTGTACAGTACCCACCCAAGGGCATTGGAAATCAGACAGATTTATACCAATGTGAAATGGATATGCTGTTGTTTTCCTGAGACTTTTGGATTCAGATAACTCCATGAGTATAGGTTAGGGTTTGTGAGTTCAGTTGTTTGCAAATTTTTGAAGAGCAGGTGAGGAATGACAGATGCTCAAAGTCCTTAGTCATCAGAGAAGTGCAAATTAAAACTGGTGAGACACCACTCTATCCCTACTAGAATGTCTACGATGTAAACATCTAGTCGTTAGTAAAGTTGCAGTACAACTGGAACTCTTCATGCTCTGCTGATAGGGACATAAAATGGCACAACCACTTTGGAAAACGGTTTGGCAGCACTTCTAAAGTTAAAATAATCACCATGCAACCTGGAAATCCCGCTCCTGAATACTTACCCAAGATAAATGAAATAAAAATAAATGTCTGAACAGAGAACTGTACACAAATGTTCAAAGCAGCTATAACATGGTAGACAAAATCCAGAAATATTCCTTATCCATTACCAGGGAGATAGATAAAGCGAGTATATCCATACAATGGAATACTACTCAGCAATAAAAAGGAGCAAGCAATTAACACACACAGCATTGACTTGTCTTAAAAACATGCTAAGAAGAGGATGCAAAGTTTGAGAATGACTGCTTTACTCAAATACTTAGAATTGTTCAATCCTGTACAGCTATTTGGTTTTCATGGTATCATTTTCTCAGTGATGCAACAGAAGTGACACTATGCTTGCTATGAGCATCAGGTCTAAGAAGTACTTCCATGAGCATGACAACTGAACAACAGATTTCAGTATGATAAAGGAATTTTGAGATCATCTGCTACAACTCCCCAATCCTTTTTAAAAAATCTCCCTAAGGGATAAGCCAATCTCGAAAAACCAAAGGATGAATGATCTTGCTGATAAGTGGATGATGACACATAATGGGGGGAGGGAGGGGTTAGTGTTAGGGTTAGAGTTAGGGTTAGGGAGGGGGGCAAGAATGGAGGAAGGAAGTACTGTATAGAGGGAAAAGAGGGGTGGGAGGGATGGGGGGAAGGGAAAAAATTACAGAATGAATCAAACAACATTACCCTATATAAATGTATGATTACACAAATGGTATGCCTTTACGCCATGTACAAACAGAGAAACAACATGTATCCCATTTGTTTACAAAAAAAAAAAAAAATCTCCCTAAGGGCTGGGTGCAGTAGCACATTCCTGTAATCCCAGCAGCTCCGGAGGCTGAGGCAGGAGGATTGAGAGTTCAAAGCCAGCCTCAGCAACTTAGTGAGGCACTAAGCAACTTAGCAACACCCTGTCTCCAAATAAAATGTAAAAAGAGGGCTGGGGATGTGGCTCAGTGGTTAAGCACCCGTGGGTTCGATCCTCGGAGCAAAAATAAATAAATAAATAAAAATCTCCCTAAGGTTAGATAACCGATACCAAAATAGGAGGAATAAGTTCCAGTGTTCTACAACAGTAGAGTGACTATATTTTACAATAACTTATTTTATACTTTATAAAGAACTAGAGGAGATGGAAAATGAAGCCCAGTGACAGAGTGCTTGCCTAGCATGGGAGTGGTCCTGGGTTTCATCCCCAGCACCACAGGATAAAGGAAGGAAGGAAGGGAGGGAGGAAGGAAAGAAACTAGAAAAGAGGAGTTCCAAAGTTCCCAGCACCAGAAATGATAAATGTTTAAGGAGATGGAAATGCTAATTACCTTGATTTGATCATCACACACCATATACATATATGGAATTGTCACACAATACTCCAGAAGTATGTGCAATTATTATTATTACAGGTCAATTAAAAATGTAAATAATAAGACTAAATTAAAAAATATTTTTATTTGTTCTTTTTATTTACACATACAGTAGAATGTATTTGGACATATTATACATACATGGAGTACAACTTCCCATTCTTTTAGTTGTACATGAGATGGAGTTACATTGGTCTTAGGTTCATATATGAACATAGGAGAGTTATGTCCAATTCATTCTATTATCTTTCCTATGCCCATCTCCACTCCCTTCCCTTCATTCTCCTTTGTCTAATCTATTGAACTTCTATTCTTCCCTCCTCCCTGCACCTTATTGTGAGTTAGCATCCACAGATCAGAAAGAACATTTGGTCTTTGGTTTTTTGGGATTGGCTTATTTCATTTAGTACAATAGTCTCCAGTTCCATCCATTTACTGGCAAATGCCATAATTTCATTCTTCTTTAAGACTGAGTAGTATTGCATGTGTACATGTACCACATTTTCTTTATCCATTCATCTGTTGAAGGGCATCTATGTTGGTTCCATGGTTTAGCTATTGTGAATTGAGCTGCTATAAACATTGATGTGGCAGTGTCACTATAGTATTCTGATTTTAAGTCCTTTGGCTATATACCAAGGAGTGGGATAACTGGGTCAAATGGTGATTCCATTCCAAGTTAAAAAACTAAATTTTAAGTCTCCCTAACATATACCAGCAGTTTTGCTTTTTGCCTTGTGAAGCCCAGAATACTAAAAAACAGAATTGCCATCAATTTAGGATCTTGCTTTTCTTCCAAGTCTTCCTCTAAAACGCCAATTTTCCTTTTACAGCATGGACCATGTAGACAGCAGATTGATCCAGATATTTTTGCTTTCCTTTTATTTCTTCAGCAGTTTCCCATCTTTAGCATCTGCCCTCAGACCTCCTCAGCACTTCTTTCTTACCATTTACCTTTCTTTCTCTAGCAAGTTTTGGTCATTGTTTCTAGTTATTTTGTTCCTCTAGTTATAAAAATTCTGCTTCTACATTTGTGCTTTTTTCTGTTTTTGTCCTGGTGGCGCTGGGGATGGAATCCAGGGCCTTACCCATGTTAGGCAAGCCCTGTACCACTGAGATACACCTCCAGCCTCTCTTTCTATGGCTTTATATGCCTTGGTTTGTCAAAATCTTTTCGGACTTTCCAGAAAGCTTGCTACTCACGTGCCATTTTCTTGAAGTTTTATTGAATATCTCCATAATATTCTCACATAAAATGTGTTCTCAAACAACCTTGACTAGGGGTGAAGGATTATAAATTACTACCCACAGGCAGCTAAGCTCCTAGGGGCAATAATTTAGCCATTACCCTATTCATTCATACTTGGTCAGTTTCTCTTAAAATTAATTTGTTAGTGGAGTCTACTTCAGCTTCATCTAAATTCCTAATCAACTCTCGCTTTACAGAAAACAAAATTACTTCTACTCCCAGAGTAGCTGGGATTATAGGTGTATGCCACCAAGACCAGCTAAATTTAACTTTTGAAAAACTAGGTTATCCGCTTGCATGATTCAAAAATCAAAATAAATGCAATTCCTGTATGCCTTATTTCCTTACCTATTCCATAGAGATAACCACTTTTACTTATTTCTTATGTATCTTTTCCTTTTTCTAAGCAAATACTCCCAACCCAATATGAATATATTTCATGTCCCCATTCTTGTGTCTCAGAAAAGATAGCATCCACTGATCTCTACCTTGGTATTCTCAATAATAAAGCCTATTGTTTTTTTATTTCAGTACATAAGGCATTTTCTCATTTTTAAAATTTTATTAGTATCCAAGACTGGGCAGAGGAATGGGGTGGAAGGGATCAAGAACTTGGGGGAACAGGGGGGTGACACTATCTTATTTAGGAAATACAGGCCTTTATAAGATTTCATGGTGTGCTGGGATTGTGGCTCAGTGGTAGAGTGCTTGCCTAGCGTGTGTGAGGCACTAGGTTCGATCCTCAGCACCACATTAAAAAAAAAAAAAAAAAAAAAAAGATTTCAAGGTGCAGGAACTGGAGGGAAAAAGAGAAAGATATCTTCCCTGCTAAGAACTGGCAACTTAGGGCAATACTCTGGGACCAATGCCTCTAAGGGGAGGGTGCCTCTGCTCCTACCAAGGGGAGACCAGCATAGCTCTTAGCCTAGGGAAAGTAACTAACTGGAACTGAGCCAAGACAGGCTCCTTCCTCCAACAGGAAACATGGCTCGGCAGGGATTGTGCAGACTCAGCAAGGTGACACCAGCCAGTTGTCAGTCAGTGTCCATGTCACTTATTAGGCCCTGGAGGTCCCCTCAGCAGGAACAGTTCTGGTCAGTGACTTCTGCTAGAGCTTGGATGCCCTGGAAGGGGAGGTAGGAGTTGTCACTTGAGTAGCTTCACAGAGAAGCTGAATGTCACAGAGGAGATGTCCATTAGGTCACCGCCCACATCCTGTGCAATCTGGAAGATAAGGTGGCCCTTCTGACCAGTCAGAATCCTCACATGAGATTCTTTGGGTACCAGAAGGTTCTGATGGATTATCAGCTCCCCACTTGGTCCTTTCTCCCACACCACTGTCTTCTGCTGCACATTGTAGGGTACCTCCTGGGGCAAGTACTCTAGGAGTCTTTTTTGGATTTTGTTGGTACAGATCTCTTCAGGTGTCTAGCTAGGGAGGACTCCACTGTGGAACTCCCAGGGCCTTGGTTGGGCCTGTGCCAAGAGGTTTTGCTTTACTGTCTTTATATCCTCTTGGCTTAGAGCTGACAATATGAAAATCTCCTGGAAGTGGGGCTGGCCAATCCCCTGAGCGTTTTCCTCCATGTATTTAGGTCCTTAGCTACTGGCCTAGGCCTATGGGTGTCAGGACATGGGCAGAAGGCCTGCCTCATGTTGAGCTTCTTGCCGTTAATCACACCTTCAGTGAGAGCTGCTGTGAGCTCCAGAAGAACTGACTTCTGCTTGAGGCAATCTTGTTCAAGACAAGGATACTGGGGACACGCTGGGGACACACCGGAGCCCCTGGGGGCTGAGCTGGTTTGGAGTCCACTTGTCTGAAACTTCCACAAGAACTGTAACAAGAGCATCAGATTCCATGCTCTTCCGTGGATCTTCCAACAAAGAGAGTTCCAGATGATGCCTTTTCCGTTTAACAGGACTGATGATGAATCCAGATGTGTCAAGCAGAATCACCTGAGATTCCTTCTCTATGACGACCCCCCAGAGCCTGGCAATGAGTAGTGTTCACCTTCTTGGAGACATGGAACACTTTTCGGCCCAGCAGCTGGTTAGAGAGCATTGACTTCCCTGCACTGGGGGTTCCCAGGAGGACTACTTGTAGAACTTGGGGATTCTCAAGCATGTCATGGAGATGAAACAAGAGGAGATTCTGCTTATCTCTATACATGGACACCGTGGGGGCACATGGAGTCAGTGAACTCTCAGGCTAAGAGACTTTAACGAAGTGATATATAGCTGAGCCCTGGCTATGATGGCAAGAGGCTGAGGCCAGGTGGGGACTAGAGAAAGTGGGTAGCCCCCACACAGGACAAGCACCTCCTTTGACAGCCTAAGAGTGAACAAAGTGGGGCTACTCATTCTCTCACTACATGGGGACTCAGCTCCTAATCCAGCCCCACACCACATTTTCTAATTTTTGATAGTGTTCCACTGTATGACTACATCATGATTTTTTAATTGGTCACGGATAAACTGAATTGTTTCCAAATTTCTGCTCTTATAAATAAATGCTGCAATAACCTGACATATATGTCAAGAAAAATGAATAGTGATTATCTTATCTCTAGAAAACAATATTATGGAGAATTTGTTTTCATTGTACTTTTCTCCATTTCTAAATTTACAATTAACATGTAGCATTTTTAAGGAAAACCAATAAATGTTCTTGTTTCTACAGGATTTATTTTTAAGTATCTAATTACATTTGCAAACAATGGATTTTAGTTAGAATTCTTAGAACTGTCGAGAGGGAGCAGCCTTTAATATCTTAGTGTGTACGGCAAATTTAAAACAGTGAACCCAGTCATCTAAAAGTGGCATTATGGGAGTTTGCTAAGCTTCCAAAAAAGCAAGTCTTTACAGTCACTAACTCCTCCCTCAAAATAAAGTAAATGTCACTGTAAGTACTAGAGGCTACTTTCTAAAATGATGAAGGACAAAGGAAATCCAAGATAGTTTGCATGTATCTAGTGCTACCTCATGACATTTTGTAGTGCTTATTAAGTTTCCTTAGAATCTGCTGCCTACCTATGACACGAGGCCATCTTAAAATAGTTTGATATTCCCCCACACCAAAGCAAAACAGTATATTCGGGAAAAGATAGCTATGCTGGGTGAAAACATAACATGGATAGTGGCTTTAACTTGTATTTCTGGGATTATTGGTAAAGGTAAATGTGATTACCTTTTCCTGTTGGCTGATTATTAGGGCTTCCTTTTCTGTGTATTCGTGTTCTTTTATCTAACCTTGTTTCTATAATTTTACTGCATTGTCTACTGTCATTTTCATTTTGACTTGTTGGAGTTCTTTATATATTTTTAAATATTTGCATATTATATATGTGTCAAATATCTCTTCACATCCTTGATTTTAAATTTTGTTTTTGGGTATCTTATATGACACCAAACTTTTAAATCTTAATGTAGTATGGAAAGTTGGCATATAATATATGGTATGTCAACACAGTAGAGGAAAATGGACTTTTAAATAAACAGTATTAAAGTAATTTGTTAGGAAGAAGATAAAGCAGGATCTGATATATTCCAAATAGATATGAGATTTTAAAGTAAAAAACTAAACCATATATTTCTGGAAGGAATCATAGGGAAATTCTTCTGTAACTCAGGAGTACAAAAAGTTTTCCCAACTAGGACTCAAAAATCAGAAGCAAGAAGGAAAAAATATTGCTAAATTTGACCACATAAAGTTGAAAAAGAAAACCACATGCCAAAAAACACCATAAACTGAAGTAAACAACAAATGGCAAATGGGGAAAAAATATTTGCAACTTGTATCACAGATAAAGGTTTAATTCCTTTAATTATTTGTTTAAAAAAAAAGAACAAAAAGGCCACCTACTCTGGAGAGAAAAATGAGAAAGAAAAATGAACACACATTTCAAGAAAAAGAAATGCAAATGGCTTTAAGGATATGAAAAGATGCTCAACCTGCTGGTAATAAAAGAAATGCAAATTAAAGTTACACTGAGATACCATTTCTCATCTATCAGATTGGCAAAATCCAAAGTTTAATAACACGCTGGCTAGAGCCTCCAGTACAATGTTGAATAGAAGCAGTTAAAATAGATTTCCTGGTCTCATTCCAAACACACTCAGTATTTCACCATTAAGTATGATGCTGGCTGTAGGCTTTTTGTAGAAACCCTTTATCAGATTGCAGATATTACCTTCTATTCTTAGTTTGTTGAGTCTATATTTTGATCATAAATAATTGTTCAATTTTATTAAATGCCTTTTTCTGTAACTCTGAGTGATAATATGGCTTTTTCCCTTTATTCTGCTAATGAGGTGAAATGCATTGATTTTCAAATGTTAAATGGATCTTGTATTCTGAAATGAATCCCATTTGGTTATATGTAATATCCTTTTTTATGTATTGCTGAATTTCATTTGTAATATTTTTTCTACGATTTTGGAGTCTATGTTCCTAGGAGATATTAGTGTTTAATTTTCTTCTTGGAATGTCCTTTTAGGTTTTAGTAATGAAGTTAAGATGGCCTCAGGAAAAAAGTTTGGTAATGTTTCTGCTGTTTCTATTTTTTGGAAAAGTTTTAAATAAGAATGACATTATTTCTTCTTTAAATGTTTGGAAGAATTCACCATTAAAGCCATCTGGGCCTGGAGTTTTCTTTAGGAGAGGCTTTATATTATGAATTCAGTTTCAATAACAGATATAAGAATCTTTGGATTTTATTCAGATTTTCTATTTCTTGTTGAGTAAATTTTGGTAAATGGTGCTTTTTGAAAAATTTCTCCATTTCATGTAAATTTTCATATCCTGCCTTTCCTGTACTGTTATCTAAAAGTAACCAAACAGTTGACGAGGAAATATTTTTCTAAAGCAATTCAAGCTTACATATTATTTGTTCAAGGACAAAATTAATTTAGAACACTGCTATTTTATAATGCCAAATGAAATAATAGATCTAAGCAGTACTCATTAGTGGTTTCTCAAAACATTAAGTTATAAGCTGGTGGGAAATTGTATAATGGCTGACTTAGGCTGACATCACCTAAGTCACTGATCAATTTTAGCATCCTAAAAAGAGAAATAACCAGTTATTATATGTCCCTTCTTGTAACACAACATTATGTACACACTATTACTTATGAAATATTCTTGCCAAAAAACAAAAATCAGGATCGGGGATGTAGCTTAGTAGTAGAACACTGCTGGGCATGTGGGAAGCCCTGGATTTGAACTCCAGCACCTCAAACAAACAACAACAGCAACAACAAAAATCTGATCATCTGTAGATTTAACTACCAGTTTATGGATAATACAGAGGACAAAAGAGTATGTTCACATTATAAGGATGCAATTGGCAACATCCAAAATACAGGAAATTCTCATGACCTGGTTTTTTTCAACAAATAAATTGTAAGGAAAAAAGAAAATGGGTCCAATAATCAAACCTAACAGCAACCAAATACAATGTCTGAACCATGTTTAGATACTGATTTGAAAAAAAATAGCTGTAGACAAAGGGGGAAAATGAGATAATTGGAAAAATTGGAACAGTGAGAGAATATTTGATAATACTAAGGGACTATATTGTTCATTTTTTGGTGTGATAACAGTAATACAGTGTTGTTTTTTTTAAAGACTTCTCATCTTTTACAGATGCATACAGAAAGATTTATTAGTGCCAGGCATGGTGGTTCTTGCCTATAATCCCCACTACCAAAAAATTTTTAAAAAAGAAGTATTTACTAGTGAAATATATTTATTAGTGATATATCTTGGATACACTTCAAAATAAATAGGGGGTTTGGCTAGAAGTAGTGGGGGAGGGTAGCTGAAATAAGATTGGTCATGTGTTGATAATTATTGAAGTTGAGCAATGGGTATATGGGGTTTTATTATATTATTCTACTTTGATACATGTTTGAAAATTGCCATAATAAAAGGTTTTGTGGGGGCTGGGGTTGTAGCTCAGAGGTAAATGCACTTGCCTAGTACAAGTGAGGCACTGGGTTTGATTCTCAGCACCACATAAAAAATAAATAAATAAAATAAAGGTATTGTGTCCATCTATAACTAAAAAAATGTTTTTAAAGGGTTTTTAGAACTGTAACAGTACTGGAAAACAAAAGTGCCATTCACAGACCAAAAATTTTGTGAAATTCAGGACATCTGAAGCGGATGGGATCAGAGCAGAAGAGGAACCAGAAGCCAGGAAACCACAGATCAAGTCATCAGAAGGGTTCTCACCAAAGAAGCCTTGGAGAAAAGATGGCTTTTGACTGTCCAAAGTTATGTATTTTCAAAATTTATTGGCATGGGTACAGACAGACTCCTTTCTTTCCACCCTGGCTTCACAGGAACAGAACTGCTGGCAGGAAAAGTCCATGTTCTCTAAAAAAAAAAAAAAAAACTGGCCCTAATGAGGATGTCAAAACTTAAGAGAGAATTGGCACTGTCCCAGGGACAGGGGATAGAAAACACAAAGGGCTTCATCCCTCTAGCTCTCCAGGAGGTCCTCCATCAAACTGCACTTGCTCTGGCTTTCCCTATCTCTACAAGGAAGCCCTCCTGCTGTTAATGCATGTCGCCTTGAAGAGCCTGTGTCCAGCCCTTCTCTTCTGGGACAAACACTGCATGATTTACCTACATGTGGATCTAAAAAAGACTGACTCATACAGAGTAGAGTGGTCCTTACCAGGGACTGGGGAGCAGGGAGGGTTGGAGAGATGTTAGTCAAAGGATACAATATTTTAGTTAGGCAACAGGGATGCATTCAAGAGATTTGTTGTACAAATATGGTGACTACAGTTAGTAACAGTGGATATTGGAAAATAGCTGAGAGTAGTTTTCAAGTGTTCTCGTCACAAAAAAAAAAACGGTTAAGTAGGTGAGGTGATGCATGTTAATTAGTTCAATGTAGCCATTCCACAATGTATACATATTTTGAAACACCATGTTGCACACCATAATTATATAGTTTTCAGTAGTCAATTTTAAAACAATGACTAAAAAAAGAAAAAAAAAAAAAAAGGAGCCACCTGTCAGGAAAGCAGGCCAGAACTGCTGCAAAGGAAACCCAGTACGGCTCTCTATATTAACCAAAGCAGTCCTTCTATTCATAAAAATAAACAGAAAACCAAGAATTGTTAGATCTCTGAGAAAAACCCTGACCACAAAAGAGAAGACTCAAGATGAATGAACAACAGAACAAGGCATTTCAGGGAACAGAAAAGAAAAATACAGTCTGCAGCTTGGGACACAGCTCAGAGGTAGAGCACCTGCCCAGCATGTGGGTGGCCCTGGGTTCAACCCCCAGCACTGGGGAAAGAAAGGAAGGAAGGAAGGAAAATACAGACTGCAATGAAACATTCAGAGGTACAGAGAGAGTTTCTGGAAAATAAATGAATAATGACCAAACTAGTTATTAAATGACAAAACCAGCCAAGTTTTTGGTCTTTTAAGACCAAATTGGTGGGAAGTAAAATTAAGGACCCATCCCAGAAAACGGAACAAAAGAAAACAGAAAATATTAAAAAGTCATGGTGGAAAAATCTAGATGCTTCAACAACTAACTAAATGACAGACATAATGTTGAAGAAGAAATAATTAAATCTGTTATTAAAATACAATTTGGTAAACATCATTGGGGTGTGGCAAAGGGACACAGGAACAAATGGAATGAGCTCCCAAGTAGTATTTGATTATAACCTAAAATAAGTATCCACAAGCCCATACTGAGAAAAATGGCAATAAATTAATAAATGAGTGAGAAAGCATACATCTTTCATGCAAAAGAAATCTATGCAGGTACTCCACACTAAAGAAGGGGAGCATAGCCTGGCGTGGTGGCATACACCTATAATTCCAGTGGCTTGGGAGGCTGAGACAGGAGGATCACAAGTTCAAAGCCAGCCTCAGCAACTTAGCGAGGCCCTAAGCAACTCAGTGAGACCCTGTCTCTAAATAAAATATAAAATAGGGCTGGGGATGTGGCTCAGTGGTTAAGTGCCCCTGAGTTCAATCCCCGGTATCCCCCCCAAAAAGAAGGAGAGCATAATTCTACATTTTTAAATTGTGGGTCATTCATAGTGACTTCCTTCCAACAAGTACAGTCATGGAAAGTGGGGGGAAAAGAGTAATTTTACACTAGAGAAATGTGATAAGCAAAACCTCAGTCAGGTAATAAAGGAAGTTCAGCATCAAGTGATCAGTCATGTTTGTATATACCTTTGATGTGATGTAATAAAAATGGTACAACTCTGTGGTCTTCCTCGCAGAAGTTGCTAGTTCCAGTATAATCATGAAAAAAAAATCAAAGAAGGGTATTCTGTAACACACCTGACCAGTATTCCTCAAAACTGTCAAGGTCATTAAAAACAATGGAAATGTGAGTACTTTTCAGTCAAGAGGAGAATGAGGAGACATGATAACTAAATGTCACATGGTATCCTAGATGGACTCCTAGGGCAGAACAGGGACATTAAATAAAAGCTAAATCTGAATAAAGTACAGACTTTAGTTAATAATAATTGTAAGCATTGGTTCATTAATTATAGCAAATGATCCATAATGTATGACGTTAGAGGTAGGGAAACTGTATGTAGATCCGGGGGAGAATATATGCCAAATGTCTACAGTATCTGAAGCTGAAAAGTATTCTGAAAAAAATAAAGTCTATTTTTTTAAAGTACAATTTGCTTGAGGCAAAGACATGAATCTTCAGAATGAAAAAACCTAAAAAATGCGGAGCATAATGAAAGAAAAACTCAGAATTTATTCCATTCCCATGATTCTCCATCTCTCTCTCATATTTACTGAGTGCTTATTTTGAGGCTTTCAATCTCATAGTTGAGGAAGTGAGTTTCCACCCTCCCCCTGGCCTTGGTTTTTTAAATGTTTTTAAATGTTATCTATGTGTATGTATCTTCTCTATAATGACAAGAATGCACAGCTAAAGTACACTAACACGCACTTTAAAAGCTAATTCAGTTTTTAAAAATTCACAGATTTTGAAGTTTATGAAATTTCAAAACTCTGAGGTTAAAAAAAAATCCATAAAGCTTTCAAAGAAAAAAAGAAAAGGTTACTCTGGTTGGAAATCAGACTGACATCACATATCCGATACTAAGGTACTCGAAATACAATGAAGCAATGTCTTCAAAAGTGTAAGAGGAAAAAAATATTGTCAATCTTGAATTGTATGAGAACGAGATATTTTAAGATACACAAGAACTTGGCAAGTTTACCTCCCACACCCTGAAAGAATTTCTGAAGAAAACAGTTTAACCAAAAATATAAGTAATCCAAGAAAGGCGATATAAGAATCAGTAAGTGCTAAGTCCATCCCAGATTGGGGGTGGGAACAGGAGGATTAAAAGAAAATTGAAAGGGCTGGGGGTGGGGTGTAGCTCAATGGCAGAGCACTTGCCCAGCATGCACAAGACCCTGGGTTCTAGCCTAGCATGCCTACAGAGAGAGAGAGAGAGAGAGACAGAGACAGAGACAGAGAGACAGAGAGAAGAAAATGAAGCTTTATTACATCTTAATGCCTGAAGAATTCTCTATTGAACAGTGAAGTTTTGTAAACATTTTCTTTTCTATGGAGCTAATCTCACTACTTGATTCAACACAGAATGCTGCTTATATAAAATCACATTGTGAATTGTTTTCTTTTGCTGTGATTACAGACATATTTGGATTTATTTTTGCCATCGTTTTTAATGCTTCCTGTTTATCCTTCCTCTGTGCTTCTTTCTTTTCTACCTTCGTTTAGCCTGAATTGCTTGCTTGTATTTTGAAATGTATTTGTTCACAATAGTAACACATTTAGGAAATGCCCTTAAATTTTTAAGATGCATGCATACTCAAAGTGTGAGGTTAATCGGTGTTTCAGAACAATACAAGGACTTTATACCATTAATTTCACATATTTCAGTTCTCCATTTGCTTTATTGCCCTCGTGCCCCACCACTCCAGTAGACATAACTATTGTTTGACACATGGAGTGTTGGCTTAGGTTTACCCATTCTAGTAGACACCGTTGGTGCCCTATCCAGATCCCTTTTATTGGGCCAGTACACCAGCTCGAGCACTGGCCTATTTACACTTTTCTTCTGAGAATTGCTCTCATGGGAACAGGGCCTTCCTGGCTGAGAGGTTACCCACCCTAATGGCTGAGGGCACACTGTAGCCAATGCCTAACTGGTATGGGGATACAAAAAACCAGCCCCCATCCACAAAGAGGGGACAACTCAGTCTGTATTTGTCATCTGTTGCAGCTGTAATTACTAACTTTATGGTTTAAAACAACATAAAGCTGGGTGCAGCAGCACACTTCCTGTAACCCCAGCTACTTAGGAGAATGAGGCAAGAGGATCCCTGGTTCAAGGTCAGCCTGGGCAACTTAGTGAGATCCTGTCTCAAAACAAAAAAGGGATGGGGACTGTGGTTGTTGCTCAGTGGTAGAGATGGGCCCAGTCATGCTCCAGCAGGGCTGGGGTGACAGGAGGGAGACCCTCTGGGCAGGGAGAGCACTTGCCTACCACAGGTGAGGCACTGGGTTTGATCCTCAGCACCATATAAAAAAAATAAATAAGGTTAAAAAAAGGGCTGGGGATGTAGCTTAGTGGTAGAGCACCCCTGGGTTCAGTCCCCAGTACCACAAAGACAAAAACGTGAATTTATTGTTACAGATCTGGAAATAGGAAGCCTAGCATGGGTCTAGTGAGCTAAAATCAATAGAGCTGTGTCCCTTTCTGGAGGCAATAGAGAACCATCTATTTTCCAGCCTTTTACCTTACTCCATTTTCAAGACCAGCAACATAGGGTCTATCTGACTATTTTTCGGTAGTCACATGTCTTTGACTCTCTCCTCAGCCTCCCTCTTCCTAAGGACCTTTGAGTTTACATTGGGGCCACCAGTATAATTAGAACAATCTTTTAATTTGAGGTCAGCTGCTTATCATTTTTAATTCCATCAGCAATCTTAATTCCCCTTTGCCCTCTAACCTATCATATTCATAGGTTAAAGGGATTAAGACTTGGACATCTTTCAGGGCCATTATTCTGCCAACCACAGTGCCCTTCATGCTCCATAGCTACTCACAGGTTCAAGCTAAGGCTAGATCCAGTTGAACATACATTAAGGGGCCTATAGGATGTTATGTCTTTATTCAACAGTAATCAGTGTTTGTCATAATAATGTATAAAACTATAAGAATTTAATGAATTACTGTAAGGATGTGAAAAGGAAGGTGTTACAGAGCTAAATTCACATCTGCCATAATAGGAAGTTCAAGTCATTTATCATAACAGAGTCTAAGAAATATGGTTGTAGTAAATACCACGAAAAACAACTAATATAGTTAAAACTTCTCTGGGGAAAAAGTCACCAAGTTGGAGAGAGGAGGAGCAGAGAAATACTCTTTTTCTTTAGAAGCCTTGTAATCCTCCTTGACTTCTTGAATTATGCCCATTGTTTTGGTAAAAAAAAAAAAAATAAATTAAAAATAAATTCAGTGAAAGCAGAAAAGTTGAAAACATCCCCCACTCCCAATAGCAATAACCCGCTGGTTTTAAATTTCTATTCCTGGTTATAAAAAAAAAACTTTTTCTATGTATAAATTAACATGAAATGTGAATTCAGATAGTATAAAAATACCGAAAGTACAAACTGAAAATCCTGTATAACAACTCCTTAGAGATAAGCACAATAAACGTTGTGTTATACTTAGGTTCGCACTCCTAGGTATTAAAGAGAAAAAAACAGGATCAGAGCTGGGTGTAGTGGCATGTACCTGTAGTTCCAGCTACTCGGGAGACTGAAGCAGGAAGATGGTTTGAGTTCAAGACATCCTAGGTACCTGATTTTATCACTAAAATGTCAATACATTCTAGATCAACTTATATAACTACTGTTCTTAATATGTATAGAATTTTATAATTTGAATATATATATTACCAGTAATAATTTAACAAAAATATGGAGGGAAGAGATGCCATATTCATCTTTCATTACAGGAAATTAGAAAGTTTGTGAAGAAAGACAAATTATAGTATAATATTTAAACTAATAAGGAAACTTCTGATGATAGGCTAACTTATATTTCTACAAAGAATGTATTTCAGCCAGGCATGGTGGCACATACCTGTAATCCCAGTGACTGGTGAGGCTAAAGCAGGAGGATCCCAAGTTCAAGGCTAGCCTTAGCAAATTAGAGAGATCCTGTTTCAAAATAAAAATTTAAAAAGACTGGGATGTAGTTCAGTGGTCCCTGGGTTCAATCTCCAGTACCAAAAAAAACCAAAAGGATGCCTTTTGCTAGGCACAGTGGTCCAGATACTCAGGAGGCTGAGGAAGGAGGAGCACAAATGTGGGGCCAGCCTGGGTAACTTAGCAAGACCCTGTCTCAGGAGGGACAAAAAAGGGCTGGGGAGGTAGCTCAGTGGTAGAGCACTTGCCTAGCATGTGTCAGGCCCTGGGTTCAATCCCCCATACTGTCAAAAAAAAAAAAAAAAAAAGTATTTCATTCGTATTATATTTGAAACAACAACAACAACAAAAAAACGCTCTAAAAATCATCTATTTTTGTGAGGAGGGGTAAGAAAAAAATGTCAGAATAAAAGTAAAAATCAGTCAAAATGTCCCTATATATCTTCCAAAACCTAAACAGCTATATTCCATATAGTCAAGTTTTAATAAATCTTACAAATAGCTGTTATGCCCTAAAATAATCAATCTTCATTTCACACAAAAGCAGGCTGTCTAAGCTTTTCCTTGCAACCAAGCCCCACCAAGTCATTCCTGATGGACCCTGGTTCACTGCACTATTACTCAGAGAAGGAATAGTTTTCTACAGGATAACACTAAAGCTAGCTCAGTAATATGCTTTTCACAAACTTATTCACATATCAACTGAATACCTACCAAGAGTCAAGTACTATATAGGTTGACTGTCCCTAATCCAAACATCCAACATCTAAAATTTTTTGAGTACCAACACAATGCCCCAAGTAGAAAATTCCACCCTGACTACATGTGACAGATCACAGTCAAAACAGGTGGCACAAGAGTTTACTTTGTCTACAAGGGGAACAGGGGGAGGAATCTCTCCCAGCCACTTTGGCTGTGATACACCTGTTTTATGCATCAAAATTATTTAAAGTCTTGTATAAAATTATCTTCAGGCCATATAGTGTACATGAAACAAAATGGATTTCGTGTTTAGATCTGGGTCCCAATTTCCAAGATATCTCATTATGCATTCATGGACATTCCAAAATCTGAAATCTGAAAGATTTCTGGTCCCAAGCATTTAGATAAGGGAAATTCCACCTTTACTATGTGCTTTAGAAATTAGAGGTTGACGGAGAAATGAGCATAGATACAAGGCAGAACAAGGCACACTAACAGGTATGACAGTATAGAGAGTACTGGTAATAGTTTACACTGGCATACATATATTTTCAAACATCACAAGATATTTAGAAAAGTATAGGAAAATATGAAGTTATCTTTTTGTTTTCATTCATACATTTGGACTCTCAAAGTAATTACCTCTACATTTGCCACTAAGTCATCTGCCAGGTTCTCTTTTTGTTTTTTGGTGCTGAGGATTGAACCCAGGGCTAAGCATATGCTCTACCACTCAGCTACACCCCAGCCCTATTATATAATTCAATTACAAATATTTTAGTGTATTTAATTAAAAGCTTGAGGTCAGGCATTTTTGTGCCCCCCACTTTCCTAGTGTATCATGAAAAGAACAGATGCTATAAATATTTTCAAAATGAATGAACAAAATGAGTCAGTTACTAGAGCTCCCTAAAGCAGCCTGTCCTACTGTAGAGATCACGCAGGTGTGGTACACAGAACAGCAGCCAAGGTTCTACTTAGCATGACCTGACCTTACTTGTGAATATTTGTTCCTTTTAATTTCACAGCAATGCAAAGCTTAGTAAGGTATAAACAAAGAAAAGCTCAAAGAAGAAAACAGATATTTGTAAGCAAAATCACCTCGTATAAAGAAAGTCTGAGTTTTACTTAGTGTTATATCTAAGGCACTAATGAAAATAAAGGAAGAAATTAAAGATAGATTCCATGTTCAATTTTAAGGAGTCTACAATAAGGAAACTACTCTGTAACCAATCCTGAAAATATGAAAACATTATGTGTTTACAATACACAAAACATACTATGGGGATGTCCTATCAAATGGCAATAGTCTCAATATCCGCCAAGTCTTTTCAATCTAGACTCCATGTTGTTCTGCTGTTTTTCCCAATTCTAACTAAGAATTCTACAGACAAAACTAACAAAGCAGAAAGCTTTCTGGGGCAAGAAAGCTCTGATAGAATATGAGGGGCAAGAAAGCTCTGATAGAATATGACGTTGGCCCTGAGAAACAAATAAACTGGCCTAGTGTTCAGCCAACATAATGCTACAAAAAGCCTGAAAGTGTTAGTACTTACATCTCAGACTAGATAAAGGAGACAATTCTCTTTCAACTACAATTATATGCTTACATAGAAAATCATGGGTTTTCACACATTAAGTTCTTATTATACTAAGTATTTTAAAGTGATATTTACTTTTTGGTGAAGGGACCAGACTAAGAATTAGGATTTTTAGAAATGAAAAAGGAAGTACTTTCGAGGTTAATAAAATGAATCAATGACTCAACTGTATGTGTTCCCATACTTATTTCTGCCCAGGACAACAAATAAACCAATTAGAAGCTTACATACAAGAAGATATTTTTAAAACCACAGACATCAAAAAGGGAAGAAGAGCTTTAGACATGTTGTAATATTTCCTTAGAAGAGCCTTCTTTGAAATGCACAGTTATTATATAAGCAAAGTAAGAACTGCAGGAAGAAAGCAACCCAAAGAAAGATATTACATCAGTAGAGTCTATTTAATATTTTTAATAATTCCATTATTTCTAAAGTCTTTCACAAATGGGCACCAGTTTATTGCAAACATAACTTTAAAAAAAAGTCAGCCCTAACATGGAAGCTATAAGAGAAGTTTTTAATTACTGGCACTATACTGTAAAGCACAATGAAGAACACCTTATTTAAATAAAAAGATGATATTTTATTGGGCAATAAATCTAACCAATTTTTTTCTCTCTCCATATCTATATGCAATAGTGATATCTTACAGGCCAGTTTCTAAACAGATGCAAATGTTTAAAAAATGACAAAAGCCATGTTTTGCTCCAGAATACTATTATTCACATACCATATAGGTTGTTTTACAGCAGATACTAGTTTGCCAAGCTTCAGATGGCAAAATGCTAAGTTGTGAATTGGGTATTGTCCAGCTAGTTGTTTCTCCTTGTTCTGGAGACTCTGGTGGCATGTGCTGTTGAGAGATCACCCTGCTGCCACCACTTCCCTTCTCACAGTTGGATCCACTGCTAGGGTAGAACATTCATGTCCTTAAGATGCAAGGCCTAGCAAAAAGCCTCCCACAAATCCACTGGATATCACTATGTTCTGTTTGATAAATTCTGTTGCCTGAAAAACAAAGTAAATTTTAAACAAAAATACTCTTAATTATGTTACAACACGGATGCACTTAGAAAACATGTTAAGTGAGATAAGACAGACACAAAAGGACAAATGTATGATTCTACTTATGAATGGTCAAATTCATAAAGTCAGAAAGTAGAACAGAGGTTACTAAGGGAGAGGGAGAAACTGCAGGAACTTGTTTAATGGGAACACTGAAATGATTAAAAAGGAAGTTCTGCAAATGGACAGTGGTACTAACTGCACAGAAATGTGAATGTACTTAATGCCACTGAATTGTACATTTTAAAATGGCAAATTTTATGTTATATATATTTTACCACAATAAAAAAGATACATTTGAAAAATTACTCTTAATTGTTGAACCTTGAGCTAAGTAACATTCTCAGTTTAATTTAATGAATATTCAGCAAAAATTCCTATATACCTACTATGCAGGTGCCAAACACCACGCAAAATCCCACAGCTATCCATTACAAACTGAATAAGCCTAGAGCCCACAGTCAGGCCCAGAAAGTTCTTCAGCCACTGAAATAATTGGTATCCAAGCAGCAGTAATCTCACAGGTAAAAAGAAATCTAACTATAGGGCAGGTGTAAATGGTCCATTCATCAAGTTATTAACACCGATTATTTAATAAATAGCACAGAAGGCATGGTATTTATAAATAGCCCATTTAGCCAGTAAGAACAAAATACATATAAGATTTTAAAAAGCTGCTTAGATAACACAATTAACCCAAACAAGACCATAACAAAGTTATTAGAAAAAAACAAATTCTGTAATATTCTGCTAGATGTTTAAAAAATGTCAAGGTCATAAAAGACTGGAGGTGGGGTATGATGACAGATGAGAGAACTATTTATGACTAAAAGAAACTTGAGGCATATGACAACCAAATGAAATACATAATTCTTCACTTGGTCTTAGCCAAAATGTGGTGAATACATAATTCTTGATTGGGAAAAAGTCATAAAAGATATTTTGTGGAAAAATTTTAATATGAACTATATATTAGAAAATACTACTGTATTGTTAAATTTTTTTGGATTCATAATAGTATTTGTAGTTGTGAAGGAGAATATTCATACTTTTAAGGAGATACATGCTAAGGTATTTAGGGGTGAAGAGTCATGACATGTTAAATAGTTAAGGGCAACGAAGTGTAAATCTCACCCACACAGACAAATGCAGCAAAATGTGAACAATTTGTAAAGGGTGTTTGAGTATTCACTTTATCTTTCAATTTTTCAACTGGTTTGAAAATTTTCAAAATTGAAAATTGGTGAAGGTAAAAGGATAAAACAAAAGGCAAGGGAGTGTTTGATTCTAAACAGTGTGAGAAAATACACAAATTAACAAAACTAATATGTTGTTCATATTAACAAAAATAAAGTATTTACATTTTCAAACTATTCTAGCTCAAGAAAAAAAACGAGTAGTTTTACTTTTATTATACTACACATAAACACACATACAAACACACACACCCCTACAATTATAAAAGCAGAGGAAAAATTGGGGAAGAATAATGTTATCAGCTTTTACATGCAGATCAAAATGGGTGGGAGGTGAGTAAGGGAAACTATGTTAACCACTGAAAAAATAATAATTGATTTAAAAGGTGTTTTGATCCCAAAATTTACTTAACACTCTAGATATATGACTAAAAACATCATTTTTTAAAAAGGAGAAAAACCCCAGTCACATTTTCTGTGAGACCCAGTAACAAAAAGAGAAGCTGAGACTGTATTTCTTACTTCTTCAATTATATTGTTGATTTCAGGTGCTGCTTTATTTGCTCGTTTCTTAATCTGTCTTTTTGCTTTGTTTACATCTTTTTCAACTCTCTTCCAGTCGACCTGCACATAGCCACTGTGACTGGCGATCTGCAAAAATGTAATAAAAATGGCTATTATCCAGGAATGTATTAACATTTAGATTGCAAGGAATCCATGAAACTTGTAAGAAACTGTTATTTATTCACTAATTTATTCATTCGACAGATACTGAGTGCATAGTCTGTGCCAAGCACTGAAGGGAGACATAAGCCCCACCGTCAGAGAGCTCCAGGTCAGTTAGGGAGAACAGACATTAAGCATAAATAACTAATTACATAGAAAAGTATAGTACATGATGGGAAAAATTCCAAAAATTATAATTATACTATAACTCTATTATACCTTTTGGAATAGGGAATTAGTTAAAAAGGACAGAAACTACTCAAAATTATATAGTTAATAAATAGTATCTTTTCATTAAATAGATGTTTAATTACTATGAATCAGAAGCCAATCAGTTATTAGGTCACTAAAGACATCTTAAGTAGCCAGATAAAGGCTCTTCATTAACTACTTTATGGTAATTACTTTGGACAGTAGAATATAAAAGAAATATGCTCTACACAAGTCTCATGCCATAAATCCTTTCAAAGCAACTATGGCTAAATGCCTATTAATCATAAGAAAAATTCTCATATGGTGCTACCCAGACACTGCAAAATCTGAACAGGAACAATTGAGTATTGCTCAATTGTTGAGTATAAGTCAATACAGTAAGCTGGTGCCCCCAAACAATAAAATCAAATATAAATAATCACATGAGTATACATAATATATACCATTTTATACACACACACACACACACACACACACACACACACATATCATTATAAATCACTTCTACTGAGCTTATGCTTTCTTTGTAATTTTTATTTTGTATTTAAATTTATAATGCTGAGAATGGAACCCACGGTGGTGTGCATGCTAGGCAAACACTCTACCATTGGGTTACATTCCTGTTTCTCTTTGTAATCTTTTAATACATTGCTTTGACTTTTAACCACACATAAAATACTAGAAATCTCAGGTTGTATTTTCTCTGTGAATGACTCCACATAAGAATCCGTTTATCCACATAAGAATCTGTTTATCTACATTTCTTCCTAAGTTTATTTACCTATTATCACTTCAAACTTCAGCCACAGCAGAACAGGTGATCAAATTAAATGGCAAGTGAAAGCTTTTTCTGGTAGTACTAGACACAGGATTTAGATGGCAGGCACTAAGGTGATAATGAACCCTAGGGAAAGGAGCCTTTTCTACATACAAATTGAAAAAAACTTCTGACTGACACTATATAATCAAACTAGTGGATTACTTTGATGTTTTTTCAGAATTTAACTTTTTGCTTAATCTCAATAAATCTCACTCAATCCAAAGCTTGTGAGAAGTATAAACATTTTATGTATGTACATGGCTTTTTTTTTTTTTTTTTGGGTTGGCTTTATTTATATATAGAAAAGGTTCCTTTCACTAAGGTTCATTATTTTTTCATTAGAACAAGCCAAATATTATCTATGCTACCATTAACAGCAATCACCAAATCAATTGTCATTTTCAAGACTCAACATTTTAAGAAATTTTTTGAAAAGTTAATCTTGAGTTATACTACTGGTGATAAAATAACCAAAAATTAACCACATTCCCTGGGGTGACAGCTTATCTACTTACCTCCAATTCCCAGCAAACGAATAAAGGAAGTCATTTAATGAGACAAATCAAATAAATTCTCACAAACAGCATTTGAAACACAACACATGAAAAAAATTTTACATAGACATTCTTAACCAAAAAATAATCTGGGGTTATCTGAGATGAATCTTTTATGGAGTTTAAAGACTCCTCCATGTTTTAGGTTAAAATGTCAAATAGTTTCAGGGAAAATGAAAAACCCTGAGATGCTTAAGGACATGAATGCCTCTCTGGGCTTCCTTCCTTGATACCTCCAAGCAGTCATAGTCTTTTTCCTCCGTTCTCTCAGTTCCACATTCACCCTTGTGCTCAGCACTGACCAGATCATTAAATTTGTTTGCCAACTCCTACTTCACCCAGTAGACTGTGAATCTCTATGTTCCTAGAGTCTTGAATAATGTCAGGCAAATAGATGAATAAAACACAATGAATGAATGATGATAAATACCAAATCCACAAAGCAGTATTAACTAACCTGGCTCAAATAAGAGTCTAACAAAGGGACTGTGCTAGATTATCCCCAAAAGCCCTTTCATGCCTACTAGTGAGTGAGAGAATGCTCTCTGACGCTGACATGACCACTGCCACTGAACAGATCTTCTTGAGAAATGCACTGCTATCTTCCCTTGGAAGCTTATCTGCTCAAAGTGAAGGATACCAGTTCAAATTGAGCAGCATACTGCAGTGCAGAGTTGGCCAAGGACAAGCAATCTGACGCCAGTAGGGTTCGTGTATATTCAACCTAATTGACAAGTACCTCCAAGAACTGACTATGCAGAACCCACTTAAGTCTTGTCTACCCAGAATTCATCTGAGTCATTCCAGGGAAAAGCAAACCAACAGACTGGGGAGAAAGTGACTTTTCTACAAACACTAAAATATTTATGAAATTAGGTAAAGAGGTTTTTGTAGAATAAAAGCATCCAAGTTAAAAATAAGGCTGGGTTTTCAGGTAAAGATTCATATCTGATTAAAAGCTATAAACAGGTAGATGGGACTTTTTGTGAGCCTCACCATAAGTGATCTAACTGCGCTGTTTCAATGGGAAGATCCTCCAACTTCCAATTTCAGATTTTTAGATCATTTTTCTTGGACTGGTCAAACTTCCCAAAGAATGGAAAGTCCTATCACACATTTGAAGCTTCCCATTCCCACTTTCATGCTCAATTCTTAAATATGAATGAAGGATAATGAAGGATCATCAGGCATGGAGGAAGACCTTTAACGTTAAAACTGAATATCAAAGAAAACAAGAAGGGAAGGGGTGAAGGACCTAGAGAAGGCATTCGTATGTAGCACAGTGGTAGAGCATTCACCTTGAATGCTTGAGGCCCCAGGTTTGAGCCTCAGTGAAGAGAGAGGGGAACAAAACAAAACTAAACTTAGAGGAACAAACTATGCAGGAACCAGTTAAATAACAAAACAAGGGCTGGAGGTATAGCTCAGTGATAGAACACTTGCCTGGCATGTCTGAGACCCTGACTTTGATGCCTGGCACCACAAAAGTAAGTAAATAAATAAAAGTAAAAATAAAACAAAACAAAACCTGATCACTGACGACCAGATAAATTTAAAAAGATAATGCACAACTGAAAGAGCTCCCAATGGCCAAAGGCAGAACAATTTGAGTAATAAAATGGTGTAAATAAATGACTGAATGAAAATTAATAAAGGGTTAGATATGGTGGCACACTCCTGTAATCTGGTACTCAGGAGGGTGAGGCAAGAGGATTGCAAGTTCAAGGACAGCATGGGCAACTTAGCAAGACCTGTCTCAAAATAAAAAATAAAAGGCTGGGGGATATAACTCAGTGGTAGAGTACTCCTGGGTTCAATCCTCAGTACTGGAAAAACAAAAAAAAAGCAAAGAGAAAATCTAGAATGGCATTGAAGGGAAATCCTAGGATACAAGCTGTTTACTAAGTCTGTAAAACAAGAAGAGGAGAAGACTCTAGGACAAATTTGTCTAAAAGATTAAACTGACAGACTATTTCATACATATGATCACAAAAGATTTAAGCAACTAGGAGTTGTCTAGAGAAATAATCCCAAACTTTCTATAAGAAATAACAGCCAAAACCTTCTTAAACAAAGTTAAAGACCTAAATTCATAGATGCTACATGCTCAGTGACCTCCAGGAAATGATCTAACACAATTATGGAGTAACAACTCATAATGTGTGGGTGCGGATGAGCAGAGAGCATTCAAGTGTGTGAGAATGTGGGGAGGGTTGGGGAGAACAGAACAATTCAATACACCATAGCTAAATTCTCATATTTCATAATGGGAAGCCAAAAGTTAATACCTAAGACTGAAAGATCAAGAAATGTCCAATTAACTTGTTTAGGGAAAGGGAAAATCAGCTAAGAGTTCAAAGCGGTTGCCTCAAAGGAGAGGAAAATGAGGGTAGAGAGGGAGGCAGAGAATTACTCTAATCTGTACTAAGTCTTGTACAACTACTAGATCCTTTGAATTATGTACATGTATAACTTCAAAAATATAAAAATATATATATATACCATTATGTACTTTTTTAATTCAAGTGAAAAAGTGGGAATAGAGAAGGAACAAGAAATCTCTAAATGGTTGTGATCAAGTACATGTAAACAACATTATACTCTGACAAGCCCCATTGTTTTGTGGTACTGGGTATTGAGCCCAGGGGTGCTTTACCACTGAGCCACATCCCCAGCCCTTTCTCTTTTTTATTTTAAGATAGGGTCTTACTAAGTTGCTCTGGCTGGCCCTTAACATGTGATTCTCCTGCCTCAGCCTCCTAAATAGCTGGGATCTGGGCCTTGGTGTTGCACCTGGTCCCGTTGTCTATCTTAAGATAGTAGTATGATAAATATCTATTGGGAAACACTTAATATTGTTACTAGAAAAATTTTAAGTTCTAAGTAAACTAACATTTATCTTTAACTGTAAGTAAAGGTTGAAAAATCTGGAAGCAAGCCTAAAAAATATTAGTCAATTAGCCTAAAAGCTATTTGTTTCTGTATTTCCTCTTTCAGATTCCTCCTACTGAGTTTTCAAAGATAGTTAAAATTTGTGGGAAAAAAGTAGTTAATGTAGATAAGACCTGGCAAAATGTGGGTTTGAATTATCTATATTGAGTAGACAGAAATGAACTTCTAAAAAACTTTCATTGCACACTAGATTAAAATACACAATTCTCTCTTTCTGTGAACATTTTAGAAAACTACTTTAGCCAATACCTTTTTTTTTTTGGGGGGGGGGGGTAGTACTAAGGATAAAACCCAGGGACATTTTACTACTATGTTACATCCCTAGACTTTTTAATTTTTTATTTTGAGACAGGGTCTCACTGAGTTGCCCAGGCTGGCCTTGAACTTGAATCCTCCTGCCTTAGCTTCCTGAGTAAACTGGGATTACTGGCATGTGTCACTGTGGCCAGCTCAGTCCAGTATATTCTTTTGTACCAAACAGAAATGATAATTAGTTTTCAAAATAGCTATAGAATTAAATATGTTCTTCCTTACAAACACAGGTCAAAATCAGCCTAAAGAAAATTCTCTTCTGTACATAAACACTCGCATCCAAAGGACTAAATTTTAGACATTAACCATATTCTTTTTCACCTCTTACCTCAGTAAGTAATTACTCCTAATAATGTCACAAACAGAAAATACATACCTTTAAAAAATCTGTTTAGTAGACAACTCAAAATCAGTGCTGGACACATGATCCAGTCCCTCTGAACATAGGGCAGCTACACTGGTTATTACAGGATCAATGGCTTAGATACTGAAGTCAGATTCTGGTTGCTATAAGCATCAATCATTTTTTAAATCTGGTATAACTGACAGTTCTCTGTATCTTTAAAATTGTTGCTAACATTCATTCCCAGAGATTTTCAATTTTTGGATTTACTACATTTGATCTTCAGGGAATGATATTTTGGGGAAAATATATGCCAAAAAGACATGAATGCCAGATAATATCCTGATAAACATCCTCTAATGGCAAAGCATTTTTAGACCTTATACTCAGAGGAAGATGAACAAAATTAAAATTTTAATCCACCTGCCTCAGAAATAGGATTATGGATAGTTATTTTTAAACCTAATTTTCCACTTTCTATATTATTATGGTTCTTTAGTGTTTAAAAAAATGTTAGAAATTGTTAATACCAGCTTCCTCTGGGGAGAATAACTGTGTAAGTAGGAAACAGGGGAAAGAAGAGAACTTTTAAATTCTATAAACAGGGGGAAAAGAGACTTTCTGAATTTTATGCATGTGAATTTTAAACAAGTTTAAAATGGTCAGGATAAGTAGGTTATATTATTGGAGAAATGTTTATTTTGCTAGGGAGATATTTTAAGGGAAATTTGGGTAATAATAAAAAATGAATTTTTAGATTAATTTCAATTTACAAGTTTTAAGTGGTGTCTTTTTAATAGCTGGGATCAAACTACACTTGGAGATCTTGGAAGTATTTGTTGTTTTTTATGAAGATGTCAGCTTTCAAAACTCACTGCAGTTTTTCCATACACTGATATCCAAAAGAAAAATTCTACCTTCTGTTAAAATGGACAGTAAAGGGGCTGGGGAGATAGCTCAGCTGGTAGAGTGCTTGCCTTGCAAGCACAAGGCCCTGAGTTCGATCCCCAGTACCGCAAAAAAAAAAAAAAAAAAAAAAAAAAGGACAATAAAATGGCTAAACATGACATTCTTAGTTCTTAAGAGCTACCTATGTAAACACAGGCAAGCACATAAAAGTGACATACCTGAAGAAGAAGAAAGCCACCTCCCACTGCAGTTGCTGCAAGTTTTCCAACCTTCTGGAACAAAAATCCTGCACACCTTTAATGAAAGAAATAACAAAAGATAAGATCAATATACTGAACTCTATCCTCTTTTACTTCTTATTACTTCCCTAATAAAATCTTAATGTCTTCCCATTCCTTTTGATTATGTCCTGTGCCTGCTCAGAAACCCTCAATGTTTCCCTTTAGTCATACAGGCTAGTCAAAAATATACAATCTAAAAATGTTTGAGAGGACTGGGTTTGTGGCTCAGTGGTAGAGCACTTGCCTAGCATGTGTGAGGCACTGGGTTCGATCCGCAGCACCACATATAAATATATAAAATAAAGGTCCATCAACAACTAAAAAAATATTTTACAAAATGTTTGAGATTTACTGCAAAATAAGAGATGGAAAGAAGAGGAAGATTTACAGGTAAGAGTAGCTAATGAAACTGAATGATGAGTACTTAGGGGTTCACTATATGCCTTCTATATTTGGGCAGGCTGAAATTTCCCATAATAAAAGTGATTTTTTTTTCTTTTACTTAATATAGTCAAGATATTGCATACACCTGGCCAACATCCATTTTACCTAAACCTTCTGCTTCACCCCAATTAATTTCAAAATAGTTATCATCTTTGCTTGAGCTACTAATCTCCCTGGTTCTAGGGGTTTCTGCCTAGCTCTGCCTATCTAAAGCTTTCCTACCCTTTAAGGTCCAGATGTAGTTCCACTTTTATGACTACACTTCAGCCCACATTTCTCAGAGCCTCCTTATCTATATCTATTTTTATATTAAATCTGTGCTGTCTCATCTATGCTGTAACAGTGTCAGCCTATACTTCAGTGAGCTCATATTCCTCTTAGTATTCCAGGTTCATAGTGTACAAAAGAATCTCAGATTTCTAACTCTAGCATTCTGCACTGAGTTCGTGTTCCCCCAAAATTCGTGTCCTTCCCAGAACCTCAAAATGTGATCTTATTTGGAAAGAGGGTTACTGAAGATGTAATTATTAGATGAAGTTATACTGGACCATGGTAGGACTTAATCCAATGTGAGTCATGTCAGAGTCACAGACACAGAAGGAATATGATCACGTGATAACAACAAAGGGAGAGATTAGAGTGATATATTTACAAGCCAAGGAATGCCAATGATTGCTGGCAATCATCAGAAGCTAGGAGAGAAACATGGAACAGATTTCTCCTTCTGAGCCTCCGAGAAGGAACCAATTCTGCTGACACCTTGATAGCTTCCAAAACTGTGAGAGAATAAATTTGTTGTTTTAACTCCCCAAGTTTGTGGTACTTAGTTATAACAGTAACAGAAAACTAATACACCTTCCAACATTTGAAACCACAGAATGGACTTCTCCAGTACCTAGAACCACATATGCAAGAACATCTTTCCAGCTAAAACAACTGTTGCCAAGTCCCAATTTATTAGTACCATTCTCCAGGCTTGCTACCTCACATTCCTCTCAGACTCTACCTTCTTCATCCTTGGTACAACTGATTACAAAGTCCTATATTCTCTATCTCCAAAGCATTATCTGATTCTTCTTTCCTTTCCATTCTTAAGGGCATCATTACCTTGGTAACCGTTCAGGCTTCTATTACCTCACTTCCAGATCACTCTAAGGACATGCTAACTGGTCTTTGCACCTTCCATGTCTCCTAGCAACCACCCCATCCTAATATTAGTTTTAATTTCTTATGATCAAAATGTACGGTGGGGCTGGGGATGTAGCTCAGTGGTAGAGTGCCGGCTTACCGCAGAGGCTCCAGCACCCCCCATACATACACACACACACACACACACAAGCACGCACGCGCAAAAAAAACTCCCAGAAAACTAAGGCTACCTACAGCTAAATATAATTTCCTTAGTTTCTCATTCATATCTTTGACATGAATTGGTCTGAATTGTTAACTGGTTAGGTTAGTGCCCCACTAACCATTTCTCCTTAATATATTAATATATAATACCGCATCAATTTTATACCCAAAGAAAATTCTAAAAATTTACTATATTGAATCTAAAGTCATTACAACAAATCATCTGTATAATATTAGCATTCTATTACATAGCTCTTAGGCTGGCACTCAGCTATACTCCAAATGTATATATTACTATAAAAAATGTGTCCCTCATAGAGGAGACAGCAATAAAGGCTCAGAAAAAGGAAAAGCAGCAAATAGCCAGGTTTCCACATAACCAGGTTGGGTACTCCATAAGCTTGTATTGATCATTGTTTGATGACATTAGTAACTAAGATGAACCTACTAAATTCTGCTGCTTTGTCTCCAGGCTTTCCAAGCAAACTGTCAATTATGGGGCTTCTTATCAAAGGATAGTGTACAAGACGAAAATGTACAATGACCTGATAATTCTATTTCTCAATTATTTAATATCTTTTAATATTGGGCTTTTGGCTCTGACTTAACCAATCACCCAGGGCACCAAATTATGGGCTTATTTAAACAGAAGGCCATACCCTGAATTATGGAGAGAGAGGTGCAATCAACCTACAGCAAATTATCTGAATCACCAGAGCCCTGATCAGAAATCTCTCCTCTAATTGCAGGCTTTTTTCATACAGCAGCATTAATAAGTACACATCAGGAATAAATACTGCACCTCTGTGCCACAGCTGTCTCTATTATAAAAAGGTATTTACAAAAGGGCCTAGAGGAGTGCACCATTATTCTGAGCTCATAAAAAACAATTTAAAAAAATTTTTAATTTACACTTATTAAGTGGAAATGTTAATATTTAATATGAGATGAATTTAACACAGAATCTAAAGAAAAAATATTATTCATAAGCACCCTAAATTTAAAAATTCTCTACAATCATCAACATTTTCAAAATAAAAGAATCCAACTTTTTTCTGCCTCCCCCATTACCTGACTAATCTTTTGTTCCAAAAATAGCAGAATTATATCCATAGTAGCAACTATGTTAATGATGTGGTCTGATGTTTTACCTGGTTAGATTGTTTATTAACTAACTACTCCTTAATGCACCCCACAATATTATTATATCACTAAGTAATGAGTCCTTTAATTCCAACACAGAATATTCCACAGCTCTTCTTTAAAGCACTATCATAATCTGAAGCAGCCCACAAAAAAAGTTAGCTGTATCATCAATTTTTTTGAAGCTCTACCACTGAGCTACATCCCCAGTCACCCCCCACCCCCACCGTTTTTTTTTAAATTTAACACAGAATTTCCCTAAGTGGCCCAGGCTGGCCTGGAAATTTGCAATCCTCCTGCCTCAAGCCTCCCAAATAGCTGAGACTACTGGCATGGGTCACAGAGCTGGCTTTCATCAATAATTTTTACTGAGCATTTACACTACTCTCTACAGGGTTGACAATCCTAGAGGCCAGTTCTGCTATACGAGTTTCTCACAGGTTTTTCCAGTTGATGACACTGATTGGCAAGTAAAAATTTATATATAATTTTTTCATATATTTCTTCCTATCTACTATCACTGAATCAGATCCACATTTGCTAAGCTTGAGAAATAGGAAATACGTTTTAAAAAATCAAAGGAAGGATAAGGAGGGAAAAAAGTGAAATGATGTTGGGCATGCAGAAAGGGGATTACCAAAATCCAACAGGAAGTCTCTGAGGGTACATCACACCAATGTGATCACAGAAAACCCTCAAAGTAGTACTCTTCTGAAATTAACAGTGTACACCCACTGAATGTGCATGGTGACTCTGGCCTATTTATAAAAAGGACAACAGCCAGGCTCCCAAGGAAATTTAATGAAAATGATGTTGTTCTCACCAGCCAGTCACACCACCCATTACAATCTGGGTAGCTACTGAGTATTTTTCTACCATAGGTCCCGAACTGTGGCCAAACACTCGATTCCACCAGTGGTGTCTTCTTGCATACTCAGTTAAATCCAACACTTCATAAGAGTCGTCATCACTTTCGTATTCTTTGAAACACAAAATAGAAAAAAATAGAGTCAATGGAAAGTCAGAAATATTCTATACATTTTTCTTTTAATCTAGCTTACTGTTACTCTTGGCCTATGGTAAAAATGTCCAGATGGAAATTAATAAATTTATTTAACTCAGTTCCTGAGACTAGCCAGCCATGGTGGCGAACGCTTGTAATCCTGGATATTCCTAGGGAGGCCTAAGACAGGAGCATCCCAAATTCAAAGCCAGCCTGCGCAATTTAGAGACCCTGTCCCAAAATTTAAAAAGGGCAGCTCAGTAGTAGGGAGCCTCTGGGTTCAATTCCAAGTACTGGGGGTGGGAGAAGGGGACTCCTGAGACTAGGGCCTCAAGAGTAAAGGGCCTGGTAATAAAATCCCCACATCCTTTCCAAAGGCCCAGGAATCGCCTGGGGACACCGGGCCAGCGTCAGTTCTGAATTACACAGCAAGTGAAGGTTCACCCCAATCTCAGAATAGGGTCAGGGTCTGAGTAGGGTCTTTTCATCAGTGGAAAGAGAGGGTCTTCTTCTGGGAGGCGAAATCATTTCAGAGTGGGATTCAAAAAAATAGAAACAATACGTTTGAAGATGGAGATGAAGGGCTAGAGGTGAAGGTCCGGTAGGGTTGTGTTGGGGGTGGGGGTCTCGTCCTCTGCTTAAGTTCCGCAGAGCGGTTAGGGAGAAGTCTAATTCGGAAAGGGTGATCCCTGGAACACGGGAAGGAAAAAGCGCTGTGGGCACAAGGTCGAGTGCTGTGAGCCGCGTCTCAAATACTACTTCGGGCCCTGGCCGCTCACCTTGGGGAGGGGGGTTCCGGGACGCCATGATACCGCCGGCGGCCAGTTCTGGGTGGTCCCCGCCCGCCCTCCTCTCCCACGCACTTTAAGGGCCGCTCTAGGCCGAAGTAGAAGTCTATGGTCTCTTCTTTTTCCTCCACCACCTCCTCCTCCTCCTCCTTCAGGAGCGTCGTTGTGTCCCCGCCCACTTCTCTCAGCGCAGGACCGTGTGCGCAGGCGCACAGCTCGGTGAGTTGAGGGCGGGAGGGAAAGTCGGCTCGCAGCCCCGCGAGGGCTATGGGAGTTGTAGTCAGTTGACCTCCTCCTACATGGCTTGGGATCCTCCCAACCCCCTCTAGAATTTCCATAATCATAATTTCAGTAATTTTGTTTTAAAAAGCCTCGGGGGTGGAGAAATGGGTGGCGGGGCTGCACATGTGGTGTAAAGGGAAAACCAGTTTAATATTGACAAAAACTCTCCTTGATCAAACTTAGAGGCTCCTATGAAGCTTTTTTTTTTTTTTTTTTTTTTTTTTGCCTAGGCCGCCTCCGTAGGCCCTATGCTTGGCCTGCCTCATCTACTTGTGGCGTGATTCCTGCTAAGTCAGTTTAGTGAGAATTCTCCCACCCACCTCAATATCCAAATTCCCCATCCCCCACACGATATCCGATCACACAGACCTTCACTGATTCTAAATCCTCAACTGTCTTTGCAGTATTTACTGTTGAGCTGGACCCCTCATCGTTATTGTAGTAGTCCTGACACCTATTTCAAGTCCTGAATAAAGTCTTCCTTACATTTTGACAAGCGTCAAAATAATTTTTAAACAGTGTTTTGAGCACTAACAGAGTCAATCACTTGAGGAAAAAGACTTTTAAAAAGATACAAGATAAATGCTGTTTCAATCCACACTTTGGTAAAGAGGCAAGAGCTAACCAAAGGGACGAATTTTTCTAATGCTCTCCTGCTGGGAATTGAAACCTTTTTACCTGCTCTCTCTCCATATACTCTCTGCCAGGAACCCAAAGAAAGTAGAGGAAGGCCTTGGATCTGACCTGATGGGAGTTACTCAAGAGCACATATTTTTTTTAAAAAATCATTCTGTTTAAATCTAACAGAGCAATAAGGTCAAGTTTTTCAGTCAGAAACTCCATGGGATTCTGCAGAATGTAAAAGCATGATGGTCACCAAACTGCTAACACAAACTATTTATTTATTTACTTATTTATTTATTTATTTATTTATTTATTTATTTATTTATAGTAGCAGGGAATGAATCCTGGGCCTTCCCAACACCTCTTTTTTTTTTTTTTTGAGATGGGCCTTTAAATTGCTGAGGTTGGCCTCAAACTTGCGGTCCTTCTATCTCAGGTTCCCAAGCCAGGGAATATTATAGGCATACATCACCACACTAGGCTCTCAAAGGCTCTTAAACTTGCATTGTTCTGAATTTGCTGTACAATTAAACAAAATGGCCCTCTCAGTATTTTTTTTTAATGGAAGATCAAGAATTTCTATTATACACTGCATTACTTAAAATATTGACTTGCATTATTTCACTTTTCAAATCCTAGTACTGTAAAATATAGTATTATTATTTGCTAATATTCTTTTCATTTACATAGCTTGCAAGTTTATGTTTCAGTTGTTGAGTGGGAAAGAATTTTCTTAAGCGTATAATATCCGTGTAAATCGAAGGGTTTACCTTTATTATCATTTGTATTCTGATACTAATTTCTATTAACTTGAGTCATTTGAATTTATTTAGTTCTTACTATCGCCATACAAATAATAATCTGTTAGCTTCAATTATGTTCTCCTTTCACTTAAAATTAATTGGAAGCCAGGTGCTGTGGCACATGCCTGTAATCTCAGTGACTAGGGAGGCTGAGGCAGGAGGATTGCAATTTCAAGGCCAGCCTCAGAAATTTAGCCAAACTCTGTTTCAAAAAATAAAAAGGACTGGGGATGTAGCTCACTGGTTAAAGTGCCTCTGGATTCAATCCCCAGTACCAAAAATAAAGTAAAATAAAATAGATTGGAAAAGGCCAATTCTCTTTGCTATGACTATAGAGACTAGCAAGACATGAGGACAATACTGGCAGTCATTTTATTTCATGTTCGTGAAGGTGGTTAGAGTCTTGGGGGTAGAGGAAGAAGGTGATAAAAAGCAAACTCTCCAAACACATGGCAGAAAGAGAACAGAACAGAATGAAGTGCCTCAAATAGGGGAAAGATATTACAAAATTTGGACATTGATAGAATACGCAGTGTTCCTTTTTTAAGTTTTATTTTGAGACAGGATTTTGCCAAGTTGCTTAGAGCCTCTCTAAGTTGCTGAGGCTGGTTTTGAACTTGCAATCCTCTTGCCTCAGCCTCCCCAGGCTCTGAGATTACAAGTGTGCACCACCACGCCCAGCTGTGAGGTATTCTAATTGTAACAAGGACTTAGACTCTTCACTTTTGCCTGCATCTCTGCTTCCATTTTGTATCTGTCTCCTTTGCTCTGAGTCACCTAGGAATCCAGAAACAACAGATGTGATTGATAAACATCTTGTAATGCATGGCAACTACCTCCCAGGCAACAGCAATTTTCTTATTGCTGACAAGCCCCACCTGACCAATCCTGAGAAGATGAACCAGATCAAGATCACCTGCTTTAGCAGCTGTGCAAAGCCTCTAGCTATGCAAACCCCCAACCCTTGCCCTTATTCCCCTTTCTATAAAACTTCAGAGTCATCGTTAGCCTCTCAAAGACAGGGCTAAGGACCTGGGTTCCCCTTGTTTTTCCAGTATAGCCACACAGTGATTAAAGTTTGTTTGCTGCTTTTCACAATTTTTCTATTTGTAGTCTGGGGTGAATGGCTGGATCTGATTTGTTGAATCCCCAGAGTCAGGCCTCTGGCTTAGGACTCTAGTATCGTGAATACAAAAGCGTCAAAATAATCTGCCTATTCTCAGGTGATTAAATTAATAGTGCTTCTGTTTCCAAGAAACAGCATTTTATCCAGAAATAATGACTAGATAAAAACTTTAAAATATTAGTGTAACTGAATCTACATTCATCCTATATGCCCCCAAACTCATTCCTAAATTGAGAATAGGACCAAGAAGGATAACTTGTTCAAGATTTTTTTCTTTCTTTTTGTATCCTGGGGCTAAAACCCAGGCCTTGTGCAGTTAGGAAGCACTCTATCTCTGAAGTACACACCCAGCCCCTTTGAAATTTTATTTGGAGACAGGGTCTTGCTTAGTTGCCCAGGCAGGCCTCAAACTGGCCATCTTCCTGCCTCAGCTTCCTGAGTAACTGGAATTACATGAGTGCAGCACTGCACCAACTCTTTTCCAAGATTTTTTTAATTTTTTTTTTTTTTTCCTGGTACTAGGTAATGAAACCAGGAAGGCTTTACCGCTGAGCTGCAACTTAGCATTTTTTATTTGAGATAGGGCCTCGATAAATTGCCCAGACTGGCCTTAACCTGTGAGCTTTCTGTTTCAGCCACCTTAGTAGTTGTGATTAAAGGCAAGTGCCACTGGGCTTCATTTGTTCAATATTTTTTAAAATCAGGCCCTTGAAAGTGATTAAAGTGGTTATTTCAGGACATAGGTTAAGAATTTGTGATTTAAGGAAATAGCTATTGAGATATATATGATTTGGGGAAATCCTAGTCCTTTATTTATTTGTTTTTTTATTTTTTTCGACTTTTTTTTAAATTAAAAATCATAAATTTACATAGGGCAATGTTGTTTGATTCATTCTGTTATTTTTTTCCCTTCCCTCCCACCCCTCCCACCCCTTTTTTCCCTCTATACAGTCCTTCCTTCCTCCATTTTTACCACCCTCCTTATCCCTAACTCTAAACCTAACCCTAACCCTAACACTAACCCCTCCTACCCCCCATTATATGTCCTCATCCGCTTATCAGCCAGAGCATTCATCCTTTAGTTTTTTGAGATTGGCTTATCTCACTTAGCATGATATTCTCCAATTTGATCCATTTGCCTGCAAATGCCATAATTTTATCATTCTTCATGGTAGAGTAATATTCCGTTGTATATATATATATATATATATATATATATATATATATATATATATGCCACAGTTTCTTTATCCATTCATCAATTGAAGGACATCTAGGTTGGTTCCACAATCTGGCTATGGTAAATTGAGCAGCTGTGAACATTGATGTGGCTGTATCTCTGTAGTATGCTGATTTTAAGTCGTTTGGGTATAGGCCAAGGAGTGGGATAAGCTGGGTCAAATGGTGGTTCCATTCCAAGCTTTCTGAGGAATCTCCATACTGCTTTCCAGAGTGGCTGCACTAATTTGCAACCCCACCAGCAATGTATGAGTGTACCTTTCTCCCCACATCCTTGCCAACACCTATTGTTGCTTGTGTTCTTGATAATTGCCATTCTAATTGGGGTGAGATGGAATCTTAGGGTGGTTTTGATTTGCATTTCTCTTATTACTAGAGATGTTGAGCATTTTTTGATATATCTGTTGATTGCTTGTACATCTTCTGTGAAGTGTCCATTTCCTTAGCCCATTTGTTGATTGGATTATTTGTATTCTTGGTGTAGAGTTTTTTGAGTTCTTTATAGATTCTGGAAATTAGTGCTCTATCTGAAGTATGAGTGGCAAAGATATTCTCCCACTCTGTAGGCTCTCTCTTCACATTACTGATAGTTTCCTTTGCTGAGAGAAAGCTTTTTAGTTTGAATCTATCCCAGTGGTTGATTCTAGCTTTTATTTCTTGTGCTATGGGAGTCCTGTTAAGGAAGTCTGATCCTAAGCCAACAAGTTGAAGGTTTGGAACTACTTTTTCTTCTATAAGATGCAGGGTCTCTGGTCTGATTCCGAGGTCCTTGATCCATTTTGAGTTGAGTTTTGTGCAGGGTGAGAGATAGGGGTTTAATTTCATTCTGTTGCATATGATTTTCCAGTTTTCCCAGCACCATTTGTTGAAGAGGCTATCTTTTCTCCATTGCATATTTTTGGCCCCTTTGTCTAGTATGAGAAAATCGTATTTATTTGGGTTTGTGTCCATGTCCTCTATTCTGTACCCTTGATCTACCTGTCTATTTTGGTACCAATACCATGCCGTTTTTGTTACTATTGCTTTGTAATAGAGTTGAAGATCTGGTATTGCGATACCCCCTGCTTCGCTCTTTCTACTGAGGATTGCTTTAGCTATTCTGGGTTTCTTATTCTTCCAGATGAATTTCATAATTGCTTGCTCTATTTCTGAAAGGTACATCATTGGGATTTTAATTGGAATTGTATTGAATCTGTATAGCGCTTTTGGTAGTATGGCCATTTTGACAATATTAATTCTTCCTATCTAAGAACATGGGAGATCTTTCCATCTTCTAAGATTTTCTTTAATTTCTTTTTTTAGTGTTCTGTAGATCTCATTGTAGAGGTCTTTCACCTCTTTTGTGAGATTGATACCCAAGTATTTTATTTTTTTCGATGCTATTGTGAATGGGGTAGTTCTCCTAATTTCTCTTTCTGAAGATTCATCACTTATGTATAAAAATGCATTGGATTTATGAGCATTGATCTTGTAACCTGCTACTTTACTGAAATCACTTATGAGTTCTAAGAGTTTTCTGGTGTAGTTTCCAGGTTCCTCTAAATATATAATCATGTTGTTTTTATTTTTAATAGATATTTTTGGCAGTTCTGGGGACCAAACCCAGGGTCTTGTGTAGTTAAGGCAAGTACTTTACCACTGGGCTATATATTCCAGTCCCCAAATTCTGGCCCTTTAAATCCAAGGGTTGATACTCTAAAGTTCCTCAGTCTGTGATCCCTGAATGCAATTCTAAGACTGGCTGTAAATTGTGAATTAATAAAAACTGAATAACTGCAAATGGGGTCTTAGGAATTGTAATTTGGGAGACAAAGATTCAGAAACTTTCTGAATCAGTGTTCTGAGGAGACGGGGAAAGTGGGAGTTTATATGGTGATTGAGAGTAGGGTAAGAACAGGGGCTATGTGACCAATAGAAAATTAAAAAAAAAAAAAAAAAGAAAGTACAAAAAGAACGGAAATGTCTATAAAACAAGAGTCCAAAATCCTCTTGATATGCATCTTGAACCTCTGAGCACCATGTAATTGTCTAGTTTTTCTTGTCGTTCCAGATGACTGAGGTCAAAGCTAAGAGATGACCAAAATTCACATTTCCAGGCAGCATCTGGAGATGTATATAAGTCCTGCTTCCTAATGGCCTCCTGACTCCATTTTGAAAGTCTCTTTTGATGTTTCTTTCACTGTAATTTTCCTTTTATAGTTTGGATGAGTTTCCCCCAAGGTTCATATGTTAAAGCCTTGGTTTCTTGCTATTGGGAAGTGGCGTTAACTTTGGGGGAGGTAGGGCTGAGTGAGAGGTCCTTAAATCACTGGGGACATACACCTGCAGAGGATCATGGGATCCTGGTCCATCCTGTCTCTCTTCCTAGTTGTGATGTGAGCAGTTCACTAGGACAGGTATTTGCTGACATTACCACCTAGAGCCCTCATCAGAGACCCAAAGCATGGGACTGCTACTTCTTGAACTGAAACCTTCAGAACCACAAACCAAATAAACCTTTTCTCTTTATAAATTAATTATATCAGGAATTTTAGTATGGTGATAGAAACCTGGCTAATATACCAGCCCATTCCTAATAAGGTACTAACAAATAGAGAAATAGCAAATGGCAGGCTACTGAAAGAAAAGAAGGGAAAATCATAAACCAGAAGAGCAAAATGAAGAGTTAACTGGACCAAATGACACTCTGACATATTCTTAGCAATATCTGCCCATTACAAAAAGAAGCCATTCTCCTGTCGGGGAAATGGTATTTAGAATCAAATGGCTATGGAGAAATGAGAGAGAATGAAAACAAAACACTGCCCTTAAGATACGAAGAATAGACCTTTGAATCCACAATGTATCCAAAATGTACCTAAAAACGAATTAAAAGGCAATCATTTCTCTAAACACTTTAAGAGTTGAGAAGGAAGTTTTTAATGCTCTCCCTTCCATCTTGTGGAGTTATGCCCTTGCTGTTACCTTAACCAAGTTGGTTATATAATGTATTTTTCTAGTGTGGATTTTCTTCCTTCTCAGTAATGAAAAAGCTGTCGTTTTGTTGGCTAATGACAGTTGTTTAATGTGTAAATTGTATACACAGACTTTCCAAAGTCCTATGATTCTCCTGATGTACTCAACAGGGTGATTTCAAAATTTCGACTTTAAATGGTGTGTTATGGTTTAGATGTGAGGTATCCCCCAAAAGCTCATGTGTGAGACAATGTAAGAAAGTTTAGAGGTGAAATGTTTGGGTCAAGAGCCTTAACTTAATCGGTGCATTAATCCCTTGATGGTGATTAAGTGGGTGGTAGCTTTAGGCATGTAGGGTGTGGCTGGAGGAGGTGGGCATTGGGGGCATGCCTTTGAGGTATAACTTTTGTCCCTAGAGAGTAGAGCTGTCTCTCTGCTTCTTGGTGACCATATCCTGAGATGTTTTCCTCCTCCACACCTTTCCACCATGATGTTCTGCCTCACCTCAAGCCCAGAGCAATAGAGGCAGCTGACTATGAACTGAGACTTCTGAAACCTTGAGCCCTAAAGTATTCCTCCTCTAAAATTGTTCTTGGCAGGTCTTTTGATCACAGCAGCAAAAAGCTGACTAAAACATGATGTAATTTTTTTCGGTTTGCATTAATAAACATTTTCATTGTGAACACTGATATCTACGGCTGCATCAAAACATTATTCAGATAGTCCCCAACTTTTCAGTGGGTATTCAGATAGTCCCCAACTTTTCAATGGATTTCAAAAGTTTTTGACAAACTTATATGCAATGGAGAATATTTTCTCTTTAATCCCTAATGAAGCTGTAATAAGATCTGATCCCTTCCTGATCTCTACCTTTCCTCAGTGTCTCCTCTTTGGAACCTCTGTTGTTAAAAACAGTTTAGCCCTGATCGCCAAAAACAAAAAAACAGACAAGGCAACACTCCCCACTCACTGGACAGTCTTCTTCCCTGTTTTGGTTACACCAGTCACATCTTACTAGATATCTGCATTTGAAAGATCTGCAGAATCTAACTGGTCCAAAACAACTCTTGCTTTTTTTTTTTTTTTTTTTGGTACTGGGAATTGAACCCAGGGGCACTCAACCACTGAGCCACATCCCCAGCCCTATTTTGTATTTTTATTTAGAGACAGACTCTCACTAAGTTGCTTAGGGCCTCGCTAAGTTGCCAAGGCTGGCTTTGAACTCATGATCCTCCTGCCTCAGCCTCCAGAGCCACTGGGATTACAGGCGTGCACCACCACCCGGCAACCCTTGCTATCTTTAAAGCTGCCCAGAGGAGTAAAACAAAATTTAGGGTCAGCTACTCCTTTTCCACCTCCCTTGTTTCCCCAGGTAAGCGTCCTTTCTCTTGAATCCTTAGCAACAATTACCCTTATAAGAAAATCTTTACAAGATAAAATCTAAACTTCTCCAGGCATACTGCAGAGAAATGACAAACTCTCTTTGTGAAGGGTCGGATAGTAAAAACAGTTTCCCTCTGTATTTGCAGGTTCCACATTCTCAGATACAACTAACTGCAGATGGAAAATATTTGGGGAAAAGAATGTTTCTGTACTGAACATGTATATACAGGCTATTTTTTTCTTGTCACTATTCCCTAAAGAATACAGTATTAACAACTACTTAAATAGCATTTATATTGCATTAGGTATTATAAGCAATCTAGAAATGATTTAAAGAATAGAGGAGGATATGCACAGATTCTATTCAAAGACTGCCATTGTATATAAGGGACTGGAGCATGAGCAGATTTTGGTATCCACAGGGTTTCCTGGAATCAAGCCCCCATGGATATAGAGGGACAAGTGTATTTTAAACTTTGTTAGCAACCTATGGTCTTTGTTGCATCATTTTCTTTTTAAACAATCCTTTAAAAATATAAAAAAATACCAGGCTTGGTGACACACACCCATAATCCTAAATACTTAGTAGGTTGAGGCACGAGGATCCGAGTTCCAGGCCAGCCTCGGCAACATAGCAAGACCCTGTCTCAAAATAAAATGAAAAGGGCTGGGGAAGTAGCTCAGTGGTAGAGGACCCCTGGGATCCATTCCTAGTATTGGGGAAAAAAAAAAAAAAAAAGGAAAAACTGTTCTCACTTAACAGACAACAAAAATGATGTGTGGGGCAAATCTGTCCCATAGATCATGTTTTTCTGACCCCTGACAAATAGGACCTTTCACACTTTGAACCCAAATTACCTCTCTGGTTTCTTGCTGCTGCTTGTTCCAATTTTCCTCCTTTTCTGGGCGTCCTGAATTTATTCAGTTTTCTGAATATACATTTTTTCCATCCTTTGATACACTTGGTTTATGTCCTTTTCTCTCTGTAAAAGGAGTGACTCTTCTTGCAGACAAAACCCAAACATGCTTTAAAGACACTTCTTGAAAGGTAATTTCTACTTGGGTGAGGTGGTGCACGCCTGTAATCCCAGTGGCTCAGGAGGCTGAGGCAGGAGGATCCTGAGTTGAAGGCCAGCCTCAGCAACTTAGAGAGGTCTTAAGCAACTCAGTGAGACCCTGTCTCTAAATAAAATATTTTAAAAGGGCTGGGATATGGTTCAGTGGTTAAGTGCCCTTGGGTTCAATACCAAAAAAACATTTTTTAAAGTAACTTCTATACGGTTTTTGTCCGGAGCCGGCAGGTCACGCGCCCTGCCTTGCCTCCTGCTGAGCTAAGATGGCGTCTGCTGGATGCTGGCGGGGCGTGCCTCTACCTGTTTACACACCTGTCAGACTATACCAGGTGCTTCAGACTAGATTGCGTGGTGCTTCATGATTGGCCAACTACACTTCCTTATTGGAGTTTTGTCTCGAGACTAGTCTTGCCTTTGCGCGCTTTCCTCTGATTGGTTTCTGTACTTTATATTAACTGTGTTTCTTCCTCTAATAAATGAGACGATCACGCTTTTGTCTTGTCTCCATTTCCTGTGTCTCTTGTCTCACTCAATCCCCGCACCCCCCTCCAGGTACCCGTTGATGTCCTGTGGGCCGGGGCAGGTTTTGCTCTATTTTCCCCAAAGATCTCCCTCCTTTCCTTGTGATCCTTGTTGAGTTTGAAGCAGGTAGACTTTGTATTTTGATTTAGCATTTGGATGAACTTTGGAGTCAGCTAGACCTGAATTCAAATTACCTCTGTCTTTCCTAGCTTTGTCTTTGAAAAAAGTGTAACTCTTTCTTAGCTCCAGATTCCTTCTCTCAAAATTTGGAAGAATGAACAGAAAATAAGATAATACAATCAAGTATGTAAAGAGTTTGAGCCAGGTGTGGCAAATGGGAGACTGAGGCAGGAGGATCATAAGTTCAAGATCACAAGCAACTTAGTGAGATCCTAAGCAACTTAGCGAGACCCTGTCTTAAAAAATAAAAAATAACAATGGGCTGGAGTTGTTGCTCAGTGATGTAATGAGACAAGGAAATAATAGAAATTGCTATAGTTGTGTATCATATAGTAATAATAAGCTGTATTTGGTATTTTCCTGGACTCGTAAAACTAAAATCATAAAAGGCACCTGTGACAAACTTGCTGTGTGGCAGGATGACACTCCTGAACGATGCCAATATGAACCTTTATCTATGATTTGAGTGGGGGCTCCTAGTCCAGTCGTGTTCTGGTCTTTATCAATGAGGACCAGAGCATGACTGGGCTGAAAAATCACTACTTAAACCCCTGGACTTTTGGAGCAAACTGTCAGCAGCACGGTCACCACGGTCACCAGAGGACTCCACGTCGCTCTGTCTCTTGACTGCCCCAGCTGCTGTCCACTCCATCACTGATTGCTGATCGACCATTGTCACCGAGGCCAGAAGAATGACCACCTCTCCCACAGCAATGACTGCCACCCAGCCTCTGGCTTATCAGACACCCGAGGACATCCAAAGACATTCGAGGAGCTGAGAGAGGCTCCAGCTAAGAAGAAACCCCTCAGTCTTACTGACTGACTTCTTGGCTAAGAGACGTTGCATTAAGTCCATGGGGATTGGACTCTAGGTGAACAAGGGAGTGAATCTTCAATGTATCTGTGATTTGCTGTTATTAGGAATGTTAAGTTGAGTGTGCATTGCATGAATAAAATCCACTTGTTGGAACCAAACTTGATTCCTCTCTTACTGCTTGCAACAAGTGGTTAAGCACCTCTGGGTTCAATCTTTGTTTTAAAAAAAAAAATAGGAGTTTTGATCATGGCCAATAATTAACATTCATTAAAGGTTAGCTTTTATTATTCTACCATTAGTTCACTCACCAAATATTTATTGAGTACTACCAAAGGGCTAAACAATATGCTAGGCACTGTTACTGATAGATTAAAAAACAACATGGGCAAATTTTGGTCTTCCTTGACATTACAGGAACAAAGTAAAATATAAATACAAATTACAATTAGTGCTGAGAAAGAATTTTAAAAGGCAGAAGTTCTGACATATGCAATCAATCACCTACTAGGAGTAAAATAAATTAAGTCCTATATTTAACTTAGGTCACCCTTTTGAGCTCTTTAGACCCCTAACTACAAAATAAGGATTAGATTTCTATTTTTTTTTAAGTTGAATCAACTGCTTTATTCAACACAGTGCATTCTTTTTTTTTTTAATTTATTTTTATTGTAAACAGATGGGATACATGTTGTTTCTTTTTGTACATGGAGTAACAGCATACCATTTGCATATTCATAAATTTACATAGAGTAAAGATGTTTGATTCATTCCATTATTTTTTTCCTCCCCCACCACCCCTCCCACCTCTCTTTTCCCTCTATTCAGTCCCTCCTTTCTCCATTCTTGTCCCCCTCCCACCCCCCACTAAGTGTCATCATCCGCTTATCAGTGAGATCATTCCTCTTTTGGATTTTTGAGATTGGCTTATCTCACTTAACATGATATCCTCCAATTTCATCCATTTGCCTGCAAATGCCATAATTTTATTATTTTTTACAGCTGAGTAATATTCCATTGTATATATATACCACAGTTTCTTTATCCATTCATCAATTGAAGGGCATCTACGTTGATTCCATAGTCTGGCTATTGTGAATTGAGCCGCTATGAACATTGATGTGGCTGTATCTCTGTAGTGTGCTGATTTTAAGTCCTTTGGGTATAGGCCGAGGAGTGGGATAGCTGGGTCAAATGGTGGGTCCATTCCAAGTTTTCTAAGGAATCTCCACACTGCTTTCCAGAGTGGCTGCACTAATTTACAACCCCACCAGCAATGTATGAGTGTACCTTTTTCCCCACATCCTCGCCAGCACCTATTGTTGCTTGTGTTCTTGATAATCGCCATTCTAATTGGGGTGAGATGGAATCTTAGTGTAGTTTTGATTTGCATTTCTCTTATTACTAAAGATGTTGCACATTTTTTCATATATCTGTTGATTGCTTGTACATCTTCTGTGAAGTGTCTATTCATTTCCTTAGCCCATTTGTTGATTGGGTTATTTGTATTCTTGGTGTAGAGTTTTTTGAGTTCTTTATATATTCTGGAAATTAGTGCTCTATCTGAAGTATGAGAGGCAAAGATATTCCCCAACTCTGTAGGCTCTCTCTTTGCATTGCTGATAGTTTCCTTTGCTGAGAGAAAGCTATTTAGTTTGAATCTATCCCAGTTATTGATTCTTGCTTATATTTCTTGTACTATGGGAGTCCTGTTAAGGAAGTCTGCTCCTAAGCCAACAAGTTGAAGGTTTGGACCTACTTTTTCTTCTATAAGATGCAGGGTCTCTGGTCTGATTTCAAGGTTCTTGATCCATTGTGAGTTGAGTTTTGTGCAGGGTGAGAGATAGGGGTTTGGTTTCATTCTGTTGCATATGGATTTCCAGTTTTCCCAACACCATTTGTTGAAGAGGCTATCTTTTCTCCATTGCATATTTTCGGCCCCTTTGTCTAGTATGAGAAAATCGTATTTATTTGGGTTTGTGTTCGTGTCCTCTATTCTGTACCATTGATCTACCTGTCTATTTTGGTGCCAATACCATGCTGTTTTCGTTACTATTGCTTTGTAGTATAGTTGACGTTCTGGTATTGTGATATCCCCTATTTCATTCTTCCTCCTAAGGATTGCTTTAGCTATTCTGGGTTTCTTATTCTTCCAGATGAATTTCATGAGTGCTTGCTCTATTTCTGTAAGGTACATCATTGGGATTTTAATTGGAATTGCATTGAATCTGTGTAGCACTTTTGGTAGTATGGCCATTTTGACAATATTAATTCTGCCTATCCAAGAACATGGGAGATCTTTCCATCTTCTAAGGTCTTCCTTAATTTCTTTGTTCAGTGTTTTGTAGTTTTCATTGTAGAGATCTTTTACCTCTTTGGTTAGATTGATACCCAAGTATTTTATTTTTTTTTTTTGAGGCTATTGCAAATGGAGTTGTTTTCCTCATTTCCCTTTCAGCTGTTTCATTGCTTGCATATAAAAATGCTGTAGATTTATGCGTGTTGATTTTATAGCCTGTTATTTTGCTGAATTCATTGATGAAGTCTAGAAGTTTTCTGGAGGAGGTTTTTGGATCCTCTAAATATAGAATCATGTCATCTGCAAATAGTGACAGCTTAAGTTCCTCTTTTCCTATTCATATCCCTTTAATATCTTTAGTCTGCCTAATTGCTCTGGCTAGAGTTTCAAGGACAATGTTGAATAGAAGTGGTGAAAGAGGACATCTCTGTCTTGTTCCCATTTTTAAAGGGAATGGTTTCAGTTTTTCTCCATTAAGAATGATGTTGGCCATGGGCTTAGCATAAATAGCCTTTACAATATTCAGGTATGTTCCTACTATCCCTATTTTTTCTAGTGTTTTCAGCATGAAGGGGTGTTGTATATTGTCAAATGCTTTTTCTGCGTCAATTGAAATAACCATATGATTCTTATCCTTAAGTCTATTGACATGATGGATTACGTTTATTGATTTACGGATGTTAAACTATCCTTGCGTTCCAGGAATGAACCCCACTTGATCGTGGTGCACAATTTTCTTAATATGTTTTTGGATACGGTTTGCCAATATTTTGTTAAGGATCTTAGCATCTACTTTCATCAAGGATATTGGTCTAAAATTTTCTTTCCTTGATGTGTCTTTTCCTGGTTTGGGTATGAGGGTGATATTAGATTCATAGAATGAGTTCGGTAGGGTACCCTCCTTTTCTATTTCCTGGAATACTTTGAGAAGTATTGGAATGAGTTCTTCTTTGAAGGTCTTGTAGAACTCGGCAGAGAATCCATCTGGTCCTGGGCTTTCTTGGATGGTAGATTTTTAATGGCTTCTTCTATTTCTTTGCTTGATAGTGATCTGTTTAAATCGTGTATGTCCTCCTTGTTCAGTTTGGGAGGAGCATATGTCTCTAGAAATTTGTCAATGTCTCCGGCACTTTCTATTTTATTGGAATACAGATTTTCAAAGTAGCTTCTCATTATGTTCTGTATCTCAGTGGTGTCCATTGTGATATTTCCTTTTACATCATGTATTTCAGTAATTTGAGTCTTCTCTCTCCTTCTCTTTGTTGGTGTGGCTAAGGGTTTATCTATTTTGTTTACTTTCTCAAAGAACCAACTTTTTGTTATGTCAATTTTTTGAATAGTTTCTTTTGTTTCAATTTCATGATTTCAGCTCTGATTTTAATTATTTCCTGTCTTCTACTACTTTTGCTGTTATTCTGTTCTTCTTTCTCTAGGGCTTTGAGCTGTAATGTTAGGTCATTTAATTGTTGACTTTTCATTCTTTTCTGCAATGCGCTCCATGCAATGAATTTTCCTCTTAGTACCGCTTTCATAGTGTCCCAGAGATTTTGATATGTTGTATCATCATTCTCATTGACCTCTAAGAATTTTCTCCTCCCTGATGTTTTTTTGTTATCCATGTTTCATTCAATAGCATATTATTTAGTCTCCAAGTGTTGGAGTAATTTCCTTTTTTTACTTTGTCATTGATTTCTACTCTCAGTCCATTATGATCTGATAGAACACAAGGCAGTATCTCTATTTTTTTGCATTTCCTAAGAGCTGCTTTGTGGCATAACATATGGTCTATTTTTGAGAAGGTTCCATGTGCTGCTGAGAAGAAAGTGTATCCGCTCGTTGATGGATGGAATATTCTATATATGTCTATTAAGTCTAGGTTATTGATTGTGTTATTGAGTTCTATGGTTTCTTTGGTTGGATTTTGTTTGGAAGATCTATCTAGTGGTGACAGCGGTGCGTTAAAGTCACCCAGAATTATTGTGTTGTTGTCTTTGTGATTCTTGAAATTGAGAAGGATTTGTTTGATGTACAGGGATGCACCATTGTTTGGGGCATAAATATTTACTATCGTTATGTCTTCCTGATTTATGGATCCCTTAAGCAGTATGAAATGTCCTTCCTTATCCCTTCTGACTAACTTTGGCTTGAAGTCCACCTTATCTGATATAAGGATGGAAACCCCCGCTTTTTTACTTGGTCCATGTGTGTGGTAGGTTTTTTCCCATCCTTTCACCTTTAGTCTGTGGATGTCTTTTTCTATGAGATGAGTCTCTTGCAGGCAGCATATTATTGGGTCTTTCTTTTTAATCCATTCTGCCAGTCTATGTCTTTTGATTGATGAGTTTAGGCCATTAACGTTCAGGGTTATTATTGAGAAATGATTTGTATTCCCAGTCATTTGGCTTATTTTTGGTTTTTAAGTCGACTTGGTTTCTCCTTTGAGTGGTTTTTCTCTAAGGTAGTTCCTCCATTTGCTGACCTCCATTGTTGTTTTTCATTTCCTCCTCATGGAATATTTTGTTGAGAACATTCTGTAGTGCAGGCTTTCTGTTTGTAAATTCTTAACTTTTGTTTATCATGGAAGGATTTTATTTCATCTTCAAATCTGAAGGTTAGTTTTGCTGGGTGTAGGATTCTTGGTTGGCAACCGTGTTCTTTAAGAGCTTGAAATACGTTGTTACAGGCCCTTCTAGCTTTTAGAGTCTGGGTTGAGAAGTCGGCGGCTATCTGTATTGGTCTCCCCCTATATGTAATCTCATGCTTTTCTCTCGCGGCCTTCAAAATCCTATCTTTATTTTGAATGTTAGGCATTTTCATTATAATGTGCCTTGGTGTGGATCTGTTGTGATTCTGTGCATTTGGTGTTCTGTAAGCCTCTTGAATTTGATTTTCCATTTCATTCTTCAGGTTTGGGAAATTTTCTGATATTATTTCATTGAACAGGTTGTTCATTCCTTTGGTTTGTATCTCTGTGCCTTCCTCAACCCCAATAATTCTTAAATTTGGTCTTTTCATGATGTCCCATAGTTCTTGGAGATTCTGTTCATGATTTCTTACCATCTTCTCTGTTTGGGTGACTTTATTTTCAAGATTAAATATTTTGTCTTCATTGTCTGAGGTTCTGTCTTCCAAGTGGTCTAGTCTGTTGGTGATGCTTTCCATTGAGTTTTTTATTTGGTTTATTGTCTCCTTCATTTCAAGGATTTCTGTTTGTTTGTTTGTTTGTTTGTTTGTTTTTTAGAATCTCTATCTCTTTGTTGAAATGATCTTTTGCTTCCTGTAGGTGCTCTTTCAGCTTATTGGTATTATCATTCATTGCCTGCATTTGCTCTCTTATCTCATCCTTTGCTTCGTGAATCATCTTAATCATGTATAATCTGAAGTCCTTTTCTGACATTTCTTCTAACATACTGTCATTGGATTCTATTACTATAGAATGTAGATTTGTTTGGATCATTTTCTTCCCTTGTTTTTTCATGTTGTTCATGTATCTTCCCCTATAGCGCTGCAGATCTGGGGTAATGCAGATTTCCCCCTGTAGGCTTATAGTGGCCCTATAGGTTTCCAAAACCCTTTCTTTAAGGGGAGATCAATATTAGCAGTGCCCAAATCAGACACTATGCAATCCTAGACCAAATAACCCTTATGGGGACAATAACATCATGTAAATAAGGGAGAAAGCGACTCTGAGGGAACAGGTAAACAGAAGGAAAAGAAAGCAAGAAACATAAAGAAATAAAAACTTAAATTTTTTTTTTAAAAAAGGAGAAAAAAGAAAATCTACTGTATAATAGTCATATACTAATGAAACCTCCCAGTGTTCAGTAGCCTGATGTATGAGAGGTACCTGACAATGAGCTTCAAGCCTCCAGCAGGCGTCTCAGGATGGGATTTGCCCCACCTAAAGATCGGAACTACGGCTTCCAGGATTATCCAAGATGGCTGCTCTGGCTTCCAAATGTGTTGGCAAATGGGGAGCTGCAGCTCAGGGGTGGACGTGGTCAGCTGGAGGTCTTGGAGACAGGATGCAGTTGGTCCGGCAGTGGTCCTGGAGGTCAGGTGTGTTTGGTGTGGTTGTGGGATCCAGGAGGCTGGGTGCAATCAGTTGGTCTGGGTTCCTGGTGATAGGGCACAGTCAGTTGGTCTGGGGTTCCTGGCGGCAGGGAGCAGTCAGTCGATGTGAGGGTCCCAGAGGCAGGGAGTGATCGGTTGGACTGAGGGATCCTGGAGACAGGACTCAGTCAGTCTGTCCAGGGGTCCTACAGGGCCTGGCTGTTGTCTCAAAATGGCAGCAGCCACGTGTAATCAAACCTGCAGGTACTGTGACAGTGAACTTCCAGGCAGCAGCAGGCAGCTGGTTCTCCACTGGCGGTGTGGGGTCAATCTGCTGGCAGCTGTCGGACGATCGGGAGGTGAACCTCGAGTGTTGGGTGATGGATAGGGGTAAGGCAGGTGATGGACAGGCGAGAGGCAGACAAATGGCGGATGATAGACGCCTGACAGTGAGCAATCTGCTCTCAAAAAAGGTGTCGATAAGCTGGCAGATTGCAGGTGATCACAGCAGACAAATGGGGTAAAGAGCAGGGGATCGATAAGCAGCAAAAACTCTCTCACCCGTAAACAGATATCCTCTGCTTGAATCCGGCGTTGCAGAGGGACAAGGAACGCAGCCTCCCTCTAGACTGCCATCTTGGATCCCCCAGGATTAGATTTCTAAACCCCCCTTCCAACTCCAAATTCTGTGTATGATATCCACAATCAATTCTGGTATTCTCCACCATCCTGCTCAAACTACCAACATTAGCAAAAACTCCAGAGGTCCCAGCTACCCTTCTAAGGTTCCTATTATAGACTAAATTCCGACCCTCTAAAATTTATATTTAATAAAACCCTAATTGGCAATGTGACTGCCGTGAGCAAGCTACATCATTAACATAGACCAAACACACTTGTGTCTTTTCACAATGTCAAAATTCATTGAATAACAATAAATTCACAGGCTACACCACTTTCAGTGGTGGCAGTTCACCAAATACTCATGAGTCATCTGATAATCAAGCTAGGCAATCACAGATTCTTTTATTCCAATCTTAACTACTGGTGTCTATAACACTCAAGTCACACATCACACTTCGCACAATTATATATAGGTTACAGAAAGACTAAAAAAGAGTTAAGGCTGCCACAGGGGTTCAGAAGGCTGAACTCAGAGCAAGGGTAGAGGGCAAATATTAATACAGAGTCACTGTAGGTGGTCAGATAAGATTAGAAACCAGCCAAAGGACTTCTTCAGGGTGCAGAGCTGTCAAAGTGCTGGAACTTATTCTAGGGCCAAGGTCCTGAGGGATGGTAGTTTCAGAGTGTCAGTCTGGAGTGGGCTATTATGTGGTCATCACTAGTAGAAGAAATGGCGCTGTGCTGAAGCCAGAGGAGAGAGATTCAGAGGTTTGTTGTTGTGATGATTTTCCTGGGCAAGGCTCATGACCAGTGAGCAGGTGATGGGGTCAGAGTGCCACTGTGTAGGGTCTTAGGGATGCTCCTTCTTTTATGGGCTCCAGGTAGGGCTGGTTGCTTCATTCGGTAGCCCAGTGTGTTCAATAAGCTCATGGATCTGGCTTTTCTGATATGAGTTTGATGCACCCATGCATCTATGTACTTCTGATTAATTTGATATGTACATAGGTGGTCATTTTTATTAACACAATTTATCTATCCATTTGTGCCATATCATCTTGTTAGGCAGAAGATGGTTGTTTACTTGTATAAACAAGGTTCAGAGTCATTCTACCTCAGTATTTATACTCAAAATGGAGTAACTCCTTATAAAATGGAGTTAAATCAGGATTAGGCAAATTCTGAAGACTATTGTTCTATACATCATGGAGTAACTCAGAACTGCTCTCCACAGTGACTGTATTTGGAGATGGTCCCTTTAAGAAGGTAATTAAGGTTAAGCGAGGTCATAAAGGTGGGACCCTGATCTGATAGGACTGATGTCCTTAAGAGAAGAAGGAGACTGACAGAGCTCCTCCTATCACCATCTGCTCACAGAGGAAAGGGAGAGGTTAACAGCAGGCCAGGAAGAGAGGCCTCACCATAAGAGTGACACTAATGGCACCTTGACCTTGGACTTCCAACTTCTAGAACTATGAGAAAACAAATTTCTGTTGTTTAAGCCACCTGTTTGTGGTATTTTGTTAATGCAGCCCAAGCTAATATAGTTCCTCAGCCCCTTCCTAGTCTCTGTGTATCTGGAGATCTCCAAGGATTTACCAGAAGTTCAAATGAGAGACTTTCCATTCAAAATGATCCAACCTTGGAATCTAAACCCAAATGGAGAGGACTCAGCTGTCAATGAGGGGTAAGGTCAGGGAAGGAGGTTCACAGACACTGAAACAAGAACTTCAGCCCCTAAGACAACCAAGAAAATTAAACAAATTCTATTTGTAGGTAGTCATCCTATTCTGGACTAAATTGAAAGAGCTTCACTGATCACTCTCCCCAGGTTTTCTCAGCCTCTGGAATTGAAGGACTTCTTCCTAGTTCATGCCAAGGTTTACCCATTAGTTCCGTTTCTCTTCCTTTCAAAACTCTTAATGGTTACTTAAACCACTGGGCCTTGACCAATACCATCCTAGTCTAACCCTGTAAATGTTCATAATTCACATCTCCAGAAGTATTTTTTGAAGGGGTAGAGGGAAGGATACTTTTAAACACTAATTCCCAGAAGCTGCCTGGGCCACTAAATAAATAAATCTACTCCTCCCCAGAGCATAACAGCATTTGAAGACGGAGAAAACTAGTACAAAACTGATTTTTTTAAGAGATCCCATTCTACCCATATTCCAACACAATGGGGCTCATTCATCCCCAAATTTAAAGCACTTAAAATGCCCTAAGTGACCTTGCAAAGGACTAAAACAATCAATTGCTGTTGAACAAAGTATAATAAAATTGATACTGTATATACTAGTGTGCAGAAATGTAAATGACTACAACCCTAGCCCATGTATCCACATCTTAAAAATGTCCTAGCCCAAAAAGGTACACTCCTATAATTCCAGCTATTTGGGAGGCTGAGGCAGGAAGATCACAAGTTTGAGGCCAGCCTGGGCAACTTAGCAAGACTTGTCTCAAAATAAGAAATAAAAAGAGTTGAAGGTGGGCTGGAGATATAGCTCAGTTGGTAGAGTGCTTGCCTCACATGTGCAAGGCCCAGGGTTCAATCCCCAGCACCCCAAAGAAAAAAAAGGACTGGAGGTTAGCTCAGTGGTAGAGCACCCCTGGATTTAATCCCTAGTGCCACAAAAAGATGAATTTTAAAAAGCCTATATCTTTCTTCAGTAATCTCACTTCTTAAAAATCAGTGCCAAAGATTCTATAAGTTTTTATGCTTAAAGATTTTCATTGCACAGTTGGTTTTTGTTTTGCTTTGTTTTCCATAAACAATAGGGGAAAATAGAAAATGTCCAACTATTAATAGATATATACTTAAGGAAATTATGGAACATTATGTTTTAAGAGACTAATAAAATTATATATTATGTGATCTATACAACTTTATTATAAGTTATTCAATTTCTGCTAAAAGTGCATTTTGACATGATACTGTAATGAATTATATAGCAGACTTTATTCTGGATCCCTAGCATTATCCCCACATTAGGGTGAATTAAATGGCTTATAAGGTCATAATAGAATAGGATTGGATGGAAAAATAAACAAAGATAACCATTGCTCTTGAAAAGCAAAAGCAATGAGAGAGGACTAATCTGACCTGATGGGAAAATATGATTTTTTAAATGTCGATAATTAAAACAGTGTATGGTTTAGATATGAGGTATTCCCCGAAAGCTCAGGTGTAATACAGTGCAAGAAAGTTTAGAGGTAAGAGGATTGGGTTATCAGAACCTTAACCAAATCAGAACATTAATGCACTTGAATGGATTAACTGGGTGGATTAACTATAGGCAGGTAGGGTGTGACTAGAAGAGATAGGTCACTGGGGGCATGCCTTTGGGGTATATATTTTGTCCCTGGTGAGTAGAGTTCTCTCTCTGTGCCTCCCAATTGCTGCATCCTGAGCTGCTTTCCTCTACCACACTCTTCCGCCATGTTCTGCCTCACCTCAGGCCCAGAGCAACAGAGTCAACCATCTACAGACTGAGACCTCTGAAACTGTGAGCACCAAATAAACTTTTCCCCCTATAAAACTGTTCTTTTTGGGTCTTTTGGTTACAGCAGCACAAAAGCTGACTAAAACAAGCAGTACGATATTGCTACTGGACAGACAGACTAAAGGAATAGAATAAACAGCACAGAAATAAAAATAATATATATCAGAATTGAATATATGATAAAGGTAGAATCTTAAATCAGGTAAAGATGGATTTTATTAAAAACCATTATCGGAAAACTAAGGTTGATATTTTGACATCTGGAAAGAGATGTATCTAGATCCATACGTACAACATATACCAGGATGAACTCCAAATGACTCAACTAGCTATCTGTAGAAATTCAAACAATAAAAACACTTTAAAAAAATGGGCAAATTCTTTCGTCACTTTGTAGAGGGGACAGTCTTTTATGAATGACCCAAAAGATTGATAAAATCTCCCTTGTATATAAAAACTCCCAAACAAGAGAGGGAAAAAGGATCAACCACACCAATAAAAGAATAATAAAAGATATATAGGCAATTCACAGACAAAACAAAATACAAATGGCTCGTAGACATGTGAAAAATTCTCAAGATCAGTCATGGTAATTGAACATAGTAATTCTCACTTACCAGATTATCAAAAATCCAAAGATGTATGAGCAGATTTGATATCCTCATGTGATACCTTCACATGAATGTGAGTTAGGAATTTAGGGACATAGAGAACACTGAGTCTCAAAGAGAAATGCTCATAAGCCACTGGAATGCAGAACAAACTTCTTGTGAACTGACCATGTCATGTCCTTGTGTCTGTGTCCTTGCCTGAAGCTTGCCAATTGGCTGATGAAAATAGGAGAAAGCTACAAGATAACCACAAGGCATCTGGAGGAACCACTCCTTTAGGGAGCATACACATTAGAGACTTTGGTGACACAGAAATGACCCTAACTCATTAAAATAAAAGATGCACACCCCTGGGTGGCAATTTAAGGTGCTAATGAGACACACAGTGTAGAAAATAGCATGATCAGAACAGGGGAGGGCAATGCGTAACACAAAGCACAGCAGCAAGAAATTGTGTAACCCTACCTTGATCCACCTCTACTTCAGCCCCCTAGCTACTGCCCCTCTAAAATGTTAAACCCCAGACTGAGATGAAGTGACTCTCTCTCTCTCTCTCTCTCTCTATCTATCTCTCTCTATCTCTCTTTCTCAGATTACCTATGCTCCCATTCTTGAGTGTGTACTATCCCTTTATAATAAATCTCTTTTAAATCTATAGTAGAGACGCATGCCTATAATCCCAGTGACTGAAGTGAGGCGGGGGCTAAGGCAGGAATTAGCAAGTTCGAGGCCAGCCTTGGCAACTTAGCGAGACCTGTCTCAAAATAAAAAAAGAAGAAGGGCCGAGGGTATAATTCAGTGGTAAAGCACCCCTGGGTTCAAGCTCCAGTACTGCTCAATAAATAAATCTCTTTCTCTGCTACTCATAGCTGACATGTCTTTAAATTCTTTTCTGTAACATGGTCAAGAATCTGGATGGTCAGAGTAGATCTACTCAGCTCCTGGAGACCACCTCAGACTCCTACATGGTGACAAATGGATAAGGTAATTCACTGTAGCACTGTTTGGAATAGCAAAAGATTGGAGAAAAACTCAAGTGTCTAGCACTAGGGGATTGGTTAACAAACCCTAGTATGTCCATACTATCACAGCTGTCATGAGTAAATAAGCAGGAATGAGGAAGTTCTCTGTTTCCTGATTTGGAAAGCCATCTAGGATAAATTGTTAAAAGGAAAAACAAATAAACGAGACACAGAATGGTGTGCTACCTTTTAAGAGCTTTATTGAAATATAATTCACATCCCATATAATTCAACCATTTGAAGTATACATTTTCAGTGCATTATTAATTTTTTTAATTGTGGTAAAATATATACATATAACTTAAATTTGCCTCTTTAGCCATTTTTAGTGTACAATTCAGGGTATTAAGTACATTCATGAGTACAACCACCATCACTATCCATTTCCAAATCTCTGTCATCACCCTGAACAAACTCTGTAATCATCAAGCAATAACTCCCCATGGTCCCTCCCTATAGCCCCTGGTGACCTCTGGTCTATTTTCTGTCTTTATGAATTTGTCTACTCTAGGTATGTCTTAGAAGTGCAATCAGGGGCTGAGAGTATAGCTCAAGGGTATAGCACTTGCCTAGAATGTACAAGGCCCTGGGATCCATACCTAGCACCACAAAAAAATTAAAGTGAAATTTTACAATATTTGTCTTTTTGTGTCTGACTTATTTTACTTAGTATACTGTTTCCCGGGTTCATTCCTATAATAGCACACACCAGAACTTCATTCCTTTTTATGACTAAATAATATTACCCTATATGGATAGACCACATTTTGTCATCTGTCGATGGGCATTTGGTTTCTTTTCACATTTGGGCTGTTGTAAATAATTCTGCAATAAACATTGGGATACAGATCTCTGAACACTGGCATACAAATTTGGTCAAGACCCTGCCCAGTATGTTACTTTTGTGTAACAACAACCTTTAATCATAACAAATACATATTTGTTTGTACCTTGTATCTATCTATCTATCTATCTATCTATCTATCTATATATATATATATATATATATATATAAATACTGGAAGAATATATAAGACATGAATAAAACTGATTGAGGGTAGCAGTGTAGATAGAGATGGGGAATTAAGATTTTTCATTATGTATACCTTTTAATATTGCTTTAATTTTTATAATATTAAATGTATTACCTAAGAAAAATCTGAATCTTGTGAAATTCTTGAGTTATTAACTGAAAAATTATCTATTAGTAAAGGTAGAAACCTGTGTTATATATGGGAAAATATAAAGGAGCTAAGTAAAAATGAATAGCTAATTATCCATTATACAGTTCATGAACTCTATAAGTTCAAACTGACTACAGAATAATTTAGCTATTTAATTTGTTCAACAATGTAGTAACAATATATTAAGTTTTTCCTCTATGTGAGAGACAGGAATATCAAATTTTATTGGTAATTTTTACCTCTAATATTTACATTAAAATAATGATTCTTATAAATAACACATAGCATTGCCAATACTGTTTTCTTGCTATTTTTCAAGTTACCATATCCTGGAGTAGAAAATAAAAATAACCACCATAGAAGCTGGTAGTTGAAGAAAGTCAGTTGCCCAAGGAAAGAAATTAAATAAGAAATAAAGCTGAATTTTCCTGGTTCTGTCAGGAATACATAGCATTGCCAGAGAAACTAAAACAGCCTCACACCTCCTTCCAAAAAAGTGTAATGGCCCAGGACCAAAAAGAAAATAGAGAGAGAAAGAGAGACCCAGAAGCCATAGTTTTGTATTGTCACCAGAAAACCCCACAGCATGAGAAAAACGATTCATTTTTCAAAGAAAAGCATAGAAGGAAGAAGACAAGATTAGTAATAATGTCACCCAATTATTTAACAAAAGGAAAAAGAAAGCAGCTCTCATCTCAGATCAGTAAACATGCTCTTATTAAAGAATACAGAGGAGAAAATTGTTCACATCAGTCAGATGGAAGAGTTAAGGAAATAACCCACAATCGGATACAAATCCTTAAAGTCCCAGGCAGAATTTGCTGCAGCACCTGGCTGATCAGAGGCTATCCAAAGCTTGTAGATGGATCCAGAGAAAACTCCTTCTGTGGCTTTGTCTTTTCTGGCTAGCATTTCCGTAACTCAACACACTTCCTCAGGGGACAAAAAAGCAAGCACGTGGCCAATGCAGTCAGCCCTGAGTATGGCAGGAGACGGGAAGGCTGCCAACAGCCCCATTCCCTGATGTGAGCCTTCCTGCCCATACGCAGATTTCAAAATAACATTTCTCACTCCAAAAGATCTAGTGCATTCTGACAGTTCTTGGATGGGTGGAAGTGGGTCTGTTCTTTTAGAGTACTTTGAGAGTCCATCTCTTACAAACATTTTGAGATCCTACATCAATAGAGAAGCATCCAGAACATTAAACCACTGAAAACAAAATGAAACATGGCAGTCTTAACAGCACTTTACAGTTCCTTAAAACCGCCTTATGATGACCCATTAGGAGTCCCCAGATTAATCATTCTTCCACTCCTTTGTGCCTATAGGCTGTGATCTTCCAGCTCTGGTAAGGGTTTGATCATGACCCTGGGTTTTTATGGGGGGGAAAATGAAAAACATTTAATGCTGGTAGTTTTCAATTACATTCCTAGTATTCCTAGTTTCAGTCAAAATTTTTAAATGAGCTCTTCTTTATATTGCTAAATATGACCTCAGCAGCCAGTGAAAGGAAAGCTCCAAAGACAACTTGGGCCACAGGCCAGGATAGGACCATGAGCTAAATGAGATGATGCCATTCCCAGAGCTGGCAGCCAATTTGCTTCCACTGGTTTGAACCCTTCCCCAATTTGTCTTGTTGTTTATACCCTTGTCACCCTGGCTGGGAAGACTAAATATTAAGCAGGGAGTTTGCCAAAAGACCCGTACAATCTCATGCTCTTTATCTCACTCAAAAAGGGATCCAAACATTCCACAAATAGACAGGAAAGGTAAAGTACAAGGAGGGAGGTGAGCTAGGCAAGGTTTCTTCTTGCAATTGAAAAGTCATCTTGGAGAAAATACTCTCTCATTTCCACAAAGTGCAGTTAGTGACTAGGGTTCATTTCTACCTTCTCACACTCATAATTATTCTACCATTTGATGAATTTTAAAAATCCTTGCAAGCATTAAAAGAATCCAACTTAGTATAATTATCTTTTACTGTAATATAAGAGATTAGTTAGCAGCTTGTTTTGAACAGATATTCTACTTTGGTGCATGGGGGCAGGGCAACTTTGTAATTCTTCTTAAAGAAGGAACAGGGGAGCCGGGAATGGTGGTGCAAGCCTGTAATCCCAGAGACTGGGGAGGCTGAGGTAGGAGGATTACAAATTCAAAGCTGGCTTCAACAACTTAGTGAGGCCCTAAGCAACTTAGTGAGACCTTGTCTTAAAATAAAAAATTTAAAAGGCTCAGTGGTTAAGTGACCCTGGGTTGAATGTCTAGTACTTAAAAAAAAGAAGGAATAGGAGTACTGGGGATTTAGCTCAGTTGGTAGAGTGTTCACCTCACAAGTACAAGGCCCTGGGTTCAATCCCCAGCCCTGCAAAAAAAAAAAAAAAAAAATAGGGAAAATGAATTCTCTTTTGCATAGAAATTATTTAAAATAGTGATCATTCTTTTTATTATTGAAAACAAAAAAAGAAAGAAAAGGTTGCTATTTGGCTGGTTTTATAAAGCCATTTATGACTGGGTGGAGCAATTCTATGGGATTTTTTTCTCACTTATGATTTTCTATATTTTCTGAATTTTATACAAATCACTTTTTAATTTTTTAAGAAAATTATACATGCCTATAATTTCAAGCTATAAAAGAAGTTACTTCAAAGAACAGCCCCCCAATCACACAAACCCATTTTTCTAGAAGAGACAACTTTCAATTCTTCTGATTATTTTAGTATTTACCATGATATCTCCGAATTCGTTTGTTTACTTATTTATCTCTGCAGTACTTGGAATTGAATCCAGGGAACCTATACCACTGAGCCATGCCCCCAGCCCTTTTTTACACTGGAGGGGGTGTATTGGGAATTGAACCCAGGGGAACTCTACCACTGACCTACATCCCCACCCCTTTTATTTTTTTATTTCTCACTAAGTTGCTTATGACCTTGCTAAGTTGCTGAGAGTGGTCTTGAATTTGCAATCCTGTCTCAGTCTCCCAAGTCATTGGGATTATAGGCATGCACCATCATGCTTGGCTACACTTTGAGACAGGGGCTAGTTAAGTTGCCAAGACTGGCCTCAAACTAGCGATCCTCTTGCCTCAGCCTCCCAAATAGCTGGCATTACAGGCCTATGCCACTGCACCTGGCTTTCCAAATATTCCTGATTTTATAGTTTCAGGCCCTATGATAGAAACTTCTTCCCTCTTTAGCAGAAGAGGTCAAATCCTGTTGGCCACCAAGCAATATCTTAGATATTCTTGATATACCGAAAAATTATATTCTTAGCTTTACAATCTGGGAAAAAAAGGAATTTACACTGGTCACTTTGGAAATGTAGATATTTCATCTGCATACTGTGTTACTCCAAGACCAGCAATTGAAGAGAGCTTTTGAACTGACCATCCATCTGGAACACTGCCTAGCATTCAGTAAGTAGATGTAGAATGATTAAACACACATGAACCCTCAAGTGTCAAGGTAAGTCTGAAACTTGGGTTCTTCATCTGTCAAGTGAGGAGATGAAGCTGGGTTCTCTAAGTTCCTGCTGTCACTTCGAATTGAGAAATAAGGAGGGGAGTATAAGCATATTCTGAAGCATTGCCTCTGTAGCTCAGCTCCATAATCCCTTGACATTGCTGCCTACTAACTTCCTCCTTTCCCTCGAAGAGAACTGTCCTAACCCATCCCAACCAGGACAAGGGGTAGGAGGCAACATGTCTGTGGATGGTATGGTGGCTTCAGAGAAAAAAGCAATGGATCAAATTTTGTCCATTTATTTTCATCAGATCTGAAGTATAAGATTATTATTTTCACAGTTCCTGTGATTTCTCTCTCTCATATTTTGGTACTAGGGATTGAAACCATGGGCACTTTACCACTGAGTATCCCCAGCACTTTTTTATTTTTTATTTTGAGTCAGGTCTTGCTAAGTTGCTTAGGTCCTCTCTATATTGCCCAGGCTGCCCTTGAACTAATGATCCTCCTTGCCTCAGCCTCCTGAGTCACTGGGATTACAGGGATGAGCCATCATACCTGAAATCTCCCTTTTCTTTTTAAAATTTTTTTCAGTGCTAGAAATTAAACCCAATACCTTATGCACACTAGGTAAGTGCTCTACCGCTGAGTTACAGCCCTCGACGTTTGTGATCTTTTAATGAGCATTACCTTCTTAGTGTTGCTGGGGAAGCAAGAAGGGTACTCAGGGAGGATCTCAAAGCTGATCCTTCAAAAGAGTTAACTTCGAATACAACCAGAGAAATGAAAGTTGTACCCCATTTGTGTACAATGAATCAAAATTTTTAAAAAAATTAACTTCTCAGCAACATTTAAAGTACCTTGTTGGCTTGACAGTTGTTCATATTGTGATGAAAAGCTATTAGATGAAGGAGAGGGGAAATCTAGACCTTTACAAAAAGAGCAGGTATCTAAAGAATTTAGGCCATTTTAATGGGCCCATGATGTGTTCATTCTCTCACCAACGAGTGTCTTAGTCCATTTTCTGTTGGTATAAGAAAATACCTAAGGCTGGGTGTCATGTCCACAGCCCAATTATGCCCAGGCAGCAGGGTAGGTTGTGGGAAAGTCAAAGAAAGTGCCCGAAGATGGCATGGAAGACATGATTGAGGAATGCTTATGAGAGACCAGTGGCTGCTCCAAGAAGAGTTGAGGGGTGACAAGCTGAATAGATAGCACCTCCATCCCTGGTGGTGCTTGGCCAATCAGCCCCCCCCATGGTGTTCTATACAGTGGCAGTCAGGGAGATGAGGGACCCCATATTTTCCACACTGCCCTCAGTTCCACACCTGTCCCCACTCAGAAAGGGGTTCTATGTTAGGCTGCAGAAGCAATGACATCATCAGCATTGGCTTGCCTGTATGACCAGGATCCCACTGAGCAAGTATCCTGGAGTTCATGCAAGAAAGTGCTTTCTACAGATAATTTGCCCTCATTCCCAAAGTGCATAAGAGAAAGCCAGTGTCCTTCAAGGTAATATGTAGCTGGACTTTGCGGCTCAGGTTTGTTCTCATTGTTCCCTTAACTTGGCTATATTATTAGGAACAGAAAGGAGACGTTCAGGACATGGTATTTTACTGTTCCCCTTTTCTTTAAGGATGATATACTGGGTAGTGTATAAAGAAAAGAGATTAGAGACTGTGGTTGTAGCTTAGTAGTAGAGCACTTGCTTAGCATACATAAGGCCCTGGGTTCAATCCCCAGCATGAAAGAAACAAAGTAAGTAAAAGAGAGGGGGAAAGGAAGACAGGAAGGAAGAAAAGAAGTTTATTTAGCTCACAGTTCTGAAGATTCAAAATCATGACGTTAGCATCTGTTAGCTACATCATTACCTGGCTGACATCATAGTGGGAACATGTGCAGGCAGGAGAGGTCATGTGGCAAGACAGGAAACCAGAGAGATACAGGGGCCAGATTTGTTCTTTCTTTTAAAAATCTTTATTTTTTTATTGACATAAAAAGTATACATATTTGTGATGTTTCAATGCATATACGTACTGTGTAGGCTTGCTCTTTTTATAACAACTTGCTCTCAAGGAAACTAACCAGGTTCCCACACAACTACATTAATCCCTTCTAAGGATGGTGTCCCCCATGACCTGATTGCTTCCCACTAAGTCCCATTTCTTGGCAGTTCCACCACCTCTCAACATCTGCCCACTGGAGACTAACTTCTAGTACATGAAACTTTGGGGGGAACATACACAAACCATATCCAAACTGTAGCACAGTGGTAAGGGTCTAGCCATCCCCCCATTAAGCATGCGTCCCCTCCTGTTCTGAACTTACATATTTCATCCTGAATAACCACTTTATCACTGTTACCATTGTTAACAATGTTGCTGGGTTCAACTAATATTATCTCACATTGTTTCCAAGCTATTGAGTACATCTGTTAAATTTGCATTTTTTCCATAGTTATTGTTATGCTATTAAGTTGAATACACAAAATGGGTCAATGATTCATAAGTGGTTTATTGAAAAGCGGTGATGACAATAGTGATATACATGCTCTAACTTAATGTCGTAGATATAATCAACAAGGTTCCAGTCTCATTTTTACTATGAGTCTGTAAATGCTAGGGCAAGTGAATCTGCTAATGATGATTTCTGACAAGTAGCTAAAAAAGAAAAGTTTAAATTGGAAGTATAATGAATACTATCTAAAAATCAGATTTTTATTAAATCTGTGATCTATTTAAAACTCCCCAGGGCATGCTCTGTTATATAAGCTTTTAAATAGTAGGACAAAGGCATTAAAACTTCTGATTTCAAATCAAACAGTGTGACCTCTCTGGTAAACTGTCTTTACTCAAAACAAGCAGAAAACAATGCTTCCCTTTATGCAAATTATAATTTTATGCCTAAAGATAGAGAAGAGATCAACCTAAAATTATATGATCCAAAGTTGTTCTTATGGGAAACACACTTATAAATCACATTACTTCTGGAAGTTTGTAAAAGCAAATTCACAATTGATGATATATATATCATGTTCAAAGAAAAAGCAGAATTAGCCATTGGCAAAAATTATATGTGCTTTGTTGATATTTTGCTTTACAGTGAGGTGTATGACTCAGCAAGCACTTAGCAAACATGTCACACATGGATGACAGCTTGCTCTGATTATATCTGAGAAATCTTGCTATAGGAAAAGAGATGTTTTGTTCACTAGTAGTTATTTTAGGTGCCATGATGTAGCCTGGTCAAATAAGAGGTGTTCCTGGGGCAAGATGAGGATTAGTTTTTAGGTACAACTACCTTTATTTACAGAGCAGATTCAACTTGAGGCCAATCCATACCTTGCTTTATTCCCGGAAAACAATCCACAGGGAACTAACCAACCTCCTGACTTTGATTGATTGTTGCAAGTGATAACTTTGCAAATAATTAAATCAGGTGCTTTCTCAGCATCATGTGTGAAGAAATAAGCAGTACAGTAGTCCCCCCTGATCCATGGGGGATATGTTTTAAGACCCCCCCAAGTGGATGTCTGAGACCATGAATAGTACCAAGCCTTATATATTGCTTTTCCTCCACAAACATACCAATGATAAAGTTTAACTTATAAATTAGGCACAGTAAGAAATTAATAATAATAAAATAGGGTAATTGTAATAATATAATATAACAAAAGTTATGTGAATGTAGTCTCTCTCAAAATATTATGCTCACTCTTCTTGTGATGATGTGAGACGACAAAATGATGAAATGAAGTGAGGTAAATGACATAGGCATTGTGATGTAGCATAAAGCTGCTATTGACCTTTGGACCATATATCGGAAAGAGGATCATCTGCTTTGGGTGATCCTGATTTTCAGACCAAGGGTAACTGACATTGAGGAAAGTAAAACCACAGATGTGGGAGATTACTCTATATAGAAAGAAGTGTGCTTTTCCACACTAAAACATGTTCCCCAGAGAGAGGAAAGATGCCCAGAGTTTGGGAAATGAGGAATGAGATGCAAAAGAAATCGACACACTGATGTCAGTGCAGACTATTCCAATGACTTCAAATGTCTTGACTTCACATGGTATACCTCAGTCAAACAATCAGGGAATTAAACAGACTGAACTTATCACTTGAGTGTCACGTGGGTTTAATCATTCTACAACTACTTATTGAGTGCCGGATGTGCAATGTGCCAGAGAAATGGTCAGCCCCGATGTGCTCTTAAATTCCCAATCTTTTGGGTAACACAGTATGCAGATGAAGTACCTATATTTCCAAATTGCAAATTTTTCTGCATATCAGGAATACATACATAACATGGCTTGGAGGTTGTGTTAGTCAGCTTTCATTGCTGTAACAAAATACCTGACATAAATGACAATCCATGGTTGGCTTCCTCTGTTGTTGCTAGGCTTGTGGTGATGTGGTACATTATGGCAGATGGGCATGGCTGAGCTAAGCAGCTTACCTCATGGCAGCTGGGAAGCAGAGAGAACAGAAGGGGCTGAAGGTAAGATATAGTCCAAAAGGGTATACTCCAAAGGACCCACTCCCTTCAACTAGGTCCCACCTTCTAGAGTTTCCACCACCTCCCAATAGTCCATTCAGCTATGAATCTATTAATGGAATAATCCACTGATGATGTCAGAGCAGTCAGGATCCAACCATTTCCTAAAATCCCCACCTCTGAATATCATTGCGCTGTGCCTAAGCCTTCAACATATGAGCCTTTGGGGAACATTGCAGATCTAAATCATAACAGTGGTCTACAGGATTTACATAGTCATAACAATATAAATGCCTGATTGACTTATCCAAAATTAAGATATAACTATTCGGGGTGAATGGCTTCAGTGATGTGGGAGACATGCCTCTATAGAAGAGAGAAATCTTCTACTATAAAGGGAAGTCCAGCCTCCAGATGACTGCAGCAAATGAGGGACCCAGGTCACACCAACAGGACTGGTCAGCCAATCCAATGACCAAAGAGAAATATTAATCATTCTTGCCTTGATCCATTAAATTTTGGGGTAATTTGCTTCCCCAGCAATAGATAACCAAAATAGTTAGTGATATAGTGACAAGAACCAAAGCCACTTCAGAAAGCATAAACTCTGCACTCAGACAAATGTGGGCTCAACCTAGTTCATTGATTTACTAGTTATATTACCATGAGGATGTTCCTGGAACTTTTCTGAGCCTCACTTTTTCCTTCCATAGAATGGAGAGAACCCTGACTACCTGACAGCATTGTTCTGCCAATCAAAGGACCCTACCAGTTTACAAGTGCTGTGCTAAGCACAATACCCAGGAGATACTAAGGATCCAATTCATACCTTTTACAAGGCACAAAAATAATATTCAATAAATATGATCTTCTTGCTTTTACCCCTACTTCAACTGTCATCGTTATTTTGCCATTATTTATGCTCACATCTCTGCTATAGTGTGGATTTGATATGTCCCAAAAAGACCCATGTGTTAAAGGCTTGGCTGCCAACCTATGGCTCTGTTGAGAGGTAGTGGAACCTTTAAGAGGTAGGGCCTAGTGAGAGAAAGTTAGGTCACTGGGGGTGTGGCCTTGAAGGGGATATTAGTAACTGAACCTCATTCTGTCTCTTTCTTTGCTTTCTGGCCACTATGTAGTGAACAGGCTTCCTCCCCCAACATGTTCCCACCATAATGTACCGTGCTGCCACAGGTCTAAAGGCAATAGTGCCAAGTGACCATAAACTGAACCCTCTCAACCATGAGCCAAAATAACATTTTCTCCACTTTTTTTTTTCTTCAGTAGTGCAGATTGAACCCAGGAGTACTTTACTACTGAGCAACATCTGCAGCCCTTTTTAGTTTTCTTTTTTTGTGGTACTGGGGATGGAATTCAGGGATGCTCTACTGAGCTATATACTCAGCCCACCCCCCACTCCACTTTCTTGAGATGGGGTCTGGAAAAGTTTCCCAGGCAGGCCTTGAGCTTGCAATCCTCCTGCCTCAGCCTCCTGAGTTGCTGGGATTATAGGCATGCACTACATCTTTCCTAAACTGATTTTCTTAAGCATGTTATCATAGGAAGGGAAAGCTAACCCAATGTTCATGCTAAATTATAAGCTTCTTTAGGGAAGGGTGTGTCTCACTCGTATATATGTATGTCCCATTGTGTATTCCCTCAATATTTTTGTGTTAAGGGATTACATGTTTGTAAAATAGGCCAGTGATCATAATGTTACAATCACCTCTGTGGGGAATGACTACTACATTGTGAGTAAATATGAACAGTCGTCTTCCCTATAAGAAAGATTATAGTAGGTTCTTGCTTCCTTTAGTTTAATATAAAATACTATATTTAGTTAAGTAGATGTCCACTTAAACTAGTAACTGGTCTAACCACCAGATTTCTTCTTTCATCAGAGAAAAATTGATTTATTAAATTATTGCTTTCCTTTTTAGACAGTAGAGCTATAGTCTACTAATTTGTAATGTGGTATGATGTTTTCTATATTTCTATGTCTCATCCAATTTATGTAAGAAATATTTCAAACTTTCATACATAAAAAATTATTTCTATTTTCTCTAGAAAATTATATTAACATGCTAATGAGGTAAAATTGAAAAACAATAGAATTTTAAATCAGAACTGACATTGTATATCATGCTATTTTGCTTTTAATGCAACAAGATGTTTGGTGTTTTCAATAAACGCAGACTGCATAGTGACAACAGATGTAATAAACAAAAAATATAAAGATCCATTTTGCCACTGTGAGTTTCATTGTAAACAAATTAAAATAATGCTGTATTTGTCTCCTAAGAAGGCAATAGTAACACTTTGCTTACTCACATAAAGAACTGCAATATTATCCAAAGGAAAAATGAAATTAAAACTCAAATTCAACAAAATTCATATAAACTGATTCTACACTTTATGCCAGTATATGTGTATATGTATACTTAGCTAGAACCACAACCCACAGAGCAGCTGCAAGATTTGGGAATCAAGAGGCTGGAAGGAACTAGGGAAACCCATGCAAAATAAAGGTGACTTTATGGGTTAACCTACTGAGAAGTTACAAATTTAATAATATAGCAATGAAAAGAGAGAGAGAGAGAGAGAGAGAGAGAGAGAGAGAGAGAGAGAGAGATGGCTCCTGCCCCGAGAGGATTAGAATCTGAAAATAAAAGCAGAGATATCCAAGGTATTAAAAAGCTGTGTCAGAAAAATTAAACTAAACCTTCTACTGTTTTAAAAGGTTACTTTCTAAATAGTAGATTAACAAATAAAAACTTATATATATATTTTTTTTCTTTGTAGTACTAGGGATTGAACTCAGGACTTTGTACATGCTAGCAAGCACTCTACCACTAAGTTACATCCCCAGCCCTCCCCTCCTTCCTTCCTTTCTTTCTTTCTTTTCACTGGAGAGTTAACTCACAGGCGCTACATTTCCAGCCCTTTTTTGTTTTTTGAGACAAGTTCTCACTAAGTTGCTTAGGGCCTCCCTAAGCTGCTGAGGCTGATCTTGAACTTGCAATTCTCCTATCTCAGCCTCCTAAGCCACTGGGATTACAGCTGTGCCACTGTGCCTGGCCCTTTTTACTTTATTTTGAGACAGTCTTGCAAAGTTGCCCAGGTTGGTCTCAAACTTGTGATCCTCCTGCCTCAGCTTCCTGAGTACCCAGGATTATAAGCATGTGCCACTGTGCCCAGCTTGAACCTAGAAGAACTTTAAGGAGCATGATAGAGAAAACTTAAGTCATCTTGAACAGATTGTTAGTTAGAATCTAGACTTTGAGGATGCTAATCTAAATGAAGTGAGGTGCTTTTTATTGGAAATTGGAGGAAGGGGGATCCTCATTATGGAGTGTCAGATGGGTTAGTGAAAGTGTCTCCTTCCTCCTGTCCTGTGAAAAGTTTATCTTGTAAGTGACAAACTTGGATACAGTCATGTGCTACATTAACATTTTGGTCAATGACTGACCATGAATATGATTATGGTCCTATAAGATTTAAAGGAGCTGAACAATTCCTATTGCCTTATGATGCCATTGCTGTCCTAATGTCACAATGCAAATGGTATTTGTGTCTGTGCTGATACTGGTGTAAACAAATCTATGCCACCAGTTGTATAAAACTATAGCATATGCAATGATTTACAGAAAGTAATACTTGATAATGATAATAAACAACTGTTACTGGTTTATATTTTTACTACACTCTACTTTTATCATTATTTTAAAGTATACTCTTTCTACTTAAAAAGAAAAATGGTTACAGTAAACCATACACCTCATGTTTACCAAGTCTTTTGATTGCATCATTTTCTTTTGTACTTGATTTAATCTCTTTTTTGTTGTTTTGTTTATTATGGTGCCTGCAAGTTTACAAAATCTACTGCTACTGATGCCAGAGGACATGTTGAAGCCAGGCAAAGTGGCACATGTCTGAAATTCCAGCTACTCAGGAGGATGAGGCAGGAAGATAGCAAGTTCGAGGTAAGCCTGGACAATTTAGGGAGACCCCGTCTCAAAATAAAATAAAACAAGGGCTGGAGGTGTAGATCAGTGGTAGAACATTCCTAGGCTCAATCATACTGAAAAAGGGGGGAGGGAGAGGACACGTTGAATGATTGACATGGGAATGAAATTAAAAGTGATTGAACATTACAAAGGTGGAAAACCATGATGTCCTTTTCCACCATAGTTGCCACCTTGAAGAACAAGAAAAAATTGATAGAAGCTGATTAAGGAGTTTCTTCATAAAAATTCAAGAGGAGTCTATATCAGATATGGAGAAACTTCTAATGACCTGAGTTGAAGATGAAAGAATTGTACCCCTCAGCACCATGATGATGGTCAAAGTAAAAAGTCAGTTGGCAATGTTGAATGGAAAACCTGGACTTAACTACAATGTTGAATTTACTGCTAGCTCTGCATGGTTTAAATGATTTAAGAATCTTTATTCATTATACTCTGTGAGAGTGAGTGTTGATTGTGAGTGCTGATGTGAAAGCAGCTGCAAAATTTCTGGAAATTTTAGATAAACTGATTATGGAGGAAATATTTTGGTACTGGGGATTGATCCCAGGGGAAACCTACCACTGAGCTACACCCCCAGTTCTTCTTATTTTTTACTTTGAGACAGGGTCATTTTAAATTGCGCAGGCTGGTCTTGAACTTGTAATCCTCCTGCCTCAGCCTCCCAAATTGCTGGGATTGCAGGTGTGTGCCACCACGCCCAGCACCAATCTTTAATATGGATGGCACCTCCCTATTCTGGAAAAGGATGACTTTAAGGATTCTCATCCACAAGGAGTTCAAGTTAATTCCAGGTTTCAAGGCTTTTAAAGATAAGGTAACAGTCTTGCTTGAAACCCTTTGTGATCTGGCACAGTGAGAACTCCAAGGTCTTCAAGCATAGTGTATTACAGGGGCAATAAGGTCATGGATGACTCAGTTCTTCTTCCAAAATGCTGAATTGCTATGCCAGTGAAATGGAGAAGTACTGCTTGGAGAATAATGCACCTTTCAAGATTTTACTTATTGTTGATAATCCTCCTGCACACCAACTTTTTGTTCATGTGTGGTATTGGGGATCAAATCCAGGGCCTCATGCATGCTAAACAAGCACTGTTGTACACTGAGCTATATCTCCAGCCCTTTTTAAAGTTTTTATTTTGAGACAGGGTCTTGCTAAGTTACCAAGGTTAATCTTGAACTTTTGATACTCCTCCTCAGCTTCTAGAGTAGCTGAGATAGTGTGTGCCACCAGTTATCTAGCCACATCCTCATTTTATTGGTGATCTTCACACCAAACATAGTGTTTCTCCTTTCAAACACTACCTTTGTTCCAACCAATGTATAAAGGAACTATAGCAGCTTTCAAGGCCTACTATCTGAGGAGGATCTTTGCCCAGGCTATTGTTGTACCTGAGGACCATACTGAGAAGACATCGATGGAATTCTGGAAGGATTACAAGCTCTATGACTGCATCAAGCACCTTGCTTGGACTTGGAGTGATGTCAGCAAGGAACATATGAATGGAATGTGGACAAAGACAGGAGGGGTATACATCACTTCAAAGAATCTGTCAGGAATGAAGAGACTGCAAAGATCAAGAAGGTAGGCTGCACCCACAGCTCAATGGTAAGAGCATTTGCCTAGCATGGCAAGGTTCTGAGTTTGATCCCCATAACAGAGAAAAACAAAAAAGGATTACATTGAGAAGCTCCTGTATGTGGTTTCTGGAGAATTGGCTAATGAGGAGTTGTTGGAACCAGAACAAGAACACATAGCTGAAGAAGAGGCAAGAGAAAAGAAACTGCAAAAGAAGAAAAAGGAGATCGAACAAGAAAATTTACAGGAAAGGGTTCAGCAGAAGCTACTGCAGACCTAAGAAGCTCCTTAAAAAGCTTGAAAACATGGGCCAGGCATGGTGGTGCACACCTGTAATTCCAGCTCCATGGGAGGCTGAGGCAGGAGGATCTCAAGTTCAAGGCAAGTCAGGGCAATTTAGTGAGACCCTGTCTTAAAATAAACTTTAACAAAAGACTGGAAATGTAGCTCAACTGTAGAGCACTTGCCAAGCAAGTACAAACCCTTGGATCCATCCCCAGTACTAAGATAAAGTGAGTTTGAAAACATGGACTTCATTAATAGAGAGGAACATTCATGATGCATTATCTGCCTACAAGCAAATCTATGGTGGGAAAAAAGCCAAATAAAATATCATAGATATATCTCTGAATAGAATAAGACCTCCTCAAAAAGAGCCTCAGGCAGCATACCTATAATCCCAGCTACTCAGGAGACTAAGACAGAAGGATCGTGTGAGGCCAGCCTCAGTAACTTAGCAAGATCCTGTCTCAACATGAAAAATAAAAAGGGCCAGGGATGAAACTCAGTGATAGAGCATCCCTGGGTTCAATCCCCAGTGCTGTCCACCCTTCCCCAAAAGTCTCATGCAGATCTTTCAGGAGGTATTCCAGAAGAAGTCATTATTATCATAGAAGATAACAATAGGAAATGATAGCTTCATGGGTGTTATTGCCCTGAAAAACCTCCAGTGGAACAATATGTGGAGGTGGAAGATGGTGATATTGATGATCCTGTGTAGGCCTAGGCTAAATTGTGTGTTTGTCTTTGCATTGAGTTATAAAAGTTTAAAAAGTAAAAAAAAAAAAAAAAAAAAAATTAGTAGTAAAAAGACTATGGAGTCTGGCTATAAAGACAAAGTATTTCTGTATAGTTGTAAAATGTGTTTGTGTTTTAAGCAAGTTATGAAGATTTTAGGAATTAAAAATTTTATGAAGTAAAAATGTTACAATAAGCTAAGGTTAATTTGTTATCAAAGAAAAAATTATTAACAATAAATCTAGTGTAGTCAAAGTATACAGTCTACAATAGTGTACAGTCAGGTCCTGGGCCTGTACATTCACTCAGCCCTCCTTCAATGACTCACCTAGAGCTACATCCAGTTCTGCTAACTCCATTCATAATGATACCATCTTTGTCTTTTATATCATATTCGTATTGTACCATTTCTATGTTTGGATACAGCAATACTTACCATTGTGTTACAATTGCCTACAGAATTCACTACAGTAATATGCTGTACAGCTTTGTAGCCTATGGGCAACAGACTGTACCATCTAGCCTGAGTGTAGTGAGCTATACCCTCTAGGTTTGTGCAAGAACACTCTATGAAGTCCACACATGCTTAACAATGTATTTCTCAGAACATATCCTTGTCATTAAGCAGCACATGATTATATAACCAAAGAGATTTCCAAGCTCAATGTTGAAGGAACCACCTGTTTACTTGCTGCCTAAAGTAAAATGTAAGAGGAAAGAGAGAAATTGAGGGAAAAACTGCTAAGCAAACAGGAACCAGGACTTGATGATTTGGGAAATTCTCAACCTATCCGTATAGCAAAAGTTTATCAAATTTAAACAATGTGGTTTAGAGAAAAAGCTGAGGGTCTTCTTGTAAGACCTTTTACTAAACCTCAGAAACTTCAAAAGACTGGAGCATTCCATAATACAAGGGGCTCTTTCAAGACATTAAGGGTGTGCCTCACAGATCCTCTAAATTAAACTAGAGGGCCTCTAAGAAACCTGAGGGTGATGCCCCTCAGTTATTTGAGCAGGATCCCAAGATAGAGAAGGGATCACAGAAGGTGAAGCTAAGATCTATGGGTATGGCTTTTATCTAAGAGAATGAATCCCATTCAAATCAACCAGAAACTCAAAACCTTCTTGAGGAAATTATTTCAGCAGAAACACTGCCAACTTAGACTGAAAGGGACAGAGAGTACAGAATGAAGGGAGTCTGTTGGATGCCCAAAATTCTACTGGCAAGAAGTGTGCTGATAAAACTACTCCACTGAAAACACATGCTACCTTTCCTGAAAAAGGAAGGATGACTCAGAGGATGCAAACAAGGACCTTCAGGGTGGAAACAAGAGACTCAGAATGAATGATTCCCAGAACTTCAAACCTAATCAAAGAACTCCCAACATTTGCCCAGACTCCTGACCCACAAAAACTATGAAATAATAAATGTATATAGCTTTAAATCACTTGGTTTTGTGGTAATGATGTTAAATAACACACCAGTCTTATCCTATATCTTCCCATCCCAAGTACTATCGGAATTCAGTATATGTCCTTGCACCCATGTTTAAATAGCTTCCCTACATATATATTTACCAATACACACTGAATGCTATTTTCATGAGTTTTCAGATTTGCATAAATGCTATCACACTATACATATTGTACAACTGGCATTTTTCTCTCAATATACTATTTTGAGATACATCCAGATGCTCCATTAAACAAGTATATGCTATTTGTTTATCCATTCCATTATTGAAGGACATTTAGTTGGTGTATGTACAGTAGTCCCTCCTTATTCAGTTTTACTTTCCTGGGGTCAATTGTGGTCCAACAATATTAAATGAAAAAGTCCATAAATAAACAATTCATAAGTTTTAAATTATGTACCATTCTGAGTAGCATGATGAAATCTCGTGCTGTCTCACTCTATCCTGCCCAGGACCTGAGTCATACCTTTGTCCTGCATATCCACACTGTATATACTACCTGCCCACTAGTCACTTAGTAGCCATCTTGGTCATAAGAACAACTCTTGTGATACCATAGTGCTTATGTTCAAGTAACCCTTATTTCACTTAATAATTGTCCCATAGTACAAGAGTAGTGATACTGGCAACTCAGATATGCCAAAGAGAAGCCATAAACCGCTTCCTTTAAGTAAAAAAGTGAAAGTTCTTGACTTAGGAAAAAATAAATCATATGTTGAGTTTGCTAAGATCTATAGTAACTTATTGTTGTTAATATCTTATCAGGTCTAATTTATAAATTAAGGTTTATCGTGGGTATGTATGCATAGGGCAAAAACAGTATATATAGGACATGGTACTATCTGTGGTTTCAGGCATCCACTGAGGGTTTTGGAACATATCCTGTATGGATAAGGGGGATTACTGTATCTCTTCTTAACTCTACATTTGATGACATCAGTGGTTAGAAACTAACCATGGTGGGAGTCTTTATGCCATAGAGGTTGGCAAATGTTAGAAAATAGGGTTTTTTTTAATGTCCCCAGAAAGCTAGTGGTTTTATCTTTACCAGCATGTCACTGCATATCATGGTGCTTGTGTGAAGAGTTCCTCTAGGTTATAGAAGTAGAATTCTTATTTTTTAAATTATTTTTATTTATTTTTATTTTTTTGAGTGGTGCTGGGGATTGAACCCAGGGCCTTGTGCATGCTAGGCAGGCCTTCTACCAACTGAGCTATATCCCCAGCCCAGAAGTAGAATTTTTAAATTTTAGGGTATTGTGTTAGTCAGCTTTCCATTACTGTAACAAAATGCCTAAGATAATCACCTCAGAAGAAAGGTTTATCTTGGTTCACAGTTTTGGAGGTTTCAGTTCATGGTTGGTAGATGCATTGCTTTTGGACGTGTCACAAGTCAACCCATCATGGTGGGAAGCTCACAGTGGAGCAAAGTTCTTCATCTCATGGTGGCCAGGACAAAAGAGAGGAAGTGTCAGGCATGGTGGTGCATGCCTGTGATCCCAACGACTTGGGAGGTTGAGGCAGGAGAATCACAAGTTCTAGGCCAGCTTAGGCAACTCAGTGTGACCCTGTTCCAAAATAAAAAGGACTGAATGATCTTAGGTTCAATCCCTAGTCCTGAAAAAAGAGAGTACAACAAAAATAAAAGAAAGAAAGAAAGTGAAAGAGATGAGGGTCTTATAACCCCCTTCAAAGGCACACTCTCAATGACCTAAGACCTCCCGTTATGCCCCACCTCTTAAAGTTCCCATCACCTCCCAATAGTACCACACTGGAGAAGAAGACTTTAATACATGGGCCTTTGTGGGACATTCCAGATCCAAACTTCAGAAGGTATTAATGTTTTGATTTTCCTGTATGTTGTCAGATTGTCCTGGAAAGTATTTTTACCATTTTATATTCCTGTTACCAATTGTGAATGTTCATTTTTTCCAAAGTCTCACCAATGCCTGGTTTTTATTTTTGTCAGAATGAGGAATCCGGCAAAAATGGACAAAAATCTGTCTGAAATGGTAACATTGTTTTGGTTTTGTTCCTACCAGTCTTATTGGGATATAATTGACATATAACAGAATGCACATATTTGAAGTGTACAAATTAAGTTTTAGCATGTGTACCCATGAAACCATCACCATTATCCAGACAAGCATATTTGTCATTCCAGCAAGTTTCCTTGTGCCCCTATGTTGTCTTTCTGTCTTAGTCTGTTGGGCTACTATAACAAAAATATTGTAGAGTAGGCAGCTTAGAAACAACCTAATTTTATTTCTCACAGTTCTGAAGGCTGGGAAGTCTAAGATCAAGGCATCGGCAACCTGTGTCTGATGAGGGCCCATTCCTCCTAGAGGTTGCCCTTCTCATTTTGGTTGGACATGGTCAAAGGGATTAATTCATTCTGGTTTTATCCATGATAGTTATATCATGCTGGTGGAATTATGTCCTCATTATCATCTTTATTTGGAGATTACAAGTGATTTAATGAGATGCATATTGGAACTAAATTGACAAGAGGTAGGCTTTTGATGGTTAGACTTTCGTTTTGTTTGTGGGTTTGCACAGTAATGGAGATCAAACCCAGAGACTCAGGAATGCTAGGCAAGCCCTCTACCACTGAGCTACATTCCCAGCCTGATGGTTGGTTTTTAGGTGTCAACTAGATTGAGTTAAGGGATACTGGGAGCTAGTAAGACACTATTTCTGGGTGTGTCTGTGAGGGTGCTTATGGACAAATAGGCATTTGAATCAGTGGACTGAGTAGGGAACATACATTTTCACCAATGAGGGTGGACCTCATACAATCAATTGAGAGCCTGAATAAACCAAAAAAGACATAAGAAACTCCCAAACTCTCAAGCCTTTGGTTTTGAACTGAGAGTTACCATAATTGCATCCCCTGCTTCTCAGGCCAGGGTTCAATGCTGAATAACTTTCCTGGGTCTCCAGCTTGCAGATCTGAAATATCATGGAACTTGTAGGCCTCCATAATCACATGAGCCAATTTTCATAATGAATTGTTTTATATATCTATATGTATATCCTATAGGTTCCATTTTTCTGGAGAACCCTGACTATCATACCCTCAAGATCTCCTATTTATCTGCTGGGAGGAGATATATGAGATAGAAGACAGTGGAGGAATACCTTTTTATTATAATTATTTATTCACATAAATTGTATAAGTTAATGGGTTTCACTCTGACATTTCCATACATGTATATATGAGGAATATCTTTAAAGTCCTGGAATTCCATATCTAGTGAAAATATCTTTCAAAATAAAAGATTTTTTTTTATATACAAAACCTGAAAGAATTTATTACCAGCAAATCTGCACTACAAGAAATGTTGTAGTCCTCTAGGCAGAAGGGAAATGATACCAGATGAAAATATAGATCTATTCAAAGGAATAAAAATGATAAATGATATGTATAATGATGGACATATATTAGTTTGCTACTGCTGCTATAAAAACTAACTATAAATGTAGAGGATTAAAACAACACAAATTTCTTATTTTACAGTTCTGTAGATTGAAAGTCTGACACAGTCTCACTAAGCTAAAATCAAGGTATTGGCAAGGCAGTGTTCTTTTCTAGAGGCTCTAAAGAAGAATCTATTTCCTTGCTTGCTATCTCTTAGAGTTCTCTGGTTCTTGCACATGACCTCCTATCTCTTAGAATTCTTTCCCTAAGACTCACTCTTTTAGTCCCCTCTTCCTTTTTTTTTTTTTTTTTTTTTTTTTTTTTGTCAATACTGGGGTTGAAATCAGGGTTGCTCTATCTCTGAGCTACAAACCCAGCCCTTTTTGAAATTTTTTAAATTTTGAGACCAGGTCCTGCTAAGTTACCCAGGCTGGCCTAGAAATTTTGATCCTTCTGCCTCAGCCTCCAAAGTAGATGGGATTACAGGCATGTGCCACCATACCCGGCTCCCCTCTTCTACTTTTAAGACTCTGCCTACCACAGTGGTAAACATGAAAGACTTTTAAAATTATTATTTAAATACCTTGAAAAGATAATTGACTGTTTAAGGCAAAAATAAAAACAATATACCATGGGGTTTATAAGATAAAATACATGGCAATGATAGCACAAAGGCCTGAGGGGAGAAGGTATCACAATACCATACCTTAAACTATACTCCAGAGCAATAGTAACAAAAACAATATGTTACTGGCACCAAAATAGGCAGATAAACCAATGGTACAGGATAGAAGATACAAAGAAAAACCCACTTTAATACAGTTATCTCATACTAGACTGATTTAGTCAGTTTTTTCACTGCTATGACTAAAAGGACCCAACCAGCACAATTATAGAGGAGGAAGAGTTTATTTGAGGGCTCAGGGTTTCAGAGGTCTTAGTCCATAGAAGGCCAGCTCCATTCCTTGGGGCTCGAAGTAAGGCAGAACATCATGGCAGAAGAGTGTGGCAGAGAGAAGCAGCTCACATCATCAGGAAGCAGAGAGAGAGAGAGAGTCTCCACTCTCCAGATACAAAATATATGCCCCAAAGTGACACCCCAATTCCAATCTCCTCCAGCCACACCCTACCACTTCAGTTACCACTCAGTTAATCCCTATCGGGGGATTAAATCACTGATTGGGTTAAGATTTTACAACCCAATCATTTCTCCTCTGAACCTTCTTGCATTGTCTCACATGTGAGCTTTTGGGGGACACCTCACATCCAAACCACAATACTAGACAAAGGTGCCAAAACCATACAATGGAGAAAAGAAAGCCTCTTCAATGAATGGTGCTAGGAAAACTGGAAATTCATATGCAGCAAAATGAAATTAAAACTCTATCTCTCACCCTGCACAAAACTCAACTCAAAATGGATCAAGGACCTAGGAATTAGACCAGAGACCCTGCACCAAAGAGAAGAAAAAGCAGGCCCAAATCTTCATCATGTCAGCTTAGGACCAGACTTCCTTAACAAGACTCCCAAAGCACAAGAAATAAAAGCAAGAATCAATAAATGGATGGATTCCTCTCAGCAAAGGAAACAATCAATAATGTGAAGAGAGAGCCTACAGAATGGGAGAAAATCTTTCCCACATGCACCTCAGATGGAGCACTAATCTCCAGAATTTATAAAGAACTCAAAAACTTACCACCAAAAATACAAATAACTCAATCAATAAATGGGCTAAGGAAATGAACAGACACTTCACAGAAGAAGATATACAATCGATCAACAAATACATGAAAAAATGTTCAACATCTCTAGTAATTAGAGAAATGCAAATCAAAACTACCCTAAGATTTCATCTCACCCCAATTAGAATGGCTATTATCAAGATTAAGAGCAACAATAGGTATTGGTAAGGATGTGAGGAAAAAGGTACACTCATACATTGCTAGTGGAGTTGCAATTGGTGGAGCCACTCTGGAAAGCATAATGGAGATTTCTCAGAAAACTTGGAATAGACCCACCATTTGACCCAGTTATTCCACTCCTTGGCCTATACCCAAAGGACTTAAAATCAGCATGCTACAGTGATACAGTCACATCAATGTTTATAGCAGTTCAATTCACAATAGCTAGATTATGGAACCAACTTAAATGCCCTTCAGTAGATGAATAGATAAAGAAACAATGGAATATTACTCAGCCATAAAGAATAAAATCATGAAATTTGCAGGTAAACGGATGGAGTTGGAGAATATCATGCTAAGTGAAATAAGCCAATCCCAAAAAAACAAAGGCCAAACGTTTTCTCTGATAAATGGATGTTAATACATAATTGAGGGTGGGGGGGGGTAAGGGAAGAATGAAGGAACTTTGGATTGTGCAGAGGGAAATGAGAGGAGGGAATGGGGCAGAGGGTGGGAAAGATGGTGGAAAACAAAATAAACTTTTCCTCCTCTATAAAAAGAAATGTAAAATAAAGTTCTAGAATTAAATGCAATATTGAATATTTAACACAATATTGATGGTTGTTAGTCAATTTTTTTGTTACTGGGACAAATACCTGGCATAATCCATTTATAAAGAGAAAAGTTTTATTTTGGCTCACAGTTTTGGAGATCCCAGTCCAAGATTGGTTGGCCCTATTGCTGCACATTATGGTGGTAGGGTGTGGTGGAGCAAAGCTGTTCACTTTAGAGATGGTGATGTAGCTCAGTGGTAGAGCACTTGCCTAGTATGTTCAAGGTTCTGGGTTTGATCTTCAGCACAACTGGGAGTGGGGAACTGTTTAACTCATGGACAGGATATAGGAAAAAAAGAAAAAGGAAAAGAGGAAGAGGCCATGATCCCCAAATCCCCTTCAAGGGCATGCCACCAACCACCTAAGCTCCATCTCTTATTGTTTCCACCACCTTCCCACTACCTTGGTCCCACAGACTAGGGACCAAGTCTTTATCACATGGACCTTTGGGGAACATTTCAGTTCCAAACTATAGCAAGGGTAGACTATAATAAGTTAAAGATGTTTCCAATTTTAGCTATTACAAGAAATGTTGGGCTGGGCATATAACAGTAGTAGAGTGCATGCCAGTTTATTTGCAGTCCTGGATTCAATCCCACCATTGCCATCATCACCACCACCCAAAAAAAGAAAAGAAAAAGAAAAAGAAAAACATGTACATCCTTTCCCATGTTCCTCTGTACGTATGAATGAAAACTTCTTTGGTGTTCTATTGATGAAAGAAATCTGTGAGGTCAAAAAGCATGTACTTATTCAACTTCACGAGAACTTGCCAAACTGATTGTATTCATTTACATTTTTACTAGCAATGGGTGACAATTCCCATTTTATCATAATTGTACTTGGTGTTGTCACATTGTTTGACTTCTGTCAACCATATAGGATGAAAATGATATTTTATTTTTTATATTGAGCATCTTTTTGTATCCTTTCACATGTTTGTTGATCATCCAGCTTTCCTCATCTGTGAAAGGTCTATTACCCATTTTTTTTAATAGGAAGTCTTTATATATCTGTATACTAATCCTCAGTCAGTTATATAGATTTTGAATATCTTTTTCTTAGTCTCTGACTTGTTTTTTCCATTTTGTTTATGTTTTTATTTTTGCTAGATTTGAATTTTTATTACTATTGGGCATTTTTTGGTGCTAGGAATTGAACTCAGGGCATTGTACATACTAAGCATGTGCTCTACCAGAGCTGCATCTCCAGCCCCTTTAAGAATGTTTAATTCAATCAAATTTATTACTCTTTTATTTGGCAATTTGTATTTTTTATATCTTGCTGAAGAAACCTTATATTTTCTTTCAAAAGTTTAAAAAGGTTTTCTTCTTAAACTTAACCTTTCAATTCACCTGGAATCCATTTTAATTTAAGGATCAAACTGTTTTTCCATTTGCCTCAGCTGCTGTAGTATCAGGCCATGCTTTCCCTGTTGATTTATAATGCCACATCTGCTACATATCAAATTTCCATAATTGTCTGTGTCTGTTTCTGAATTTTTCATTATATTCTCTCAATCTATTTATCTATCTCTGAACTATTAGCACAGTGGTTTATTTCATTGTAGTTCTGCAATAAGTCTTAATGACAGGCAGATCTCACCTCCTTGTTCTGCTTCAGGAGATTCTTCACCATAGAATTTCTTCATGTGGCGGAAAGATTGATTTTACCATTGTGGGTAAGATTGGAACTAACTTGCTAAAAGGCACTAATCAGTTCCCACCACACTTGAAAAAAAGTCTATAAATTCCTTACCCTGTGAGCTATACCTGATATCTTCCATCTTACAACCTCTAATCTTTCACCTGAGTTTTAGAATTTGCTTGTCAAATTCCAAGAAGACTCATGTTTAGTTTTTGTTTGGAATTGTATTCCCCTTGTAGATTTCATGTATTCTCCAATGCCAAAAATCATAAGACACATCATTACTGTATGTACTACTATGAAAGAAAAATTGCTGCCCCTTAAATTGTGACATAGCACTTAATCACTCATTTGCTATTTTATACTTATTTAAAAGACTCCTTTAAATTTATTTAGTTGCACACTTTTATCATATATTTTTCTTATGTGTCCATAATAAATGAAAACATAATTGAAGTAAATTGGTTAAGATACCCCTAAAATGTCTTGACATTTTGAGTCTGATTTCTTTGAATCACTGTAAAACTTCAATATCCCTGCTTTTCCAAACAACAATAGCTTTTGTGCCATGAAGGACATTGGTAATGTAGTATTTATTATAAGAACAGCCCAACCACTGCTATCTCTGAAATATTCTTCTTAGTCACAGTACTAAAAATTAATTCAGCTTCACCTAACTGTGGGTATCTTCTGTCTTAGGACCTATGAAGCTCATGATTGTTCTTTGTAAGAAAATATGCAATTCCAGTCACTGTTCTAATAACAGGGATTTGCTTCCTTGATATCAATTTTATGCCTGTTGCTCTGTTTCTGCGCTCTTTTCATTTTAGTACTAAATCATAGTATTTTCATTTTAAGACATTTTCAACAGCCATTAAACACATAGTCCAAATGCATGTAACTCAATTGAAGTGACAAGAATATGAACAATTCTTACCAAAAGTTTACCCAGACGCAGGCAATGACAGCCACATCATCTACCCTGGAGGAAAAGATGTAAGAAACCATTGGTTGTAAAGCATAACCCATTTTTAGAGCTGGTTTAAAAAATGTTTCTAATTGTAGCAGAACTGTCTTTTAAAAATGAATTTACATAATTCTTGGATATCATAAATGGAAATAATGTGGTTTTTTTCTTTACATGATTTTTATATTTTTTCCTATCATTTTTTCTATATAAATGCTATATTTTATACAACTGCATTTTATAATTGATTATTGGGTTTAAGAATATTATTTTTGTTTTATAGATTTTTGTATTCAGCACCCTACTAAATGAATTCCTTAAATTTCTTTAGATTTCCTATGTAGACAAATCATGTTATCTACAAATAACAGCACTATGTCTCTTCCTTGGCAATCTATGCTTCCTAATTACTTTTCCTTTCTTGTTTCATTATCTAGGACAACTAATACAATTTGGAATAGATGTGGTTGTAATGGGTGTATCTGTCTTGTTTAAAAAGTTAATACTTCTTGAGTTTCACTATCAAACAGGAAGTTTGCTCTAGGGTTTTTTTGGAGTCCATTTTCTAGTTAAAGGCCATTTCCTTATATTTCTATTTTACTGTAAGTTTTAAATCTGAATTAGTGTTGAATTTTAATCATGTCTCTTTTATCTACTAACATTACCATATGGTTCTTCTAATCTGTTACTGTGGTGAGTTCTGTTAATAGAATTTTCTGATTTTAAACAACCTTTGTATTCCTGGAATAAACCCTACCTAGTCATATCATATTACTTCTTTATTCAAGATTGCATTTAGGTTGCTATCATTCTATTTAGGAATTTTGGAATCCACAATTAGATGTAAGCTTAGCCTATAATTTTTCTTGTACCTCATAAAATAAAGTAGATCTCTGTTTTTCCATTCTCTGGTACTGCTTGCATAAATGAAGCTTGGGAATTTTATAAAATTCACTTGCAAAATTATCTTAACCTAGGACTTTGGTGATATATTTTATTACCAATTAAATTTCTATTCATAGTTAATAGTCTGCTCACATTTTCGACTTCTTGAATGAAGGTTGGAGATAACAAACACACATACACATATGTGTATGTTTTTTTTTTTTTTTACTTACCCATTTTATATGTTCTTTAATTTATTAGGAGAAATTCATTAAGTGTCATTTTATCATTTCTAAATTTCTATAGTAGTTTATTAATAATTGCTTTTTATTCCTAATTTCCTTTCACTCATTTTGTTGTCTGATCAGTCTTGCTAGGTTATTTGTTAATTTGCAAAGAAAATTTTCCATAAGTATTTTTAAAAGTGTCTCTTTTTTTCCTAGGAATTTATTTAGTTATTTTCAGTAACTTTATTAATGTTCTCTCATTTAAAAAGTAATATCCCCCCAGCACCAAAAAAAAAGTAATATCTGCTCTATATTTTAAGATTTCAAAGGTAACTAATGTGTTGAATGTAGCAAGTGACCTATTTGCTTATTTATTATTAGTTTCAAAATATTATTTTACAGTACATTATTGTATTACAATTTGCTATTACATTGTATGGTGGTTCCTTTTTCAAATAAAGATATTTTACTTATAACAGGAAATTATTAACTTTGATGATAGTAATTTAAACCCGAACAAAATAAATGAATTTGTTAACTGTTATTTGAGCTACAGACATTAACCTCTGATCTGCCCTACACATTATACTCAGGATGAATCTTGCTATATGGGTAAGCATTTAACTCTGCTGTTTTAACTTGCAATCGTGTATATTGAGTCTTTTTCCTTCTTTTTTTTTTTCTTGAATTAATGACAGCTCACATTTCACCCTTAAATATATTGGTTTTGCATTTAATCAATTTTATTTTTTAATGTAACTACTTTTGTTTCATTTTCAAAATATTTGGATTTCTCTTTTCAGGTTTCAGAGTCTCAACACTCTGTGCAGACATCTGTCCTAGTTCCTCCAAAGCAAAGGTCTCAGGTCTTCTTGTTGATGACTCTCCAGCCTCCAGCATAATGCCTGGACCATGAAAGACAATGACATTATTGATAGCCATCATTTATCCAGCACTTGCTGTATTCTAGGCTTTGTGCCAAGTGTTTTGCATGCATTATCAAAAATTTTTTTTGTTTCTTTGGTTGTTTTTATTTTGAAGTATGGTCTTGCTATATTGCCCAGGCTGGTCTCAAACTCTTGGACTCAAGTGATTCTCCCACATCAGCCTCCCAAACACTGGAACTGTAGGCATATGTCACTGGACCCAGCTTTCAGAATTTGTTGAAAAAAACAACAATTTCTTTTCAAAAAACCAGGCTCTAAGAAACCCAGAATAGCTAAAGCAATCCTTAGCAGGAAGAGTGAAGCAGCGGGTATCGCAATACCAGACCTTCAACTATACTACAAAGCAATAGTAACAAAAAAGGCATGGTATTGGCACCAAAATAGACAGGTAGATCAATGGTACAGAATAGAGGACATGGACACAAACCCAAATAAATACAATTTTCTCATACTAGACAAAGGTGCCAAAAATATGCAATGGAGAAAAGATAGCCTCTTCAACAAATGGTGCTGGGAAAACTGGAAATCCACATGCAGCAGAATGAAACTAAACCCCTATCTCTCACCCTGCACAAAACTCAACTCAAAATGGATCAAGGACCTTGAAATCAGACCAGAGACCCTGCATCTTATAGAAGAAAAAGTAGGTCCAAATCTTCAACATGTCAGCTTAGGATCAGACTTCCTTAACAGGACTCCCATAGCACAAGAAATGAAAACAAGAATCAATAACTGGGATAGATTCAAACTAAAAAGCTTTCTCTCAGCAAAGGAAACTATCAGCAATGCGAAGAGAGAACCTACAGAGTGGGAGAAAATCTTTGCCACTCATATTTCAGATAGAGCACTAATTTCCAGAATCTATAAAGAACTCAAAAAACTCTACACCAAGAATACAAATAACCCACTCAACAAATGGGCTAAGGAAATGAACAAACACTTCACAGAAGAAGATGTGCAAGCAATCAACAGATATATGAAAAAATGTTCAACATCTCTAGGAATAAGAGAAATGCAAATCAAAACTACACTAAGATTCCATCTCACCCCAATTAGAATGGCGATTATCAAGAATACAAGCAACAATAGGTGTTGGAGAGGATGTGGGGAAAAAGGTATACTCATACATTGCCGGTGGGGCTGCAAATTAGTGCAGCCACTCTGGAAAGCAGTATGGAGATTCCTCAGAAAACTTGGAATGGAATCACTATTTGACCCAGCTATCCCACTCCTTGGCCTATACCCAAAGGACTTAAAATCAGCATACTACAGAGATACAGCCACAACAATGTTCAGAGCTGCTCAATTCACAATAGCCAGATTGTGGAACCAACCTAGATGCCCTTCACTTGATGAATGGATAAAGAAACTGTGGTATATATATATACAATGGAATATTACTCTGCCATGAAGAATGATAAAATTATGGCATTTGCAGGCAAATGGATGAAATTGGAGAATATCATGCTAAGTGAGATAAGCCAATCTCAAAAAACCAAAGGACTAATGATCTCGCTGATAAGCAGATGATGACACATAATGGGGGATGGGAGGGGCATAAGAATGGAGGAAGGAGGGACTGTATAGAGGGAAAAGAGGGGTGGGAGGGGGTGGGGGGAAGGAAAAAATAACAGAATGAATCAAACACCATTACCCTATGTAAATGTATGATTACACAAATGGTATGCCTGGACTTCATGTACAAACAGAGAAACAACATGTATCCCATTTGTTTACAATAAAAATAAATTTTAAAAAAATCAGGCTCTTGCTGGACATATGTTGCACACTTGCAATCCCAGCAACTCAGGAGGCTGAGGCAGGAGGATTGCAAGTCCAAAGTCAGCTTTAGAAACTTGGTGAGACCTTTCTCAAAAGAAAAAATACAAAGGACTGGGGATGCACCTCAGTTGTAAAGCACCCCTGCCTTCAATCCCCAGTGCCAAATAAATAAATAAATAAAATCACGCTCTCAAAGCTAAAACTAGATTGGTAGTTGCTAGGTCTGTGGGAAGGGAAAATGGGGGGAAAATGGGGAGCTGTTTAATGAGTTTAGAGTTTCAGTTTTACTAGATGAAAATGTTCTAGAGATCTGTGGTAAAACAATGTGAATATAATTTATGCTACTGTACCGTGTGCTGAAAAATGACTAGGGATCTGGCAGTCTAGGGTAACGGTAGAGTGCTTGCCTAGCATGCTTGAGGCCCTGGATTCCATCTCTAATACCAACCAACCAACCAACAAACAAATCTCAATCTAAAAATATAAAAACTATACAACAACAATAAACAATTAGGAGGGTAAATTTTTTCTGTAAGTCTGTAACTCAACAAAAATATTTGTTTTTAAATTAGGTCCTCTTAGAACTAAAAGGAACTATCACCTCACAACTGTTAGCATGACCATTATTAAGAAAACAAAAGATAACACGTGTTGGTGAGGAGGTGGAGAAATTAGAATCCTGTTGTCAGTGGGAAATGTAAAATTGTGCAGCTACTAAGGAAAACAGCATGGGGGTTCCTCAAAAAATTAAAAATAGGACTACCCTATGATCCATCAATCCCATTTCGAGGTATATAGTTAGCCTTCATTATCCACAGGTTTCATATCCAGGGATTTCAGGAAACTTGGACTGAATATATTTGAAAAAAATGTATATGTACTGAACGCATACAGACCTTTTTTCTTATTATTCTATAAACAATTCAGCATAGCAATTATTCACAAATAATTTACATTTTTAAAAATTTTTGGATGCTGTGCATTGAACCCAGGGACTTGTGCATGCTAAGTACTCTACCACCAAGCTACATCTCCAGACCCTATATTACATTTAAATTGTATGACATAATAAAAGTAATTTAGAAATGATTTAAAGCACATGGGAGGATGTGCCTAGGTTCTATGCATATAGTATGCTGTTTTTATAAGAGGGACTTGAGTGTTTGCAGATTTTGGTGTCTGTGGTGGTCCTGAAACCAATTCCCCAGGGGTATTGAGGGATAGAAAGCAGAGTCTCAAAGATGTATTTGCATACCTATGTTCACTGCAGCATTAATTACAATAGTTAAAGAGGTAGAAGCAATCCAAATGTCCATTGACGAATGGATAAAGAAAATGTAGCACATGTATACAATGGAATACTATTCATCCTTATAAAAGGAAGCAAATTCTGACACATGCTACAATATAGATGAACCTTAAGGACATGATGTAAAGTTAAATAAGACAGACACAAAAAGACATACACTGTATGATTCCACTTACAGAAAATATTTAGAGCCGTCAAATTCTTACACAAAACAGATTGTTGCCAGGATGTTGAGGGAAAATGGGGAGGTGCTTAAATGAATATAGAGTTTCAGTTTGGTAAGATGATAGAAGATCTAGAGATCAGTTGTGCAACAATGTCAATACACTTAACAGTACTGAACTGTAAACTTAGAAATGGTTAAGATGGTAAGTTTTATGGTATGTGGTTTTTTCAACCACAATGCAAAATGAAAAAAAATTAAATCAGGCCCTCTCATTCTGGGAATTAAGACACTAAGACTCAGGTTACAAGGCTTATTCAAGGGCCAAGAACCAACTCTGAAGTGCTGATCTGAGACCTGAGGGTGTTCAAAGAAAGACCAAAGAAAGATTTTTTATTGACTTTAAATTTGATTTTATTTTTCTTAGAATTTAACAAAATGAAGCAAGTACTAAAAATTTCCTCCTCTTAAAGGGGGAAGTATACATTTTTATTCTTATTCTTTAGTCAACATGACATAAAGATTTATCTTCCTAAAATGATTCACCCTGGATAAAGGCAAAATATGAATATTTCAAAAACCAACATTCATTTTCAAATACAGTAATAGGACAAAAATGAATGGATGAGATAATTTAAAATCTTTAAGTACCCTGAATTGTGATTTTAAAAAAATCTAATAAACCAGCTGATATAGAATGTGTAAGCAGTGGTATAAAAGTAGAAATGTTCTACTCTATTAGGACTTTAATCTCTCTCAGTTTATATTGGCCTCTCCCCACTGACTGCAAAGAATTCCTTCTTTCTACTCTTTCCCTCAATGAACTTTTCTAACTCATTTTCCTCCTTTCATCTTAAGAGTCTCTGTAGCTTGTCTTTTTTCAATAGTTTCTACTCTGAGAGATAAAGAGACTAATTCATAACGCATTACAGTAGGTTGATTAATGGCCACTGAAAGATATCAAGTGCTAATCCCTGGAATTTGTAAATGTTTTCTAATTTGGAGAAATAATCTTTGTAAATGTGATTAAATTAAGGATGTTGAGATGAGGTAATAACCCTGGATTATCGCAAGTGTCCTTATAAGCAAGATCTAACAGGAAACAACGCAGATACAAAGGAGAAGGTGATATGAAGACAATGTGAAGACAAGGCAGATGTTGGAATGGTGCAGCCACCAGAAGCTGGAAGAGGCAGGGAGCAGAGTCTCTGAATCTCCCCACCAAGAGAGCATGGCCTTGCCAGATTTCAGACTTCCAGTCTCCAGAACTGTGAGAGAATAGATTTCTGTTGTTTAAGCCATCAGGTCTGTGGCAATCTAATACAGCAGCTTCAGGACGCTAATGAAGGTATATTCATGTGTGCCACCCATATTTTTTATGTTCACTGAAGTAGACTACACGTAAGTGATAGAAAAGAATATCTATAAGATAATTTATAAAACATCTTCATGGCTAGAGGGGAAATCCAGTGGAAATTCAAGATCAAAACATTAAAACTCAACACATAAGGTCAAAAAAATGCATTTCCCCTGATCTTGCAAAAGTTCCTCTTTGTTTTAAACCACAGGAGTTGTCCTTAGAACAAAACTCTGTGAAGAAAACACACTATGGCTTGAATCCACTGGGATCAGACAACAAAAGACATGGATTAGTAGCCAGAGGATTACTGCAGACTCCAGAGTTGTAATTATCGATAGAATTTCTAATGCCAAGTGCCAACCTTGGCTGGATCCTGAGCTTATGGGCTGGGCTGCATGCCTACTCTCAGGGCCTGTGGAACTAACCCAGAAGTATTGAGCCCATTAAGGTTGGCCTCCATGTTCTCTGGCCCCATTTTACTGTTCTGGAGTAAGGAGTCCAGCCTTTCCTGAAGTAGGCATAGATAATGACCCCAAAAGGTCAGAGACAACTAAGGTCTAGGGTTGCCAGATTTAGCAAGTAAAAATATAGAGGACACTATTCAATTTGAACTTCAGATAAAGAATGAAAAAGAAAGTTTAGTATGGTATGTCCAACGAAATATTTGGAATATATTTATGCTAAAAATAGTATTTGTTATTCACATGAAATTCAAGTTTAACAGTCTGTTTTAAGAAGGAAAATCACAACTCTAATGAGGAACAACCCCTGCTTTTTCAGAGTGTAAGCTCAGGTCCGTTTGTGGGGACAGATAAAATAAGTGCAAACAATTGTGGGATGGGCCATAGGCTGTCTTGAGATAGGTACCATTCAAATATTAAAGACCCACTAAGAGTTTAATTCTCCCTGGAAACATGATGAAAGTTAGGGGAGGCTGCAGCCTTAGAAGAATGAGGAAGATCTGGGCCAGCAGAGATATGAGGAGGTGGTATAGAGGTCCTTCAGGCAGTGAGGTCAACCTGAGCTGAGCAGAGAAGTGGGAACCAGTATTGAGAAATTAACAGATGGCCTCAAAGATGACAGATAGGGAGAGATGAGGTCCAACAGCCACTAAGGATGTTAATTTTGGGCCTCGGTAGACTAAGGTGAATAAAGACTCCGCCAATTTCCCACAAGACCTAAGGCTTCTGATGTCATGGAAGAGGCAACATGTCCATGAAACAATGGAGTTTCCACTCTCTTAACAGATGTGGTACATTTACTATACAAGGCATTAAGACTGTTTACCAACTCAAGGCTGGAAATAAAACAATCCACTTTGGGTGTAGGGTGGTTAAGAAGAAGGAATCTTTTTGTTACAGAAGAAATCTCTGAATTGAGTGTCCCACTCCATAGGCGTTGGAAGAGGAAAATAGGTAAGGAATGAACTGGAACAACAGAAGCAGTCATTCTGAGTCCAAACAGCTCGCCGCGCAGCTTCTCCTCTGGCAATCGCCTGTAGCTCTGGTGCAGTCGCTCCGAATCCAAGTGGCCACGCTCCTCCTCCTCCTCCTCAGGGCAGGCCCCGGTGTCCTGAGTCCACACAGCTCTCCTCGCCACTCTTCCCCTGGGCAGCCGCCGGAGCCCCAGTGGCTGCTCCGAGTCCCAGCGCTGTGCCGAGCGGCCTCCTTTACGGTGCTCCCAGCTGTCCGAGTTCACTGCTCCAGCGGGGGGAGGGGCGTCTCGCCGGCAGCTCTACTTCACAAAGTTTCCTGCGTTCCGGGACCCCCGTCCCATCCGGGATGCCCCCCCAGGGGGTGAGAGTCACCCGGCTGCTTTGAGTTGGTCCCAAGCGTCTCAATATCTCCTCTTTTGAATCCTGAGTCCTGGAGCAACATGAAATGCAGCCACCCTCTAGGCCACCATCTTGAAACCTCAATCAAAATTATTCTAAGATTTCATGTCACTCCAGTCAGAATGGCAATTATCAGGAATACAAGCAAAAAGAAATGTTAGGATGTTAGGTTAGGAGTGGGGGAAAAGGTACACTCATATATTGCAGGTGGGACTGCAAATTGGTGCAAGCATTATGTAAAGTGGTATCTGAACTGGAACAACAAATCATTTTCCAGTTGTGATAAGGATACTTGTGGACAAAAAGGTTGGGAAAAGAGGCTGGTACTAAGAGTGGGACAAGAAAGGAATTGGAGGGTTATTGTTGACTCCTAGACTTATTAAAGGACTTCTTTTTTTTTTAATTTTTAGATATCGATAGACCTTTATTTTATTCATTTATTTATATGTGGTGCTGAGAATCAAACCCAGTGCCTCACACATGCTAGGCAAGTGCTCCACCACCAAGCCACAACCCCAGCCCCATTAAAGGACTTCTTAGGGGGCCATCACTTCTCTCCAGTGCCAGAGGAAAGGAACTGGGGATCTTGTACCTTGGTTCCCACCTCATATAGAATCTCTGCCTTACAAAGAAAGAACTATGGATGGGCTCTGTTTTGGGGAGTGTGGAGGTGGGTGGGGTGGAGGAGGGTACTGCCTATATGCTTCTATCTTTAAAGAGGAAGAACAAAGCTCCCGTTTTGAAATAACAGTTAAGGATGAGCTTTCAGAAGATTAAAAATCCATTGTTCAAGGGTGCTCAGCAGACTGCTCAATCTGGTGCAATCAGAAAACTACTTATTAATGCCTCCATTCTTTAGATTACAAAAAGTATATTTCATTGAAGGTAAGTTAGTAAACTATAATTATTTACTCAGAATTGAGGATTGTGTAATAGGCTTTCTTCATCAAAAATGCAGAGGGTTTTAGAAAGGAGATTAACAAATTTTGAGAGCCAGGCTGTGTTTATGTTCATTTTTCTTTAATAAAAAATACCAAACCTTTCTGAATATCATCCCAAAGTTCCATGATTATAATTTATGGCAACATTTGTGAACTCCTGAATAGCATACATCATTGTCAGATTATGTTTTCTCACTTCTGCACCATTTTCTGAGTGCCCATCCAGCCAGATACATATAAATCTTCATTTCTCATAGGGATGTACCAAGGAACATTCAGCACTAATGTATCATTTGTCCATGTCTTAGGTTAAAATTTATTTTAAATGAGTGGGTGTCTTGTTTGTATTGTCATTAGGGAGGCCATATGTTAGCATATATGTGGAAATGTTTTTATTTTTTAAGAGTTCAAAAAAAGGGTACCCCTCAAGAAGCATTAATTGCATATCCAAGTACAATATGAAAGAAAAACAATAACTTAAGTTCTAGCCATGCCAAATATCTATTAACTTTATTCCATTCATTTCCAACTTTAAGTTTAATGTCTAAAAGGAAAACCAAACAAAACAGAAACTAATTTTATTATACAGCTATACAATGTGTAATCTGTGCCTGAAAAGACTAGAGGTACCTGCATGTTCTGAGTATAACATCTCTATAAGTCTGATCAAATTATAATTTAGTCTAGTACAGCAGTTGGATCTCCAAATAATTTCCTTTTGTGTTAGTCAGCTTTCCATTGCTATGACAAAATACCTGAAATAAACAACTTAAAAGAGGAAAGATTTATTTTGTCTCATGGTTTCAGAGGCTTCAGTTCATGGTTGCTTGGCACCAATACTTTTGAGACTGTGGTGAAGTGGTACATTATGGTAGAAGCAAGTGGCAGAGAAACCTGTTCACCTCATGGCAGCCAGGAAGCAAAGAGGAAGAGAGGAGGGACCAGGGTCCCTTCTCCTTCAAGGGCACTTCCAGTGACTCAACTTCCTCCATCTAGGCCCCACCATTTTTTGTTTTGTTTTTATTAGTGCATTTTAGTTTTACATAAATGTGGGGTAGGCCCCAACTCTTAAAAGGTTCTACCACTTCTCAATAGTGCCGTCAGCTGGGTGCCAGCCTTTCACACTTGGCTATCGGGGGACATTTAAGATCCAGACCATACACCTTTCCATGTAGTTAAAAAATAAGAATTTTGTCCTAATATTGAGAAGTGCTCACTGTCCTTTGATTTAATAACTGGTTTTATCTTTGATACTACTTACGGATCGTGCAAGTGTATAATTTTCCCAAAGTAAAAGTTTCTTTTAAGTACAAAGTAATAAGCTTTTTTTGATAATGCACAAGTAGTTATTTTTCAGAAAACAGAGGGTCACTGCTTTGAAGATTTTTCAAATGCAGGTTCTCTAACTTATTGTTTGTTTATTTTTCTGGTGCTGGGGATGGAACCTAGGTCCTTGCACATGCTGAGCAAGTGATCTACCACTGAGCCACATCCCCAGCAGATTCTCTAATTCTTTTTGTAGTTCTCCCCTTTTAAAACATTTATTCTTTACCCTTTATTAAGAATTGATGCATCTGCTGCTTTAAAAACATTCTAAGGTCTTCTTGGGAATACATATATTATGCTCTCAAATCCTGAAATAGCTGTTCTGGAGTATAGAACAAAATCATTTAAGTTCTGAAGATGAACTCTCTAATTTCCTCAATTTTTACATGTTTTCAGTTCTTATGGGTTTCTGAGTATTATATTCTAACCCATGATTTTCCTTCCTCAGTGTATGAGATTGTAATATTATAGAGTTACAATCACTGCTAAGAAATATCTTTCCTATTAGGTCTTATCTTGAGCCTTTGAAATGCTGAGGCTAAGGTTCTTCTGGCTGTGTTAAAAGCCAGAAGGTTGTGGAGTAAAGGTAGAGGTTGGCACAAGAAGGAGTCTTCCATTTGTGCAGTTTTCAGTCACTTGTGTGTTGAAAAGATTAAAAACTTATAAAGCTCCAAATAGAATGCCTGCTTGTTGACCTAATTTAGAGAAATTAATGTTTCCAAAGGAATTTGCTCAAGAATATGCAGAACAGGTGGACCTGTAGTACTAGCTACTCTGGAGGCTGAGACAGGAGGATCACTTGAGTCCAGGAGTTCTGAGGCCAGCTTCAGTAACACAGCGAGAACCCCATTTCAAACAACAAAAAGTCCAGGCATGCCTATAATCCCAGTGGCTCAGGAGGCTAAGGCAGGAGGATCGAGAGTTCAAAGCCAGCCTCAGCAAATTAGCAAGGCCCTAAGCAACTCAGTGGGACCCTGTCTCAAAATAAAATATTTAAAAAAAGGGCTGAGAATGTGGCTCAGTGGTTGAGTGCCCCTGGGTCCAATCCCTGGTACGAAAAAAAAAAAAAAAAAAAAAAAAAAAGGACATGCAGATCTATGTCATTGGGATAGCTACCGCTGAGGACAGATTTGTTGTCCTTGTGTGGTTATACAATGGTTTATTCAATCAATTCCCTACTGACATGTGGACTGCTTCCAAATTTGTTTGTACAAATAATGTTGAATAAAAAACCTTATGCATAGATTACTTCAAATCCATTCACATGTAATTCACATTTGATTCACAGAAGGGGGGGTTTCTGGATCAAATTGCAAGTGCATTTTTGGTAGATACTATGCCCTAGCCACTGTTTTAGCACAGAAAACTCCTGGCTAGGATTTCTGTGTCAGTGTTCTTACCCCAATAGTGATGCTGGAGTACTGTGGCTTCTCAGAGGAATGACACTGGAGTTATCTCTGGAAGAACAGGCAGGCATGACCAACCAATGTGACACAGAGAACACATCCTACTTTCCTTTTCTGTTGCCCTTTTCCTCTGTCAGCATCACTCTCTTCAGGGGTTTTTGTGAGGCCCCAGAGCATGCTCCCCAGGGAACCCTGGTAATGCCCCCTCTATCCCTACCCTCTCTAGTGTGTCTTAGAAAGGTCTTCTCACTTCATCAAAAAGCATCTCTTACATTTCCCATGAGATCATCTCTGAAGATTTATAAATAATACACCACAAAGTTTTAATGACATCATATATTACTGAATGGGGATTTCAGTTAAACACTGCCTTACCCAAGGACCAACCCTAATGGTGGAAATTTCCATGCCCAAAGTAGGCCTACTGAAAAGTCTATAGGGAGTCTATTTTCTCATGCTCCATGCCTTCCTCTAGCACTCTTCTCTAACCATAGGCCTATACAAAGGAAGCATTGATTGTTTCTTTACTCTTATACTGAGAAAAATCCTCAATTGCCAAGTCTGGCACTAGAAATATGATCTGGTGCCTGATGAAAGAGTGGTCCCTTGTGCTCTCTTTTGAATAAACTCACCATAGCCGTATGATAAAACTATTACTCTGAGAGTTAATCTTATTAAGGGTTTGGAAGAATAGTGGAATGAATATGACTTAGCTTTCCTATGTACATATGTGAATCTTTCACAGTGAATCTCACCATTATGTACATCCACAAGACATTAATTTAAAAACATCCCATAAGCAAATAGCAGAAAGATCAGGAGGGTAGAAGGAAGGGAGTGGGGGAGGGGTGGGGAGGGAAAGGGGAAGTATGCAGGACTGAATTAGAGCAAATTATATTCCATGCTTTTATAATGAGGTCAAAATGAATCCTAAATGTTATGCATAACTAACAAGAATCAATGAAAAAGATCAATATGCCTATTTCACATATCTATAAAGCAGTAAACAATGCAAGTCCAATTGAGAAAACTATTAATGTTTGCAATGTAAACAAAATATAAATATGATTATGATATATCTAATAAAATATACATATGGAATCATTTAAATACAAAAAAAAGAGATTGAATTTGATGGCTGGTTAATCAGCAAATATTTCAGGGGCAAACTTCCATCTGAGAGACAGGAGCTAACAGATAAATCCATTCCCCTTTCTTTGTTGTCCTCACCCTCCACCTCCAACTTCCTTCTGCCTCCACCAGCCAGGGAAGTCCTGAGAGAGGGTTGACAGGGCTTCTTTGGAACGCACTCCCACAGACTGAGCAATCAATCTGCACTAAGAGGCAGCCAAGTTGCTAATGCACCATTGTATTGGTTCTCTGTCCTTCTCTGCTTCACATGCCAAGTAGGGTAACAGCAAATATGCCCTCTGCCTCAGCCTCTGCTTTTTGAGGAAATCAATCTAAGGCATAAAAAATAAAAAGAATGAGAAAAGCTATAGCAGCTACACTGGTTCTAATTAAGAAGCACTGACAGAAAGGAGCCAGACATTGGCAAGCATTGATTCAAAGTAGGATATAGCTCCGCATAGACTGGGAAAAGAACATAGGTAAGAAAAGCTTCTTAGACTAGGAAGCATCAACAATCCTTGTGTTAAAAACTGAGAGAAAAAATTCATATGTAAAAAAAAACACATAGTCAAAAGAAATATAACAAACAAAAATATGCAAATTATAGTTACATACAAAAGTTCTTAACAATTGAGAAGGAAAGAACAGAAAAATACCTAAGAGATATGATCAGAGGGTTAGTAGAAAAGAAAAGCAATGAATTTTAAATACATGAAAAAATGCTCAACTTCACTCATAATGAAGGAAATGCAAATCACAACTGCACTGAGATACTATTTCTTGTTTATCTGGCAAAAATTCAAGTTTCAAAATGCACTCTGTTGGTGAGACTGTGGGAACATAGGCACAGTTATTCATTGCTGGTGGGAGTGCAAAATGTTATAGCCCCTATAGAAGGGAATTTGGCATTATCTAGCAAAAAGGCAAATGCATTTAGAGTTTGATTCAGCAATCCTACTTCTAAGAATCAAAAGTAAATTACATCTGAACAGATTTGAAATAAAAAGCATAAGGTTATTTACTGAGCATTATTTATGCAAACAATCATTTGGAGCAATTCACACATCCATCAATGAGAACAGACTGAATAGATCACTGTACAGTCACACAAGGGGTATTATATTATCACTTTTTTTAAAAAGTATGAGAATCTCTATTAGTTTACGTGGCTGCTGTACCAAATTAATACAAACTTTATGGCTTCTCACAGTTCTGGAAGCCAAAAGTCCGAAATCAACATATCAGTAGAGATAGCTCTTTTTTTCTTTTCTTTTTTTCTTTCTTTCTTTCTCTTTCTTTTTTTTTCTTTTTTTTTTTTTTAACTAGTGATTGAACCTGGGATGCTCAACCACTGAGCCACATTCCCAGCTCTTTTATTTTTTATTCTGAGATAGGATGTCACTAAGTTGCTAAGGGCCTCACTAAGTTGCTGCGGCTGGCCTCGAACTTGTGATCCTCCTAATCTCAGCCTACAGAGCAACAGAGATTACAGAAGACTGCCATGGTGCCCAGGGGGATGGCTCCTTCTTGAGGCTTTGAAGGGGAAATTGTTTTATACTTTCCTCCATGCATCTGGTGACTGCCAATAATCCTTGATATTCTTTAGCTGGTAACTACAAACATTATGGCTTAATATTCTTTAGCTGGTAACTATTTTAATCTCTACCTCTATCTTCACATGGTCTTCCTCTCTGTGTCTCATAGCTCCTCTTTTCTTTTATAAAGACACTCGTGTTTAGATTTTGGGCTTGGCTCAATCCAGAATGATCTCATCTCAAGATTCTTATCTTTACATCTACAAAGACCCTTATTCCATGTAAGGTCACATTCTGAGGTACTAGATGGATGTATCTTCTGGGGGAAAATTAGAGCTACTACAGTCCCCATATACTGACATGGATTAATTTCCAGAATATATCACTAAGTTCAAAAAGCAAAATGTATAACATGTTTAAAATTTGTTTCTTTCTTTATTTTTTTTGAGACAAGTTCTTACTATGTTGCCCAAGCTATACTTAAACTCAAGATCCTCCTGCCTCAGTCTCCTGAGTAGCTGGGATTACAGGAGTGTGCACAGTGTTTGTAGTGTATTTGTGTGAGCAAGGAGAAAAAATAAGAATACATACACACATATGCATAAATTTACACATATGTATTTTCAAAAAGTATCCCTAGAATAAGCCAAAAACTAATCAAAATGGTGAACTCTGGGTATGGGGACAAAGGGCAAAGACAGGAATACAAAAGAGACTTCTGAATATACTTTTGTAAATATAGTTTTGGAATGAAAAGACAGGCATGCAGAATGGATTAAAAAGCAAGACTCAACTATATGTTGTTTGCAAGACACTCAACTTAAAGGCAAGAAAAACCATGGGCTGAAAGTAAAAAGATGGAAATTAATATGCCATGCGAAAGGAACCTGAAAACAAGCAGGAGCAGCTACTGTCCTATCCAACGAAGTACATGTCAAGCCAAAATTAATCAGAAGAGACAAAGAAAGTCACTTCATACTGGTAAAGGGAACAATCCAATAGGAAGATATAACAATAATAAATATGCCCCAAATGTTGGTGCACCTAATTACATAAAATAGACACTACTCAAATTAAAGACTCAGACCCCAGTAAAGTAACACTGGATGATTTTAACACACCTCTCTTACCAATAGATAGGTCATCCAAAATAAACTCAACAAAGACTCTCTATTTTTTTAACCTTCTTAAATTTGTTTTCTTCAGTTATACGTGACAGTAGAATGTATTTTGACATACCATACATACGTGGAGTATAACTTTCCACTTCTGTGATGGTACATGATGTGAAGTTACACTGCTCATGTATTCATATATGAACATCGGAAAGTTATGTCCAATTCATTATACTGCCTTTCCTATTCTCATCCCCACTTCCCCACACTCCGCCCTCTCCAATCTGGTGAACCACCCCGCAACCCTAGCCTATTGTGAGTCAGCAACCACATATCAGAAAAAACATCCAGCCTTTGTTTTGGGGGGATTGGCTTATTTCACTTAGCATGATAGTCTCCAGTTCCATCCATCTGCCTGCAAATGCTATAATTTCATTCTTCTTTATGGCTGAGTATATTCCATTGTGTATATATAGCATATTTGCTTTATCCATTCATCTGTTGAAGGACACCTAGGTTGGTCCCATAGTTTAGCTATTGTGAATTGAGCTGCTATAAATATTAATGTGGCCATGTCATTATAGTATGCTGATTTGAAGTTCTTTGGTTATCTCCTGAGGAGTGGAATAACTGGGTCAAATGGTGGTTCCATTTCAAGTTTCCTGAGGAATGTCCATACTGCTTTCCAAAGTTGATGCATCAACAATGTACAAGTGAATCTTTTCCCCCACATCCTCACTAACATTTATTATTACTTGTATTCTTGATAATTGCCATTCTGACTGGAGTGAGATGAAATCTCAATGTAGTTTTAATTTGTATTTCTCTAATTGCTAGTGATGTTGAACATTTTTTCATACATTTTTTGACAGATCATATTTCTTCTGTGAAATCCCTGTTCAGTTCCTTTGCCCATTTATTAACTGGGTTATTTGTTTTTTTGGTGTTAAGTTTTTTGAGTTCTTTCTATATCCTGGAGATAAATGCTCTATCTGAGGTGCTAGTGGAAAAGACTTTCTCCCATTCTGTAGGCTCTCTCTTCACATTCTTGATTGTTTCCTTTGCTGTGAAGAAGCTTTTTAGTTTAAAAATAAGGAATGCTTCACGAATTTGTGTGTCATCCTTGCACAGAGGCCATGCTAATCTTCTCTATATCATTCCAATTTTAGTATATGTGCTGCCAAAACAAACACTCAGTAAAGACTCTTTGGACCTAAAAAATATTATAAATCAAATGAACCTAACAGACTTCTCTAAAAGATATCATCCACCAACAGCTGAACGCACTTTCCTCTTAGCAGCTCATGGAACCTTCTCCAAAATAGACGATATTTTAGGCCACAAAGCAGCTTTTAGCAAATTTAAAAAGCAAACCAAAAACAAAAGATATTATTCCTTGAAATAATGGAATGAAATTAAAAATCAACCCCCCCAAATAGAAACCATATGAACATATGGAGATTGAAAAATAAAAGGGTAATAGAAGAAATCATGGAGAAATTCAGAAATTCTTAGACTAAAACAAGAATAGTGATACAACATACTAGAACTTCAGAGACACTCTAAAGGCAGTTCTAAAATGAAAGTTTGTAAGTATGAATTCCTACATAAGAAAATCAGAAAAATCTCAAATAAAAACCTAACTATGTATGTCAAGGTCTTTGAAAAACAAGAACAAACCATTTCCAAAACCAGCAGAAAGAAGTAAATAATTAAGATCAGAGCCAAAATTAGCAAAATAGAGAATAAAAATACACAAAGAATCAATGAAAGGAAGAGTTAGTTCTTTGAAAAGATAAACAACATGAATAAGTCCTTAGACAAACTAACCAAAAGAAATAAGACCCAAATTAACAAAATTAGAGATGATAAAAGAGAAGTCACCACAGATAATACAGAAATCCAGAGGATCATTAGGGACTATTTTGAAAACTTAGACTCCAATAAATTGGAAAACCTAGAAGAAACTGAAACTTTCTAGACATGTATGACCTATCAAATTGAATCAAGAGGACACAGAAAACCTAAACAGACCAATAACTAGCAATGAGATAGAAGCAGTAACAAAAAGCCCTCCATGCATAAGGCCCTGGGTTCAATCCCCAGCACCAAAAAAAAAAAAAAAGAAAGAAAAAGAAAAACCCAGGACTAGATGGATTTTCAGCTGAATTCAATCAGACTTTCAAAAAGAAATAATGTCAATCCTCCCCAAATTATTAAATGAATAAAAATGGAGGAAATATTTCCAAATTCATTCTATGAAGCCAGCATTACACTTATACCAAAACCAGATAAGGACACATCCAAGAAAGGAAACTACAGACCAAAAACCCTGATGAACTCAGATGCAAAAATACTTAATGAAATATTTGCAAGTCAAATTCAACAAACAACATATTAAGATTATACATAGTGACCAGGTTGGCTTCATTCCAGGGCTGGAAGGATGGTTTAACGTATGCAAATCGATAAATGTAACTCACTACATAAATAAAGAACAAAAATCATAGTCATCTCAATAAATGTAGAGAAAGTTTTGACAAAATTCAGCACCATTCATGATAAAATACTGAAGAAACTAGGGATAGGAGGAACTTACTCAGTATCATAAAGGCTTTATACAACATACTCGAAGCCAACATCATAGTGAATAGGGAAAAACTGAAAGCATTTCCTTGAAAATCTGGACAGGGATAAGACTGTCCACTCTCACCATTCATATTCAATATAGTACTAGAAATTCTAGCCAGAGCAATTAGGCAAGACAAAGAAATAAAAATCATAAAAACAGGAAATGGAAGAAAACAAATTATCACTATTTGCAGGCGATATGATCCTATTCTTAGAAGAATCAAAAAACTCCATGAGAAGACTTCTATGCCTAATAAACAAATTCAGCAAAATAGCAGGCTAATAACATACAAAAATTAATAGCTTTTTTATATGCCAACAATAAATCTGTTGAGAAAGAAATCAGGAAAACAATTCCATTCACAATAGCTGCAAAAAATAAATTAAAATAAAATATCTAGGAATAAATGTAACCAAGGTGATGAAAGAAATCTGCAATGAAAACTAGAACACTGAAAAAGAAATTGAAGAAGATGGAAAGACCTCCCATGTTCATGGATAGGTAGTATTAATACTGTTAAATTACTTCCAAAAGTAATATACAGATTCAATGCAATCTCCATCAAAATATCAAATACATTCTTCACAGAACTAGAAAAAATAGTCTTAAATTTCATTTTAGAGAATAAAAGACCTAGAATAGTCAAAGCAATTTTAAGCAAAAAAGCAACACTGAAAGCATCACAATACTTGACTTCAAATTATACTACAGAGCTATAGTAACAAAAACTGCATGGTACAGACATAAGAACAGATATGTAGACCAATAGTATAGAATAGAAAACACAAAGACACACCTACACAGACACAGCCATCTGATCTTAACAAACATGTCAAAAACATATGTTGGAGAAAAGACAGCCTTTTTAGCAAATGGTTCTGGGAAAACTAGTTACCCATATGTAGAAGAATGAGATCAGACCAGACCCGTATTTTTCACCATGTGCAAAAGTGAACTCAAAATAAATCAAAGACCTAGGAATTAGATGAGAAACTATGCAACTCCTAGAAGAAGACAGAGTCAACACTCCAACATATAGGCACAGGCACAACTTTCTCAACAGGACCCCTAAAGTTCAGGAAATAATGCCAGGTGTTAATAAATGAGATGGTATCAAATTTAAAAAGCTTCTGCACAGCAAAGTAAACAAATAAGAATGTGAAGAGAGAACCTACAACATGGGAGAACATCTTTGCTAGCTACTCTTCTGACAGAGAATTAATGTCTAGAATTTATATAGAACTCAAAACACTTAACACCAAAAAATTAATAATAACCCAATCAATAAATTGGCAAAAGAACTAAACAGACACCTCTCAATGAAGAAATACAAATGACCAACAAGTATATGAAAAAATGTTCAATATCATTAGCAATTTGGGAAATGCAAATCAAAACTACACTGAGATTTATCTCACTGTAGTTATAATGGCAGCCATCAAGAATACAAACAATAGCTGGGTGTGCAGGCTCATCCTGTAATCCCAGTGGCTCAGAGGCTGAGGCAGGAGGAAAACACTGTTAAGCAAAATAAGCCAAACTCATAAAGTCAAGGGTCTTATGTTTTCTTTCATTCAGAAACTAGAGAGGATAAAGGAAAAGAAAGGGGGGAGTGTCTCATGAAAATTGAAGAGAGATCACTAGATTAGAGGAAAGAAACTAAAGGGAGGGAGCAGGGGAGAGAAAAATAAATGAAATGCTGGGGAATGATTTTGGACAAATTATATTGTTATATTGTATGTTTGTACAAGTATCTAACATATATAACATATATTCAACTATAATGCACCCACAAAAATATGGAAAAAAATAAAATTCCATTTTAATTTATCCATTCACATTGGAGATATTCCTATTTGTATTTTTAAGTAATATGCATTCCTAATTTCCAGTCTACTTACTGTTATCATGGCAAAAGAGTGTGGCAGAGAGAAGCAGCTCACAAGATGATCAGAAAGCAGAGAGAGAGAGAGACTCCACTCGCCAGATAAAAATATATACCCCATGGCCATGCCCCCAATGAACCCTACCTGCCTTCAGATACCACTCAGTTAATCCCATCAGGGGATTAATTCACTAATTGGGTTAATATTCTCACAACCCAATCATTTCTCCTCTAAACCTTCTTGCATTGTCTCACACATGAGTTTTTTGGGGACACCTCATATCCAAACCATAATACCCTGCCCTGTCCTTAATGCTATAGTAGCATTTTATGTATATATATATATATATATATATATATATACACACACACATACATATGTATAAAATATATATATTATGTCTAAGTACATTAACTCTCTAATAAAGTGTTGTAAATTTTGTAAATTTTGCATTGGATTAAATATGTATTTTAAAGTAGAAAATATAAAAATAAAAAATATACCTTTGGCTTTTGAAACATGTAAATGTCCAACCTATTCAAAATTAACTTAAATATTTTAAAAGCCTTAAAATTGATAACAAATTTGAACAAATTAATCTAATTTTATATTAAGTGATATTACACAGAGAAAATAATTACTTGATGTGAAATTATAATACTAAAATCTGGATAACTTTATTGGTACTTAATTTATACAAAAAGAAGTCAAACAAACAACTTTATTCTGTAGTACTATCTGTATTATTATTTGAAAACCATTTTTATACATATATTAAGATGGGGCAAATAAATAATTATAATATTTGGTGGTAAGGACTGAACTCAGGGCTTTTTTCATATGATAAGCACATGCTGTACCAGTGAGCTACGGTCCCAGCAATAAATAATTATGTTAAAATTATAAGGAATCAAGATTTTCAGTAAAAGATATATAAGAAAAATAATATACCTTTATATTTAACTAGGTATATCAATAAAAGAAAAACAGAGAATCAATAAAACCAAAAGCTAGTTCTTTGAAAAGATCAATAAAGTTGAATCTTTCCATTTTACCTGTGTTAACACATATATTGGCATAAAGCTATTCATAGTATCTCCTTACTAACCTTTTAATGACTAAGGGAAGCTGAAGTGACAAACCCTCTTTAATTATAGCATTTTATGTCTTCTTCTTCTTTTTTTTTTTTTTTTTTCTTGTTCAGTCTGGTACATCATTTTGTGCCATAAACAAGAAGGTGCTCAAAAAATGAGTCATGCTGAAAGGACAAAAGAACTAGATTGAAGAAGCTACTGCTGATTAAATTTGCAACAACTTCGAGTATCAAAAAAATGAGAAAAACACATGAAATAATAAAAAATAACATACTCCCCAAAAGCTCAAAACAACACAAAACCTTATTTTTCAACAAAAGAGGCAATTTTTATGCATACTCCTAGTTCTGACAATTGGTTGCTAAAGTGGAAGCTCTCAGTACTATTTTTTGCCTTTTAAGTAGGAATTGTATTTCCAAGGTAATAAAATTATCTCAGCTTAAAGGAAAGCTCTTAAGAATGCTTGTTAATAAATGGAGAAGAAATGATAAAACTGAAACAAACTTCATTTTGCTACCCTCAGTAAAATAATCGATTCAGACAAAAAAAAAACATCAATAGAGGCAAAAAACAAAACTACTTCACCTCCATTACATAATGAAAAACTGGATATTCCCATGGCATCAAGTATTCACAAATAACTCACCAGAAGGAAACTGTTAACTTTATAGCAGTGAGATTTAGATCATATGGGGAAACTGTGCAAGACTTTGACATGAACCAAAGATTCCATTCTTCAATGAAAAATTTGGTGCTGTTCAGGTGATTTGATTCCATTGGGTTTCTGGGCCTTTTATTGTCTTTGGGTTACATTACAAAGCTTTAAATTGTAAGGATATTGAGAATAACCAAGTGAAATTTGCTCATAGAAATAGAAATTGGATGGTGGACTAGAGGGTGGCTGCGTTCCGTGTCACTCCAGGACTCAGGACTCAAGAAGAGGAGATATAGAGAGACTTGGGACCAATGCAAAGCAGCCGGGTGAGTCTCTCCCGTTGGGGAGGCGTCCCGGACGGGGAGGTAGCCCCCAACGCAGGGATCTTTGTGAAGTAGCGCTGCCTAGCAAGACACCCCTCCCCCTGCTGGAGCAGTAAATGCGGACAACTGGGAGCATCGGAGAGGAGGCCGCTCAGCACAGCGCTGGGACTCGGAGCAACCCACCGGGGCTTTGGGAGGCTGCCCAAAGGAGGGGGTGCACGGTGAGCTGTTTGGACTGAAAGCGACCACTCCCGAACACTGGGGGCTGCCCAGAGGAGAAGGAGAAGCACGGGTTCAGCACGTCACTTGGACTTGGAGCAGCTGCACCAGGGCTCCGGGCAGCTATCTGGAGGAGCAGCGTGGTGAGTGGTTAGGACTCAGAGCAAGCGCTCCTAAACACAGGGGGGTTGTCTGGAGGAGGAGGAGGAGCGCAGCGGGGTGCTTGGGCTCGGAGTGACTGCACCAGGGCTACGGGTGGCAGTTGGGACGAGGAGGAGCACAGTGAGTTCCTGGGACTCGTGACAAACGCACCAGATCTCTGGGTGACTGCCTGGAGGAGAAGGAGGTGCGCGGTGGGTCACTTGGACTTAGAGTGACCGCAGGGAACACCAGGCGGCTGCCGGAGGAAGTGGCGTGTGGCGGGTCACTGGGACTCAGAGCGACTGTAAGGGGCTCCAGGTGGCTGCTCAGAGGAGGGGCCGCATAGCCAGGTGATTAGGTGCAGAGCAGGGTCCCAGGACCTAGGCGGCTTCGTGGTGGAAGAGCCGCACAAACTGAGGGGCGGAGCGAAGGCTCCAGGACTGCAGGCAGCTTCTCTGAAGAGAGGCAGCCTAAGGAGATTCGTCTGCGAACAGCGAGGCTTCCAGGCCCAGGAGGTAGGTCCGGGTCCCTGGGAACATTGCAGAAGAAGGCTGCCCAGCCCAGGCGATACTTGTGAATTGAACGGAACCTCGAGGAGGGGAACTGACCAGCGAGACCTCACCACTGGGTGAGTCCTCCCTGCCGGGTGAGGCTCTCCCACAAGGACTGTAAAACCAGAGACACAGGCACAAACTGGCCTTGCATCAGCCCACATCCTACTTCCCCTTTGGATGACCATTCATCAGCAAGTGAAGGTACCTCTGCCCACTAGCAGGGAATATACCCCACCGGAAGGCCACCACCCCTAGAGAGGCAGCTTCCTTGTGGAGCACCGCATTATCAACTTCCTCCAAGACTTCAGCCTACTGAAGGCTAAGAGAAGATATACTAGAAATCTTCAGGGACATTATAAGTCACTAGAGGAAATCTGCAATATCTCAGCAGTCCACTGATAACTGAACAATATGAAAAAACAAGGAAAGAAAATGCTGCAAACAAATCTAGATGTTACATCAATAAAACCCAACGACAGCATGGCAGAAGAAATGACAGAAAGGGAGTACAGAATGTACATAATTAAAATGATCAGGGAAGCAAATGACGAGATGCAAGAGCAAATGCAGGCACTCAATGATCGCACCAATCGACAGTTAAAAGAGCAAATACAGGAAGCAAAAGATCATTTCAATAAAGAGAGATACTGAAAAAAACCAAACAGAAATCCTTGAAATGAAGGAAACAATAAACCAAATTAAGAACTCCATAGAAAGCATAACGAATAGGATAGAACATCTGGAAGACAGAACCTCAGATATTGAAGACAAAATATTTAACCTTGAAAACAAAGTGGACCAAACAGAGAAGATGGTAAGAAATCATGAACAGAATCTCCAAGAACTATGGGATATCATGAAAAGGCCAAATTTAAGAATTATTGGGATTGAGGAAGGCTTAGAGAAACAAACCAAAGGAATGAACAATCTATTCAATGAAATAATATCAGAAAATTTCCCAAATCTGAAGAATGAAATGGAAGATCAAGTACAAGAGGCTTATAGGACTCCAAATATACAACATTACAACAGACCGACACCAAGGCACATTATTATGAAAATACCTAACATACAAAATAAAGACAGAATTTTAAAGGCTGCAAGAGAGAGGAATCAAATTACATTCAGGGGGAAACCAATACGGATATCAGCAGATTTTTCAATCCAGACCCTAAAAGCTAGAAGGACCTGGAACAACATTTTTCAAGCCCTGAAAGAAAATGGATGCCAACCAAGAATCTTATACCCAGCAAAACTTACCTTCAGATTTGATGATGAAATAAAATCCTTCCATGATAAAAAAAGCTAAAAGAATTTACAAAAAGAAAGCCAGCATTACAGAACATTCTCAGCAAAATATTCCATGAGGAAGAGATGAAAAACAAAGAAGCAAATCAGCAATGGGAGGAACTATCCTAAAGGAATTGTCAAATAAAGGAAGAACCAAGTTGTGTCAAAATAAATAAGTAAATAAATAAGTAAAATGAGCCAAATGACTGGGAATACAAATCATATCTCAATAATAACCCTGAATATTAATGGCCTGAACTCATCAATCAAAAGACATAGACTGGCAGATTGGATCAAAAAGAAAGATCCAACAATATGTTGCCTGCAAGAGACTCACCTCATAGAAAAAGATACCCATAGACTAAAGGTGAAAGGATGGGGAAAAACATACCATGCACATGGACTCAGCAAAAAAGCTGGGGTATCCATCCTCATTCCAGATAATGTGGACCTCAAGTCAAAGTTAGTCAGAAGGGACAAAGAAGGACATTACATATTGCTTAAGGGAACCATAAATCAACAAGACATAAAAATCATAAACATCTATGGCCCAAACAGTGGCTCATCCATATATGTCAAACAAATCCTTCTCAATTTCAGAAACCAAATAGACCATAACACAATAATGCTAGGTGATTTTAACACACCTCTCTCACCACTGGACAGATCTTCCAAACAAAAATTGAACAGAGAAACCATAGACCTCAATAACACAATCAATAATTTAGACTTAACGGACATTTATAGAATATAGCATCCAACCAAGAGTGAATACACTTTCTTCTCAGCAGCACATGGATCCTTCTCTAAAATAGACCATATATTATGCCACAAAGCTAATGTTAGCAAATACAAGAAGATAGAGACACTACCTTGTATTCTATCAGATCATAATGGATTGAAATTAGAAATAAATGAAAGAGTAAAAAACAGAAGCTACTCCAACACCTGGAGATTAAACAATATGCTATTACATGATGAATGGATAACAGAAAATATTAGGAAGGAAATTAAAAAATTCTTAGAGGTAAATGAGAACAAAGAAATATCATATCAAAATCTTTGGGACACTATGAAAGCAATACTTAGAGAAAAATTTATTTCATGGAGCGCATTCAATAAAAGAAGTAAAAATCAACAAATAAATGACCTAACACTACAGCTCAAAGCCCTAGAAAAAGAAGAACAGACCAACACCAAAAGTAGTAGAAGACAGGAAATAGTTAAACTCAGAGCTGAAATCAATGAAATTGAAACAATGCAAAAAATTGACAAAATAGTTGGTTCTTCGAAAAAATAAACAAAATTGATAAACCCTTAGCCACACTAACAAAGAGAAGACGAGAGAAAACCCAAATCACTAAAATTCCGAATGAACAAGGAAATATCACAACAGACAGGATTGAAATACAAAACATAATTAGAAGCTATTTTGAAAATCTATACTCCAACAAAATAGAAAATTTTGAAGACATCAACAGGTTTCTAGAGACATATGAATTGCCTAAACTGAACGAGGAGGACATACACAATTTAAGTAGACCAATTTCAAGTACTGAAGTAGAAGAAGTCATCAAAAGCCTACCAACAAAGAAAAGTCCGGGACCAGATGGGTTCTCAGCCGAGTTCTACAAAACCTTTAAAGAAAAGCTCATTCCAATACTTCTCAAAGTATTCCATGAAATAGAAGAGGAGGGAACCCTCCCAAACTCATTCTATGAAGCCAATATTACCCTGATACCCAAACCAGACAGAGACACATCGAGGAAAGAAAATTTCAGACCAATATCCCTAGCAAACACCGATGCAAAAATTCTCAACAAAATTTTAGCAAACCGCATACAAAAATATAGTAAGAAGATAGTGCACCACGATCAAGTGGGTTTCATCCCAGGGATGCAAGGTTGGTGCAACATCCGGAAATCAATAAATGTAATTCAACCTATCAATAGACTTAAAGTCAAGAATCACATGATTATTTCAATAGATGCAGAAAAAGCATTTGATAAAATACAGCACCCCTTCATGCTCAAAACACTAGAAAAAATAGGGATAGTGGGAACATTCCTTAACATTGTAAAGGCCATTTATGCTAAGCCCATGGCTAATATCATTCTAAATGGCGAAAAACTGAAAGCATTTCCCCTAAAAACTGGAACAAGGCAGGGATGCCCTCTTTCACCACTTCTATTCAACATCGTACTTGAAACGCTAGCCAGAGCAATTAGACAGACCAAAGAAATTAAAGGAATACGAATAGGAAAAGAAGAACTCAAACTATCCCTATTTGCTGATGATATGATTATATACTTAGAGGTCCAGGAAATTCCACCAGAAAACTTTTAGAACTCATAAGAGAATTCAGTAAAGTAGCAGGTTACAAGATCAATGCTCATAAATCCAATGCATTTTTATACATAAGTGATGAATCCTCAGAAAGAGAAATTATGAAAACTACCCCATTCATGATAGCATCGAAAAAAATAAAATACTTGGGAATCAATCTCACAAAAGAGGTGAAAGACCTCTACAATGAGAACTACAAAACACTGAACAAAGAAATTAAGGAAGACCTTAGAAGATGGAAAGATCTCCCATGTTCTTGGATAGGCAGAATTAATATTGTCAAAATAGCCATACTACCAAAAGTGCTATACAGATTCAATGCAATTCCAATTAAAATCCCAATGATGTACCTTACAGAAATAGAGCAAGCAATCATGAAATTCATCAGGAAGAATAAGAAACCCAGAATAGCTAAAGCAATCCTTCGCAGGAAAAATGAAGCAGGGAGTATCGCAATACCCAAACTTCAACTTTATTACAAAGCAATAGTAACAAAGACAGCATGGTATTGGTACCAAAATAGACAGGTAGATCAATGGTACAGAATAGAGGACATGGACACAAACCCAAATAAATACAACTTTCTAATACTAGACAAAGGTGCCAAAAATATGCAATGGAGAAAAGATAGCCTCTTCAACAAATGGTGCTGGGAGAATTGGAAATCCATATGCAACAGAATGAAACTAAACCCATATCTCTCACCCTGCACAAAACTCAACTCAAAATGGATTAAGGACCTTGGAATCAGACCAGAGACCCTGCAGATTATAGAAGAAAAATTAGGTCCAGATCTTCAACATGTCGGCCTAGGACTAGACTTCCTCAACAGGACTCCCATAGCACAAGAAATAAAAGCAAGAATCAATAACTGGGCTAGATTCAAACTAAAAAGCTTTCTCTCAGTAAAGAAAACCATCAGCAATGTGAAGAAAGAGCCTACAAAGTGGGAGAATATCTTTGCCAATCATACTTCAGATAGAGCACTAATATCCCGAATCTATAAAGAACTCAAAAAACTCTACACCAAGAATACAAATAATCCAATCAACAAATGGGCTAAGGAAATGAACAGACACTTCACAGAAGATGTACAAGCAGTCAACAAACATATGGAAAAATGTTCCACATCTCTAGTAATAAGAGAAATGCAAATCAAAACCACCCTAAGATTCCATCTCACCCCAATTAGAATGGCGATTATCAAGAACATAAGCAACAATAGGTGTTGGCGAGGATGTGGGGAAAAAGGTACACTCATACATTGCTGGTGGGGTTGCAAACTAGTGCAGCCACTCTGGAAAGCAGTGTGGAGATTCCTTAGAAAACTTGGAATGGAACCACCATTTGACCCAGCTATCCCACTCCTTGGCCTATACCCAAAGGACTTAAAATCAGCATACTACAGAGATACAGCCACATCAATGTTCATAGCTGCTCAATTCACAATAGCCAGATTGTGGAACCAACCTAGATGTCCTTCAATTGATGAATGGATAAAGAAACTGTGGTATATATATACAATGGAATATTAATCTGCCATAAAGAATGATAAAATTATGGCATTTGCAGGCAAATGGATGAAATTGGAGAATATCATGCTAAGTGAGATAAGCCAATCTCAAAAAACTATAGGACGAATGATCTCACTGATAAGTGGATGATGACTCATAAGGGGGAGGGTGGGAGGAGTTAGTGTTAGGGTTAGAGTTAGGGTTAGGGTTAGGGAGGGGGGCAAGAATGGAGGAAGAAAGGACTGTTTAGAGGGAAAAAAAGGGAGGGAAGGGTGGGGGGGAAGGGAAAATAATAGAATGAATCAAACAACATTACCATATGTAAATTTATGATTGCACAAATGGTATGCCTTTAACCCATGTACAAACAGACAAACAACATGTATCCCATTTGTTTACAATAAAAAAAAAAAGAGATAGAAATTGTCTTGTATAGATGCAGTTGGTTATTACCCTATGTATACTGGCCAATTTAAGCAAATTCTTTTCAGCCTTCAGTCTGTTTGTGTCTGTGCTTTAGGTTTTCCTCTGAACTAGTTGTAACATTTTACCAATTCCCTCATTAATGAACAAGTTAAATAAACTCGTTGGCACATGTTCATTTTATATTTGTTTGAAGGTCTTTAGTTTACTATTTTCAAAAGTTTTCCTTCTAGAAGCAGAAAATATCCTTATTCAGTTAAAAATGTTAGTATAATAATGGACACTATCATTCAAACTAATTGGTAGGTATAAAGCCTATGTTTAAAAAATGAGTTTCTTACCAGGCTCAGTGCGGTGTACACTTGTAATTCCAGGCTCAGGCAAGAGGATCAGTTTGAGGCCAGACTGGGCAATTTAACAAGACCCTGTCTCAAATTTAAAAAAGAAAAAAGAGCTCAGAATATAGCTCAGTGATAGTGTTCCTTGGTTCAATCACTAGTACCCAAAACAAAGAGCTTCCAGATGTAATAAATGAATCACACAATAACACATCTCCCATAAAGTATTTTTGAAGAATGTTTAATCTAAATCTAATCAAGTATTTAAATCTAACTTCTCCTTTACAGATTAATTTCTTTTTTATTATTATTATTTAAGCAAATGAGATATATGCTGTTTCTCTATTTGTACATGGAGTCAAGGCATACCATTTGTGTAATCATAAATTTACATAGGGCAATGTTGTTTGATTCATTCTGTTATTTTTTCCCTTCCTCCCCACCCCTCCCACCCCTCTTTTCCCTCTATACAGTCCTTCCTTCCTCCATTCTTACCACCCTCCTTATCCCTAACCCTAAACCTAACCCTAACCCTAATGCTAACCCCTCTTACCCCCCATTATATGTCCTCATCTGCTTATCAGCGATATCATTCATCCCTTAGTTTTTTGAGATTGGCTTATCTCACTTAGCATGATATTCTCCATTTTCATCCATTTGCCTGCAAATGCCATAATTTTATCATTCTTCATGGCGGAGTAATATTCCATTTTATATATATGCCACAGTTTCTTTATCCATTCATCAACTGAAGGGCATCTAGGTTGGTTCACAATCTGGCTATGGTGAATTGAGCAGCTATGAATACTGATGTGGCTGTATCTCTGTAGTATGCTGATTTTAAGTCCTTTGGGTATAGGCCGAGGAGTGGGATAGCTGGGTCAAATGGTGGTGCCATTCCAAGCTTTCTGAGGAATCTCCATACTGCTTTCCAGAGTGGCTGCACTAGTTTGCAACCCCACCAGCAATGTATGAGTGTACCTTTTTCCCCACATCCTCGCCAACACCTATTGTTGCTTATGTTCTTGATAATCGCCATTCTAATTGGGGTGAGATGGAATCTTAGGGTGGTTTTGATTTGCATTTCTCTTATTACTAGAGATGTTGAACATTTTTTCATATATCTGTTGATTGCTTGTACATCTTCTTCTGTGAGGTGTCTGTTCATTTCCTTAGCCCATTTGTTGATTGGATTATTTGTATTCTTGGTGTAGAGTTTTTTGAGTTCTTTATAGATTCTGGAAATTAGTGCTCTATCTGAAGTACGAGTGGCAAAGATATTCTTCCACTCTGTAGGCTCTTTCTTCACATTACTGGTAGTTTCCTTTGCTGAGAGAAAGCTTTTTAGTTTGAATCTATCCCAGTGGTTGATTCTAGCTTTTATTTCTTGTGCTATGGGAGTCCTGTTAAGGAAGTCTGATCCTAAGCCAGCAAGTTGAAGGTTTGGACCTACTTTTTCTTCTATAAGATGCAGGGTCTCTGGTCTGATTCCGAGGTCCTTGATCCATTTTTACAGATTAATTTCTGAAAGAGAAAACATTTTAAGTATCGCAACAAGGAAATTATAAAGTCAGAATATGAGACATTCTACAAAATATTTGATGATTCTCTTCCAAAAATCAATGCCATGAATTAAGACAGAAAGTCTTAAGTTTGAAAGACTAGTTGTAATCACAAAAGCCAATGACCTTTGAACTCTTACTCTAAAACATAGCAATAAAAGGCAATTTTTAAGTAATTGGAGATGTTTATAAAGGAAATGGGTATTATATGATAGTAAAGAATTGTTACTCATTTTCTTAAGTTTATAGTATCATTGGAAATATGTCAGAGAAATGTATTTATTTAAAGAATGTTATGCTTTGAATGTTTGTGTCTCCCCCAAAATTCATATGTTGAAATCCTAAACCCCAAGGTGATGTTGTTATGGGGCGTAACTTAAGAACAGACCGATCACCACTGAGAAGTCCAAATTTGAGAGACAAATATCCGCGGGATTGTTGCTGTGAGCGGCGACATCACACAATGCCCCAAAAAATGGCTATTGGGAGAATAGCCCTGACCACAGGGTTGTAACAGGGTCCCCACTGTGAATCATCAGGCCATCCTCGAACTTCATGGATTTAGCTCTCTGTCCTCGGAGTTTTCCAGACACCACAACCTCACAGCCCTTGGCTCCACTCTCCATTATGAACCGCAGCACACCATAACAGGCCCTCCGCACAGCAAGCCCTCCTAGGAGTTTGTATCTTTATTAAGCTGGCCAAGCTGACTGTCTCACACAATGTCCCAAAAAATGGCTGTTGGGAGAACAGCCCCAACCACAGGGTTGTAGGGGTTCTTATACCAAAAATCACATCAATCATAAGTGTCTGTTGCTATGATTCGAAATTACACATTAACATCATGAGATCATCGACAGAGGGGGAAGCGGGTCAAAACGACCCTTACCTAGGTACAAACTAAAGAATGGTTGCTAACATCCACACAATCACTGTTACATTGTTTAGGAGCAATAGGAATCAAAAGAGAGCAATTCTTCACTACATAGGAGTTGCCATTGTATATTATTAAACATGTCACACCAAGTAACTGATGATGGGTATGTTAGGGTCCAATATCGACTGGTCCCTGATATTGACTGATCCCCAGAGAGTCAAAGTGCACACACGGTAATGCAAGACACACAACGAGGTTTTATTGCAAGCTCGACCCTGGACCGCAACCAGCCTCTCAGACCATTGCAATGGCTGAGTGGGGAGCGGCCCCGAGGGGCGAGAAAGCCCTCTATTTAAGAGATTTCCAAGCATTCACACACAAAGACCTGTACGTTATTGGTTAACATCTGAACAGCTAAACATTAGTCCTCCTCTGGTTGGGTCCTGCCAATCTATTTGATTCTCATTGGGTCCCGCCAGAACTGAACAGTCCTAGAGGAAGAAGGGAGGAGGGAAGGGATGAACTATGCAGGAGATGAGTCGGGGCTAGGCCCCCCTGTCCTTGAGAGATAAGGTTTCCAGGCAGCTGCACATTCCTCAGACAAATATCTCTTAACAACCTCAATAATCATGGGGGCCCAGCAGTCCTGTTTGTGCTGTATTGGCTCTTGAGGGTGCAGTCGCAACTGCCTACATCCTGGTGATTAAGACAGTTAGCTGCAAAGATATCACCCTGTTCTCAGCAAGGTACAGAGGTGGGGTGTTCCCATGGGAGAAGCTTATTTCCTACATAACATGGAGTCTCAGAGCAAAATGGAGTCTGTTTAGTCATTTCCCTTAGAGTCTGGCCTATAACATTCTCATGGAGCCAGGTCTGTCAGCCCATCACAATGGTATTAGGAGGTGGGGTCTTTGGGAGATGATTAGGCCAAGAAGACTCCACACTATAAGGGATAAAAGGCCCCTTAGTGTCACATGAGGACACAACAAAAAGACAGCTATGAACCAGGAAGCAGACCTTCATTGAATAAACTGGCACCTTGATCTTGGACTACTCAGCTTCTAGAACTAAAAGAAATAAATTTTTATGATTTATAAACCCAATCTGTAGTATTTTGTTTTTAGGAGGGAAATATATATCATGATAACCAAATTTTAAAATAGCATAGAAATGAAGCAAATACAGCAAAAGGTTAACTATCATTCAAACTAGTTGGTAGGTATAAGGCCTATGTTTAAAGTACAGTATTAATAAAAAAATGAGAATAAAAGAAATTCATATGTGTGGAGGTTCCATGAATATCTCATGGAAAATTACAGCTTTGGGAGGTGGCTTTATTCACGTTTGTTTTCCTTTTTGTTATTTACTTTTCATAATATAACAATTTCATGATGGAACTTTTAAGAAAATTACTGGTGATCAATTCATAATGCTATAATGACCTGTATTCGATTTCATTAATAATTTTTTTGATGTGTATGTGTGATACTGGAAATTGAACCCAAGACCTTGTGCATATTAGGCAAGCATTCTATTACTGAGCTACATCCCTAGCTACATCCCCCCGCCCCCCGCCTTTTTTTCATTTTTTAGACAGGGTCTTGCTGAATTTCAGATTGGTCTCAAACATGTAATCCTCCCAAATACCAGGGATTACATGTATGGCCACCACAGCTCATAAGTAACTTTTAAGTGATATCCCCATCTAACAGGAACCTAGTAACAGGAGGGGTAGTGGCAGGTGGTCTATTAGTTTATGAGTACCAACGATTAAATAAAAACTCTACTAAATTAGACAAAACAAGTATGTGTAAAATAGTTCAAGTGGGCTGCTACTCAGAGTCAAACAACACTATACATGGCCCTGGAATTTGAGTATTTCAACTCCCAGGACATAATTCAGCCCCATAATTTTACTAGAGAGAAATTCAAGCATTGGGGGATTGAGTCTCAGTCTCACAGCTGGTGGCAGAGTTAAGAACTACTGTTTTCGGTATATATACTGACCAATCTCTCAACAGATGGGCCCATCTAGGGGACACTTAACAATACGTGGAAATAGATGTATCCATGGAAATAGATGGAAGTACTTTGGGTTGTCACAGTGACTAGGGGTTGCTAATGGCATTTAGTATCTTAAAGGCTATGGATGCTAAAAGTCCTGCAATTCCAGAGGGAACTTCACACAAGAACTGTTTTACCTCGCATGCCACTAATTCAACTCCCTACCCCACCTCCTTTGAGAAACTGCTACCCAAATGCAATGTAATGCCAATTTGGCTGATTAAATGTGCAATGCAATACCAAGTAATATTCAAAACAGACAAGAAAAAGGAAATTTATTTTTAGCCATTAATATTTTTAAGAATCAAATTTCATTCCTATTGATACTTATTTCATGTTTTTATTAAACTTTACCTGGATTCTCTAGTTCAAACATCAAATGTGCTGGGAAAAGCTGGAGATTAAAAATATTTCATACGATGGGTTGGGGGTATAGCTCAGTGATAGAGTGCTTGCCCAGTATTTGCAAAGCCTTGGGTTTGATCCCTGGGAAACACTCGAAATGATAATAATAAAATGAAATAAAAACATGAAATATGTTGGCATGAGCTGTGAACCAAAATGTATGTGGCTTGGGGTGTAGCTCAGTGGCAGGGTACTTCTCTAGCAAGTGGCAGGCCCTGGTTTGGGATCCCTAGGAATTGGGTTTAAACCAATCTAAGGATCCAACCCTTTTCTAGGCAACCTAAGGTAAATTTTGCTCATTATCATTTTATTGTAACACTGAATTCTCCACCCAGGGTGTGAGTTTGGTTTTTTCTTTTCTTTTGGTGCTGGGATGGAGTCCAGGGCCTTGTACACACCAGGCAAGTGTTCTACCACTGAGCTACATCCCCTGTCCAGCCATTTTTGAACATGCAGTGTATGAAGGATGATATTGAACTGAGCATGCCCAACAATGTGCCCACCTCTACATGTGATGATGAATCTTTCCTCTATAAATATGTATGTTTCCCCAACGAAAGTCCCTTGCTTTCTTTGTTCAAGGAGAGGAACTGTTTTGAAAATTATCTCCACTGTTTGAAAATTATCTTGCTGCAAATAATAAACCTTTTTCATTCTTTTAATCTCCTGGTTGTGCTTATTCATTTTGCACTCACCAAGGGGCAAACCTTATTGCACTTGGTTATACCCTGCTACCTCAATACTGGTCACTGTGCTTTAGGAAGAATACTGACACGAAGTAAGTTCTGAGGAGGAAAATCAGGGTAGTGAGGCACTTGCAAATTCATAAAATGAGAGCTAGAAGGAAATGTTTAACTTAAAACAAAAATTTAAGAGAATTCAAAAAACAGCATATTATGGTGTATCACGGTTCAACCTCTGTGTTCTGGGAGACCTGGGTTCAAATCCACCATTACCAGCTTATGAGTATGAGTTGTGGCCAGCTAAAAATAGAAGAAAATGCAGAACTAAATAGAATATTAAGGAATTCAGAACCCACTTAGTAAAGGGAATTTTGCTACCACCTGAGTGGGGTTACAGATTCCTGGTTATTTAAATCAGGTGGCGTAAACTTTGTACCTGAAAGGTGCCTTAGGGTTTCCCATGAACAAAGCGGTTATAAAAAAGGGGGAGGTGGACGGGTTTCTTATGTACTCTGTGACTAAGGAGGAATCATTCAGGAATATGAAGCACTTAAATTTTAAATCTTGGTCTTGAAACTGTTAACTAATGAGCAAACATACCCTGAGGGTAAAACTGCCTTCTGACTTCAACTCACTCCACCTGATGTGGTAAATCTGCTACCCTCATTTGAGTAAGTTACTTTTCAACCCTGGGGAGAATTTACAATGATATGATGGAGTAAATGATCACAGTAATAGTGCTTTTGTGTAAATTAAAAATAATCTTTTTGGGGCTCCAGATGTAACTCAGTAGCATAGTACTTGTCTAGCATGCTTGAAGTCCTGGGTTGGATTCCCAGCACTGCAAAAATCATTATCGTCACCATCTCTTTGTAATGCCTATGAGAATTTAGCATTTTAGGAACTCTGTCAGATTATCCTTGAGCAATTGATTTTGACTTACAAGTTCAGACAGAAAAGTATAACAGAATTTACTAAGTGTATTAACAGTATTGAAATGTTTCTGAGAACTCAAAATTCAACAAAATCACAGGCTTAATTTATCCTCTTTGCCCATGTCATATAACTAACTGGTAGAATTTTGTTTGTCAGGATTATACCTACGGTGTGTCAGGCATTTGAAAGGTTTGAAAATTTCAAATATATTAAATTTATGAGTATAGTTTAAGAGGGGAATTAAATAAGTTTATAAATGGGATTAATTGTTTAAAGTGAATTTAATCTGTTTGAATTGTGTTGACTACTAATCAAAGAACAAATGAAAGTAATTGCCCTTATTTTATATAGCAATTATAAGATTTATAAATAGCATACTAATAATATTCATAAATTGTATTTAACACTTCAAGCAAGACTGAATGTGTAAGCTTAGAAATTGCATATTAAAGTAAAACCCAACTATAGATTGTCCAAGAATCCCCCTAGACTCTTAACAAACTTAAATAGACATGTCTCTTATATGTCACCTTGGGATGAGCTCCAATAGCCTCATCTGTAAAATTCCTAGAGTTTTTGTGAAGATTAAATGAGATAATGTATCTAAATCACTTAGTCCAGTATCTATTATGAAGTTTCACTTGACAGATCATTCTATATATAAAAAATCTTCAAAACTAGGAATTTAAATATGTAGATTCGCTGGTAGGTGGAAAAGGAACCAAAAGCATTCTGTTAACTTACTGGCAAATGGAGCCAGTAGTTCCAAAAATTTGGAGAAAAATAAAGATTTACAGATCCACAAGCTACCATGTTCCGGACCCTCTGCTGAGTGCTTTGTATACATTAGTTGGTTTGCTTCTCACAATATAGTGGTATTATTCAAGTTTGATCAGAGAAGCAGAACTACTGTGAGTAATATAAGAGATTTATTCTAGGGACGAGACCTTACAAAATAGTGGGGTTGTGTATTTGTTTTGTTGTTTCTACAGTGCTGGAGATGGAATCCAGTGTCCCATGCATGCTAAGTATGCACTCTACCGCTAAGCTACACCCCCAGCTGAAGTCGATTTTATACACATACCTACACACATATAGTTTATGCTTCTGGTGTTGGGTCTGAAGTCAGTGTGACAGGCTCACAGGTTTGACTCCATGGAAATGTTACAGGTCAGGCTATACGGGCAATGACTAAACAGACTCCATTTTGCTCTGAGGCTCCATGTCAATGAGCTTCTCCTATAAGAATGCCCCACCTCTGTACCCATCATCAGTTGCTTAGTGTGACATGTTTAGCAATACAAAATGACAATTCTTATGTGATGCAAAATTGTTCTCTTTTGATTCCTATTGCTTCTAAACAATGCACCATGTAAACGGTGATGTCAACGATTGTGTGGATGTTAGTAACCATTCTTTAGTTTGTACCTAGGTAAGGGTCATTTTGACCCACTTCCCCTTCTGTTGCTGATCTCATGATGATAGTTTGTAATTTCGAATCATAGCAACAGACACTTATGATTGATGAGATTTTTGGTATAAGAACCCCTGCAACACTATGGTCTGGGCTGTTCTCCCAATAGCCATTTTTGAGGCACTGTGAGACAGTCAGCCGGCCAGCTTAATAAAGTCTCTCAAATTTGGACTTCTCAGCCGTGATCCGTCTGTTCTTAAGTTGTGTCCCACAACAGTCAGCCTTTCCAGCAACTGGGAAGGAAGATGGATGTAAAGTAGGAGAGCAAGAAGCTGAAACCTGCATCTGTCTCTCATAGGAACTCACACCGGTCACACTGGTATCACACTGGAACCTTCATCAGTCTCTCACTTTCTCTAAGCCTCCGACTTTGAAGATGCAGGTGATCTGCAGAAGAGCTGGCACTCTTCACCATGGAACATTCACAAAGTTAGTCCAGGATTTGGAGATGCTGAAGAAGAGCCAGCTAGAGCTGAAGGAGCTGAAGGCCCAGTTGCTGTCCCACACGAATAATGCAAACCAGATGGTCTGTGATGATGTAGTGGGGCTACAACACCGACCCTAAACCCTCCTTCCTGCCTTACTCCTGCCTATTTCTTCTGTGACCAGCCCTAACCCAGAACCAACCAAGGAAAAGAAATCTAAGTGTCTCAGTCCCAACTTGGTTAAGCTGATACAACTCAAAACAACCACTGTATTATCACAATTTTACAGAGAAACAAGCTAGTTTAGAAGGTTAAATAACTTGAATGAGGGCACATGGATTGGAAGGGGGTAAGGTAGAACATGAACAGAAGCAACCTGGCTCAGAATCAGGATCTTAGCCACTGCCCTCTCCTACCTCACACTAATGTATGAAAACTGGAGTTTTAGCCCAATGAAAAAATGATCTGGTAAGCAGTATGAGCTCGCCCATATTGGAATAAGCTGCCTTGCCAAGTATAGGGTCCCCTCTTCCTAGATGATACTCAAACACAGGCTGCATGGCCATCTGTCAGAGATATCACACATGGGGGGTACTCAACAGGAGGGAGAATGAACTAAGTGGCTACTAATGGCACTTTCAACTCCAAGAGTCTGTGTTTCTAGAACATATAGTTCAGGGCAAGAGTTGGAACACACAATGTATAAGGAATATAACAGAAGGAATAGAGAAGAAGACAGAAGCATTCAAGAGTGGGCTGTGTAAGGAGACTTAGCCAAGACCAATAGTGCCAAATCCCCTGTGAGAAAAATAAAAATTACAGTCAACCCAAGAACTGTTTCACCCACAGGATGTCACATAATCAGCACTTAAGTGGTGAATTTTTTCCATTGATCGATTTGATTTCACTGAATTCATAGGTCCTTTTTGTTGTTGTATAGGCATGATCTTTCAAAGATTTTTGGAAAGACTACAAATTAAGGCACACTACACACAGACTCTTTAAAATGAAGTTTAATCAGTTAAGGACATGATGACAAAAAGTATAAAGCAAATATCCAAATAGTTCAAAAAACTGCTTAGAAAAGAATTTTCACATTTGAATTTCTGCCAACACAAACACATAACAACAAACCTTATGTCTTGGTTACAGTTTTTAAAAATTAAAGGAAAAAGATGGTGACTAGTCCAATGTTTCTGCAGCAGATGCATCCTGATAATATCTTTCCAAAGCAGATATTACAACAATTTTCTTTTTCTTCTCTTAAATTCTACACAAGTTGGTTAACCAACTCTCCAAATTGGAAATCACGGCAGGTCAATACAAAGGTATCAGATGAAATTTACTTCCCACTAAGAAAATGACAAATCTGTAGTTGATGGATTAACATTTGAAACCTCAAAGGCAATGAATGGAAATTCCATGAGAAAGGTTTTTGCACTATGCTGAGTATCTATCTCTAACCTCCCCTGCTTTCCACCCGGGAGGCTGCCTGAATGGAGTACCATTAGTCAACATGGCTGTCGGCTTTCAGCAGGGTTTAGCCAATGATCAGCACCAAAAGACCAGAGGGCGGAAGGTGAGTGAAGTTATGGCATTTAGTCTGCTGGCAAACTACCCATAGGATTACTTTGGGTTACGGAAGATCCTGTTCTTGTCAAGGCATTTCACTTTAAGCTCTCTCTCTTTCTCCCTCCTCCCCCAGGAACTACAGATGGTGAAGGCTCTCCATTGTTAAGAGCCTCAGGGAAATGCAGATTCGCTTTGATCTCCCTACTCCCAACCCCACAATTTCATAAGCAGTCAGGTTTATTTAAACCCGCCTCAAATTATTATTATTATTGGTGCTGGGAATGAACCCAGGGCCTCATTCATGCTAAGCATACACTTTACTGCTGGATTATATCCCCAGCCCAAATTGTCTTAATTAGAGTATGACTTCTGTTTCCTGCTGGGACCCTGACTGACACACACAGAATCATTAAAATGCCAAATCTCAACATTAATTCTATGTCCACAAGTTTCAGAAAGTTAAGAACCGATTTTCAGATTTTCATGTTTCTACTTCTGAAAATTATAATTTCAAATGAGATGATTATAACTAGCTTTTTTTCTTTTTCCCTTTTCCCAATGCATGTTTCTTTTTTACTTTTTTTCTTTTTAGTTATACATGACAGTAGGATGTATTTTGTCATTATACATACATGGAGTACAGCTTCCCATTCTTCTGATTGTACAAGATGTGGAATTACATTGGTAGTGTGCTCATATATGAATATAGAAAAGTAATGTCTGATTCATTTACTATCTTTCCTATTCCCACTCCCCCTTCCCTTCATTCCCCTTTGTCTAATCCAAAGTACTTCTATACTTCCCTACCACCCCCCTTATTGTGAGTTAGCATCTGCGTAACAGAGAGAACATTCAGCTTTTGGATTTTTTGGAATTGGCTTATTTCACTTAGCATATGATAGTCTCCAGTTCCATCCATATACCATTAAATGCCATCATTTCATTTCTCTTATGGCTGAGTAATGTTCCATTGTATGTGTGTATGTGTGTGTGTGTATATATATATATATATATATATATATATATATATATATACACCATATTGTGAATTGGGTTGCTATAAACATTGATGTGGCTGCATCACTGTAGTATACTGATTTTAGGTCCTTTGGGTATAGACTGAGGAGTGGGATAACTGGGTCAAATGGTGGTTCCATTCCAAGTTTCCTGAGGAATCTCCATACTGCTTTCCAGAGTGGTTGCACCAATTTGCAGTCCCACCAGCAATGAATGAGTGTACCTGATTGCCCACATTCTCACAGACATTTATTGTTACTTGTATTCTTGATAAATGTCATTCTAACTGGAGTGAGATGAATCCCAGTGTAGTTTTAATTTGCACTTTTCTCTAATTGCTAGAGATGTCGAACATTTTTTCATATTTGTTGACAATTCATATTTCTTCTTTGAGAAGTTTCCGTTTAGTTCCTTTGCCTATTTATTGACGGGGTTACTTGCTTTTTTGGTGTTAAGTTTTTTTGAGTTCTTTATATATCCTGGAGATTAATGCTCTATCTGAGGTACAGGTGACAAAGATTTTCTCCCATTCTGTAGGCTCTCTCTTCACATTCTTGATTGTTTCCTTTGCTGTGAAGAAGCTTTTTAGTTTGATACCATCCCATTTGTTGATTCTTGATTTTATTTCTTGCACTTTAAGAGTCTTGTTGAGGAATTCATTTCCTAAACTGACATAATGGAGAGTTGGGTCTACTTTTTCTTCTAGTAAAGGTGCACAGTCTGTGGTCCAATGCCTAGATCCTTGATCTACTTTGAGTTTAGTGGAGGATGAGAGATAGGGGTTTACTTTTGTTTTGCTGTATATGGATTTCCAGTTTTTCCAGCACCAATTGTTGAATAGGCTATCTTTTCTCTCCAATGTATGTTTTTAGCCCCTTTGTCTAGTATGAGATAACTGTATTTACGTGGGTTTGTCTCTGTGTCCTCCATTCTGTACCATTGGTCTACATGTCTGTTTTGGTGTCAATACCATGCCATTTTTCTTACTATTGCTCTGTAGTATAGTTTACGGTCTGGTCATATGATGCTTTCTGCTTCACTCTTCTTGCTAAGTACTGCTTTGCCTATTCTGAGTCTCTTATTTTTCAGATGAATTTCATGACTGCCTTTTCTATTTCTATGATGAACATCATTGGAATTTTAATAGGAATTGCATTAAATCTGTATAACACTTTTGGAAGTATGGCCATTTTGACAATATTAATTCTGCCTATCCAAGAACATGGGAGAGCTTTCCATCTTCTAAGGTCTTCTTCAATTTTCGTGTTCTGTAGTTTTAATTGTAGAGGTCTTTCATCTATTTTATTGGATTGCTTCCCAAACATTTTTTTGAGGCTATTGTGAATGGGGTAGTTTTCCTAATTTCTCTTTCAGTGGATTCATCCTGATGTATAGGAATACAATTGATTTATGGGTATTAATTTTATATCCTGCTACTTTGCTGAATTCATTTATGAGCTCTAGAAGTTTTCTGGTGGAGTTTTTGTCTGTTTGTTTGGGGGTTTTTTGGTCTTCTAAGTCTAGAATCACATTGTTGGCAAATAGTGACACTTTCACTTCTTTTCCTATTTGTATCCCTTTAATTTCTTTTTTTGGTCTGATTGTTCTGGTTAGAGTTTCAAGGACTATGTTGAATAGAAGTGGTGAAAAAGGGCATCTTTGTCTTGTTTCAGTTTTTAGAGGGAATGCTTTCAATTTTTCTCCATTTAGAATGATGTTGGCCTTGGGCTTAGCATAGATAGCTTTTACAATGTTGAGGTTATAACTAGAGTTTAGTGTTGTTCATATTTCAGGTTCTGGACCCAGAATGCCTAGGTTGAATCTCAGCTCTGACACATACTGGATGAATTTGGGCAAATCATCTAACCCAGTACTACTCAACCTGGGGGCAGTTTTGCCCCTCGGGGGACATTTTACAATATCTGGAGACATTCTGGTTGTTGCAACTTGGGGAGAGTGGCTGCTTCTGGCATTTAGTCATGCATAGAGGCTAGAGATTCTGTTAAACATCCTGTGATGCACAGGACAGCTCCCTACCACAATGAATTATATGGCCCAAAATGCCAACAGTGTTGAGGTTGAGAAACCCTAATACAACCCTACTGTGCCTCAGTTTTCTAATCTATAATATGGATTTAACATTAGCAAATATCATAGTATTATCTGAGGGTTTAGTATGCTAATCCATAAAAAGGACTTGGAACACCTGGGATATAGCATATGCTCAATAAATGTAAGTGGTATCATCACATTCATCACTACAGCACTATGAAAGCAGAGATCTTTTTAAATTATGTTTTCATCAGGGCATTATAATCATGCACAGTAGTGGGATTCATTGTCACATATTCATACACACACATAATTTGCTCCATTTCATTCCACAGTACCTTCCCTTCCCTCTTACCTCCCCCTTTATTACTTTAAAAATTATTTTTCACATTCTTAATTCCTATTCTCCTACTACCTTAGGTCCAGGTATTATGTTTGCATCATGGAAATAATTTCCTGACTAGCCCCCTACTGACCTCACTTCTAACCAATGCCAGCTCCACAAAGCCTCCTGTAATCTTTTTTTTACCCACCCACCCCTTATCATGGGTTAGTTTCCACATATCAGAGAAAATATTCAACCTTTTTTGAAGGGGTTGCGGGGCATTGGCTTATTTCACTTAGCATGATAGTCTCTGATCCATCCACTTACCAGCAAATGTCACAAAGTTATTCTTTTTATGGCCAAGTACTATTCCATTGTGGCTATATACTGCCTTTTTTTAATCCATTCATCTGTTTAAGGGCACCTAGGTTGGCTCCATAGCTTAGCTATTGTGAGTTGAGCTGCTATAAACATTGATGTGACTGCATTACTGTTGTATGCTGATTTTAAGTGTTTTGGGTGTAAACTGAGGAGTGGGATAACTGGGTCAAATGGTGATTCCATTCCTAATTTTTTGCAGAATCTCCATACCAAAGTAGAGATCTTATCTAGCTTTATTCTACCGTATCCCCAGCACCTAGTTTGTAGCATATATTTTATTTGTTGAATATATTTAATATGGCATCTGTTTATTCATGAATAAGGTAACGAATTTAATGCACCCATCAGAATTCCTAGCACACAGTAGGTGTTCAATGAGTGGTAGGTATGGTGATTATAGTGGTTTTATGAGAGTATGTCTTCTGAGTCTGAAAACAAGAACTAGTGGGTATCTTCTTTCACTTTTTTTGCTTAAATATGTTTTGCACCTTTTTTATTTAATTTTTTTCATTTTTTATTGATATATAATATTAGTACATATTTGTGAGTTACAATGTGATGTTTTGATTTATGTGTACATTGGGCAATGATCAACTTAGGGTAATTAGCTTATTCATCACCCTAAACTTTTATCATTTCTTCATGGTAAGTATACTCAAATTCCTCTTTTCTAACTATTTTGAAATATATAATACATTATTGTTACTTTTATTCAAGATGCTGTGCCATAGAACAATGCTATTCAAGTAGCCAGGATAAAGAATCAACCTAAACATCCATCAACAGAAAATGGATTTTAAAAAATGTTGTACATATCACAATGGAATCCTATTCAACCATAAAAGAGCATGAGATCCTGTCATTTGCAACAACATGGATAGACTCAGAGAACATCATGTTAAGTGAGACAAGTCAAGCACAGAAGGACAAACAACACATGATCTCAGTCATAAGTTGTATCTTAAAAAGTTCATCTAATAGAAGTAGAGAGCAGAATAGCACTTACTTGAGGCAAGGAAGAATATCAGGGAGAGAGGAGGAGAAGAGGTAGATCAATGGGCACAATGTTATTTGCTAGAGGAAATAAGTTCTCGCTAAAATCTTTTTCATTTTGTTCAACAACTGTTCAATAGCTCACGGCTAAGAAGTATAGGTAAGTTGCATGATTTCTAAAATTGCAGAATGTATAACTATGTTGTCCACATATGTTTAAAAGATATTGGTGTGGAATTATCTTAAGTGGACTAATTTTTTTTTCATTTTTGATTGCTTCAGTCCACAAAAGGATTAGAGTTGGATTATAAATGCTAAAAATTAACTTTGATGAGGGTAGGAAAAAATAGATGAAACCAAGAGTGACGTTAGAACTCCCTAAAATACCCTGTAATAACCTGCCCACTTGCTAAAGAGCCATAAATTTGGAGTTAAAGGCAAAGAGTAAAACCTGTTCTATCATATATTTCACAGGGTCATACAATGAACGAAACCCAAGAATAGAACAATTACTGTTAGTAATGAAACATGAACGTTCTTCCAGTACAGAGGATGCTGAAATGAAATTAATCTCTTTGATGGCATCTTTACAGGGAAGTCAATAGTTCATGGGGCAATTCTTTATAATTTCCTGCAATGTAGACCAAAGGTAATGCTAAAGCACAGTCCAATAAAAACAACTCTACAAAGGGCTAAAATAACACAGTATAAATCTCTTGGGTACTCTCCCCTACTCCTGGGTTAACAGAGGGCTATAAGCAATGGCCAGACAGGATGTCCTTTGGTCAGTTCTCCTTAAGCTACGTTGCTCACACACAGACTCAGTGGGGCCATACCTGGGCAGGAAAATGTTTGTCAGATAAGTGCAGACTCTGTCTAGTGCTCAGCTTATTAGGTGGTAGAGTTGACAGCAGCTCGTGGAAATAGGAGGGCTTAATGACGTCAAAAATGTTTCACACCTATGAAGTTTCTTCTTGTGCTAGGCATTGCTCCAAGGGTTTCAGAAACCTATGCTCTTAAATTCTACAAGGACCCCATGGAGGGAGTACTATTATTAAATCCCCCCTTTGGGGCTGGGGGTGTAGTTCAGTGGTACAGCACGAGTTTAGCGTATACAAGGCCCTGGATTGAATTAAACCATTTTACAGATAAGGAAACTAAAGAGTTAAGGTCAGAGGTGGACATGGTGGCACACACCTGTAATCCCAGTTGTCCTGGAGGCTGAGGCAGGAGGATCACTAGTTCAAAGCTAGCCTCAGCAACTTAGTGAGGCCCTAAGCAACTCAGGGACCCCCTATCTCTAAACAAAAAATATAAAAAACAACTGGGAATGTGTCTCAGTGATTAAATGGTCCTAGGTTCAATGCCTGGTACCAAAAAAAAGTTAAGGTCAGTACTTGCCTAATGTTATAACGATAGTAAGTGACAATATGAGGCATTGGACATAAGCAGCCTGGCTGCAGTGCCCATATGTATAAGGTCTATAAATCATACAGCAAAAGGACTCACTGTACCTCTCTCTTCCCCACTTCTCCAGGGGTTAAGCCTTCAAGGTCAACTCAAGTCCTACTGACCCCAAAAGCAATGCCACTGGCTTTAGTCCACCTGAATCTTAACTCAGTTTTGCATCTCAAGAGAGTTTAAATGCACTGCCAGGGTAACACTACAATTTTTATGTATCTTATAAATAGTGCCTTTAAAGGCACAATAGGATTCCCCAGAAAGTTCAGAGATCACAGAACCTGAAAGCCTGTCAAAATAGTTTCCATATGACCCAGCTATCCCACTCCTCAGTATTTATCCAAAAGAGCTAAAATCAACATATCATAGGAACATAGGCATATCTATGTTTACAGTAGCACAATTCACAACAGCCAAGTTATGGGATCAAACCCAGGTGCCCATCAACAGATGTATGGATAAAGAAAACTTGGCATATATACATAGTAGAGTTTTACTTAGCCAAAAGAAGAATGAAATTATGGCATTTGATGGTAAATGGATGGAACCGGAGAACATCATGCTAAGTGAAATAAGTCAGAACCAGAAAGTTAAGGGTCAAGGGTTTTCTTTCATATGCAGAAGCTAGAGCAAAGTAAGGGGAAAGGATGGGCAGGGGAATTCTATGAATTTATTCTATGAATAAAAGGAAGATCAGTGGACAGAGGAAGAGGATTGAGGGGGAGGGAGAGGAATGGGAAAAGGGAGGAATGGCAGAATTAAATTGACTGAACAGTGCTATGTATATGTGTGAGTTTTACCTTTGTGTATACCTATAAGGCACTAATTTAAAAAACTATAAATAGAAGACCAGTAGAGAAGAAGGGAACAGGGGGAGGGAGGAGGGGAAGGAAAAAAGAACTACTGGGGATTGAAGTGGAGCAAATTATATTCCATGCATGTATGATTATGTCAATATGAATTTGACTATTATATATAACTATAACACACTAATAAAAGCATTTTAAAAAATTAGTTTCCAGATGACAAAATAGAGAAGGAAGACCTACATGAGTGAGAGGTATTGCATCAGGGGGTTCCACATAGAAGTGGAGGGTAGACTGGGGTAGGTTGAGAGAAAAGGAAAGGAGGAAAGAAAGAAAAGGGCTATCACAATTGTATATGGCACAGCGCGAGGCACTGTCGTAAAGTCTTTGCGCTAACATATTAATGTTCCACCACCACACATGAAGAAGAGAGTATTATTCATGTTCCCCATGAACAAACTAAGCGCAGACAGGTTAAGCAACTTGACCAAGGTCACACAGCTAATGATAGGCAGTCTGTCTCTAGAAGCACCGCTACTAATATCTCTGTCGTACTATTTATCTTTAAGGAAAGCCTTCTGCCACAGACAGGCAGAGATTGTGTCAGAAGGGTAAGTAAAATTCCAGCAGTGCTAAAACTTGGAAGCCAGATTAAGGAGATTCTAATTATGGATGCTGTGAAGGATAGAAAGTCAAGTGTCAGGAGACTGTGAGGTCAAGTGTTCCTCAATGCGGGTTCCCTGCTGTTGGGTCACAGGGTCAAAAGAACTATTGTTACATAACAAACCAGCTCCATAATTAGTGGCTTAAAACCACCTCAGTTTGTTCACAGTCCTGTACTATGGCTAGAGATTGGTAGAGGTGACACATCTCTGTTTCACATGATATTGTCTGGAGTCAGTTATATGGCTATACTCAACTGAGAGTTTGACTGCAACTAGAACATTTAACATGGCCTCACGCATGTCAGGAACTTCAGCCTGGGTGGCATAAGGGGCAGGACACCTGAGTTCTCCATCTGATCTCCCTCTCTCTACGTATGGTCACTCATCTTTCAGAAGTCTAGTCCAATTTCTTTATGTAACAGTTGACTTCCAAGAGGGCAGAAGCTAAAACTTCCAAGTCTCTTCAGGCCTAGGCTTGAACTTCAAACATCATCACTTCTGCCATATTCTACTAGCCAGAGCAAGTCCCAAAGACAGCCCTTTTTCGAGAGGAAAATGGAAGGTGCAGCAGGCACATAAAGGGATGGGAGGGATAGTTGGTGGTTGTCGCGAGCAGTGAGCAAGAGAGGAAGCAAATTTGGTTCCAACAAGTGGATTTTATTCACGCAATGCACACTCAACTTAACATTCCTAATAACAGCAAGTCACAGATACATTGAAGATTCACTCCCTTGTTCACCTAGAGTCCAATCCCCATGGACTTAATGCAACGTCTCTTAGCCAAGAAGTCAGTCAGCAAGACCGAGGGGATTCTTCTCAGCCGGAGCCTCTCTCAGCTCCTCGGATGTCTTGGGATGTCCTCGGGTGTCCGATAAGCCAGAGGCTGGGTGGCAGTGGTTGCTGTGGGAGAGGCGATCAGTCGTCTGGCCTGGGTGACAATGGTCCATCAGCAATCAGTGATGGAGTGGACAGCAGCCGGGGAGTCTAGAGACAGAGCGACGTGGAGTCCTCTGGTGACCGTGCCGCTGACAGTTTGCTCCAAAAGTCCAGGGGTTTAAGTAGTGATTTTCAGCTCAGCCATGCTCTGGTCTTTATTGATAAAGACCAGAACACGACTAGACTAGGAGCCCCGACTCAAATCATAGATAAAGGTTCATATCGGCATCGTTCAGGAGTGTCATCCTGCCACACAGCAAGTTTGTCACAGGCGCCTTTTATGATTTTAGTTTTACGAGTCCAGGCAAATACCAAATACAGCTTATTATTACTACATAACACACAACTATAGCAATTCCTATTATTTCCTTTTCTCATTACAGTGGTCATCTTTGCAAACAATCCACCTGAGGGACTAATGACACCAGAGGTCTCTGGTTGTGCTGCTCTTGATCTTTATTCTTTCTTTTTTTTTTTTTTTTTAATATTTTTTAGCTATTGATGGACATTTTATTTATTGATATGTGGTGCTGAGGATCGAACCCAGTGCCTCACACATGCTAGGCAAGTGCTCTACCACTGAGCCACAACCCCAGCCCTGCTCTTGTTCTTTCACTCTCTAATGCTGTGACATCAATGACATTCTCTTTGTGGATCCCCAAATTAATCAAGGGACGTAATATCAACATTCCCGGTGCACTTACTCGCATCCAAATGACCTGTGAACTAAGGAGAGAACAGTCATCTCAGATGTCACAGCTGTCCCATGGGAGAGAGCTTGGCTCCGGACAAGGAGAGCCAGAGCACCAAAGGCTACCAAGTACTCCACAGCTTGAGGGGGATGGTGCATGTGAGGACTCCGATTTTACAGAAGGACATGGGTGGGGAAACTATGACTGACAAAATCCTGCCACTTCCCCTTTTTGTAGATGAACTTTTATTAGATTACAGTTACATTCACTCATTTGAATATTGTCTAGGGCTACTTTAGCACTAACAGCAGAGTTGAGTAGCAGCGACAAGAGACTGCATGGCCCATAACACTTAAAATATGTACTGTCCGGCTCTTTACCAAAAGTTTGCCAACCGTGGCACTAGGAATAATAGTCTGCAAGGTACTCTTTCTCATATTTATTTTATTTCCAGAAATTACTTTGACCCCAGGGCTCACATTTTAACTGGTAAGTTAATAGGAAAGTCTTGGGTCAGTCCACACGACTCATTGACGAAGCATGAGAATGTAAAGTTTCCAGCGATAAAACTTCCAGGTGCAAATCTGTGAGATGCTTTTAACATGAAACCAATTTATGCCGGTAGAATTTTCAGAACCTGTTCTCAAGCACCCCTTATTGGCCTAGCCCCTCTATGATACCTCACGTTCTTCCCAGGGCAGAGAGTGGCAGGAAGTTTTGTATGCTCAAAGATGATTTTCTCAATAATTCAATAAGAAAATTGGTCATCCTATTTGGATAATCACTGTGCCAATTCACAATCAAGAGACCCTGGCAGAGCTCTTACACTCCACAAACCTAATAAGACTTGAACTTTTTGAACAATTTGAGGTAATTTAGAAGGCTGCCCTTTTGTCTTCACTTTTTAAATACTTAATTGGGGGGGCACACTGCCCAAATTATATTGTCATATCACATGCATGTACAAAGATGCAATAATGAACCCCACCATTATGTATAATTATAATTCACAAATTAAAAAATGGAGAAGAGAAACTAAAGAAGCTAATTTTAAAGAATATTTAATAACATAAAATTATCTTGTTCATGAGAAATTATTTTGACCATGTCTTCATATGTAAAAACCAAAAGATGAAATTCAATATCCTGTTTCCCTAGGACCCTTGAAGTTCAGCTCCCATGCCTACCAAGAATATATTTTTGAAATTTTATGTTTAAAAGATTTTCAAAAACACACACCCACTGACCCAGCAATTACTGTTCTAGAATTTTATTCAAAATGCACGATATGGTGTATTCAAAATGATTCATGGCAGGGTTGTTTGTAATAGCAGGGAATCTTAAGTAACTAAATATCTATTAATAAGGGACTGGTGTGCAAGCAGCCATAGAGCAAATGGGCATGGCCACATCCAACAATTTATTTAATTGCAGTATATCCATGTGATGGATTAAAAGAAATGAGGAAAATCTTCAGAATCTTGCGTAGGAAAAAAAACAACTCCAGGACTATTGCTAAGTGAAAACAGCAAAATGCAGAATAGTACATATAATATTTTATCATTTGTGGAAACAAAGGGGAGAGGAAAAGAATAGATAGAATTTGCTTATATATGCACAAAATACTTCTGGAAGGACACACACAAGGAACTGCTAACATTGCTTGTCTCCAGGGGTGATGTGTCAGCCAGAGAATCGAGTCTGGGTATTTCATTCAGTGGGAACTTAATATAGGAAATTGACTACACAGGTGATAGAGTAAGACGTCAAACAGGAATCAATGAAATAGCCATGAAATTATTAATAAGAAGAAATGACTGCCACCTTAGGGCTGAAGGGATACAGGGAGGAGGTGGTGTTACCAGACCCCAGGAGCTAGGTCAATTCGGTAGTAGTAAAACCATGGTGGGGGCTGCCCAGAGGCAATGGGGACAAAGAGTGGGTGGGGCTGACTAGGTGAAGCTGGAGCCAAGACGTTGTAGCAACCTCTGGACACTCTCAGAAAAGGAGAAGATGAATAACTCGACTCTGCCCTCCTCACATTCTCATTCTTATCAGTGCCTGCTCTCCCCCGTTGCCCACAGTCAGCCAGAAGGTGCCAGGCAAAGGATCCTGGGAAATGTAGTTTCCTGAAGTAGCTTGCAGAACAAAGAGCAGGGATGGGTCTGGGAAGAAGCACACAAATGACAGGTCCAGAAGGTCATGTGTTGACTTGGGAGACAGCAGTAATAGCCATTTTAATGCTTCTTCTCTTATGCTTTCTGCATTTTGAATCCTATAAATATATTGCCTATCAAAATGAGCAAATTAAAGAATACATAAAATAAGCAAACACCTAACAGAGTGTACATTTTTTATTAAAAGATGAGATTTTTTTAAAAATGTCAAACTGTAAACAAACAAATGATCATTAGTAGGGGAATGATACACATGTACAATGAAATACCATGCAGCTATTCAAAAGAATGAGTCACAGGGTATTTGTGGAAGGACACACAAGTGGTATCAACTGATGCCCAAGGGGAGATGGTCTGGATGTTATGGGGCAGGAAAGAAGACTAGGGGACAGAGAAGGCCCACAGTGAATCACTGTACGTCCCTTTACAACTTCTGATTTGGTGCCATGTGTACATATTGTCCATTAAAAACAGAAATCAAGATTTTTTTTTTCTTTTCCCCTACTTTTATTTATCTGGCACTGGTGATTGAACCCATGGGTTCTTTACCACTGAGTTACACTGTCATTCTTTTTTATTTCTTATTTTGAGACAGGGTCTTACTAAATTGCTTTGGGCCTTGCTAAATTGTTGAGGCTGGCCTTGAACTTGCAATCCTCCTGCCTCAGCCTCCTGCGCCACTAGGATTATAGGCATGCAGCACCACACCCAGCATCCTTTCCCCTTCTTTTAAAACAATTTGTGATAAAATTCATATAACATGAAATTTACCATCTAACCATTTCTAAGTGTACAGATCAGTGATGTAGCATATATTGACATTGTGGCACAACAGATCTCTACAACATCTTTCATCTTGCAAAACTGAAACTCTGTACCCATGAAACAACTTCCCATCTCCAGCTTCTCCCAACCTCTAGCAACCACCATTACCTTATCTCTATGAATTTGACTGCTCTAGGTAACTCATGTAAGTGTAATCATACAGTATTTGTCTTTTTGAGAGTGATTTATCTCATGTAACATAATACTCTCAAGGCTCTTTCAAGTCGCTGCATGTGTCAAAATTCCCTTCCTTTTGAAAACTGATATTTTAGTGTGTGTGTGTGTGTGTGTGTGTGTGTGTGTGTGTATCACATTTTGTTTGTCCATTTATCTGTCCATGCATAGTTGTGTTGCTTCCATCTTTTGACTACTAGAAATCAAGATTTATGCTTAAATTAACCATTCTTCTCATGGTAGAAATACACCCAGAAAGATGGGGCTCTTTCCATGGCATCTGGTGACCCAGGTGACTTCTCTGGAAAAGATAGCTACAGCAGCTTCTAGCCTCCCCCAATAAACTCAGGTCCACAGAGGAAGTTCCTAGCATTTTTCCTAAATAAGCCTTTAGTGACAACACTTGATGAAAAGAACCCACCAATAAACAGTGTTTCAGGGTTATTAAATGAAAGTCACACTTACTGGATCTTATTGCTCAACTCTAAAAATGATAACAAGTGTAATAAAAAGGGATATTATAATAAAGACACAAGAACACTAATGTAAGAATCCTAGTCTTGTCAGTAAAGAAAACAGAACTATTGAAATCATTTTAGTGAAAACAGATTTTTGTGAGTTTTATTTCTTCCCTACTTGTGTGAGCACTCACCAACTTTATTCTCTTAACCTTCCATCTTCTGTAGGTGGGCATTTTTCCCCTTCCTTTTGCATGAGTGAACAGATGAGAATAAATTATATTAATTTGTAGTTTCAGCCAAAGTTCTTAATGGACTCTTTAAAATGGAAAATGAAGTAAAATGAAACAAAACACTTTCTTATACGTAATGCTAAATATTTTAATGATGAATATTTACAAAAAGATAGGTAACAAAATGGTATATACAGCATGACTCCAATTTAGGGAAAAAAAATACATATACATGCACAGAAGAAAGTGCTTTCAGGTCAGAAATGGAAATGTCCAGATGGATGGAACAGAGGGATATAGAGACAGAAGCAATCCAGACATTGGGCTCAATTCTAACATTAAATGGGCATAACAGAGGAGACCAGAGGGAAGATTAAGACAACAGGGTCTTCAATGTCACTGAGGAGCCACTAACTTAATTCACCAAGTGTCACCTATCTCTAGATTTCTAGTTAATTGGAAAATAAAATGTTCTGGATAACTTAAGTCAGTTTTGATTGTGTTTTCTGTTAAGTTCTAATCTTACTTGATATTATATTCTACATTTGACATGTGATTATTGTCTAAAATCTTACTTGGTTCCATTATATTTTAATACCCCCTTGATTAATCATCATTAAAAATGGGTAGCAAATTCTTATACAGCTTTACTTACATGTTTACCAGTTTTTTTGATCACATGATTCTTCCATCCGAATTCTTATTTCTTTGCTTAACTCTCTCTCTCCCAGATGAAAATCCTTTGCTTCTTTTCTCTGCAAGGATTTTTTAGTGGTACGTTTGTGTCTTTGCTTATAATTTTTTTATCTCTCCCTCTTTTTTGAATGATGGGTTAGCTGCACATGAATTCCTTTGATTTAAATAAGGCAAAGAATTGGAATTGTCATGTTTTACATAAATCCAGGGCCTTGAAAGGACGAGCCGGTAGTGAAGGGTGGGAAAGGAAAAAATATACCTGCTAGTACAAGCTGACGATGAAAAATGTCTTTTGCTCTTTACCTGGCCTCTGGGCAGAAAAAAAAAAAGTGTCTCCTTTGAAAAATGTAGGACTTCATACTATGCCATACCACCTGCACAGGCCAGGAACCCTTAAAGTAAAAAGGGAGACATAAAAATTATTCCCCATCTCTGATACCTGGCAGAAACAAATGTAAAAATAAATTGGAAGACCACATTCCAAGTCTGACATGCTCAGGAATGCACAGGTAAAACACCACTGATGTTGAGATGAAACTCTAAATCATAAAACGTAGGAAAAGATTCTACTATGAGTAAAAGTGGACATATAAACTACAAATCTATAGCCTCAAAGTTCTTCAGATAATAAAACAACCTAGTAGAAAGGATAAAATAAATAAATATGTTTAAAATGATTAAATACATAAAAAAGAACTGTCATTCACAAAAACAAGTCTATCTAAAAAAATAAGCAGATTTGGAACCAAACCGATCTCCTAGAAATTAAAGATATAAATATTGAAATCTAAACTCAGAGGACTTTTAAATCATATTTAACATTGCTGAAGAGAATTACTGAACTCGAGAATATATCTGAAGAATTTATCCAAAATGAAACACAGTAAGATAAAAGATGGAATATATAAATTATGGAGTATATGAAAAAGAGCTTGTGAGGAATCAAGGACAGAATGAGATAGTCAAATATATCTCTAGCAGAAACACCCCAAGGAAGAGACTTGAAAAATTATGGGGATGGCAGGGTGATGGAAAATCAATATTTTGAGACATAATGGCTGATAATTTTTTCTGTATTGATTAAAATCATAAATCCCAGTTTTAAGAAGCACATCCATGCCAAGAAGGAAAAATAAAAATAAACTGAAAGCTGGATACATTGCAAAGAAACATCAAAATCCCAAAGCTAAACAGAAGATCTTAAAAGCCATTAGAGAGAGATCACAGAGCACCTTAAAAAAATTAAATTGAAAAGAGATTGGAACAGCAACATTAGAGGTCAAAAGACAATGGAATAACATCTTTAGAGGGCTAAGAAACTGAAGCATTTAGGTTGGAATTTAATATCCTACTGCTTTGGTTTGAATGTGTCCCTCAAAAAAGCGTGTGTTGAAACTTAACCCCCAATGCAACAGAGTCAGGAGGTGGGCCCTAATGGGAAATGTTTAGGTCATACCAGTTCTGCATTCGTGAACAGATTAATGCTGATTATAAAAGGGCTTGATGCTGTAAGTTTAATCTCTTTTACTTTCTTCACCCTTCCACCATATGATGGCTTCTGTCACATTATGATGTAGCAAGAAGGCCCTTGCCAGATGCCAACACCTCGATATTGGACTCCCAGCCCTACAAAACTGTGTACCAATAAGTTTTATTCTTTAAAAATTACCCATTCCCTAGAATTCTGTTAAAGCAGCACAAGATAGACTAAGACACCAACTAAAGCATCGTTTAATCAAAAAGATTAGGGGCTGGGGAGATAGCTCAGTTGGTGGAGTGCTTGCCTCCTAAGCACAAGGCCCTGGGTTCAATCCCCAGCACCGCAGACAAAACAAAACAAAAAAGATTAAATAAAGACATGTTTAGAGATTGAGAGTTTACTACAAACAGATCCTGAAAACGAAGCCCCCCAAAATGCTATCACAAATGAAGGACCTTTCATAATGATAAAAGGGTCAATTTATCAAGAAGACATAAATTCTAAATATGTATGCACCAAACACTAGAGCTTCAAAATACATAAAGCAAACCTAAGAGAACCTGAAGAAGAAATAGACATACCTACAGTTATCATTAAAAAGGTCAACACTCCTCTCTCGGTAATTAATAGACCAAATAGACAGAAAAATCAGTAAGTATATAGATTTAAATGCCAGCAACCAACTTGGCATAACTGACATTTACAAAAAAATTCTGCCCAACAATTGCAAAATACATATTCTTTTCAAGTACATTGAAGAGTCACCATAATAGATTATATACTATGCCAATAAATTAAACTATCAATAAATTTAAATGGATTGAAATCATAACAGAGTATGTCCTCTGACCACAATGGAATAAAATCAGAAACCAGTAAAAGAAATATAACTGAAAATTTTCCCAAATATTTGAGCATTAAATATACTTTTAAAAAACTCATGGGCCAATGAATAAATCAAAGGAGATTCTAAATGAATATAAATATAAATAAAAATAAAATATCAAATTTATGAGATTCTGTTAAAGCAATACTTAGAAAAACATCTATAGGTATAAATACTTATTTTGGAAAAAAAATTTAAATCAGTAGTCTGTTTCCATCTTTAAGAAGCTAGAAAAAGAAGAGCAAGGTAAATCCAAAGAAACTAAGAACAGTAAATGATAACAGAAACCACTGACTGTTGTCTTAGTCCATCTGGATAACTATAACCAAAACACCTTAGACCAATAATTTATAGCTAATAGAAATTTGTTTCTCACGGTTCTGGAGGCTGGCAAGTCCATAATCAAAGTGCTGGCAGATCTGATACCTTTTGAGGGCTCTCTGCTTCAAATATGGTGCCGTATTGCTGTGTCTTCACAAAGCGAAAGGCACAAAAAGGGACAAACAGATTCTCTCAAGACTTTTTATGAAGGCATTAATCTCATGAAGCCCTTACAACCTAATCACTTCTTAAAGATACCACCTCTTAACATTATTGCATTGGAGATTAAGTTTCAACATGAATTCTGGAGGGATACAAACATGAAACCATAGCAAATGTCAATGAACAATTGGAAATTGAAATTTTAAAACATAATTTACAAATAGTAACAAAAAGTAAAATACACATATTACACAAAATTCTACATTGAGAATGATAAAAATATTATGAGAAATTAAAGAAGATATAAATAAATGGAGTGAGAATATGATTCTGGTTTGGTACATTTAATATTGTTAAAATTTAAATTGTCACCAAACTTACCCATCAATTCAATGCAATCCCAATCAAAATCTTGGTAGACTCTTAAATAGAAATTAATGAATTATTATTAAATGTACATGGAAATTCAAAAGAACCAAGAATAGCCAAAACAATTTTAAGAAAGAAGACTAAACTTCAACATCTTATATTACTTATGATAAAGCTAATCATCAAGACTGTGTCACACTGTCCTAAGGACACACATGCAGATCAATGGAACAGAATAGGGTACCCAGAAATAGACCTACACATATATGGTCAAGCGCTCTTTGAAAAGGGTAATGAAGTAATGGAACAACTGTGTATCTATTTTTCTTTAAATGGATGTGAGTTGTTCACCATGTATGTAAAAACTAACTTTAAGTAGCTGATAGGTCTAAACACAAAAGTTAAACTACAGCTGGATGTGGTGGCTTATGCCTGTAATCCCAGTGACTCAGGAGTCTAAGGAAAGAAGATTCCAAGTTTGAGGCCAGCCTCAGGAACCTAGCAAGGCCCTAAACAATTTAGTGAAACCCTGTCTCAAAATAAAAAGTAAAAAGGGCTGGGGATGTGGCTCCGTGATAAAGTGACCCTGGATCCAATCTTCAGCACCAAAAAACAAAAAAGTTAAACTGTAAAATTTGATAGAAGAGAATACAGGAGAACATTATGTACCTTGAGGTAAGGGAAGATTTCTTTTGTTTTTGTTTTATAGAACTGGGGATTGAATCTGGGAATGTTCTACCACTGACTGACATCTCCCAGGCCTTTTTATTTTTTTATTTTTTTAAATTTTAAGACAGGGTCTCAATAAGTTGCCAAGGCTGTCTTTGAACCTGTGATCCTCCTGCCTCAGTCTCCCAAGTCATTGGAACTACAGATGTGGGCCACCACATCTGGCTAGGGAAAGACTTCTTAGACATGAAAAGCACTAATCACAAAAGGAAAACAATGACAAATTGGACTTCATCAAAATGTAAAACTTATTTGAAACACATCTTTGAGAAAATAAAAAAAGTCACAGAGTAGGAGAAAATATTCACAATTCATATAAATGTTTATATATGAGACATGCATATATATCCATACATATATGTATATATATGTATTTATATATACATCCATACACACAAAGGACTTGTATCTACAACATACCAAAAACTCTTATCACTGAATCATAAGAAGAAAAGCAGATCAATTTTTTAAATGGGCAAAATATTTTAACAGACCAAAAATTGCACACCTAAGCATATATACAAGAAAAAGACTATGTCCATAAAATGCTTTATATGTGAGTGTATGTAGCAGCTCTATCCATAATAACCAAATAATGGAAACAATCCAAATGTCCATTAATAGGGAAATGGATAAGCCAATTGTGATGTATCTATACCATGGAATACTACTCAACAATAAAAAGAATGAACTACTGACAGATGAATCTCAAAACTATTGAACTGAGTGAAAAACAGCCAGACACAAAAGAGCATTATTCTGTATGATTTTATTTATATAAAATTCTAGACCAAACAAGCCTAACCTATATTGACAGAAAACAGACCAGTGGTTGCCTGGAGCTGAGGGCAAGAGGGAGATTAACTACAAAGAGGTATGAGGGACTTTGAATGAAAGATGGAAATGTTCTATCTTAATTATGCTGCTGGTTACTGGTTATATATGATCAGTATCAACTAAAGAAACTCATCAAACCTTTCACTTAAAGTAAGTCCATTTTATTATAAGTTATACCCCAATAAAGTTGACTAAAAATAAAAAAAGCATTTGTGATGGCTTATAATTTGTCAATTTACCTAAGCTAAAATGAATTTCCCACTACAGTAGGCTCTCAGTATTCAGGGTTGATTGGTTCCAGGACCATTTGTGAATACCAAAATCTGTAGATGCTCAAGTTCCTTATATAAACTAGTGTAGTATTTGCATATAGCCTATGCATATCCTTCTATAGATTTTAAATCATCTCTAGATTACTTAAAACTGCTAATATAACATGTTATAATTATTATACTGTATTGTTTAGGGAATAACGAGGGGAAAACCTGTACATATTTAGTACAGATGCAACTTTCCTAGGCACAAGTACATCTTTGATGCACGGTTGGCTGAATTTGCAGATGTAGAACCCAGATGGGGAGCCCGTGGATACAGAGACTGACTACATGCCCCTTCCCATGCGTCCATGAGGGTGGGCTATAAGAAAGATTCCAGTGTGAGATGAGGAGGGCAAAAGACAAACAGTTGCCATTTTGTAACTCCGACATGTTATTACATGAAATATGGGTTTCAGTTCATCCTTACAGACTCCAGCACTTGATCGTGGTCTCCAACTTGTCCTTGCTCCCTCTTACTTTACTTCCTTCTTCCTTTGCTGGCTGCTTGCCCTGTGCACCTGAATTGCCTACATCAGATAGAAAGACAACAATGTTACAGAAACTCTTTTACCAGCTCCTACAATTTCCTAAAGTTAAATCCTTGTAACAAATCAATATATGGACATGTATTCATTCCTGGTGGTTGTGTTTTCTCTGATTGATACTTCACGGATAAAGTCCTTTTAGGGTACAAATTTCTCTAGCCACTGTATCATTGTTATTATGTAAAATATTCTCAAGGAAAAAACTATGTAGTACCACTAAAAATCTATATAGTATAAAAGGGAAAACAAACCAGATATCATAAAGTTGGTTACCACTAGAATCATTGTTTATTTAATTTCTACTTACCACCCAAAATATATGCATTGGTTCACAATGGGAAAAATGATGGAGAAAAAAGAGATCACAACTATACCAATACTAAGGGTCATTATAGTTATTGGACTGGGTTAGGTGGATCTGTGCTCCCTAGTAGTTAAGACTGAGAGAGAAAGAAAACTAAAATATTTGGCTAACGTTTATAAACTTATTCACATTAAGATAAGGAAGAAATACTCATAACTATTGGAATCCTCATTTCTACAACTGGTCGCAGGGTCATAGTTGGGATTCATAACTACCGTCTTTCACTACCCATTCTGTATTCTCTTTGTCCTCAGTAAGCACCTCAGCTAGTAGTGATTCTTTACCTGGTGGGGGTTTCTTTGACACCCGATCAAGGTATGTGCTTTAAGATTATAATAGAGTCCTGGCCATCAAGGTCAGAGGCAACAAGAACTGACACAATTTTCAGTCTGTTCTTGGCTCCAGCTTGTGCTACTGGGTTCAGTCTTGTCCTTGATCTCCCTTGCTTTCTATCCATGTTCCCTTCCCCACTGTCTTCACTATGGACAAGCTCCAGTATGAAGCCTTACAGAGACTGGTTAATCAGTTCGTACAACTGTATAAGGTCATAATTCCTGTAACGAATGCATAACAAATATCTCTCTTCTAGTGGTTTGACTACTCTGTTTGAAACTTGACTGTTAAATGAAACATTAATAAATATTCCCTTTCAACTTAAGAACAAGAAAGGAATCCCCACTACCACTACTTTATTTGATATTGTGCCAATGATTCTTGCCAGCGAATTAAGAAAAATAATTAAAATATATAAGAAACAAAACTGTTGTCATTTGCAAATGACATCTTTAGAGTTAACAAATTATTTGAAGTAATGAGATTATTCAACAAAATTGTTAGATGTAAAATTGAAAGACAAAACCAATCCCTTCTTCTATACCAGCATTGAAAAATAATAAAATGAAATTTTAAAAATGATAACATTTAAAATAACAATAGAAGCTAAAGTTCTTCTAAATAAATCTAACAAGAAATTTGTAAGACATTCATAAAGAATATTTTACAATTTTATGGAAAGTTATAAAAAAGTGACAAATAAATGGGAAGATATACCACATTTGTACATGCAAATCCTCAGCATCATAAAGATATAAAGTATTGCAAAATTGATCTATAAATTCAATGTAATTTCAATCAAAATATCACCAGGATCTTTCAGGAACTCAACAACCTCAACTTAAAACTCCTAAGAAAGTAGAGGACCAAGCGACAAGGAAGATTTGTCTTTCAGGTATTAAAACCTATTATAAAACTACAGAAATTAAAAGTTGTTTTTAATACAAACTAAATTCATAGGTCTTTGTAATAAAATAAGCACACATATATTTTCATATTTTGATTTTACAAAAGTAACTTTATTAATAAGTCTGGAGAAGATGAACTATTCATTAAATGGTGGTAGATCACAAAAGAAATAATTCTGGTTGATTAAATACCTAAATGTGAAAAGTAAAATTTTGAAATGTTTTGATGTATGGGACCATATTTTTTTTAAAAAAATCTTCCATGAAAAAGATACAAAAATAGTGACAAATCAAGCCACATTATCTTTATTTCAAATTTTTACCTTTTAAATATACAGACTGAAACTTTTATGAATGAAATAGTATGAAATCTGGAACTTCAAAATAATCCAGGAAGCAAGGGGAGGAATCAATGAGGGGCAGGTGGTAAGAGGAAGGCTGGGAATAATCAAACAAGATTGGCCATGATAATTGTTAAAGCTAGGTGATAGACACACAAAGGTATACTATGCAGTTCTTTCTACTCTGGCATACATTTGAAATTCACCATTTAAAGTTTTAGCTGGGCATGGTGGCACATGCCTGTAATCCCAGCAGTTGAGGAGGTTGAGGCAGGAGGATTGCAAGTTGGAGACCAGCCTCAGCAATTAGCCTGGCCCTAAGCAACTTAGTGAGACACTGTCTCAAAATAAAAAATAAAAAAAGGCTGCAGATGTGGCCCAGTGGTTAAGCACCCCTGGGTTTACTCCCCAGTATCCCCCCCCCAAATAAAAAGTCAGGACACAGACCAGGTGATTATTTTTGTAACACACAGGACTAACAAAGGATTGGTAATCTCAACATACAAAGATCAGCAATATATTAATAAGAAAATGACAATAAAACAATAGCTAGAAGATTTGAATAGGTAGTTCACAGAGGAAAAACCCAATAGGCAATGTACAAAATATGCTCAAATATCAACTGTTCTTACAACCAGGAAATTGTAAATTTAAATATCATTTTACCATGAAATAGTCTGCATACAACCAATTGCAGAAATTTTAAAAAACAAAATCAAATAAAAAGACTGAGGATACTTTGGATTAGACAGAGGGGAGTGAAGGGGAGGGGGTTTAGGGGTAAGAAGACAGTAGAATGAATTGGACATTATGACCCTATGTGCATATAGGACTACATGACTGGTATAATTCTACACCATGTACAATCAGAATGAGAAGTTATACTCCATTGTATATGATGTATCAAAGTGCATTCTACTGACATGTATAACTAACTAGAACAATTAAAAAAAAAAAAAGACTGGGGGTATAGCTCAATGGTAGAGCATCCCTGGGTTATATTCCTACAATAATAATAATAATAATAATAATAATAATAATGTCTGATAACATTAAGTGATGGTGAGGATTTGGAGCTATGAGAGCCTTTAGGTGAATAATTTGCAAAGCTGGTTGACTATATATAGTAAAGTTGATTGTGTACTTACCCAACAATCCAAGATCCCACATGTTACTATCTACCCTGGAGAAAGTCTCCCACATATGCCCAAGTAAATAGGTACATGTATTTATTATAACACTGAAATCATGAACAAAGTGGAAATAAATTTCATTTCTATCAATTTAGGAGTAAATATCTAACAATAGTGAATCTTCAGTGGGTTCAAATACATATGTAAATAATGCATACCAACTTTAGTATATTGGTTTTGTCTGAAAATGGAGGAGGCAGGGGGAGAAGATGAAGCTTTAGCTAAAGCAGAATGTTTTATTTCATTTTATTTTGAAAGAATAAAGTCACCAAGGCCAATGCTAATATGGTGCTCTTTTGTAGTAAAGGATATATGTGTTGATTATTCTCTTTTGTATGTTTTTGAACCATCTTTAACAAAATATTTTAAACCCAACAAATCCACTGGTTTTTTTTTGTTTGTTTGTTTATAACACACCAAATGATAAATGAGACCTTTTTGTCTTGTTTCTCATTAAAATAACTATTTTGGTTTTGGGCAGAGAATATGTTCCAAGGTCCACAGTGGATGCCCAGAACCGTGGGTAGTACTGAACTATATAATTTAATGCCTTTCCCATCTTAACTAATAACCACTTATGTACACTATGGCCATAGCTTTTCCAGTTTGAGATTTGACAGTAAAATTAGCAGAAATTTCTTTTTTCCTTTTTCACAATTTCATGGATAGATTTGTCCTTAACCTTAGCAACCTCAGTATGTGTTTTTTCTTGCTAAGTCAAGAACTTTTACTTACTCTCTTAAAGGAAGCACTTCACAGCTTCTCTTTGGCACATTCTAATTGCATCATTACTCTTGCATTCAGGGACCATTATTAAGTCAAATAAGGTTTACATGAACACCAGCACTGCAAGATCACATTTGATTTGATAATCCAGATAGCTACTGACTGACAAGTGGGTATACAGCACAGATAAACTGGAGAGAGGGGTGATCCATGTCCTGGGCAAGATGGAGCAATATAGTGCAAGATTTCATCACACTACTCTGAATGACACACAAATTAAAACTTACCACTTGTTTATTTCTGAATTTTCCCATTTAATATTTTCAGGCTGTGGTTAACTGCTAACTGACAGAAAATGAAACTGGATAAACAGGAACTACTTTAAATAGGACCAAAAATCACATATCGACTAGACTACTGGAACATTGATAAATGTTCCTTTAAAATAATTCATCTAGAAAAATAAAGCCAAAGGCAATTTTTTAGTCTATCTTCATTACAATGGACAGCATGTCTATGTCCCTCCAAAATTCATATGTTTAAATTTTAACCTGCCATGCGATGTTATTAGCAGATGGGTCCTTTGGGAGGTGATGAGGTCATGAGGGTGGAGCCTTCACAAATGGGATTAGGGCCCTTATAGAAGACAGTCCAGAGAGCTCTCCTGGACTCTTCCTGCTATAAGGATACAATGAGAAGTAGGCAGTCTGCAGTCCAGAAGAGGGCTTTCTCCAGAACCTGACCATGCTAGCCCCCTGATAGACTTCCAGCTTCCAGAACTGTGAGAAATAAATGTCTGTTATTTAAGCCACCTATTCTCTGGCACTTTGTTATAGAAGCTCAAACTAAGACATTCATCTTGGCGTTTATAAGAACCTAGAATCTATGAATGTATGATTATAAAACAATTTCAGCATTTGAAGCCAAACTTAGCATCTAGTCCAATATCCAGTCAGGAGTTTTCCCAACAAACAGACCTCAAACAAAAAGACAAACTGGGAAATGTCTGGGGCAGAAGGCATGGTGGCTTCTACTTTCCTAGAGAAAATCCCTTTTATTATTACTGTTGCAAGCAATTCTAACACAATGCTGTTTATTTTAATATTAAATTTGAGCATTGTCTTTTATGTTAATTTAGGAAAAATCATTGGAATAGCTAGCACCCGCTTGAAGAAAACACCAGTGGAGGTTACTGGGACCCCAATACCATGTCTTAAGAATCCTAGAGGTGGACTGAAATCAGAGACAGGCCTCTAATGCGATTACATATAAACAGCATCCTCAAGTAACTTTATTACCTTTTCCCCCAGCTGGGGATAAAAGACTCCCTACTCCATCTCCTACAGACATAAACATATGACCTAAGAAAATTTCAGTTTTGCGATGTCAGGATGAAGAACGAATGGTTGGGTCATAAAAGCATTATACAGAGTCTCAGGAATATGTCTCTATTGAATCAGCTCTTGATGTTCCCTCAAAAGCTCCAACCCGGTTGCAGGCTTAAGAAGGTTGTTGTAAAATGTTAAATACAGATAGGACTGGCAAGGTATGAAATGTATCAGAGGTTTCTCCTTCTCCAGAATTAAAGCCCTCAGTTAGGAAAGGGGGAAGACAAGTGCAGCATGAGTTCTGAATTACTCTTTTTTATTTATACACTTCAGCAGTTCATTGTTGCCTTATCTCCTGGAGGTTGAAACTAATGAGATGATGAATAATTCCATGTAACTCAAGAAAATGAAAATTGGATGTTTGAAATAGTCATTATATAAAATATGGTTGTTTTTATTACTTTTAACTTTTGTATGGCAGACTATCTTGCTAATTCAATAAAAAAAAAATGAAGGTGAATGAGTAATGTTTTTAAGTTTCTTCCTTGGGTGAAAAATGCTATATAAAACCAAAGTATACTAGACTGCCCAAAGTATACTATTTTATTTCATAAACTGCTGCATAAAAAACTGAATAAAATCTCTCAATGGATTTGAGAGGATGATCATTACCTTCCCAGTCCCAGGAATAGCTCTTTTGGCCTTTGTGCAAACAGCAACTCCTGTTGTTTGTTGCTGCCCAAGTTTTGAATGCTCACAGGCAAATATTGACAGGACGAATTTTACTTTGTTTCATTTTTTATTGGCAGTGCTAAAGATTGAACCCAGGACCTCACACATGGTAGGCAAGTGCTTTACCACTGAGCTACATCCCCAACACAACAGGTCATTTTGTTGGAGCTGTTTGATGTATATGTGTGAGTTTGTGTGTGTGTGTGTACGTACACAGATATGTACTCAATAATGGGAAAATAAGTCCTGAACAGAATGAATGGACATTTGATTAGATGTCAGTTTATGAACAAAATTTATTTCTGACTTGCATGTATTGCATTTCTGAAGTCAATATATTATTTTTTTAAATAGGTAATTGGGGACAGGGTGCTTATTTTCAGGGTCCAGAAACTGAAAAGAAAAATTTGTGCCTTGTCATCTTGTGAAATCACTGAAACTTATATATAATGCTCCAGAATTAAATCATTCACCAAAGATAAATTGAGTGCATTTAAGAAATTCTCACATCCTAATCCCTGACTGTATTTGTTGAATTGTAAAGTTTAATACAAGTTTATTACCCTGACGGTGTTCAGACAGTGATGAAAAAATGCAAAGCATGTTTGCATCAAAAGTTAAATAATACAACAGACAATAGTACATGTCATAAGATGTCAAGTGAGCAATCTGAGCAGTTAAGGCTACATATTCAGAGGCAGGAAAAGACAAAGAATCAGGGGTAAATGGGCCAACAGAGTCACAGGACTAACTATAAAAGTTTTCAGTGAGGGAACAGGAGAGGTAAAAAGGTTAGATAGTTAGTTGGATAATACATCAAATTGAAATAATATAGTTTTTCATTTTCTCCCTCAAATATAATTATCTACAATTATTTAGTTTGTCTTTAGTTTTAAGTCTCTAAATATGAATATACATGCTGCCCAGGACAGAGACACACAGCTGGTCTTGCTTTTGCAATAAGTACAAAAGAACAGGTGGTGATAAGATCTTAGTTGATGATGATGATAATGTTCAAAATATGCTATTTTACTTTACATTGGATTTTTCCCTGACTCCTCTTCATCCTGCAGGCTCACTTCACTGTCAGCAGCCCCCAAACACTTGAATATATTTGCTCTTTCTTTATTTCTCTTCAGTACTGGGGATTGAACTCAGGGGCACTCCAACCACTGAGCCACATCTCCAGCCCTATTTTGTATTTTATTTAGAGACAGGGTCTCACTGAGTTGCTTAGTGCCTCCCTTTTGCTGAGGCTGGCTTTGAACTCATGATCCTCCTGCCTCAGCCTCCCAAGCTGCTAGGATTAGAGGCATGTGCCACTGAGCTCGGCCCCAGCTCTTTCTATTTTTATATTTTGAAACAAGGTCTCACTAAGTTGCTAAGACTGGCCTCAAATTTGCATTCCACTCACATCAACCTCCCAAGTAGCTGAGATTACAGGTGTGTGCTACTGCGCTCAGCTGCTTTATCTCTTTCTAATTCTTTCTTAGTCTAGATCCACTGTAGGCAGTCTTGAAAGTTTGATTTAAAACAAAATCAAGCAAATGTGGAGAAATCAGAACCCTCCTACATTGCTGGTGGTAAAATAGTGCAGTAGCTACGGAAAATGATTTGGCAGTTCCTCAAAATGTTAAACACAGTGTTACCCTATGACCCAGCACTTCTAATCCTAGTATATACTTAAGAGAAGTGAAAACATATGTCCACATAAAAACTTATGCTTGAATGTTCATACAGAATTATTCATAGTCACAGTAGCCAGAAAGCAGACACAACCTAAATGTCCATCATATGGTGAATGAATAAAGAAAATGATATGATATGGCTATACAATGAAATATTACTCAACCATAACAAGGAAGAGTACTGATGTATGCTACAACAGGGATAAACCTTGATAACATGTTAAATGAAAGAAATCAGTTGTCAAAGACCACATATGATACCATTTATATAAAATGTCCAGAATAGGTAACTCTATACAGTTGGAAAGCAGATTAATAGTTGCCAGGGGCTGAGGGGCGGGGGGAGTTGGGTAGAATGTGGAGTGACATATATGATTCCATTTATATGAAATGTCCAGAAAAAGCAAATCTACAGAGAGAGAAAGTAAATTGATGGCTGCCAGAGGCTGAGGGGCAGGGAGAGTTGGGTAGAATGGGAAGTGACTACTGAAAGTTTTCTTTGGGGAGTGATGAAAACATTGTAAAATTGCATAGTGGCAATGGTTACACAGTGTGAATATACTAAAAATTATTGACTTGTACATTTGAAATGGGTAAATTGTGCATTATGAGAATTATACCTCAATAAAACTTTTAAAAATCGAACACATAATGACACGAAGGAAAGGCGTATGGTATAGCATGATGCATAAAGGGACACCAGTTGCGCGCAGTAGAACCACATTTCCTGCCCTTTTTGCAGCAGCTGCAGCCCCAGCAGCCAGCTTGGCAAGAACTGTCTAAGAAGAAGAAATGCTGGCTTGTTGAATCAATTGCAAGAACTCCACAAGCAAATAAGTGACCTCAGACTGGATGTAGAAAAGACATCAGAAGAGCAACTGGAGACAGACAGCTGGCCTAGCTCAGGGTTTTATGAGCTGAGTGATGGGGCTTCAGGATTCCTTCCCAATTCCTCTAACCCAGTGTTGAGTATTTATCCAGTTGTCATTCCAGCACCGGTATTAACAGCCCATTGGCAGCAACCTTGACTATTTCAAATGGTTGCTCCAAATCTACAGATCTCATAAGATGGTTGAACTATAAAGAAGGCCGCTCTGAACACCAGGCTTCAGGAGCAACTTACCATTACTCCCTCCAGACCACAATTTATTCTATTGTGTGTGTGTGTGGTGCTGGGGAATGGGACCTAGGGTTTTGGGTATGCTAGGCAAATTCTCTACCGCTGAGCTATACTTCCAACCTCCTACCACAATTTAATTCCCCTGATGTCATTGCAAATGTAAATCCCAAGTACCAGTGTGATTTGGTATCTAAAAATGGAAATGATGTATATCATCACCCTGGTCCACTTCATGTTGTGGCTGTGTAGAGCCTAATGTTTCTCCTTTGCCTGATGGGCAACCTGCTAAGGGAAGACAGGCTTGGAAACCACACTGATGTTGGATCTGAACTAGATGCCACCAAAAGTTCCTTACCATCTTATGGAGAGCAGGCTGCACCCGAACCTGAGTTACTCCATTTTGTAAAGCAGTAGTTTGTCACAAACCACTCCATTTTGAGTACATGTACAAGGTAGAATGACTCTAAACTTTGTTTGTATAAGTAAACCACCATCTACCCACCATAACCATAAGGCACAAATGGATGAATAAATCCTAAGTGCCAACTTAGTACCTGGGCATTTGGGCATCCCAAATCATATCAGGAACACCAAGACATGGGAGTTTATCAACCTTACCAGATACAGCTCCTTTACCTAAGACCCATAAAAGGAGGAATCCTTCAAGACCTGACCTGACCTGGTCACCTAATCAATCATCGGGAACCTTGCCCAGGAAAATCACCACAGCGACCAACCTCTGATTTACTGTCCCATCAGTTTTCAGCAGAGTCTGATTTCTCCTATCTGTTGACAACCATGCACAGCCCACTCCAAGATGACACTCTGAAACTGCCATCTGCTTGGACCCTCTGTTTTGACAACTCTGCAAACTGGTTCATTAAAACCCTTATCTGACCACCTACAAGTTAACTCCGAATTCATCTGTATCTCTGCCTGCGATCTTGCCACAGATCCAGCTTTAACTCTTTCTTAGTCTTTCAGTGACCTATTATGTGAAGTATGATGTATGATTTGAGTGTGGTAGATATTAGAAATTAAGATTGAAATAAAAGAACTTGTGTTTGCCTGGCTTATTAACTGTCATGTGATGCACAAGTATTCTGTGAACTGCCTCCGCTGAAAATGGTGTGGCCTGTTATTCAGTAAATTCTAACATTGTAGAAAGACACAAAGATTTTTAGTCTATGTTAATGCCATAGCTCTCTCATGACACAGCTCCAAGTAGGCTATGGTCTGCTTCCTATCCTCCTTCCAGTAAGAAATAGATAACTACTACTGAACCTGGTGCAGAAAAAAACACACCTTCCAAACCCAGAACCCCAATGAATGCTGATCCCAGGTAAGGACATCTGTGGAATGGGAGTGTGTGTGTCAAGGCCACTGGGGACACCATGGCAATGTGAATCTTAAGAATTTCAAACAAGTGTATTTGCTTTCTGGCAAGATACCCTCTCTGGACAATAGGGCATTCTCTCCACTAAAGCAATCCTCAAAAGAATCAAAGGCAGGGCTGGGGAGATAGCTCAGTCGGTAGAGTGCTTGCCTTGCAAGCCTGAGGCCCTGGGTTCGATCCCCAGTACCACAAAAAAAAAAAAAAAAAAAAAAAAAAAAAAAAAGAATCAAAGGCAGTGGGTATGAAAGATGGTGGAATGAGACAGACATCATTACCCTATGTACATGCATGATTACACGAATGGCGTGACTCTACATCATGTGCAACCAGAAAAATGAAAAGTTGTACTCCAGTTGTACTCCTGGTAGAGCACCCCAGCCCCAAGAGAACAAAGATATGCAGCCCCTAAACAAAGAGCCACAGGAAAACAGCTGCTCCTCTACTGCTGCCTCCAGCTTTCCCTGTGGAGGACAGACCTACCTTGGATTTCCAAAGCGAGGGCTCTCTTCCTCAAGCCTCGAGAAAGGGAATCTGGTCAAAGCTCAGTTCATCCTCCAACAGCAGCCAGAAGTCAGGCAAGGCCACAGGAACATGGGGGCTGCAAAAAGCTCTACCACCCTGAAGCAATGCAGCCAAACCTTCCAACGGTGGAGAACAGTTTGCCAATGGGAGAAAACCCAGGCAGGGCGGGTTTCAAGTTCAAGGCTAGCTTAGGCAACTTAGCACGGGTAGGAAGAGAGGTGAGTGGCGGGGAAACCACAGAGCAGGAAATAAGGCATGCACCATCTACAAATCGAATGTGCCCAGAGGATCGTGTAGAGGGCTCACAGGGAGCACGTGGGCATGTACCCTGTGCTTGCGCCTTGGAACTACACCTGTAATCCCAGCAGTTTGGGAGACTGAGACATGAGGATTGCGAATTCAAAGCCAGCCTCAGCAATTTAGCGAGACTCTAAGCAAATTAGTGAGACCCTGATTCTAAATAAAATACAAAAAAGGGCTGGGGATGTGACTCAGTAGTTAAGTGCCCCTGAGTTCAATCCTTGGTATAAAAAAAAAAAAAAAAAAAAAAAAAAAAATGAGGAAAGCGGGCTTAATTTGGTCCCAGTTTGTCCACATTCTTCCAGTTCAAATGGTCCTGGCCCCAAACCTTCACAAAAGACCCCCACAAAAACTTTTGTCAAAATTAAGGAAGGCCTTGCATAACTTTAATAACAAAATCCTCCACTTTTGGTCTCTCTCTTTTTTTAACAGTGCATTATAGTTATACATAATAATGGGGTTCATTTTGACACAATTATACATGCATAGAATACAGTTTGCTCCACTTTAGTCCCCAGTACTTCCTCTTTCCCTCCCCTCCTCCATCCCCCTGTTTCCCTTCCTCTATTGGTCTTCCTTTTATTTATTTAGTGTTTTTTTTTAATTAGTGCTTTATAGTTGATCTGTGTCTTTGAAACAGTGACAACACAGTTTGAGTAACACATGTAGAAAAACAATTTTTCCCTAACTTCGGGGGAAGCAAGGAGATAGCATTTTAATTTTTGTGTAATACTTTCATAATATGCCTTTCTTTTATTAAGATAAAACCAAGGTAAATTATGCTTCATCTTCATTATATGAGGACACTAGTGCCTTTAATAGAAGGTAAAGGATATTTTGCTAGTTAGATGTTAATATTGAGATATTAATAGTGGTGACAATGAGTTTCATGATATCAGTTTATTTTAATTATTCTGACTATCTGGCAAGGTACAGGTTTTGATGTTCAAATTTCATTGGGATGAGACCTGTTAATCCAGATGTCAAGTGGATGGAATTTTAGGACATACATTTGCCCCTTGATTCTTTATGACGGCGTCTCTGCAAGGATTTTCCTGTTGAGGGGCATTGTATACAATTGTGTGAAGTAGGTACAAAAGGTACTCATTGTTTTGCAAAAATTGTTTTGGTATAGTCTACATTTCTCAGAACTATTCTGTTTACTGAACTCAGAACTTGTAGAACATATCCTAAATCCAGAGATGGCAAGCTGGATAAGGGTCTGGGCGTACCTTAAAAGGATTTATAAAAACTTTTGCCATGCTTGGCGCCAAGGCCCTATCGCAGTAACCCCTTCTTGGGCCGTATAAGCAGTATATTGATGCCTTTTTCTCCATCCCTAAGTTATAGCCAATTCAAACATTTGCCTCTTGGAAGACTTGCCTTTGGAATAAAATTCTGATCCTCTGATACAGAGAAATGCACTCTTAATAAAATAATCTATGGGCATGACTCCAAGTGTAGAATTGCTCACTGAGCATGGGCCTAAATACTAAGACTCTCTGGTCTAGATTGGACCACTGACCCAAACTGGAGGGCTAAAAAGATTGGGACGAGCTGGGCACAGTGGTGCACTCCTGTAATCCCAGCAATTCAGGAGGCTGAGACAGGAGAACCTCAAGTTCAAAGCCAGCCTCAACAACTTAGTGAGACCCTGAGTAATTTAGCGGGACCCTGTCTGAAAATAAGAAAATAAAAAGGACTGGGAATGAATGTGACTCAGTAGTTAAGCACCCCTGGGTTCAATCCCTGGTACTAAAAACAGTTTTTTTGGTAAATAGTATTGTGTAAAATTGCTTTTTATACTAATATGTACATTTTTATATCAAAACATGAATATTTTGTTCATGAGTACTATTTATTTTTATATTCCTATTAAGTTCCTATATGATAGAAACAGTATGTGTTTTATACATATCATTAGGTAAATCTAATGAAACACATTATGTACTATAGCTAACGATTTGTTTTATTGCTGAGAAATTAAAAAATAAAAATCTAACACAGTAAGATTTTCGAAAAACTTCTTGCTTTGACTTTTTTTTTCCCCTCCTGACAGTTTTGTTCTCCAGCTTATAGCCATGCAATTATTATTTTATGCCACGTATTTTCCTCCATAATTTCCCTGGGTCACATTTTAATTCTAGGCACTTCTGGAATTTTCTTGATAACTATCTTAAGTTTGAATTCTCTTCTGCAGCAAATGATAAAAGGGAAATAACTGTGCTGTTATAAGTTCCTCCTTATGCTTGGAAATAGAAGTTGGTTTCTTACCAAATGTGATATCAGGGAATGACATCATCTTTTTAAACTGAAAATCCAATGTTTCCAACATAAACTGAGAGTTTATTTTTTAAGTGGAATGAGACTATTAAATTATATGTCTGTGCTTTTTTAAAACAAACCCATTAAAATGTACACTTCCAAGAAGTTCTAGCACTTTCCAGGTAATCACTTTTATGAAGTCTTGCATTAATACCAATATTGATGAAATCATTATTCAAACATTTTCAAACTCATATTGTTGTTTGCCTCCAAAACCATGATATATAATTTTCAAAATATACCAAATGTCAATGTATTATTATCCTCTAATAGTGATTAAAATTTTAGAAATAATCACCCATGTTTGACAAATAAGTCGAATAAGATCTATCTGGAGAGTATTTTTTTAATGTCAAAAATGATATACTACTCTAGGGCAATGAAACTTTTCTTTCCAGGATAAATCTAAAGGCACTTTATAAAATGAGTTTCAAAAAATAATTTGAGTAGTGACAATCTTATTGGAATAAGCCTCTAGCTTCTCACCAACAGTGCCATGGATTTTACACAGATTACTCTAATAAATCCATTCAATAGTTCTGCAGGGTAAAAATTATCCCCATTTTACTGATAAGGAAACAAGACCTAGGAAATAAGACCTGAGAAGCTAAACAACATGCCCAAGAGAGCCCAGTTGCCTGAGGCAGAACTGGTCCACAAATTTCCAACCTACTGGCTCTCCATGAGGCCAAGTGGGTAACAAGCATTGTCATTCTTAGTTTTTAAACTTAGTCACTTTGCTTTATTCTGAGCAGTTTAATTTTTTTTTTTATTTCCAAATTCTACCTGCTGTGTGCATGTCTAAGCTTAAAATTGGGCCAAGTCTTCCTCAAAGATCTAGAACTTTTCTGCCCTTTCTAGCCTTCTTTCCCATCTCCTCATTTGAGATATAGAACTATATAATGTTAAATCTAACCTGGCAAATTTTAAGCACAGCTCCTTTCTCCAATAATAACACCAAGAGATTCACATTTATCCTGTGTATCACAAATTCAGTCAATGGAATCCAGATTAATGAGGGCTCATCGTGTTTCTTCTCTAAATTCTTTGGCAGGCCCCCCGTGCCATGCATCATCCAACGCTATGTTTTTCAACTATAAAATCTAAAAATACATCCTAATGGAGCAGGGCCAAAGAAAGGCATTAAGAAAATAATGAAACCTGTAATAAAATTAAAACCATGGATACAACTAGGGAACTATCCAGTCATAGGATGAACATATTAGTGTAAATGAATTAAGAGTTAAAAATCAATGAGGTCTATTAATTGAGTTGATTCCTGTAATCTGGTAAAATTCAAACAGCATCTTCTTTTTATTGGCCCATGGGCTGCCTGAATAAACACTGCTAGAGTTTTTGGCAAGTAAGACTCAAAATAAGCCAATACTTAAACACTTCCAGCAGGGCCATGTTGAGGGTAGTGTAACTACAACTTGGCTTTAGAGCAGTGGGTTCCAAGAATTACTAAGAGTAATAACAATAGCAACCACTAACATAATACCCCCATCCCTCTGTATCCTCAAAGGATTGGTCCCTGCAGATACCAAAGTTTTCCAATGCTCAAGTTCCATATATAAAAATGGTATAGTATTTGCATAAAACCTATGCACATTCTCCCATATGCTGCAAATCATCTCTAGATAACTTATACTACCCAACACAATGTAAATGCTATGTAAATAGTTGCTATACTATATTGTTGAGGGAATGAGAGTGAAAAAAGCCTATGCATATTCAGTACAAATGGAATTTTCTGTTCAAATATTTCAATTCATATTTGTTTGAATCTGCAGATGCAGACCCTGCAAATAGAGAGGACCAACTGCATCACCTATATGTCAAGTACATATATAGGGATGTCAAGTATATATATAGGGATGTGGCTCTGTGGGTCAGTGACCCTAGGTTCAATCCCTGGTACATAAATAAATAAGTTATAAATCGTTACTCTATACTGCCCTCCCTTAATGCTGTGCTGCTTCTTGCATGAATTGCTTGGTAGAGAGGACAATGCTGGCAACTAAGAACAGTCTATTTTCCATGAGACCAAAAGATTTTGCCCAGCAGTATATTCACAAATTCATCTGGAAAAAAAACTAAATCTTTAAACACAGACGATTGGAACCAATCACCATTTTCCTCTACTCTTAGGCACAGTATGATCTTAATGATTAAAATGATCCAAATAAGTATGTTCAGGAAGAAATCACAAAGGCCAGTTTTCAAAATCCAAAACCTCACCAATTCTCTTGTGAAGAAATATAAAGTGATTCTAAGGAACCATATGTGATTTTCAACTAATCTGAATTTAATCTATCACCACCTGTCCCTTTTCAGTAAATGTGCCCATAGTGATTACTTACGTGCTGGTGGAAATTTAAGTCACTCTTCTAAAATGATATTATGTTTAAGTCACTCTTTCAAAAGAATTTATATTCAATTGATATTGAAATAATTTCAAACATACTCAGTTGCAAAAATAGTAGAATGAAATTCCACGTTTCACCCACATTCAATAATTAACATTTTGCCACATATATGTCTGTTTTCTGTTGCTATAACAAAATACTTGATGCTGGGTAGTTTATGAAGAAAATATATTTATTTTGTTTATAGTTTTGAAGGCTTAAAGTCCAAGATCAGGTGGACCTACCTGTATGGCCCTAGTTAACCCCACCTTGGCTACATCACAACATGATGGATGGCCTCATTGTGAGAATGCATATGAGAGGGATATATGACGTAGTGAAATAGGAGGCATAGAGCTTCAGAGGTCAGACTTACTGTTTTATAATAACTCATTATGCAAGAGCAGCATTAAATCCTTCTGGAGGCAATGTCCCTATGACCTGACCACCTCCCCAGAGGTACCTCCTGTTAAAGCTCCTACCACCTCTTAACATTGCCACACTGAGGACCAAGCCTCCAACACAGGAACCACTGGGGGACAAACCATTTTCAAACTGTAACAAACATTTATGTAATCATTGTCTCTTTTTTTTCCTCTATTTTTTTCTGAACCATTTGAGAATGAACTACAGACTTCATTCTCCTTTACCCCTTAACTCTTCAATATGCATTTTCTCAGACCCAACACAATCTCTTACAAGATCACAACTCAATTATTAAAATCAGAGAATTTAATATTGATGTAATGCTATTATCTGATATAAATCTGAATCCAAATTTTGCGAGTTGTCCCAATAATAATCTTTATGACATTTTCTCCCTTCTTTGATCCGAAATCCAATTCAAGATTAGGGAGCAATTAATCAGCACATCTCTTTGGTCTCCTTTAATTTAGAACAGCTCTCCAACCTTTCTTTGTTGTTCATGACATCAACATTTTTTTAAAAGTTCAGGATAGTTATTTGGTAGAATGTCTTTCAACTTAGTATTATCCGAGGTTTTCCCCAGGTTATTCTTCAGGTTATTCATTTTCAGCAAGAATACCACATAGTTGGCATTTACACTTTAAATTCTCTAAGGGTGATAAAGACAATATGCAATGCTATTTAAGGATTCTATCAGGTGAAGAATTATTTTTTGAAGGAGGGAGAAGTTCACTATGCTACCTATATTTGAAGCCAATATTATTTCTGTATAGTGTATTCATTGTGATCAAAAGAATAGTATACTTTAACAAGAGCATACTGTAATTACTGTCATCCAATAATTAAAGGAATATTTTGGCTTAACATAAAACCTATCTAAATTTAAGAACCACAAAAAAAGGTGTCTTCAATGTTTTGAACTCACTAGCTCTGAACATTTCTGCTGGGGGAAGTCAGGAAGGTCACCTAGACACAAGACAAGGACTGGACTAGATGACTTCTAAGGTACTTTCTAACTGAGATCTGTGTTCCAGTAAGGTTGATATCTGGAATCCTTCCAGCTTTCTAAGTGCAGGCCAGGATATCACTCTGAATCAACAGGACATTTTTTAGTATATTAAGAGTCTACACGTAATCTGAAAAGATGCCTAATTTCACTGAAAATGTCAATTAAACGTAAATTAAGACTGTGTTGGATACCCAGGAGATTGGCAAAAATCTAAAAGTTTAAATGACAAGCTCTGTTGGCGAGGATGTGCAAAAAGAGACCTTCTTGTGTCTGACCGATGGGCATGCAAATTGGTATAAGACTTCTTTGTAAGGTAATTTAACAATAGCTATCAAAATTTTTAAATTTTATTTACCCTTAAACCAGAAATTAAATTTTAAGGAATTTATTCTACAGATACACTTGCTGCTATGGTTCAATTGTGGTTTGAGGTTCCCCCTCCCCAAAGTCTTCATGTGTTGAAATTAAATCCACATTGTGAGGTATTAAGAAAATGGAAATTTATTCTGACTGTGCTTTATAGAGATGGGGTCTTTGGAAGATAATTAGACTTAGATAAGGTCATTAGGGTGGAGCCTCCATGATTAAATACTGGTGGTTTTAAGAGAAGAGGGATATACCTGAAAGACACATACATAACATGTACTCCCTGCCTCTTGCCATGTGATACTCTGTGCTGCCTCGGAACTCTGCCAGCAAGAAAGTCATCACCAGATGGAGCCCCTTGACCTTGGCCTTCCAGACCTGTGAGCTAAATCAACCTCTTTTCTTTATAACTCACTCAGACTCTGGTACTGTGTTATTAGCAACAGAAAACAGACTAATACTCTTGCACACGTGTAAAATGATATAAGTAAAAGATTACTCAATGCAGCACTATTTATTATTGCAAAAGACTGAAAACAATGCAAATGTCCATCATAGGGAACTGATATTATAAATGTTCATATATTCATCCACTGAAATACCATGCAGATGTTAAAAAAGAAGGAAGGAGAGTTCTTTAGAGTTCTAGATTTAGAAAGAGCTCTAAAATATATTAAGTGGAAAAATGCAGCAGCTTTTATATGCACAACAGACTTTATAATATTCTATCTTTGATATAAAAGATAAGACTACTTGCATTTTGTTGTTGTTTTGTTTTTGTGGTACTGGGGATTAAACACTGGATTGCCCTACTATGAGCTACATCCCCAACCCTTTTTTTTTTTTTTTTTTTTTGAGACAGGGTCTTGCTAAGTTGCCCAGGCTGGCCTCAAACTTGCAATCCTCCTGCCTCAGCCTCCTGAGGAGCTGGGAAAACAAGTGCATGACACTACTTCTGGCTTCACATTTTCTTGTATGTCCACATATAAACTAAGACAAGTTGTAAGGGCAATGTCTTGGCAGATGGGGAGCAAGAATTAGCAAGAGGCTTTTAACTGCATATCCTATTGTGTTTTATAGTTTTGGAATCATATGAATATACAACCTGTTCAAAAGCTAAATTTAAAAATAAATAGTGTCTAGTAACCAGCTCACATAAGTAAATAAATACACAGAATGAAAAGAAAATGGTAATACAAACCCAAACCAAAAAGAATCTGTTTTTCTTCCTGTCTACCTGGATTTGTGAATTCTAGAAGCAACTAGTATTAAGGAGTCTTTCTCTTTTAAATGTGATAACATGAGTCACAGGTTATCAAAAGACATTCTCATTTTCAGGAGAGAAAGAGAGCAAGCTAATTTTTTTCTTCCCCTGCTGATGCTTTACACAAATTCCCTTGGTTCCCTTTTATATTTTCTGTGATCACTCACCCCCCAATTTCTGTGTGCTTTACTTATAGTGGTCTACTCTATGAAGCCCACGGGCTTTTAGAGCTACTTTCCCTGCTTAGAGAACAAGAAATGCCTGAGCGTTTGCTTCCCCTGGGGGTAGCTTTAGCCAATAACTGACTAGTGCAAGGGCGTGACATCCTAGCTCCTTGCCTCTGTTCTGAATAAACTTGGAGGTGTAATTTACATTCCAGAACTCTCCACAGCATCCAGCTGAGGCTGGAACTTTGCTTGAAATTGCACCCTTAGTTTGCTTCTGCCCTTTCCTCTCTTGCTACCTTACTGGTTTCTCCCAGGGTACTTCCTGAACAAATCACTTGTGTTATGATCCAGGTCTCAGAATTCCTTTCTGGACAACACAAGCAAAGACATAGAGTTTATCAGATTTGGAATGACTTTAACATGAAACAAAAAATTGATTTTTCTTCAGAGATAGATTTGAGAAAGTGGGATATCATTATTATAAGTTCCAACCCCACCTTTGATACATTGCAAATCCTCCAGATTATACCTCATTATGCAATTTTTTATGGTGCATAATAATTTTAGTACCTCATGCCTATGAGCAAATGGGCTTTGCTACACATCTAATCATATAACCAATTTACTTAACATAGAAGTCCTTTCCTTAGGGTCCAATATTTTAAAAGAGCATAAATGAAATTAATAATGTTTTAGGTAGACCAAGTACAGAGATAACAAAAGAAAAAACTCTAATTAATATCATTTTGGATTATCCACTAGCCTTCTGAAACATGACACCAGATTATCTCTATCATTAGTTTTGCTACTTACCTAAGGATGTCATCAAAGCTCAAAGCAGAATGCAGCTGATTTAAGAATTGCATATTTGCATTTCTCCCCTACGAAAGTTTATTTTCTTAAGTATAATCGATTTTTTACACAGTTTTCCTGAGAAAATATTTCTGTTTCCCCCTTCCCCATAAACATCACCTTAGGATCTGGAATCTTCCTATAGGTAAGAACTTTGGTCAAATGTTTGGTCATTTCAGAAGCATCCACAATGCAGAAAAAATGGGAAAGAACATTCATGCCCTTTTTAGACTTGTAGTTTGAGACAGACAGGATTAAGATCTAAAATAGAGGGTCTTCAAATTGCAGCCTAGAAGCCAAATTGAGCCTACTGTCTGTTTTTGTACTGTCCTGTGAGCTAAGAATATTTTTTACATTTTAAATTATTTTTTTAAAATGAAAAGAATATCATTTTCTGACATGTAAAAATTATGTGAAATTCAAATTTCAGTGCCCATAAATAAAGTTTTATTGGAACACAGCCTCACTCATTTGTTTATATATTTTCTACCACTGCTTTCACACTATAAGGGCCCCCATTGAGTAGTTGCAACAGAGACAGTATGGCCTTCGGTGGTAGGCAGATTAATGGTTATCCACAGCCTTATCCCAGAACCTGTGATATCTTACTGTACATGGCAAAAGGGACCTTTTTTTTTTTTTTGGTACTGGGGAGTGAATCCAAGGACGTTCAACACTGAGCCACACATCCCCAGACCTTTTTGTTTTTTATTTACAGACAGGGTCTCACTGAGTTACTTAGAGCCTCACTAAGTTGCTGAGGTTGACTTTGAACTCATGATCCTTCTGCCTCAGTCTCCAGTGCCTCGTGGTGTACCACCACGCCCAGCAGCAAAATGGACTTTTCAGGTACAGTTAAGGTTATAGACCCTAAAATAGGAAAAGGATTCTGGATTACCCAAGTAAAACAAATCTAATCATATGAGCTATTAAAAGCAGAGAACTTCCTTCAGCTAGCATCAGGATGACATAAAGGAAAGTCAGAGAGATCCAAAGCATGAGAAAGATTTCATGTGTTGTTGCTGGTTTGAAGATGGAGGGGGCAGCGTGACAAGGAACACAGGCTGCCTAAAGGAGAGGAGAGAAGATGATAGCCAACAAGGAAATGAAGGCTTCCAACCACATTAAAGTGAATTCTGCCAGCAAGCTGAATTATCTTGGAAGCAGATTCTCTTCCCAGAGCCTCCAGGAACAAGGCCCTGCCAACATCTTGAGTTTGACTTTTTGATGCACTAGCCAGCTGAGCCCCAGAGAGATGAATTTCGGACCAAAGAAGCATGAGGTTAGAATGATTATTGTTTTAAACCACTATGTTTGTAGTTATTTGTTATAGCAACCGTAGGAAATATTATGTCCTCAAAGCCTAAAATATAAACTATCTGGCCCTTTCCACATAAATCTAGCCAAACCCTGATCTGGATACTTGCCATTCAAATTGTGGGGTTTTCATTTATTTATGTATTTATTCATTTGGTACCAGGGTTTGAACCCAGGGATGCTCAATCACCAAGCCACATCCCCAGTGCTTTTTAAAAGAATTTTTTATGAGACAGGGTCTTACTAAGTTGTTTAGGGCCTTGCTAAGTTGCCAAAGCTGGCTTTGAACTTGTAATCCTCATGCCTTAGCCTCCCTAGCTGCTGGGATTATAGCCATGCGCCACTGCATCCAGCTCAAATTGAGGATCTTCAGACCAGTAGCACTGGTACCATCTTGGACCTTGTTAGACCCGCAGAATCTCAGACCTCATCAAGATCTACTGAATCAAAATTTGTATCTTAACAAGATTCCCAAGAGATGCTTTTGTGTGAAAATCTGAGAAGCACTGTTCTGGAGTTCACCTTGCTGTTGTCTTACCTTAGACCCAAGAAGTTCTTAGCTACCTGATAAGATGAGCGGAAATGCACACCAAAATAGTAACGGCAGGGGAAAGTTGAACTTGGCTGGATTTAGCTAGATCTTTCTTTCTTCCTTCTTTTCCTTCGTTTCTTTCTTCTTTCTTCTTTCTTTCTTTCTTTCTTTCTTTCTTTCTTTCTTTCTTTCTTTCTTTCTTTCTTTCTTTCTTTCTTTCTTTCTTTCTTTCTTTCTTTCTTTCTTTCTTTCTTTCTATTCCAGGGATTGAACCCAGGGGCACTTAAAAACTGAGCCACTGAGTCACATCCCCAGCCCTTATTTTATTTAGAGACAGGGGCTCATTGCTTAGCGCCTCGCTAATTGCTGAGACTGGCTTTGAACTTGTGATCCTCCTGTCTCAATCTCTCAAGCCGCTGGGGTTACAGGCATGCCGCCACCACACCCAGCTTAGCTGGCTATTTCTTGGTTATCATCACAGTCAAAATGCTTCATCTTCAGCATTATCATTCATTATCATTCATCATGCCAAAGATACATCAAACACAAGCTTCTGGTCTCTCTTGCAAATGCCTATTCAATATATACTTGAATCTGTCAACTCCCTAGAAGACCATTGTGTTAGTTCCCTAAGGCTGCCGTCACAAAATAACACAACTGGGTGACTTAAAACACCAGACATTTATTCTCTCACGGTTCTGGAGGCCAGAAGTCAGAATCAAGATGTCATCTGGGTTGGTTCTTTCTCGAGGCTCTAAAGGATAATCTATTCCATGCTTCTCCCCTAACTTTGTGTGGTTGCCCATGATCCTTGGGGTGCCTTGGCTTGGACAGGCATTACTCTAATCTGGACCTGTCTTCTTATCTGCTTTTCCTCTGTGTCTTTAATCTATCTCTGCCTTTCTTTTATAAGGATACCTGTCATTAGATTCAGAAATCACCCTAAATTCAGAATAATCTCATTTTGAGATCTTTAACTTAAATACATCTACGAAGTCTCTATTTCCAAATATGTCACATTCACAGGATTCAACCATAGCTTTTTGGAGGCTACTATTCAACCCACTACAACCACCGTAAATACCATAAGGTGATTGAGCAATGCTAAATGGACTCACTATAGTTAGAACTGCATTTTTATATTCTTCATAGAGTCTCAAAATGGGAAGTGAGCAGAGGATAGTAAGAGGTTTTGAGGCATGGGGTGGGTAATTTTGAGAGGACTCTTGCAAGGCAGAGTATTGATTGGGATTATGAGAGCTCACGACATCATAAATCTACATTAGACAGCATAGCAAGGAAAGCCTGAGTAAGCAAGCTGTTCACACATCAGTCTGGGTTTGGACAAAGATTCCAGGCCTCAAGCTTGGCCTTCTGTACAGCAAAATCCTTGCTGAAAGATAGGCAAGTTGTGGTCTTTCCATTCACTTGGTCCTAAACAGGAATGAGTATGTCTGACAATTTTCTTCTCTTTTTCTTTGTTTGTGGTGCTGGGGATGGAAACTTGGACCTCCATACCCCCATCCCTGTTTCTCATTCTTTAGTTGGCAGTACTAATGTATCAAATATAACTATGAAAAAAATGTATGCTCTATCCACTTATTTATAAGCATTGCTTTATACACAGGGTATTCAATTTTTTACTTATTTATTATCCATTTTTTTCTACTAGGCCTGGTAAGTAAATTTGTCTTGCTGACCATTCCATCCCTAGAACTATGCCTGCCACAAATTCAGTGCTTGATAAATATTTGTAGAAGAGAAAAAATTAGACTATTGCCATTTGGACAAATACATTAAACTGCTGTAGGATATATATAGATAGAGCACTCAGGCAGAAGTCTCTTGCTCATTTATATTTTGCTGGCCAAATAAGTCAATTTCTAGACAAAATCTATTAAAGTCCTAATGATTATAATAGTAGGGATTTTATGGAAGAGAAAAGAAGTAATAGAAGTTTGGAATCAAAATATGCAATTTGGTTACTATTCTAGTCTTAAAAGATTTAAGATATGATGCACCTTAATGGTATCTAAACTGCAGGATAAAAATGAACCTCCAAACCCAAATCACCACATTGATGATACAGGCTATTTTTCATAACAAAAAAAAAGGAAGCTGGGTTACATGATAATCTTTGAAGCAGCCGGTATGCATTAAGGCAGAGAAAATTATGGTACTGATTGATTTTAATTTAGCACAACTCTGTCTTTAATAAAAGGAATTTTCTTTCATAAAAGAAATCTAAAATATCTTGGAGAGGTTGTCAAGAGGGGAGAGAACTAAGCTTTACAGGAAAAAAGATAGAACGATGTTCTTATGGGGAATTCTGAAAAGTATTAAAATTGACTAATTCATTAGAAGAGCCTTTTGTGAGCTTATTACAGGTTCTTCATTATTGCAGGGCTTCCAAAAAAGCTTAAAGGGCTTTTTAATGTGAAATGAACAGTACATCTTGCTTTGATGTTTCCCAAACACCTGATTTTTGAAAATAGCTTAAGTAGATATAAAAAAATACATATTTTCAGCTTTTCCAATGATTTTAAGTGTTATTTTTGCTTGATTCAGATAGTTCAGCCATTTGTTTATTTCATTTGTTCCATAAAATCTTTATCTCATACACAAAATATTTTATTATTGTCAGCAAACATGCTTTATTAACTTCCAACATTCTCTAAGTTTGCAATGCAATTATATCCTTCTGTTATATTAGCACTCATCATAATTCCCTCATTCTTTGACAGGGCCATGGTTCAGTCAAATTAAGTTTTGTATTTAAGCCAGCCATTTCCTCCTAACATTCCTTTATGAAATTGCCTGTCTTTACCTTACTCCTCACTTGCTTTTCAAACCAGTCTTAATTTCCTTTTGGTTCTCACATTAATTAATGAGTTAGATTTTGTTTTAAAGGATCTTCGTTTTCTTCATCATATAGTTGCTACTGGGTTAACTCCATGGGTGTCAGATGTACTTAAGGATTTTTTCAGAGCCAGTCTTAGGGTAAACCTTACATCTTTTTTTAAAAGTCTTAGTTTATAGCCTCTCAGGATGATATACATCTGCCATTCAGTTGCTGTTAAGAAAAATTATATAAAACTTGTAGATAAAGTGAAATGTTGTATATCCTTTCAATATTGGATGGTGAATGCTCACCCAAAGGTTTTCTAGGGCAACAAGACTTCTTCATTCACTTAATCATAGGTTCATCAGAAGTTACATGAAAAAGAATTTTTTCCAGTAGGGATACAAATAATTTCTGCCCAGTAGAGAATATAACCCTAGCCAGGTGCAGTAGGCCTGCCTGTAAACCCAGTGGCTTGGGAGGCTGAGGCAGGAGGATCACAAGTTCAAAGCCAGTCTCAGCAATTTAGCAAGGCCCTAAGCAACTCAGTGAGACCCTGTCTTTAAGTAAAATACAAAATAGGGCCGGGGATGTAGCTCAGTGGTTGAGTGCCCCTGAGTTCAATCCCCAGTATACCTACTACCCCTCCAAAAAAAAGCAAAAGAAAGAAAAGTTATACTTTTGGGGGGGTATTGTTTGTCTGTTTTTCTGTAGAAAAGTTTTATGTCTAGGCCAGCCATTTCCTCCTAACATTCCTTTATGAGATTGCCTGTCTATACCTTGCTCCTACTTGCTCTTCAAACCAGTCTTAATATCCTTCCAGTTCTCACATTAATGAATGAGTTGAATAAAATCTTTAGCATGTATTGATTTTACACATGCATAAGAATCTGATTTTTTTTAATATTAGAACTTAGTGCCCCTAACACCTTGAACCCTCTCCAACGGGCAAGTGTTCTGGACTAGCCCTATAGAAAAGAAAACAGAATGAAAGAACTTCAATATGAAAAACAAAATAAAAAATCACTGAGGTAAAGAAACAATACCTTCAGTCCCTGGAAAGAAAAAAATAATCATCATAGAGACCAATATGGTAAAAAAATGACATTTACTCAACTTTTATTCTCTTCTGGTTGCTGAAAAAAGGGAAGGCACCAGGTTCAAGCAGTAGTAAAGGATAAGGGGATGCACCATTTGTGGACAAGAGGTGTTATGGTTTGGATGTAAGGTGACCCCCAAAAGCTCATATGTGTGACAATGCAAGAGGGTTTAGAGATGAAATGATTAGGTTATGAAAGAGTTCACCTAATCAGTGAATTAATCTCCTAATAGGGGTTAATTGGGTGATAATTGTAGATAGGTAGGGTGTGGCTGGATGAGGTGAGTCATCTAAGGTGTGCCATGGGGTACATATTTTGTCCTTGGTGAAAGCAAATCTCTCTCTCCTTCTTCTCCTTCTTCCTGTTGTAGTGTCCTGAGCTGCTTTTCTCCACCACACTCTGGACTCCACCATAATGTTCTGCCTTGCCTCAGGGCCCCAAACCAGAAGCCCCAAAAGAAACCTTTTCTCCTCTAATTGTTTTTTTTCAGGTCTTTTGGTTGCAGCAGCAAAAAAGTTGACTAAAACAAGAGGTATTTCATTACAACTCTTTTCTCCTTTTGTTGAAACACATGAAATCTTTTTGCTGAAAAGAGTATTTCATTTCTTTTCACATCATTAAAAAGGAGGCGGAAAAGGGAGGTCATTGCTCAATTTCCAGAGGTACAACTCTTATCTCCCTGCCTATCCCCATTTTCCAAGGTTACCCAAGTCATATTTCAGGATTGAATAAGCATCTGGTTATTATCCACTAGTGTCGGACAAGTGGGGACAAGGCATGTCCCCTCCCTTTTTGGAAGTTACAGTCTCTGAGAGAGGGCAATGAAGCAAAATGGACACAGGCCAGTGGAGGACAGAGAGATGGTCTGAAAGGATCTGCTGGAATTTGCCTTAGACTGAAATAAAAAAAGAGGGGGAGGGGTTGGAAAATTTCACTCTAATAAATAAAAGAAGTGGACTAAAGTCCAGTTGGGTTTTCAGTTATTTTTCTAAGAAGTGAGTCAGGAATCTGTGCATTAGGCAGTCTTAGTTCATTTTGTACTTCTATAACAATACCACTGACTGGGTAATTTATAGTGAAAGAAAATTTATTATTGGCTCACAATTTTAGAGATTGAGTGCCTGACATCTGGCAAGGAACTTCTCGCTGCATTATCCCATGGCATAAATATAAGGTGAGGTCACAAAAAGGGACACAAGGGGACTGAATTCATTCTTTTACAAGGGACCCACTCCTGTAATAATGGCACTAATACATTCATGAGGGCAGAGCCCACATGGCCTGATCACCTCTCATTAGCCCCATCCCTGAATACAATTGCACTGAGGATTAAGTTTCCAACACATTCCTTTTGGTGGCAACACATTCTAGTCATAGCAAGTATCCAAACTTTATACAAGATCCCTTAAGACTTTTCCAGATGGAGGCTCAGACACAGGAAGCAAATTTAGGGGCCCAGGAGTTGAAAGAAGATGTGAAGCACAGTTGGGATCATAGACATGCTTTATTCAGAGACAGCAATAGTTGCTAGCCAGCTCCCAGCTCCAACCCTCAGCCTCCTGAGTTTTTCCATAGGCCTTTTCTATGTGCAGGTCAGACAAAAAAGGCATAGTGCCAACAGGTTACATAAATGGGCACATGCTCACAAGCAAATGTTTATGACCTTGAGCACATACACTGAATTAACTACATACTAAAAACATAACCTGCTGAAGCTTCAACCAGGGAGCCTGACTATAGCCAATGGCCTTACACCATTTGTTCATTTGGCAAATATATATATATATATATATATATATATACATATATATATGTATATATATATATATATATGTACCAGGGATTGAACCCTTGGGTGCACAACCTTGAAGCCACATCCCCAGCCCTTTTTTATATTTTATTTAGAGACAGGGCCTCCCTAAGTTGCTGAGGCTGGCTTTTGAACTTGTAATCCTCCTGCCTCAGCCTCCTGAACTACTAGGACTACAGGCATGTGCTACCACACCCAGTTTGGCAAATATTTTCTGAGGGGACCAAATTTGTGTTATTTTAAATTCTCCCAATTAGTAAGAATCAATAACCCACTTTTTTCTTTTTTTTTTCTTTTTTTTTTTTTTTGATACTGAGGATTGACACTCAACCACTGATCCACACCCCCAGCCCTATTTTGTATTTTATTTAGAGACAGGATCTCACTGAGTTGCTTAGCACCTCACTTTTGATGAGGCTGGCTTTGAACTCTCGATCTTCCTGCCTCAGTCCCCTGAGTCACTGGGATTACAGGCATGCATAACTGTGCCCAGCTCAATAACACACTCTTTTTTAAAAAATATATTTTAGATGTTGATAGACCTTTATTTTATTCATGTATTTATATATGGTGCTGAGAATCGAACCCAGTGCCTCATGCATGCTGAGCAAGCACTCTACCATTGAGCCACAACCCCAGCCCTCAATAACACACTCTTAACTAAATTAATCTTATGTGATAAACTTGCACTTCCTATTCAATTTTAGGGGGTTAAGATGGGGAACAAAACCCCAAGGGACCTACCAGTGAGACAGCATCTTTGGTGAGAAGACAAAAGCCAGGTCTGATCCCATGAAGTAATTGGAAAGACTGGAATTCAGTATGGGGCAAAGAAACTTGCCCTTGGAATACAAATATTTTACCTATTGGCCTTACATTGTATCAAGGAGCCTGCCTCTTCCTACCATGTGCACACTTCAGGCTGCCCAAGAGTGGCTTCTTCCTACTATGACTTTGAGGTTCATTTTAACAAACCTACTTGTTCATTTGTTCTGCTATGAAAGTATACAAACTCAGCTTTGCAGAAATGCAAAATAGAAATCAACCATAATACTTCTCACAGAAGTAGCACTCAATATTTTGGTGTAGGTTCTCTTTGGTGTGTATTTTTTGCATACCTGTGTTAGTTTGCTAGGGTTGCAGAAACGAAATTTTACAAACCAGTTGACTGAGAAATTTATTGTCTTTTCTGAGGCTGGAAGTCTACAATCAAGGAGAGAGTAGAGTTAGTTCTTTTGGGGGGTAATAGGGGAGGGATCTGTTCCATTTTTCTCTCCTTGACTTGCAGATGGTCACCTCCCTATGCTTGTCTCATCACATTGTTTTGCCACTGTGCATGTATATTCTCTATTCAAATTTCCCCTTTTTATAATGACACAAGTTGTATTGGTTCAGGATTCACCCTAATGATCTCATTTTAATCTATTACCTTTATAAAAGCCCTATGTCCAAATAAGGTGACATTCTCTGCTACTAGCATTAGGACGCCAATATACATTTTTGTGTAGGACACAACTCAGTTCATAATAATATCTGCCACATTGCCTGAGCTGATTGTGCTGTTTGCGTCTCAGTTCCTATCTCTCAGCTTTTCTCTATGCCCAGATACTGACCTTTATGGATGACATCAATAGTCTCCCTCTCTCTGGCATCCATTTGGGTTGAGCCAATAGAAAGCACTGACCAAAGATTAGAAGGCAGAAAGAGGGAGAGATTTGATATTTATTTGCTCCATTTATGCCCCTCCTTGTCCCTTCAGGTCTAGGGATGGTAAGGGTTTTTCTGGTATTACTAGTCTCTGGGTATTACTATTCTCTGAAGAACTCAACATCTCTTTTTGGATCTCTTTAACCGTATCCACACTTTCAAAGTAATGTTTATTAAATGCTTCTTAGTTAAGTCCTTTGATAAAAACATAAATTTTCTAATAGGATGTTAACCAATACTTTGACATGCAACATATTTTATGTAGTTGGTAGCATTTGTTGAGAAAACATATGCAAAACATTGGAAATAACGTAAAGAGAAGGCGTGTTCTTTCAATGTCATACTGGGAGTGTTGTATAACAGAATTATTGAATTCTCTAGAAGTTATCTGTGTTTGACTTGATTATTTACTATATGGTTAGAGCCTAGACACTGTGAAGTTATATATTAACTTGTAGATTATTTCTGTCTAGTAGAAAAGATAACCCCAAAGGTTATGGTTTTATTTCTCTATAACTCATTAATCAGTTTTATATCTTACACAGCTCCTATTCTAACATTCTTTTTATTAATGTCTATAAATATCCAGTTCAGTAAATACTTTTTGAACCAGCCATACCAGCTCTCTCATGCCCTTACTAATAAATTAAAGAAATCTTTGATACATGTTTATTCTATATAAGTTCTGATTTAAATTTTTTGAAAATTATGCTTTGACATACTTCACGTAGTTTTACAATATATTTTTATATCTAACATATCATACCTCATTCCACTTGACCACTCCTCAAATGCTGGGGATTTCAGTTGTTTCTAGTCTATAGCTTTACAAATAAGCTTTGCTGATTATATTCACTTTTAACTATATTTAACTTGTTGGCAAACATCTATGGGAAGAAGAACAATATAAAGTTTGCACTGGGTCTTCACCTATATTCATCCATTCCAACTCACCTCCACTATAGCCACAAAGACATATTTCTGGGACTTAGAGCCAACTTGGAGCATTGTCACTGTTATGGTTTAGATCTGAGGTATCCCCTGAAAGTTCACGTGTGAGACAAAACAAGAAAGTTGAGAGGGAAAATGATTGGGTTATGAGAGCCTTAACCTAATCAGTGGATGAATCCACTGATATGGATTAATTGGGTGGTAACTGTAGGCAGGTAGGGTGTGACTGGAAGAGGCAAGGTCACTGGAGGCATGACTTTGGGGTTTATATTTTGTCCTTGGTGAGGCAGAGCTCACTCTCTCTGCTTCCTTGTTACCATGCCCTTTCGCCTTGATGTTCTGCCTCACCTCAGACCCAGAGCTGTGGAGTTGGACGACCATCGACTGAACCTCTGAAACCATGAGCCAAAACAAACTTTTCCTTCTCAAAATTGTTCTCATCAGGATTTTTTGGTCAGAGCAATGGAAAAGCTGACTAACACAGTCACCATGCCTGAGCACACTTCTTACTAAGAGTAGTACCTGACATGAGCGAGGCACTGGGCTGAGTGCTATATATGCATGATCTCTTTGGGTCCTTCTGACTACCAGCCCTCCAGACCCTGTTGTTATGTTATCTGCCTTCTCTCTATGTAAGGAGGCTAAGTAAGGATTTAAGCCCAGCTCTAACCATAGAGTCGTACTCTTACATAGTGAGATAGGAATTGATTGACTATGTATGTAATACCTTATTATTGAATACCTGACTGAATGAATAAAATGAATGGTCAAGACTCTCCTGTGAGACCTCAGTTGGATAGCCAGAGTAACAGTCTCACAGTTGGGCACAATCCTGGTGGGGGCTACCTTCTCAGACTTCCTAGCCCTTCTATTTACATGCTTCTACATGTTCTGCTGACATGTTCATGTCTTCTAGTTCAGAGAAACTTTTTCTTCAAAGTGCCAGTTAGTAGTGCTGGCCGTATAGCTCCTCTCGTAGAGTGCCTGACTCTCATGCTGGAGACCCAGGTTCGAGTCCCCAGCCCTGTGTGATTGTGCAAATACCAAAAAAGTGCCAGTTAGTAAAGATTTTAGATTCTGCAAACCAAATACAGTCTCTGTCATATACTCTTATTTTTACTCTAAAAATGTGAGATCCATTAGCTCAAGGATCATTAAAAAGACACCATGAAAGAGATTATTCTGTAGATTTTAGTTTACTGATCCGTGTTCCAGCTCACTGATCCTCCATACATATTATCTAATCTACTGTTAAATCCAGTCACTGCATTCTTAATTTTGGTTATTGTATTCTTTAAGTTATAAAATTTTATTTGGTTCTTTTGAAGAGTTGCCAGTTTCCTGCCCAATTTTTTAATTCTTTTATCTCCTTGGACATAAGAAGGCTATTTATTTTAAAGTGTGCATCTCATAATTCTAAGGGCTGTAGCCAGTGTCAGTCAGTTTTTATTTTCTGTAATTTCTGCTTTGTTTTTCATTTATAGCACCTTTCCATCTTATGTGTCTCATTATTTTTCATTGAATGCTAGACATTTTATTTGTAAAGTTGTTTGCAGAAATAATTTGATGCGTGGGTGTCCTCCTTCTCCAGAGAAGATTTATGTTTGCTTCAGTATGGTGTCTGGGCATGCCGGCAGTTTGGAATGCAAAGCAGCACTAGCATATTAAGATTTACTTAACCTAAGTTCCATGATTGAGATGATTCCAGGCTGAGCTACTGTACCTCTTAGAAGAGTCTATTTCTGGGTATATGACATAGCCCTTTAGGGTAAAGTCCCCAAATTCCCTTATTTTCTCTAAAGGTTCCTTAGTTTGGCAAGGCTATGAAAAGTGCCACTTGCCCTTCAGCATCCTTACTGGAATTAGTATAAGAACCCAGGGGAAAAGCAGTTTCGCTGGTTGCCTTCTCCAAGATCCTGTGCAGGTAGATCTAGTTAGCTCTTTTGTGCCTTTACACAGACTTTTTCTAGTCCACCATTCTGGAAGTAGGAGTCTAGAGATTTTGTGTGTGTGTGTGTGTGTGTGTGTGTGTGTGGTACTGGGGATTAAACACTGAGCCACATCCCCAGCCCTTTTTGTGTTTTATTTTCAGACAGAATCTTACTAAGTTGCTTAGGGCTTTGCTAAATTGCAGAGGTTGGTCTTGAACTGTCAATCCTCTTGAGTTAGCCTCCCAAACTGCTGGGATTATGGGTGTGCACCACCGCACCCAGTCTGAGAAAAATACTTTAAGTGAAGGAAATTTGGACCTTATTATTGAAAGAGATATTTGAAAATAGGTTTATACTGTCCTGCAAAAATCTCAAAGTAAATGCATCAAGCAAACGAAGAGAACCTACCAACACATGCTTACTAATTTGGTTTATATTTCCTACTATAGCATATTTCATTATACAACAACTGTTGAAATATGAAGCCAAGGCAGGAGGATCCAAAGTTCAAAGCCAGCCTCAGCAACAGTGAGGCACTAAGCAACTCAATGAGACCCTGTCTCCAAATAAAATACAAAATAGGGCTGAGGATGTGACTCAATGGTCGAGTGTCCCTGAGTTCAATCCCTGGTACCCCCCACCACAAAAAAAAAAAGGAAAAAAAAGAAAAAAGAAATAAGCTGGGCATGGTGGTGCATACCTCTAATTCCTGCAGCTTGGGAGGCTGAAGTAGGAGGTTGGCAAGTTCAAGGCCAGCCTCAGCAACTTGGCTAAGCAACTTAGCAAAACCTTGTCTCAAATTCAAAAAATAATAATAAAAATAAAGAAGGGCTGGGGATGTGACTCAGTGGTAAAGTGCCCCTGGGTTCAATCCCCAGTATCAAAAAGAAAGAAAGAAAGAAAGAAAGAAAGAAAGAAAGAAAGAAAGAAAGAAAGAAAGAAAGAAAGAAAGAAAGAAAGAAAGAAAGAAAGAAAGAAAGAAAGAAAGAAAGAAAGAAAGAAAGAAAGAAAGAAAGAAAGAAAGAAAGAGAAAGAAAGAAATTTGTAGGTTACTGTTAATTATCTATGTTGTAATATACCATAAAATCAGTAAGGACCGATTGCATATTTTGAGGTTCTTGTTGAAAAATTAACATTAAACAAAGCAAATAAAAATACTTTCCTTTGTGAAACATAATCTTGAAATATAATAACGGATTCTTGGATTTTCAAAAATTGAGTTCTTAACTTTTAAAATTTCCATATTAAAGACTATTTTCCTCTTACCCTGTCAAATAAAGGATGCTTGCATATTCTCCAAACTTGCTACGATGCCTGGACAGGTTTTGTTTCATTAAAGTCTTCTATTAGCATCCTGTGCACACATGAAATGGGCTGCTCTAAGGACATAACAAAACATTAAAAATGTTCTATTCTCTAGTGTTATTGGGAGACGAATGAGAAATACTCCTCACTCAGAAGTCAGAGTGAGGGCTGGAATTGTAGCTCAGTGGTAGAGCGCTTGCCTAGGATGTGCGAGGCCCTGGGTTTGATTCCCCAGGACTGCCAAAAAAATAAAGGAAGTCAGGGTGAGACCCTGAGTAGGGAGCAGTCTTAACCATACGGATATTGGTTACTCTTCAGCTTGAGAGGAAGGTACATCACAACAAAGTCATCCCAGAGGACATGGAAGGAATCCACACAGTATTTTCCCAGCAACTGTTTGCTCTGCCCACTGCCCTAAAGTTGTGTTTTTGAGGGACACATGCCAACTGTGCTCTTCATCATTGTCTGGAAGAAAATCCCTTTGTTTATGAGAATGAAGGCAAAGATTTTTAAAAACTTGTTCCTTGGAGATAATTAACACTTTCTCCTCACCTCGCCCCATGATTAGAGTGAGATGTGGACAAGGTCATGCCAGTCTTCATGGGGACAATTTCCAGTCCTGTGACCATCATCTTCCTGCTTCTCCACTGCCTATGGGATCCGATTCTGACATACTGTGTTAGTCAACTTTTCGTTGCTGTGACCAAAATAACTGACAAGAACAACTAAGAGGTGGAAAAGTTTATTTTGGCTCACCGTTTCAGAGGTTCAGTCCATGGTCAGCTGACTCCATAACTCTGGGCCTGAGGTGAGATGGTGCATTACAGTCTAAGGGTGTGGCAGAGGAAAACTGCTCAGCTCAACGCACCAAGGAAGCAGAGAGAGAGCATGTATGAATCTAGGGACAAGATATAATCCCCAAGAGTGTACCTCCCAGTGATCTATGTCCTCCATCTAGCCACACCCCACCTGCCTCTAGTTACCACCCAGTAATCTATTTGAATGGATTAATCCACTGATTAGGTTACAGCTCTCATTTAATCATTTCACCTCTGAACATTTCTGCATTGCCTAAGACATGAGCTTTTTGCGAACACTTCATATCCAAACCAAAGCCAAAGTCTGGATCTTGCCAGGTGACTGATTTGTTGAGCCTCCCTTGTCATGCCTAATCCACTTCCTCATCACTTTTTGACAAGTACTGGTCTGATCTTCCATGATTTTTTTCTCTACTGGGTATTCTTTCTCCTGCCCTGTATTTGCCTGATCATTTTAAGATGAACAAATAAGATGGGCAGAAGTTTTCTAGAAACTTCCTCTTTTCCCAGCATCTATCTGATGTAGGTCATACCATCTGCCATGTGACAGTGCTGTCTTGTGTGTGAATGAAGTGGATTTGCATCTGGTAGACAAGAAGAGACAAGGACTTGAAGTAATGTTTCAAATATTCTTTCAATTTTTAGTATTATATTCTGGTGGTTTTTTTTTCTGTTTTAAAGGTATAATTTACATGTAGTAAATTCACTTTTTTAGTGTACAGTTCTGTGAGTTTTGATAAGTGCATAGTCATAAAATTACTACTATATAATTGAAACACAGGAGAGTTCTAAGGTCCCAAAGATACCTAGGACCCTATTATAGTCAGCCTCTCTCCCTATTCCTAGCCCTTGACAACTGCTAATATGTTTACCATCCCAATATTTTTATCTCTTGCAGATTGTCATATAAATAGAATCATAAATTATGTAAATATTTGTGTCTTTGTTCCTCCATTCAGCATGATACATTTGAGATTGCTCCAGACTTTTTGCAAGCATTTGTAGTTTTTTTTAAATTACTAAATAGCATTCTATTATATTGATGTACCTTAGTATAAACGTTCACTCATTGAGGGACATTTGGGTTGTAATAATTGTGAGTAAAGTCTAGATCTATTAATGAAAAGGTTTTAGAGTGACCATAAAATTTCATCATAAAGAAGTGACCCAGCAATATTTAATATCCAGAAAATATATTGTTGGGTCTCATGGGAAATTCCTGTTTAAGTTTTCTAAAAATTTGTTATTAGTTATACATGAGAGTAGAATGTATTTTGATATATTATACATATATAGAGTACAACTTCTCATTCTTCTGGTTGTACATGATGTAGAATTACATTGGTCATGTAATCATATATGCAAACAGGAAAGTTATGTCCAATGCATTCTACTATCTTTCCTATTCCCATTCCCCTCCCTTCCCTTCATTCCCCTTTGTCTAATCCAAAGTACTTCTGTTCTTCCCTAGGCGCACCCCCTTATTGTGAGTTAGCATCCACATATCAGAGAGAACATTCGGACTTTGGACTTTGGGTTTTTTTGGTTTTTTTTTTTTTTTTTTGGATTGGTTTATTTCACTTAGCATGATAGTTTCCAGTTCCATCCATTTACTGGCAAATGCTATAATTTCATTTCTCTTTATGGCAGAGTAGTATTCCCCTGGGTATATATACCAGATTTTCTTCATCCATTCATCTATTGAAGGGCACCTAGAGTTGGTTCCATAGCTTGGCTATTGTGAATTGAGCTGCTGTAAACATTGATGTGGCCACGTCACTATAATGTGCTGATTTTAAGTCCTTTGGGTATAAACCGAGGAGTGGAATAATTGGGTCAAATGGTGGTTCCACTCTAAGTTTTCTGAAGAATCTCCATACTGCTATCCAGAGTGACTGCACCAATTTGCAGTCCCATCAGCAATGTGCAAGTGTGCCTTTTTCCCCACATCCTCGCCAATGTTTATTGTTTGTTAGTTGGGAAATATCTGATCAGTCTTATGAGAAATTGCCAAACCATATTTTGCATTCCCATCATTACATTATGATTGTTTCAGTTGCTTCTCATCCTCATCAGCACTTGTCATTGTCATTATTTTTTAAAAGGTTATTCATTATAATAAGAATGTAGTGATATTTCATTATGAGTTTCATATACATTTCCCCAATAACTAATGGGACTGAGCTTCTTTAAATGTGTTTATTTGCCATCAGTATGTCTTCTTTAAAGAATGTCTATTCTAATTCTTTTTTCTCTCTTTGGTACCAGGGGTGCTTAACCACTGAGCCCTATCGCCAGATTTTTCTTATATTTTATTTACAGATAGGGTCTCGTTGAGTTGCTTAGGGCCTCATTAAGTTGCCGAGAGTGACTTTGAAGGCACAAGCCTCCTGACTCAGCTGCCTGGGCTGCTAGGATTATAGGCATGTGCCACTGCTACTGCCTAATTCTTAACCATTTGTTATTGGATTGTTTATTTTCTTCTTGGGTTTTGAGACTTTTTTTTTTGTACTGGGGATTGAACCCAGGGGTGCTTAACCACAGGGCCACATCCTCAATCCATTTTATTTTTTATTTTGAGACAGGGTCTTGCTAAGTTGTCGAAGCTGGTTTGAATTTGCAATCCTCCTGCCTCAGCCTCCCGAGCTGCTGGGATTACAGGTGTCCACCACCACACCTGGGGAGAATTCTTTTTTTAATTGAGAAATAATTTACCCCCAAATCTGCCCTTTTAGTGTACAATTTAGTGGTTTTTAGCATATTCACAAAGCTAAACAACTATTCCCATTGTTTAATTTCAGAACATTTTCATCATTTCAACAAAAACCCCCTTTCCCTTTGGCGGTCACTTCCAGTTCTCCCTTTCCCAGCTCCTGGCACTCACTAATCTAATTTCTATATGTATTGATTTGCCGATCTCTGGACATTATATATACATGGAATCAAAAGGTATGTAGCCTGTTGTGTCTGAGTTTATTCACTTCTGCAGTGTTTTTGTGGTTCAGATGCATTGTCCCATATATCACTACTTTTTTTAGACAGTGGAATGACATTCCACTGTGTGGTGTACTGAATTCTTATAACTTTATGTTGCCTTAGCATCCATTTAGAATACTTCCTCATACCAGCAAGTGGGGCTCAATCACTCCTGACATAGTCTCTAGTTCTACACCATACCCAAATGGCTCAAGTCAGTGACCAGAATAAGAATTTAGGAATAGGGGTATAGCTCAGGGATAGAACACTTGCCTAGCATGCAAGAGGCCCGGAGTTCAATCTCTAGTATGGAAAAAGAAAGAAAAAAGAAAAGAAAGGACTTATAGGCATCTCTCCTGCCTAGCAGATTGGGTTCCCCACTTTCCCACTGCTTCCTGTAAATGGACCATTTGGGCATTTGCCCTTAAACATTAAATGACCCACACCTTATTCCCTTGTATATACTGCTAGTTGCCTTTCTGTCTCTGTCTCTCTTCCTCTGTCCCTCTGTTCCTCTGTCCCAGAGACCGTAGACAGAACTTATGACACCCTCCCTGCCCAGGATCTGTAAGTAAACATCTTTGAACTTGTTTTCTATTGTGCTAATGTACTGAATTTGTGCCGTCCATCTGAACTAGGAGCTCCCCCAGATTGGATTTTCCCCAGGATGCCAGGGAGAATGAAGGATGGGCTCCCAGCACCACACTGATGGTCAGGCAGTCATAAACTGGACATGGGTCAGACAAGAGTCACAAGGGCATCACCCTGTATGAACAAGTTTCCCACATGGGACCCCCGGCCATGGGTCCGACACTTAGGCATTAGACCAACTTCCAAGAAAAAGAAGTATCCCTTGAAGGCATGCTGTAAACACCCACATCTAGCTGCCCTTCATTTTCCATTAGGGTAGCATTTCTAGCCATTCTAGTGCAGGAACCCCAATTTAGCTGGTGGTTCTCAAAACATATAGATATACCACATTTTGTTTATTTATTCGTGACATAAAAGCCATTTCGGTTTTTTTCACTTTTTAACTACTATAAAGAATGCTGCTATCAAAATTCTTGCATAAATTGTTGTATGGACATGTTTTCATCTCTCTTGGGTATATACCTAGGAGAGAATTGCTGAGTCCCATGGTAACTCTGTGTTCAACTTTTTGAGGAACTGACAAACTCTTTTCTAAAGTGGCTGCACCATTTTTTCATTTTCACCAGCAATGTATGAAGGTTCCAATTTTCCCCCATTCTTGCCGACACTTGTATTGTCTGTCTTTTTTAATTAGTCACCTTAGTAGGTATAAAGTGATATCTTGTGGTTTTGATTTTCATTTCCATAATGACTAATGATTTTGAGCATCTTTTCAGGTCCTTCTTCACCATTCGTATATCTTACTTGAAAAAAAATCTACTGAAATCCTTTCCTATTTTATTCATTATTTTTTTGAGTTATTTTTTTGCTAGGTTTAAGATTTGTGTATTTTGGATATATGTCACTATCATGTGTGATTTGCATATATTTTTCATATTCTATGGATTATCTTTTTACTTTCTGGATGGTGTCCTTTTGAAGTATCTTTTTTTTTTTTCCTCGCATGTGTGTGTGAGATATATTTAGGAAACTATTACATAATCCAAGGTCATGAAGATATACATAAGATTTTCCTACCAGTTTTATAGTATCAGCTCTCACATTTAGATTTTTGAAATATTGATTTTCATATATTGAACTAATCTTGCAGTCTGAGATGAATCGTATTTGGTCATCTTCGTGTGTTTCTGGATTTGGTTTGTGGGTATGTTTTGACGAAGATTCATAAATCTATACTTTTAAGAAATATGAGTCGCAATTTTCTTTTCTTGCGATGTCTTTGTATGACTTTGGTATCAGAAAAATTCTGGGCTCATGGAATGTGTTAGGAAGTGTTTCTACTTCTTCTATTTTTTGAGTGTTTGCAAAATATTGGTATTAATTCTTCTTTAAATGTTTGGTGGACATTGGCCTGTGAAGTCACTCCAGCCTGGGATTCTCTTTGTGGAATATTTTTTGATTACTAATTCAATTTTTTTCCTTGTTACAGGTCCATTCAGATTTTCTATTTCTCCTTGAGGTAGTTTTGGTAGTTTATATTTTTCTAGAATTTTTTCATTTCATCTAGGTTACCTAGCTTGGTAGCATACAATTGCTCATAGTATTCCCTTATAATTCTTTTTATTTTTACAAGGTTGATAGTGATGTCCTCTTTGTTCCTGATTTTAGTAATTTGGATCTTCTCTTTTCTGTCTTCGTCAGCCTAGCTAAAGTTTCTCAATTTGTTGGTCTTTTCAAAAGACCTACTTTTGGTTTTATTGCTTTTCCCTATGTTTTTCCATTCTCTACTTCATTTCCTTCAAAAGTGCCAATTTTTCTTCACATGATTTAGAGCTCTGCTGTTAGGTTCATACATATTTATAATTGTTATGTCTTCTTGATGGATTGATTTTTTTTATTATGGTAAAATGACATCTTTGTTGCTAGTAAAAAATGTTTATCCTAAAGTATATTTTATTTGATAGTACTATAGCCACTCTGGCTCTTTTGGTTATTGTTTGTATGGTATATATTTTTCCATCCTTTGATTTTCAGTGATATGTGTGACTTTGAAACTAATGCACATCTCTGTCGAGTTGGGTCACCTTGTCTTCCATTCTGCCAGTCTTTGTCCTTTGATTGGTATGTTTCTAGGGAACTGCTATAAAAAGGTCAGATAATATCAGTTCTCTTGAGATGGAACTTTGGGGGTGCTCCACTCCTTTTCTGCCCCCAGTGGTTGCTAGGTTGCTGGTTTTCACAGCTACTTTTGGTGTGTGACTGTTGAATTTAAGGCTTCCATGGAACTGGGGAAAGGAAGATGTTACAAGAAAAGTCAAAGCACTTCATAAGACTCTGTTCTTATTGATATTTAGCTGGGTTTAAAAAAAAAAAAAAAAAAAAAAAAAACATTTCTTAGATTGTTGCAAGCCTTTGGTTACTTTCCAGAGTTCTGATTTTAACAATTTTTTCAGTGTTTTCATTGTTCTTATGTAGGAGCAGATTTTTGGAGATTCTTATTCCATCATTCCTGCTGATATCACTTTTTCAAATCTCCTTTTATGTCTGTCTATGAAGAGAACTCTGTCACATGTCTATTTTTTAAGAAGTTAAAAAGTGTTTTACGTGTTTTTCTGTACTAGAAAAGTAAAAATAAAAATTAAAAGCACTTCACAGGCAGGCACATTTAGGATACACAAAAATAGAGGAAAAAAGAATGAATTTGAGGTGGATGTGGTGGTGCATGCCTGTCATCCCAGTAACTTGGGAGGCTGAGGCAGGAGCATTGCCAGTTCAAGGCCAGCCTCAGCAATTTAGCAAGGCACTAAACAACTAAATGAGACCTTGTCTCAAAATAAAAAATAAAAGGGACTGAGGATGTAGCTCAGTGGTAAAGTAACCATGGGTTCAATACCCAGTACCAAAAAAAATTTTTTTTATATAATTCAGAAAGACAAGGTAAAATTTGCAACAGTACAGCAAAGCAACCCAGATTTTAATTCCATACTTTAAAGAATTCAACAAGTTAATGTTATCAAATTCCAGAATCCCTGAACATTTTCCCCCTAGCACCTGAAAGCAAATCTTCCTAAGATCCTATTTAAAAGCTTTCTGTTTTGCCATAATTTGTTATGGCAAATAATTTGTTATAATTTGTTACCACAACCCTACTGACTTAAAGCAACCCCATTTATTCACCTGTAGTTCCAGATGTCAGAAGTCTAAGCAGGCCCAGGAACTTCTTCTGTTCTGGATCTCACTACATGGGAATTTTTAAGGTGTCAGTCAGTGCATTTCTCTCTGCAAATTCTGGAGAAGATTCCTCTTCCAAGACCACTGAAATCGTTGGCAGCATTCAGCTCCTTATAATTGTAGGACTGGAGTCAATGCTTCTTCCCTGGCTTTCATCTGGGGCTAATTTCTGTTCCTGTAGACCATGCATATTTCTTAGCTGGTGGCCCCTTTCCTCTTGTCCTCAAATCAGCATCAAGGTATCAAATAGTATTCGTGCTTTGAATCTGACTTCCTTTTTTGTCAGAAACCATAAGAACTCTGCTTTTATAGAGGTTCATGTGATTAGATTAGGCTCCCTGGGGTAATCTCCCTATTTTAAGTTCAGCTGTTATGTAACATACTTTAGGGGACTAATATCATATTCACAGGATCTGGGATTAAGGTATAGACTCTTCAGAGAGCCATTTTTAGAATTCCATCTACCACAGGTATCTAAGTGAAAGCCAGCTGCAAAATGATTGTCCTAACTACAAATCTGAAGACAAGATATACTCCTACATGGAGAAATTTTTGGCCAAAATTTTTACTTTGGAAATTTGCAAACATACAAAAAAATGGGAAGAATGGTATAATGTGTACATATATATTTACCAACTGGATTCAAGAGTTGTTAAAATTTGGCCTTATTTACTTTATCTATTCATCTACATATATGTTGAACCTTCTGAAAATGACAAATATCTTGATGTCACATCCCTGGATAGTTCAATATGCATTTCCCATGAATAAGAACATTTCCTTAGATAATCACAATGCCATCATGCTACCTAAGAAAATTATATTGTCCTATTCACAATAGCTAACCTATGGAATTAACCTAGATGTCCTTCAGCAGATGAATGGATAAATAAATTACGGTATATATACACAATGGAATATTACTCAGCCTTAAAGAATGAAATTATGGCATTTGCAGGTAAATGGATGGGACTAGAAAATATCATGCTAAGTGAAATAAGCCAATTCCCAAAAACCAAAGGCCAAATATTTTCTCTGATACATGGATATTGAGCCCTGGTGGCGGGTGGGTAGGGAAGAATGAAGGAACTTTGGATTATGCAGAGGGGAGTGAGGAGAGTGGAGGGCGGTGAGGATGGGAAGGATGGTAGAATGAGATAGACATTATTACCCTATATACATGTATGATTACACTACTGGTGTGGTTCAGCACCATGTACAGCCAGAGGGATGAGAAGTTATGTTCCATTTGTGTACAATGTGTCAAAAAACATTCTACTGTCATACATAACCAATTGGAACAAATTAAAAAATGAAAAAAAAAGAAAATTATAATGTCCTTATGGCATCTACTATACTGTCCATGTTCAAAATTCTCTGTCCACAAAAGTTTTTAAAAACTGCTTTTTTTTTTTTTTTGGAAAAATGATCTAGAGTCTATGAAGTGCATTTGTCATAATATCTATTTTGTGTCTTTTAACCTAAAACTCTCCCCACATCCTTCTGTTTATTTGTTTTGTTTGTTTGCATTTCATAAACTTTGAAGATACAAGATCAATTTATAGTCATGTAGAATGTTCTACGTCATACTGGATTTAACTGTTTCCTGATGCATTTAACTTGTTCTCCTAGCCACTGTATTCCATATAGACTGGACCCCTATATCCTTGGGTTCTGCATCCTCAAATTCACCCAACTACAGATCAAAAATATTTAAGCTGTGCATAGAGGCGCATGCCTGTAATCCCAGCAATTTAGGAGGCTGAGGCAGGAAGATTTCAAGTTTGATACCAACCTCAGCAACTTAACAAGACCCTATCTAAAAATTTAAAAATAAATTAAAAGAAATGGGGATGTAGCTCAATGGCAGAGTACCCCTGGGTTCAATCTCCAGTATGAAAAAAAGAAAAAAATATATATATATATGAAAACAATTTCTTAAGTATTGAACATGTATATTTTTCTTGTCATAATTCCCTACAGAATATAGCATAACAACTATTTACATAGCATTTACATTGTATTAGGTAATGTGAGTAATTTAGAAATGACTTAAAGTGTACCAAAGAATGTGTGTAGTTTTGATGCAAATACTACACAATTTAATATCAGGGACTTGAGCATCCAAGGATTTTGGTGTCTGTAGGGTGCCCTGGAATCCATTCCACATGAATACTGAGGAATTACTGTAAAAAGTTCAAAGGCAATAATATTTTATAGGATCTGGGCAAATGGCTCGTGTCTGTAATCTCAGCTATTTGGGAGTCGGAGGCAGGAGGATGGCAAATTTAAGGCTAACCTCAGCAACTTAGCGAGACACTGTCTCAGAATAAAAGAAAATTTTTAAAAGGCTGGGGATATGACTCAGTAGTAAAGTACCCCTGGTTTCATTCCCCAATACCAAATAATAATAATAACTAATTCATAGGTTATGTTGTTTACATCATATTACATCACACCTGGGATACATAATGTCAGACTGTCCCACTCTTAGGGCTGTGGAGTTTTGATTCTTCAGTTACAGTACCTGATATGATTTTCCCTTTATAATGAACAAATTATCTATGGGAAGATAATTTGCACTTAGCCTATTTCCCAACAGCCTACCACCTAATGGTTTTATCACCCATTAATAATTCCTTCCTGAATCAATTGTGTCCTTAGGTTTGCACAATAATAGAATGGTTTTCTATTTCTATCATCCATCTACAGTTATTTATTATTATTCTATGAAAAAGAGTTTTCTCAGAGTACAGGAAATACTCAATTTTTCTTTTTAAAATTTTTTTTTAGTTGTAGATGGACATAATACATTTATTTTACTTATTTTTTTTAATGTGATGCTGAGGATCAAACCCAGTGCCTCACACATGCTACAACTTCAGCCCTTAATTTTTTTCTCTTAATTACAAATTTTCAGAGAAAAACTTGAACAAGCATCTTCAATGGTGGCAAATAGGTGTTTCTTCTTTGTCTTTTTCTTTTTTAGTATGATTATAAACTTGTGAGTTTTAATTTATTCAACATTTTATAATCAATTACATGAATCATCACTGGCATCAGCATTATCGTTACTGGAAGCTCAAATCTCTCCCTTTGGTTAGTGGAGCCCCTTTAATGTGATGCCAACATCCTTTTGAAATGACTCTATTAATCTTGGAGTGGTTTTTGTTTATCTGTGTTGCTTTCTGACAATCCAGGCCCATCTTGAATTTTTCCTGCCCTAGATCTGGAAATAGCTCTCTCCCAGAAGCTCTGGTTCCTTTTGTTGAGGAATGGTATTCAGAAACCAAGATGTAAGTGCTAAATGTACTCACTGCTGTTGGGAACAAGGACATGGATTCTAGAGCCTTACAGTATAAAATCGGGAGCCAGCAACTATGTCCCTTAAGCCAAATCCATCCCACTGCTTGTTTTTATAAATAAGGCTTTATTGCAACACAGCTGTTTCCATCTTATCTGTGGTTGCTTTCACAGAGGTGAATAGCAGCAACTGTATGGTTTGGCCTGCGAAGCTTGTGTTATTTACTATCTGGACATTTTCAGAAAAAAAAAAAAAAAATGCCAACCCCTGGTGTAACCATATAGGATTTCTATTCTGTAACAATAATATAGTATGTTTATGTTTTCAATTCAAATTGGCCCTCAAGTGTTTTTCTTAACTTCTTGATTTTTATATTTGCATCTCTATTTTGTTAACTGAAAATCTTAATTTGTAATAATATGGACTTAGTTACATATTTTGCTTTACTCTGTTATGCATGAAAACTGTTTCAAAATAGCAGCATCAATGTTACTTCCAATAATAAAATGACTGAAGAAAAAATAAGTCATTTTGTAATTGTTTACGTCTTTCTAATATATTCCACTAAAAACATATAATGAAGTGTCATGATCAAGTCAGTTAAAACAACTACTTTCTCTGTAGGTGATATTACTGATTTGATATAGTTAGTTTCATTTGTTTCACTTTATTTTAATTTTGGAGTGTGCTTTATATTCTGTTTTATATTAATATTATTTTAAAATATGCAAAATAATACTAATGTAGGATTTTAACAGGTCTATTAAGAAATGAATAAATAAAGACAACAAAATACTAGTAAGAACATTAAAAAATGAACAATGCAATTAATAAGCTTGAGAAAGCTACCCAGCTCATTTTATGAAGTTAATTTAATCTTGATATCAATAACAAAAACAGAGAATACAGGAAAAGAAAAATATAGGCCAGCCACTGTTTACAAGCAGGTACACAAATTCTAAATACATAAAGAAAAGTAGCAAACCGAATCCAGTGTATGTGCCTAGATCGACAGACATTTGATAGACGGAAAGGTAAAGATGCATCTAGAGGCAGTATGGTATCAAAGTTGAGACAGTGAATTCTGAAACCAGAATGCCTGTTTGTATCACAGCTTCACCCCTTACTATCTGTATAAACTTGGACAAGTCATTTAACTTCTCTATGCCTCAGTTTCCTCATCTGCAAAATGGGGATAATAATAGTACCTAGCTCATAACTTCATTATGAGGCATCATTCAATCCATAGAGCAGTCATGTCTCATGACTCCTAACCACAGTTAGCCAAACTTGAGGTTAAGGGCATAGTTCTTCACATGTTCAAGACTGCCCAAGATTTCTGACACCAAATGCAAGGAGTTTGACCTTCTGCCTAGTCAGTGGGAATAATCTCACAAGACTGCCTTCACTTACAGACCCTTGATGCATGTTTGGAAGTCCCCAAAGTCAGTCTCAATTCAGAGAAGCTGGCTATAAATTCGGGGGTCTCCACAGACTCCCTCAGGTTCAATCATTTGCGAGAACAACTCATAGAAATTTAAGTAGAAGAAAACACTCTACTTAGGATTACAGTCTTATGATAGTAAAAGGGTACACATTAGGATTGGGGATATAGCTCAGTTGGTAGAGTGTTTGCCTTGCAAGTACAAGGTCCTGGGTTCAAATCCCCAGTACCACAAAAGAGAAAAAAAAAGGGGGGGGTACAAATTAGAGCCAACCAAAGGGAGAAATCTGAGAGTGTCCCAAACATAAAAGCTCTGGCATCCTCAGGGAGGCATTACCCTCCCAGAATTGAAAGGTGACAATACTCAATGAATATTGCCAACAGGGGAAGCTTGCCTGAGCCTTTGGTGTCCAGAGTTTTTATAAAGACTCCATTAAATACTGGCTAAGTGCTTGACCTTTAGTCTCCAGCCTTTTGGGGGAGTCAGACTAATGCATTCAGTTTCTGGGTCAGAAGTGATATGACATGACTCAAAGCATCCATTATAAATCACATGGGTAGACTAACTCATAACCAAAGCTCCAGACAAACAAAATCACTCCTATCAGACAGAATATTCCAGAGGCTTGGATATCACCTCCTCATAACCAAAGATAAAAACTAGATCTCTCTTTGGGTAAAGTTAAAGTCTTCATTCCACAGCTCCCAAATTCTTTTTAATCTTGGTTACAATTTCTCACCACTTTTGGTTGGTGAGCATAATAATGGCCCCCTATGAATCATTTCTCTATAGCCTGGCCATGGCACTTTGCCATGAGATGTTCTCATTGCTTCCATCAGAAAGTAATGTCTGTTTCTCCACCTCCTTGAGCTCCAGTTACTCTTGTGACTGGTATTGACCGATTAAAGTTGCTGGGGGTGACATTGTGCAACCTCTGAGACTAAACCTTATGAGCTTATTCAGCTTCCACCTCCTCTCTGCTAGTATATTACCTGGATAGTGCCTTGCTAAAAAGAAACTGGTTCAGGTCCTGGAGGATGAGAGGCCACATTGAGGAGAACCAAGGCCAGCACAAGGGCCCTTGATGTTTGAGTGAAACCATCTTGGCCCTAACAGAGTTCCCAGCTGACAGCTACCACATGAATGTGACCTGGAAAAACCAGCAGAAGAATCATTCCACCAACCTACAGAATCATGAGAAATAACAAACCACTGTTGGTTTAAGCTACCAAGTATTGGGCAATTTGTCACAGGGCAATAAATAACTGCTACACCTTATATTGAATAAGTGTTTCTGTGAGAAAATGAGAGTGAATCTGGTCCTTCCAACTCTAAAAGCTATAAAACCAAAGTTTTTTCAAACTTTTAATTATGTAAAAGAACTGAGTGGAATATTATTGTGCATAATGTTCAGCCTTCATTTTTAATTATCTGCTTGTGAATACTTCCCTAGTCAAGGCGCATGGAATTTTCGAGAGCTCTTTCTTTCTTTTTTTTTATTAAATATTTTTTAGTTGTAGATGGACACAATGCCTTTTATTTTATTTATTTATTTTTATGTGGTGCTGAGGATGGAACCCAGTGCATCAAATATGCTAGGCAAGCACTCTACCACTGAGTCACAACCCCAGCCCCTAGAGCTCTTTCTACATACTTTCAAATGGGTTTCCAGATAATTGTACCAAGTTATGTTCTCACCAGCAGATGTGAAGGGTATGAGAGTTTGTTAGAACTTAAATAATGGAGAAATGATGGGAGTTCCCATAATGCGTGGAGTGCTAAGACTTCTTCAAATCTGCCTCACCCACTTATAGGGCCAGCCTTGATGACATCAGGAAGTCAAACAGGTGGGACAGCTTCAGCTGAGTGCTCCAATCAATGCCCTGTGTCCAGAAAGCAATGTATTATAGTAGTTAGGAAAGAAAGTTGTTTAGTCAGTCTGCCAGGGAAAAAGTCCCAGTTCCATCTTGTACAAAGCATGACCTACTTCAAGCTTCTTAACCTTCTAAGCCTCAATCTGCTCATCTTTAAAATAGAAATAATATTAGTGCCTACCTCATATGAGTTAGAATGACTAAATGAAAAAATACATGAGAATCACTTTACAATACTGTGTGGCACTTGTCACCATATAGGTAGGATTTTTCACTGCTGTACTGAGGATTGAACCAGGGCCTCCTGCACTCTGGGTAAGCACCCTAACACTGAGCTACACATCGCCAGCCTTTTTTTTTTTTTTTTTTTTTTAATAAATTTTATTTTGAGACAGGGTCCCGTTAAATTGTCCAGGCTGGTCCTGAACTTGCAACCCTTCTACCTCAGGCTCCCGAGTCAAGTCGCTGGGACTATAGGTATGTGCCACTGTGCCCAGCCAAGGCAAGCTTTCCACAGTAAGGATCATTTTTCTCTCTCCTGGTCATAACAAAATGCCAGTGCTGAAGAAAAAGAGCAATTTTAAATGCCTCGCTGATTCAGAAAGTCAACTGAAAGAGTCCATAGACTCCTGCCCTCCATGATCTCCTTGAATTAAGATGGCACATGGGCAAATCACCTCAGGGCTCAGGGTGGGGGTGGGGAGTAAGGCTGAGCATTTGACTTGAATTATTCAGAAAAGGGAAACCTGATAAGGCAGATTGCTGTATGAACTCCTGCTACAGCCTTCACTGTCTTTTCTTCCTTCAGCTAAGCAACAGCATTTCCTTTCAGTCACATGACTTGAGAGATACCAACTTCTCATTAGCTACACAAACAAGGCTGCTTCCAGTTTTCCTCTCTCAGCATCCGTGTCAAACCCTCACTATTGCAGTGAGCAGCTCACAGGAGCCTCACACTGTTTCCTGAGCTTCATATACTCCACAGGAGTCTTTTAGCTACAGATAATGAAAAGCCAAATGGAGTTGTTTATGCAAAAGAGGATTTGCTAAAAGGACAGTTTGGGTAGCTATTAGAATCAAAAGATTTACTAAAAAACAGGAATCACAGAGGCAAAATCAGGACAGTTCCTGGGACCTCATAAGTTGGAATGAGTTTCTCGGTAGTAGGAACCCTGCATCTGCAGGGTAGGCTCTCCTGCATGTCATCTGTGCTGTCCACTGCACTTCTCTCTGCGTCTGTGACATGTTCTCCAACCAGTTTTTGCTCAGAGGCTGGAATCAACACCTTGGTAGCTGAGTCCCACATCTGCTTAGTTTCACTACCCAACAGGAAAGTGACTGCTTTGCTTAGTTCTAAGCAAAATTATTGTAAAGGATGCAACTTGTCTTGGATCACAAGTTCATCCTTATTTGAGTACCATCACTGTGGCCAGAGGTTCAGATGTCACCTCTGGTCCATCACTGTAGTCAAAAAGGTAGGATCTATAAGAAGATAATAATTCTCCTTTAACCTTACGGTCAAGGGTTATCTTGTAAAAGAAAGTCGAGTCTTACATCCAAAAGGAGAGGTGGTGGACAAAATGAACAAATAGATAACCCTACAGTCTTATTAAAGAAAAAATGTAACCATGAAGACCACATACTGATCAATGTGACTTCCAGTTATTTCAGTGGAATATTCATAACAGCAGGCACTGATTTAATCAATATATGAGAAAATGTTTCCACATGAGTAATTCTTCTGGGTAACTAAACTTGATCCCTTTAAATGTCAAAGCATGCTTTCTTTAGATCATTTTCCATGAATTCTCCCTAAAATAGGTGAAAAACTAATTTTTCTGCTTTTATAAGAAGTGTGTCCTGAACAAAATTTAACCATTGTAATAGCCCCCTCCTTATCCGTGGTTTTGCTTTTCACAGTTGTAGTTATCCACCATCATTCTCATTTGGAAAATTTAAGTAGAAAGTTCCAGGAATGAGAAATTCATAAGTTTTTTTTTTTTTCAGTTCTACTAAAAAGAACAAAGAAATAAAAAGAAATTTATAAGTTTTTAATTGTGTGACATTCTGAGTAGTGCGATTGAAATCTTGTGCCATCCTGCTACATCCCTTCATTCTTTTTTCCATTCTTTTTTCCAGCGTGTACTCCTTGTATACATTACCTGCCTGTTAGTTACTCAGTAGCTTTCTTGATTATCAGATTGATTGTCATGGTATCACAGTACTTATGCTCAAGTAATCTTTATTTTGTTTAATAATAGCCACAAAGTGTAAGAGTAGTGATGCAAAAGAGGAACTAGCTCATAAAACATGGGAGGATAGATTAAGTCTTGTAGTGTTGCCAGGCTAGCTCAGAGGCAGGTAAGAGCAGTGGAGTCAAGACCCCCCAGACTCGAGGAGTTGGGTGAAAGCAGGCCTGTGGCGAGCAGCCTGAAAACTCGTTTATTGCGGAAATAGCCATACATTTCCTGCCCAATCACAATGTGCCATGGGGGATCAGACCACCAGGTTCCTATACAGGTTCCCTTGGTAACACTAGGTCAATTTGGGGCAGCTGTTTACTTTCCTAGGTGGCCAGAGCAGAATGCTCCTCTCCACAGGTTTTCCTGATGGGCATGAAGGTGCGAAGGTTTTCCTTTACATACTTGAGACATTCACTGCTGCCATCCAAGAACCAGGATTTCTCCCAACAAACTCGGGTACTATGTGGCAATGCTGCATGGCATATAGAAAAACTATAGCTTTTGGTACTATCTGTGGTTTCAGGCATCCTCCAGGTATCTTGGAATGTATCTCCTGTGGATAAAGTTGGGGAGAGGCATTGTACTTATCTTGTGGGATATCAACGATGTTCTTCTGGATTACTGAGGTATACAGAGGTATTTACCCCTATGGCAAGGCACCAGATTATATATGTTTTGGTTTCTGATGTAACTTTAAAGTTTTTGGTCTCATGATCTCAGATGTTGTCTCCCCCTGCTGTTACTGTGCCTATCTTCTAACAACTCTTCCCCTTAAGCATTTTCTCTCTTTGTTTATTAGCTAATTCTAATCTACCATTAACTGGGAAATCAGATGATGAAAAATGTTACAATATTGTGCAAAATATGCAAATTCCGAAGCTATACTTTATTGCTTTGAGAAGAAGTAGTCACTGAATGAAAGTTGGGGACTTGTTTATGAATAAATTAAGAGAGGTCTTTAGCAATTACCCAGGTATTTCTAGGCACTCATTGCTATAGTTTGGATCTTCAAGGCCCATGTGTTAAAGACTTGGTTCCCGGGATGGTACTGTTGGAAGGTGCTGTGCATCTTTAAGTGATGGAGCCTAGTGGGAGATTCTTATCTCATTGGCAGCATACTTTTGAAGGGCATTGTGGAACCTCACCCTCTTTCTGTTCTTTTGCTTCCTGGTCGTGAAGTGAGCAGTTTGCTCTGCTACCATGCTCCCCCCATTGCCTCCAGGACACTCATCAAATGCTCAAAACAATTAGTTCACTTAATCTCGGATTGGAATCTCCAAAATCATGAGCCAACATAAAACTTTCCTCTATAAGTTAATTATCTCAGCTATTTCATTACAGTGACAGAAAACTGACTCTGTCTTTTTCTTTCCTATGTTCAACTATCTCAGTTTACAGATGTGTTCTAGCGGATCAACCTAAAATATGATTTTGTAGTAACAGAGGTATTGCTTTACTTCTTATTTTTTTTTATTTATTTATTTTTATTTATTTATTTATTTATTTATTTATTTATTTATTTATTTATTTATTTATTTTGTGGTACCAGGGATTGATCCCAGGGACTTAACCACTGAGCCAGATTCCCAGCCTTCCTGCCTCAGCCTCCCCAGCTGCTGGGATTACAGGCGTGTGCCACCACATCCAGCCTAATCTTTTCATTTTTAAGCATCCATTTGTCTGTGAATCCTCACTCAGCTAACTATTTTAGGCCATTTCCAGTAAGTCAAAACTTGGACTCCCTTTCAGTCACTAAATAAATACACAGAGAGGGGGATAGGATTAAAATTCCCACTGACCCAGCAGCTTCCTGCCATGGAAAGAGAAAATTAGAGACAACTCTTTCTGTAGATAAATAACTATTAAAAGCTGTGATTTCAAAATGCAATGTTGGATTTTGTGAATTGATTAAAATATTTCCTTGTAAGGAAGAAAGCACGCAACAAAAATCTGAGAAAATCTTGAGAAAAATCTTGAGAAAAGATCTGAATTCAAACACAGAGACCCAGTTTTTGCTATAGATAATAATAACAATAATAATAATAACCAGCCCAGTCCTCTCTGACGAAATGAATAGATTGAAATGCACATGTCTGAGGAGGCCCCACTCTAGAAACTTAATCTCCAAAAGTAGTGAGTCTCACTCCATTTCCACCTGGCTAAACAACAGTCCAGTTGGTCTACTCAGGAGAAAATAAAACTGATTGTATGGCAAAATTACATAGGTATTCCAGTTACTTTGACTGCATGATAATATACCATTTTAAAGGCTTAAAACGGTAACATTCACATAGTATGTAGCCTTTTCAGAGTGGCTTCTTTCACTTAGTAATATGCATTTAAGGTTTCTCCATGTCATACACAATAAAATATTACTCAGCCATAAAAAGAATGAAATTATGGCATTTGCAGGTAAATGGATGGAGTTGGAGAATATCATGCTAAGTGAGATAAGCCAATCCCAAAAACCCAAAGGCTGAATGTTTTCTCTAATAAGCGGATACTGATACACAATTGGGGGGAGGTGGTAAGGAAAGAATGGAGGAATGTTGGATTATGTAGAGGGAAATGAGGGGAGGGGAGGGTGCAGGGGAAGGAAAGATGATGGAATGAGACGTCATCATTACCCTATGTACATGTATGATTACATGAATGGTGTGACTCTACATCATGTACAACCAGAGAAATGAAAAGTTGTACTCCATTTGTGTACAATGAACCAAAATGCATTCTGCTGCCATGTATAACTAAATAGAACAAATAATTTTAAAATTTTAAAAAATAAAGTTTCTCTCTGTCTTTTCTGGATAGTTCATTTCTTTTTAATGCTGAATGATATTCCATTGTTTGAATGTACTATGAGTTGTGTGTCCATTCTCCCACTGAAGGACATCTTGTGGAACCTGCTTCTTCTTTTTTTTTGTTTTTCTTTACTTCTTTACAATTTTTATTGAATATTTTTAAAAAATTTTTTCCCATCCCCATCACCCCACCCCTGCCCTTACTCCCCTCTGTGTGATCCAAAGTTCCTTCATTCTTCCCTACCCATCCCCCACTAGGAATCAGCCTCTGCTTATAAAGAAAACATTCGGCCTTTAGTTTTTTGGGATTGGCTTATCTCACTTAGCATGTTATTCTCCAAGTCCATCCATTTACCCACAAATGCCATAATTTCATTCTTCTTGAAGGCTGAGTAATATTCCATTGTCTATATGTATCACATTTTCTTTATTCATTCATCTGTTGAAGGGCATCTAGATTGGTTCCATAGTTTAGCTATTGTGAATTGAGCTGCTATAAACATTGATGTGGCTGTGTGACTGTAGTATGCTGATTTTAAGTCCTTTGGGTATAAACAGAGGAGTAGGATAGCTGGGTCAAATGGTAGTTCCATTTCAAGTTTTTGAGGAATCTCCATACTGCTTTCCTGAGTGGTTGCACCAATCTATAGTCGCACCAGCAATGTATAAGTGGACCCTTTTCCCCACATCCTCGCCAACATTTATTATTGCTTGTATTCTTGATAATCTCTATTCTGACTGGAGTGAGATGAAATCTTAGAGTAGTGAAGAGGGATGAATAGGCAGAGGCCATAGGATTTTTAGGAAAGTGAAAAACACTCTGAACAAACCCCATCAATATGTACAACTATAATGCACCAATAAAAAATGTGGAATAAAAAGAAAAACTCTGTATGAAACTACAAAGGTGGATGCAAGTCACTATGCATTTTTCCAAACCTATAGGATGTATGACACCAAGAGTGAGCTCTAATATAAACCATGGACTTGGGATGATTCCGATGTGTCCATGTAGGTTCACCCCTTGGAACATTTGTATTCCTGGAGCAGGATACTGATCATGGGGGAGTCAGTCTCCAGGGGGTTCAGGGGAGCAGTGGGATATGGGAAATCTCTGTACTTTCCCCTTTCGATTTTACTATAAACTTAAAACTCCCCTGACTGAGTAAAATCTTAAATGAATCTTTTTAAGAAGCAGGTTTTACGAAAAGGTGGTATATGCCTTTAATTACATAAAATAAATACATATTTGTATACATAAGAAAATAAACAGTATCATTCATTTTGCTCACATATCTGCATTTGTAGGCAGGGCTCATTAGGGATAGTTCATCTCAGCTCCACTGTCAGTTAGGATAATACAAAGGCCAGCTTCACTTGGTATTAGCAGAGTTGGCTTAAAGGCAGGAGGCTAGAATCATCCAAGGCTTGCTCAGTCAGGTTTGGCAGCTGATGCTGGGAAGACTCAAAAAAGCTGGTGTGGTTGGACAACTGGAGCTCCTTGGGCATGTCTTTCTATCTCTTTGTGATCCCTGTCTAGCATGGTGGCCTCTAGAGAGCCAGACTTCTTACCTGAGGGCTCCAGGATCCCAAGGCAAGTGTCCCAAGAGAACAAAAGCCAGGCAGAAGTTGTATTACCTCTTATGATCCAACTTCATTGGCTGACCCATATTTAAGAGGAAGAAATAGACTACATCTCAGTGGCGTGTAGTGTCCAAGAGTTTGTGGGAACATTGTGAAACACCACATTTGGTGACTTGTTCATTCTGAGGAGTGGACAACAGATACTGCCATCTCAAGTTTCTTACTGTGGCCATTCCAGACCTAGCCAGGTACTAACCCCTCCTGGCATCTTGGCCAAGTGCATCAAGTTTCATGAGTAAGCTAACGGGGTGCTTATATTTGGGTGAATCTGAAACAGGAAGAGAAGGAAAAGAAGAAGTGACTGGGCTTAATTAGTGACTGTCCTTTCCCAGAAGCCCTGCAATGAGGAAGCTCTGGCAAGGATGCCTTGCAGCAGGTTCAGCTTTCATCAGCTCAAGATCCCCAGAGCCAAGACCAAGACGGAAGCTGCCACAGTGATAACTTTAGAGAACTCAGCCTGAGCAAGGAAGTGAGAGCACTCAGGTTCACTAGAAGTACCTCAGATCGTTGCCCAGTGGTCCCTTCAGATTCATTTACACCACCAACGTAGAAGTTACTAAAAATAAGAGCAAGCATAATAGACATTTTAGAGTCATGAATCACTTTGGGCTTTGTAAATTGTATCCACAGATGTTCTCTCATTTTCTTCTTTATTATAATAGAACTTTTTTTTTTTTTTTTTTTTTTTTTTTTTTTGTAGTGCTGGGGATTGAACCAAGGGTCTTATGCTTGCAAGGCCAGCACTCTACCAACTGAGCTATATTCCCAGCCCTATAATAGAATTTTTGATGACTTCTCTACTGAGTAGCAACAGAAGTCACTATCAACTTCACCTTTAAGAAGGAAATTGGGACGGTACTGGAAAAGATAACTTCCTATATTGGAAGAGGCTTGGATAGCTGTTTGCATGGTGACTTTCGTTGATCAAGAAGACTACCAGTTTTTTCAAGAAGTTCTCTCTGGTACTCTAGTTTGGAGTAATTGTTCCCTTTTTCTTCAGTCTCATACCACAATGATCACATGTTTATTTTACATTTATTCCCTTGGGTGCTATATTTGATTAGTTATTTTAATGTCCTTACCCTATTCCCCACTCTCAGCCCACAATTGTGAACTTTGAAGCATTATGAATTATTTTGTTGAATTTTTATTCCCTAAAGCATCTAGCATGGGGCCTTCCATGTCTGTTCGTAGAAGAGTGAATGTATGAAAACACATTATATAGAAAATTTGACATAAAAAAATGTGAAGACATGTGAACATCATAGTCATAAACAGAAAGGGTGTCTCTCACCATGGAAGAAAACTAAGAAAAAATAAAAGCAGTTAATCTTATTTATGTGTAGTTTAAGGAAATATTTCAATATCATCATCTACCCATTTCAATGAGCATGTGTGTAGCGGTGTATCTTGTGGGGACCACATCAATATTTGCTTCATTATCATCAGCAGAGAATAGACTTTTAATATTTTATAGCAATTTTATGACCGTCTCATTTGGAAATTGCATAAATATTATGAGACACTCATTGTTTTAATAAGCTAGATTTATGAATGATGCTTCTAGTACCAAATGAAGAGAAGCCTCATCATACTTTGCTTGTAAATGAGTTTTCATATTGCCAAGTCAATTATTATGGTTCTGAGACACTGAACCCAGAAAATCATTTCAGAGTCAGGAATGCTTGATTTGTAAGATGTGAAGGAAATGGATGTCTTTACTTTGAATTATCATCAAAATCAAAGATAGTCAACATATTAACTTTTGAGGGATGAGGACTCCAAGGCCAATGAAGTGAGACTAATTCTTTGCCTCTTGGTGCAAAGAGCTGATTGTCCATGTAAGAAAGCAAATCACGGGGTCCATGTAAGGGCCAATGCCACTCACTCCAGGAGCAGAAGATGTACAGTTTAGCTTTTTCAAGGCAATGGGGCACTGATTACATGGTGGTATAGACTGGAGCATACCCTGTTTCCAGATCATGGTGACGACCATTCTAGCTCAGTGCAGGTAGGGCCACACAGCTTCCATCCCCCTCTCCTAAAGTCAGACTGTCTGTCCTCTGATTTTCCATGAACAGTGACAGTCTTACTCAACTACCATGAAAATAGAAGAAATTTACCTGATGAAAGAGACGAATACTTTTATTCAAGGGTTGAGTGCCTCTAAGAGGAAGAAAGAGGGAAATCAGAGGTCATTGCTCTCCATTCTTGTGAGATGGGATCTTATTAGATAGAAGGGGAAACTGAGGAACTCATACAGGATTTGAATGCTTGTTCCACATGTAACTTGCATTGGCCTATGTTTCCCAAAGGAAGAAACAAGGTTCTTTATAGTAATGAACAAAGCTCACACTTCAGACCCTCAAAATTCACTGGACTTCAGAACCACTTCTTTCCCTCCCTAATGATTTGAGGGACCCTGGAAACCCACATCCTCTGAGCTTCCTTTTTCTCTCCACCCTGTCCTGTCTTCGCATAGCTTGCACACTGACATTCATCAAACCAAGTCCCACTCACTCCTCCCAGCCCCAGATACTTGCCTTCTTAACTTTGCTTGTGTTGAATCTTTATCTGAAAGGTGGGGAAAGGGCCCTTTTATTCAGGGGCACAAGACAAGGCCCAGAACCCCTATCCCAAAGACCTAAAAGCAGATGTCCACCATCTTAATCAATCCTTTCATTTATTGCACTCACCTTTTCTTTGGGAACATAGATCAAGTCTTTTGGGCAGTTTCATTATGAAACAGTGCAAGGGGCACTGCTCAGTGTAAGCAGACAATGTGCCCGACTCCTCAGGCTGTGCTAACTCTTTCCACTCAGCGTGAACTCCTAATCCAAACATTTCTGTTCAGGACATTAAAGGTGTGCCTGGTGGTCTCGAGTTTTGGGGTCTCTTCACACTGGTGGCGGGGGGCATCAGATCCCAACAGACATTAGCTTAAAGTTCAGTTTAATTATGTGGCCCTTAGCATGAGTCACTCTATCTGGTTTGATCTGATCTCTTGGGCTGTACAGGAGCTCAGTCCAAAGCAATGGCCTCCCATAAGTTTCATTTAACACATACAAAGGACATTGTATTACTCAGAGTTATTCAGAGAAACAAAACCAATAGGAGACACACACACACACACACACACACAGAGAGAGAGAGAGAAAGAAGGAGAGAGTGCTATGTATTAGGGAAATTAGTTCATGTAATTATGGAGGTGTTTAGTCTAGTCAGTTTCACATTGCTGTCAAAAACTTGACAAGGACAATTGGATGATGCTCCCTCTCCCCACCCCACATACTGATGAGGGAGAATCTTCCTTACTCAGTCTACTGATTCAAATGTTAATCTCTTCCAGAAACACTCTCATAGACATACCCCAAAATAATGTCGTTCTGGTTATCTGGGTATCACTTAGCCTAGTCAAGCTTACACATAAAATTAATCATCATGGATGCCTTAGAGTTTAATTCTCTTATAGAACTCCAATTGAGAAAGTCTGGTCTATACTAAGATTTTCTTTTTGGTAATAGGCAGTACCTTTTCACCTTTCCAAATGTGATGGGCATAGGTAAGTTCATGCACAAATCCTGACGAGGTGACCTTATTGAGATCACACAGATCACTTTTGTCATCCAATGCCAAATCATGACCATTCAACAGGTCCTTCAATGACTACGTGGCCTTCAACAGCTGTAAATACACCATCACATAGTTGAACCAAAGTGTCCCCAAGTATTTTCTGCTGTTGGACATTGTGGCAGCAGCTGTTTTTTCTTCTCCTCCTCCTTTTCCTCCTCCTCCTCCTCCTTCTTCTCCTCCTTCCCCTCCTACTCCTTAAAATTAAAACTCTGGCAGCAGGGTGGAATTTGGACTGGATAAAGGAGAGACTCAAGATAAATGTGCCAGCTAGTGCAATGGCTCAGCATAAGGTCACAAGATCCAGATGGAGGCAGAAGGAATAGAATGGAATAAACCAAGCCACGTTTTCAAGGGGGGGGGGGGGGGGGGAAGACAATTGAGACATTCTGATGTCTGCTTTATTCCACAATCATGATTTTCAAAATGTATGCCATGGTCACATAACCAGGTTCTTTTTTTAAATGACTTTATATTTTACAGCAGTTTTAAATTCACAACAAAATTAAGAGAAAGACACAGAGTTCCCATATACCTCTTTGCCCCCCACACAGGCATAGTCACCCCCAATATCAAAATCTCCACCAGCATGGTACATTTGTTACAACCGATGAACCAATACTATCACATCACTATCCCTCAAAGTCCATAGTTCACATTAGAGTTCATTTTATTCTATCAATGTACAACATATATCCATCATTATAATATCATACAGAGTCATTCTGCTGTCTTAGAAATCCTCTGTGTTCTGCCTTTTCATCCTTTTACCTGCCACAACCCCTGACAACCACTAATCATTTTATTGTGTCCATACTTTTGCCTTTTCCGGAATGTCATAGAATTGGAATCATATGATATAGCCTTTTTAGATTTGCTTCTTTCTCTTAGTAATATTCATTTAATATTTTTCCATGTCTTTTCACAGCTTAGTATCTCATTTCTTTCTAGTGCTGAATAGTATTCCTTTGTCTGGATGTACCACAGTTTATTTATCCATTCACCTACTGAAGGACATATTGGTTGCTTCCAAGTTTTAGCAATTATGAATAAAGATGCTATAAATGCCTGTGTGCAGGCTTTTGTATAGACATAAGTTTTCAACTTCTTTGGGTAAACACCAAAGAGTGTGATCGTTGGATCATACGATAAGAGTATGTTTAGTTTTCTAAAAACCTGCCAAACTATCTGAAAGTGACTGTACCGTTTTACATTTCCATCAGTTCCTATTGCTCCACATCCTCACCAGCATTTAGCATTATCAGTGTTCCATATTTTGGCCATTATAATAGATGTATGTGAAAGAATGGACATTTTTTTAAGCTGTCTGTTTTATCTCAACTCCCTAAGGTTTCCCTCCCAGTAATGGGAACAAAGCCCTTAAAGCTGTTCCAGGAAACAGCCCCAAACAGAGAGTAAAAGAGTAAATTGAGCCAGATAGCTAGATAGTGCTCAAACAGTAGGATTACCAGAAACTATTGACCAGAATCTACAGCCTGTTGTAAAACATTGTGAAACATGTTGTCAGCAAACCCAGACCCCCTTTGAAATTTCCTGGCAGCTTTGTTCCCCCTTTTCCCCCTTTCATGTGTGACCCCTCCCGATGTGTGGTTTCTGCCTTTATAAACCTACAAGATTTTCTGCTAGGGACTCGACTCCTCGAGTTGGGTCCCAGCGCGCTGGAATAAACACCTCTTGCGGTTTGCATCAAGTGACGCCTCCTGCGGTTGATTGGGGTTGCCATCCATCCATGGGACAGAGTTGGGGTTTCCTTTTTGGGGGGCCTTACATATGATGGTATTTCATTGTTGTTTAAATTTGCATTTCCCTAATGACGCATGATGTGGAACATCTTTTCATGTGCTCATTTGCTATTCTCAATTCTTTAAATCATGCCTTCCTAAAGCTTAGCAGGGCACTCTGATTTCTGTGAGACCTTGTTCTTCTCCAATTTCCCCTTGAGCAAATGGTAACAGGGTGTTTGCTGTCAGTGGCTATGCCCATTGCACCTCTGGAGTTAAGAAAGAGAAAGAGTTGAAGACTGCTGACTGGGAATCCTCCCTCCCCTTGTCCCCCCCACCCCCCATCTCCCGGGGTGTCTGCTCTGAGGACAAATAGCAGGCTCTATACCTCTGCTGGAAGCCAAAGAATACTAAAAGCAAAAGTTCCCCATTTCTAGCGGAATTTTTTCACATTAAATTGAAAGGAAAAAGTTAAATTACTTAGACTTTTATGATTTTTCTATACAGAAAAACATTACTTTTACCAAGCCAGAATCTAAGAGCTTGGGTATCTAAATAGTTACCTTAAGAGAATACCTTCAGATCTAAGAGCTGAGAGTAAAGATCCTAGATTTTGGATATGTTTATTTGATTTTTCCAAAATACCAATGTTTTTAAATTCAGAGGTGCTCATTCCTGATAGTATGGATTGTCACACACACACACACACACACACACTTCTCAAATTAAAGATGCTTGCTTGCATTGGATGCCTATGCAAGATTCTAAAATGTGTCTTAACACCTTGCCAAGCAAATAACACAAATCTCATAGTAAATTCAGAAATCTGCTTTGCTCTCTTTTGGGTGAATGTTTCAGTCAAAACAATTTCTTTTCTTTTTTTTTTTTTTTTTTTTTTTTTTTTTTTAGCATTCTAGAATTTGGTTACCATCAGTTCTCTCTTAGCACTTCAGCAGGGAGACCCTCCCTCAAATTCACAGCCATACATTGAAAAGAAAAAGCAATTTTCCAATTTTCCAGACTCACAGTTTCTTATTTTTTTCTATGTTAATTGTATTGCCTTCCTTCCAGGAGGATTTGATAAAACTTAATTGCCCCAACTTGCAGACGTCAGAGGCAACAATGAATTTCCTCATTGAGAATGATGAACTCTAAAGAAATGTCCAACTCCAAGAGTCTATACTTTTCAAGTCTACATTCAAGTTATTTTGGAAACAGGTTTATTAATCAATAACAAAAGTAACTGAATTTTCCTTGTACAGCAGCATTGGGGTAAATACTGGTGGATGCCTAGGATAGCTTGTTGTTCCAGGGGGTGAGATAAGAAGGACTCTAAAGAATAGGATAAGGAAGGAAATGAAGAGGGAAACTGTTCACTTCCCTTGTCTCCAAGCATTAGGTAAAAGCAAAGTGACCTTGGTCATAAAGTAAAAGAATGTATCTAAAATATCTGAAGAAATCCATCTGCAACCTATCCTACATATTTTCCCTACTGTCACTGAGGAACACAAGAATAATAAAATGTCCAAACCCTCCCTCTGAGTTCTCCAAGTTTTTTCTTTGAAATCAGTATGTATGCTGAGGTGTTTACTGCCTGAATTAGTCAAAGTTAGCTGTCAACTTCCACATTGAAGCTACACTTAATATCTCAAGTCCAAGGTGGTCAAAGGAAAGCAGAAATGAGAAATTTAGTGAAGCAATGTGGCAGAAATTTGGACTGGAGAAAGTGATAATGAGCCTTTTAAGAAAATAAGAAAGAGGATATAAAAAATCAGGGACAGGTTTGGGATGTAACTCAGTGGTAAAGAGCTTGTCTGGCATGCACAAGGCCCTGGATTCCATCCCCAGTAACTAACACACACACACACACACACACACACACACACACACACATGCACACATACACACACACAACAAAAAAATCAGGGGAAGCAGACTTTGATGAAATCCAAATGCTTTATTTGGGTCAGTAAAGTACAATTATGACTAAAATTGAGGAAATATTAAATTCACTACCTGGGCCTACTGAGAGCTATTGCCCAAACATCAGCAAATTTTGCTGTCTCACTTTTCCCATATTGCCATGATATGGGGTCCTCACAGTGTTTGAGCACAGAAGCCCACAAGTTCTGACTGACACAAGCCTCTGATAAGGGAATATTGCCAACTATTCCTGTGGTTCTATCAAATCTGTTTCTCTCCGAATTCCTTGATGGTACCAACTACAGAACTGTGAAACCATGTTACACAGTGAAAAGGATAATCACAAGAGAATTAGGAAACTTGTTCCAGCCCTCCCTATGCTAGAGCCCATGAAGTAATCTCAACTATGTCCCATCAACTTTCTGGGCTTTGGTTTCCAGTTTAGAAAAATAAGGGTCCTGGTCTCTATGATTCTAGAAGTATTCCTCTCACTTCCATATAGTCAGCATTCTGAATTTAGCTCTTAGGAACAAATGAGATTTGGGACTATTCAGAACAGCTCTGTTGAGACTAAAGTCCTGTGGCTAAAAGAGGAGGGAAGATCTCCACATCCAGTAAAAAGCACACAGGATACACCTAGGAATGTGTTAAAGCTCAACCTGGGAATGGGTCTGATGGAGTCCTAATGGGTCTGACACATCACCTACTTGTAGGGTGATCAACCTCTTTATTGTGTTTGAATCCTGGATTGAAATCCAAAGCTAACTAAGCCCTCTTTTTATTTTATTTATTTATTTCTTTATTTTGGTATTGGGGATTTAACCCAGGGAGATCTACCACTGAGCTACATCCCTAGTCCTTTTTATTATTTATTTGGGGACAGAGTCTCCCTAAGTTACTGAGGCTGGCCTTTAACTCATGATCCTCCTGCTCCAGCCCCCCAAGTCACAGGAATTATAGGCATACTACTGATACCGCCGTTTACCGGTGACAAGTTCTGCTCCTTCTAATGTTGAAGATTGAACACTAGAGAAGCGTGCCAAGGCAAGCATATTAAGCAGGTTTTATTTAAAGCTAATAATACAGACTTCTCCCAGTAGGGAGAAGGGGGCCATGGCTGATGTTCAAAAGTCCCAAGAAGTGAGCGCACCCTACATCTTTTATAGGTTAAATTCTCTTTTGTTCTCCAGTTCACTCCCCCCCTTATCTCTCCTTCCTGCCTACGTGACTAGGCTTGGTTTTGCATTAAGTGAGAAGCCATGGGCAGGGGGAGGGACAAGGTGATTCAGGCAGGCAAGGGCCCAGGGGGCATCAATTAGCAGCTTCTTGCTTGCAGTCCTTGATAAAGGCAGGTAAATTTGGTAATCAATGGGCTCCGGAGATCCTTGACATTCCATTCTTCCAGGGGCAGTTTCCAACTTCCAGAGGCAGATGATTTTATGGCCTCCATTTCCTCGATTTGACCCGATCCCCTATTTCTACACTAACTACCTGTTCCCAATTCTGGCTTCACTACCATCCCTGCCTCCTTCACTCCATTTAATCCATTGTAATGATCTTAAAAATTAGGGACAAGGGCTCCCTAGTGGTCATAGCAGCTGGGTAGGCCCCTTGGAAATAAGCAAGAGATCATGACCTATGGTATACCCTCCTGATCCTAGAAATTCATAACTCTTCAACATCATCCTTATCATAAACAGAAGGAAACATGGATTGAGTCATTTAATAATGGAAGCTATCTTTCACCAGGAGCTTACTCTAAGCCAAGCACCGTGATGAGCACTTCACAGTGCTTAAATCTCACAGCCTGCACAGGTCAGCCCCGTACTCATAATACAGATGAGGAAACAGAGTACAGCAGGCATTAAGTAACTTGTCTAAGGTCATGTAATTGGTAGGTGGAAAAACAGGGATTCCAATCCAGTAAGCCTGATGCCAGAGTTCACACTACAAAAAATAAAAATCAACAAAAACTTACTTTGACATAATTTCAGAATTCAAATTGTAAGAATAATATTGAGAATTCCATATATCCTGTCCTCAGCTTCTCCCAATGTCAATATTCTGCCATAATTTGTTTTATCTTTCTCTTTGTGTGTATGTGTATCATATACATACATGGCCACATACACACACATTTATATGTGTGAATACATTACATACATATCTAATATATATAATCATCTTTTTTTTTAACTATTTGTGAGTAGATGGCAGACATGAAGCTTCTTTACCCCTAAATACTTCAGTGTGTGTTTCTTAAAAACAAGGATTCTTTTACATAAATACAGTACAATTGTCACTGTACTGTCGATTAACATTGAAACAATACTATTATTAGATCCTCAGATTTTATTTGGATTCTGTCCATTTTTCTACTTATGCCTATTGTAGAATCAAATCTGTGATTACACATTGCATTCAATTGTTGCATTACTTGAGTCTTTTATTTTCTTTTTGGTACTGGGTATTGAACTCAGGGGCACTAGACCACTGAACCACATCCCCAGACCTATTTTGTATTTTATTTAGAGACAGGGTCTCACTGAGTTGCTTAGGGCCTTGCTAAGTTGCTGAGGCTGGCTTTGAATTCATGATCCTCCTGCTTCAGCCTCCCCAACTGCTGGGATTACAGGTGTGCACCACTTTGCCTGGCTATTTTAGTCTTTTTTTAACTTTGAATACTCCTCGGTCTTTCTTTGCCTTTCATGATCTTGAAATGGCTGAAGAGTACAGGCCAGCCGGGTGTGGTGGCACATGCCTGTAATCCCAGCAACTGGAGAGGCTGAGGCAGGAGTATTGCAAGTTTGAGACCAGTCTCAGCAACTTAGCTAGACCCTGTCTCAAAATAAAAAATAAAAAGGGGCTGGGGGTGTAGCTCAGTGATTAAGCACCTCTACGTTCAATCCCCACTAACAAAAAAAAAGAAAGAATACAGGCCAATCATTTTATAGAATATTCCTCAGTTTGGTTTGTCTGATGTTCCCTCATCTTTAGATTCAGATTGTCCATTTTTGTTAGAATGCCACATGATACTGCATCCTTCTTTGTGCAGTGTATCAGGAGGCACATGGTGTCAGTTTAACCCATGGCTAGTGATATAACCTTTGATCACATGGTTAAAGTGGCATCCTTAATATTCCCCTTTGCAATAACTCTTGTATAGAGGCCACACTCTTAACTGCCTCTCTGTAGAGTTATCTCTAGCTAAGGGTACTGTATTCACACTGAGGGTACCAAGACTCAAGTCTAGAAGGAATTCTCTTCATGGAGAACTTACAATATTATTGGAAAGACATGAATGTGCTATATTACATTAGCATCTACCCATCGATTGTTCTATGAGTCCCACAGATAATTCGAGAAATTCAGGGGTAGAAGTGATTTTTGAGACCTAAGAGCTCCCAGAGGAGTAGGAGAAGCAGTTCTTGCCTGGGAATTAGGAGGAAAAGTTAGGGGTCTTGGTAATTCAGGGCTGGGCATGATAATGGAGATAAGATGATACCTGAGATATGATCTTACTACGGATTGCGTTGTGTTCTCAGCTCTTAAGTCTGCATGACAGGATTTCAAGCAAGCCACAAGACTTAAAGTATAGCAAAGTTTATTAGCAGGGAAAAAGAAGGGGGGCAAGAACCTACAAGGGAAAGAGTAGGTCGTCTCAGAAAAGAGTAACAACTCATTTGTTTGTGAGTTCAGTTTTATTGGGGTAGAAGGGGAGTTTTCTAGAGAATTCTGCCCAAGCACTACCTTGGGCAAATTTTTAAGTCCCTACTGCGCATGTTTCTACTTAAAGGTAACTCTCAATCATTTTGATTTGTGTGAAGGTCACAAAGGCCCTCTTTCATTCAGGTCCAGACCAGATCAGTGTACTTGTGGGCTTTTTTTTATTGGCGGAGGAAATTTGGGACATATCTCCTTCACCCTCAAGAGGGAAGAACAACTCTGGAAATAACAAGCTCATTAGTCAAGGGTTATAATACACTGCTATCTTTTTAAACCACAGCTGGGTCAGAATGGCCTTGTGTGAGCTGCTTTAAAGAAAGACATGCTGAGAATTAGCACTTAGTCTCAGTCTATAGAATTAACCCCTTAAACTCTATGTTCTTACCACTCAGGTCGACCAGGTGCCTAACAGAGCCATAATCAGGATGTAGGAAATGTCTGAAACCCTTAGTACTGATTTAGAAAAACCAAAACAGAGTATCACTGTCTCATACAAGAGGGCCCTGGCAGCCATTCTATTGGAGTAGATAGAGTGGCCAAAAGTCAGAAGTAGGAATTAAATCTTAAAAAAAAAAAAAAATCACATCATGTGCATACATAAATATGCCATAAGGAATTTTACCTTTATGAACCAATCACATATAAATAAATAACTGAGCAAAAGGAAGTGTAGTAGAGGAAGGAGAATTGGGGTGGGTGAAGGGGAAGGAGAACAGAAGGAAAAAGAGAGGATCATGAACTGAAATCGAATTCCATGCATGTATGAGTTTGTCAGGATGAACTCAACTACTATGTATAACCATAAAGCTCTAATTTTAAAAATTAGGAAAAAAAAAAAAAAAAGAAGTAGGAATCCAAGGCCTCTTGGGAATCAAAAGGTGCAGCCAGATGCAGGGGTTAGGGTGACCTGAGCCAGAGACGCTCAGAACAATCTGACTAATTAACTCCCTAGCTCCTGGGCTCTGATTTCACCAAGTCTCAAATAGCACTAAATGGCCCTGCCATACATGTTCTGAAGGAAGCGTTCACAGCATTTTCAATGCCAAGGCCAAGGACATTTGGCAGGAGTGGCGGTTCTTTGTGAAGAAATAGCATGAGCAGAGATAGAGCAGATAGAAGTTGACTGAGAGAGACTCTTGTGGTCCATTTAGGACTTATTAGCTCAGATTTAGCATAGAGACTATTCTGTGTACACCCAACGAAGTGATGGAGTGAGAGTTTGGAATTCTTATCTCTCATCTTACCACCTATTCCTAAACTTGTTAGAATTTTTTCCAAACATCATTTTTACCTGTTTCTATAGTAAGAATGGAAACTGGCACTTCTCTGAAGTATCTTTTGCTTCTAATCTGGTTCAGAATGAAAGTGCTCTCATTAAAGGGAGACCTCATTATATTCTGCTCTAATCTGCCGCACAATCATAATGCAGTGATTACCTTGAATTATTATTGCACATACTTCCACCCACTTATTATTATATGTCTCTGTACTTTAATTTATGTTTCAATGAATATAATTCCATACCCTCAATACTTAAATAATATTCACATTAAATATAACTGTGTGCCTATAACTCTCTGTGGGTGCTTGCATTGCAAATAACAAAAATTAGTACTGCCCTGACCTGAAACAAAGGAATCATACCTGAAAGAAATCTGTTGGCATTTTAATAGAATATTAAGATATTGACATTTGTTATCAATTTAGTTTTTCGAAAACACTCTTCTAGAGAGTGACTTTTGGAACCTTCACCAAAAGAAAAAAAAAAATCTTTGGAAGGAAACAGCAATTCTCCAGGGGCTTTTGTTGCCTACTAGCCTTGTCACCAGGGACTTTTCTCTAGTAGGGAATTGATTTAAAAGACAAAAACAAACAAACAAAAAGGAAGTGCACTGAGATTTAGTTGGTCTTTGTTTTATTTATTTATTTCCATCCGAGCGTAGCTTGAGAGGAAAGTCTCCTGAGAGTTCGAGGAGGAGTTGAAGTGAAATCTCAGAATCAACAACCAGGCAACTGGCACAAAGGCCTACCTGCTCTGTCCATTTGCACTTGCATTTTTATTGTCCAGGAAAAAGAATGCCATTAATGCTCATGTCATTTCTGGTGTGCAGTCTTAGGAAGCCATATACTCCCTTTTTTTTCCACTGGAATATGTCTCAGAGAAGACTGTCTTTGAAGACTATTTTTGCATTCTGTTGCACTTACTAGTATAGCTGCAATGTGTGTGTATGATTTGATTGGTATTTATTTCAAACATATGGCCAACCATAACTTGGACCAAAAAGTAATCATTTTTTAAAGAATTTAATCTTTATCTTATTTATTTGTTTTTATGTGGTACTGAGGATTAATCAAACTCAGTGCCTCCCATGTGCTAGGCAAGCACTCTGCCACTGAGCCACAACCCCAGCCCCAAGAAGTAATCATTTGTGATAAATTAATTCATTATTTCATGCCATGGGACAATGATCTCAAAGAACGACAGCAATGGCAATCCTTCTCTTTGATTTCTAGTCTCTGATTTTATTATGTTTTATTTTATTATCATCATTATTTTGCAGTGCGGGGAACTGAACCTAGGGCCTCACACATGCTAGGTCAATTGCTCTACTACTAAGCATCATCCTCAGCCCCAGGAATATGATTATTAATAGGAGAGAGCTGGCATGGTGGCACATACCTGTAATTTCAGCTACTTGGGAGGTTGAGGCAGAAGGATCACAAGTTAGAGGCCAGCCTGGACAACTTAGAGTCAAAATAAAATAAAATAAAAGGGCTGAAGATGTAGCTCAGTAGTAGAGTGGACTTGTATTCAATCCCTAGTACCACAAAAAGAAAAAAAATTAAAAAGAGGAGAGAAAACTAAATCAGAAAGTGATTTTGATCATTTTCGATAAGGAGTAAACACAGAGCAGATTTTATAAACCTTCAGGCTAGGTAAACCCTTCAAGTTCAGTCTGGGTCCCCTATTGTGAACTATTCAAAACTCATTGTCTAGGAAGAGGGCCCTGCTGGAAAGAGTCAGTGCTATTAAAATAACAATTCTTCCTGAAAAACATATTTTCAAGGTTGGCTACTCAACAAGTCCATGGCCTAAGGCAAACCATTATATAAATTGGTTATTAAAATTTTATCTCAAAAGAAGGAACATAATAGGGGTTAAGAGGATGCCAAATAGGGTGACTCTGTTAGGTAGGAGTTCAGGGACACCAAGATGGCAAATATAGAGTATAGGAAAGAAGCCTCTAAAGGATAAGACAAGGAGACAAGTCATGTCCCTTTTTACCATAAATTCTATTACCATGACAACTCCCGACACTGAGGACTTATCACCATGACAACTCCTGCCATAGGTTCAAATTTTAAAATGACCAATGGGGGTAAAGTGGCCAGTATTCTAATTAGATTTTCCAAAGTAACCAATGGGGGGAAAATTGGAAAATATTCTAGTCAGGTATCATAAGATAGATAGTGGGAGCAAATGGACCAAGGTCTTCAATCAGGTCCCTGTAAGGGAAGAAAAGACCTCACAGCTCAAGATATAAGATGCTAATTTCCAGACATTGAGGCCTTGAACCTCTCTCTGTCTCTCTGTCTCTGTCTCTGTCTCTCTCTCTCTCTCTCTCTCTCTCTCTCTCTCTCTCTCTCTCTTTCTGGCTGGGCCCACTCCTCTCTACCTAATGGAGTGTTATCTTTACCTTCAATAAATCTGTGCTTTACCTGTTATTTCTGTGAGTCTTGCTCAATTCTTTGTTCAGGACACCAACTGGACACTCCAATGGTAACAGTTAGGAAGAAGGGAAAGAGATTGAGGTTTTTTTAAACCTTGGTGCTAAACAGAAGTTGTTATTCTGTCCTCTCTGGGTGGAATTGGTATGATAATGACTTAATAAAATATTGTAACTTTTTAATACATGTAATATTTTAAAAGAAAGAAGATAAATATAGTCTACACTGTAGTCTATGCTATAGTGACATTGTATTGAAACTGTGAGTTTATCACCCAAATACAATGTTTTGTCCATGGTTCTCATTCCATGTTACCCATTAGCTATAGTACCTTTTTCTTGGAAATTCTTCCAGCTGACCTATCAAGGTAACTGAGCCTATTGAGGTATTATGTCACACAGAATACAATTTATCACCCCGACTTTTGCCTAAAGGGGAAAATACTTAAAATCAATAATCATGAATCAATGTAAATATCAAAAGCAAGGCAAGGATTTTATCCCTTCCAGGATGACAGCAGGAAAAGTTCTGCACACCCCAGAGAAACTAATGAAGCTTATCTTTAAAAAAAAAAGATCGATAGTTTGAAGCCTCTGGAAATGATCCTCCTTTTGAGCTGAGCAATGCCATTAACATAGACTAAACATGTTTGCCTTTCCACTGTGTTAGAATTTATTGAATTACAATAAATTCACAAGCTATACCACTTTCAGAGCTGCAATCACCAAATATTTGTGGGTCATCTGATAGTCATAAGCTGGGCAATCACAGGTTCTTTTATTCCAATCTTAACTATTAATATCTATAACACTCAAATCATGCATCATACTTTGCACATATATATATATATATATATATATATATACACACACATATACAGAAAGGCTAAAAAGTTGGACACAGGGGTTCAGGAGGCTGAACTGAGAGCAAAGGCAAAGAACAGATACAAATGCAAAGAGTCACTGTAGGTGGTCAGATAAGATTATGAACCAGCCAAAGAACTTGTTTGGGGGCACAGAGCTGTCAAAGCATGGAACTTATTCTAGGCCAGGGTCTGGGTGGACAGCAGTTGCAGAGTGTCAGCTTGAGGTGTCAGCTTGAAGTAGGCCTCTGGGTCAGCACGGGCAGGAGAAATCACACTATGCTGAAGTCCAGAGGGACAGAGCTAGAGGTTTGTCTCTGTGGCGATTTTCCTGGGCAAGGCCCACCATGAGTGACCAGGTGATGGGGTCAGTTGTGCCGCTGTGTCCAGTTTCAGGGTGCTTCTCCTTTTATGGACCTCAGATGAGGGAGTTGCTTCATGCAATGCTCTGATATGTTCAGTAAGCTCAAGGGCCTGGTTTTTCTGATATGAATTTGATATGCCCATGTATCCATATGCTTCTAATTAATTTGATAAGTTCATGGGTAGTCATTTTTATTAGCATGATGATTTTATCAGTGTGTGCCTTAGGGATGCATTAGGCAGGTGTAGAGTCATTCTACCTCAACACTTACATTCAAAATGGAGTAACTCATGGCAAACTACTGCCTTATAAAATGGAGTAACTTAAGGTTAGGCACAGTCTGAGAATGACTGCTCTGTACATCATGGAGTAACTCAGCAGGGCACAGCCTTTCTCTTCAGTCCTAAGGGCATACAACTAATGAAGAAACATTTATTCAAGAAAATCTATTAAAACTTGGTAAGGAGAAAGAGTCTGATATTCGTATCAAAAATTTCTTCCCTTCTCCATCTCAGCTCAGATTGCTATAGCCTAGTATTCAGGGCCCTCACTCTTCCCCCAGCTCCTATTCAGAGGGCTCGCTGCCTGGGAGGCGCAGTATATGAGCATTTCTCATCCTGTCTCCAGCCACCTGCTGCTGAAGCTGCTCCTGACAAGTGCAATCAAGAGGTAGGGGTTACTCTCTTCCACCCATCTTTCTTTGTGAAATGGAGGTTCTACCTTAGGGGTAACAACACTGAGATTACTGGGGCCTTGATCATCCTTGAACATGTGGTTCCATGTGGGGAGAGGAAAGTTGAGAAGACCTAAGGATACCGCCCTCCCACACCCATCACTCGGCTTCTGGAAGAGGGATAGCATTCAGGGAAAAGCACACCATTGTTTCCACTCAGGGTTCCAGACCCATGGCTTGGAAATTTTGCCTTAGTGGGAAAGACAAGCTATAAGACAGAAGACTCTGAATATCTTCTCAGGGGTACTTGCTTCATTTGTAGCAAAATTTAAAGAGTAGTTCATTTGGAAGGCACTCTCAAAAATAGTCAATGGGCTGAGGATATAGCTCAGTGAGAGAGCACTTGCCTACCATTTGCAAGGCCCCAGGTTCAATTCCCAGTACGGAAAAAAAGAATAGTGGAGGTTGTGGTAAAAGGTAACTGGGAAGAGATTGGTAGGTTCATTGGGGATATAGGCAAAGCTGCAGGCTGGATAGTTTGCTGGAGAGGAACAACGGGGAATAGCTATGCGGTACCCTCCTAGGATCAGAACAAATATCAAACATTAACCATGAGAGCGATCTTTTCAAGGACACTGGAACAACTTGTGCCTCAAGACATTATTGAAAACAATAAAGCAATCAGCCAGCAATCAGTGGACTTTAACAGCTGGATGTGGTCAGGGAAAGAGACAATTAAAGAGAGGCTGGTCTAAACCACTGTAATCTCAGGGTAACTAGGGGCAAACCCAAGGCTGTGGCCCAGAGGAGCAACTCGGAGGCCTCATGTGGGGGAGAAGACTTCACTAAAATAATCCAATCAGTCACAGGGGGGAAACAAAAACAAGCACATAATAACAAGCAACAAGCCCTGGGTTAGAGGTGGAGAACTATCTTCAAAGTACTCAAAGGAAAAAAAAAAAACTGTCAACCAAGAATTCTATATCCTGCAAAGCCAACTTGCAAAAGCAAAGATAAAATAAAGACATTCTCAAATAAACAAAAATTGAGAAAATGTGTTATTATCAGATCCACCTTATAAGAAATACTGTTACTGGAGTCCTAGGCCAGAGGCCCAATGCTAGATCCCAATGAATCAGGTCTAACAACTCATCCCAAGAAATTAAACAAATAAGAAATGGTGAATAGCCAAAGCATCTTGAGCAATGAGAGAGAAGCTGGAGGCATCGCAATACCTGATCAGAAATTATACTTAAAGAACTATAGTAATAAAAACAGCATAGCATTGGCATCAAAACAAAAATGAAGACCAATGGAATAAACTAGAAGACACAGAGACAAATTCACATAAATACAGTCATCTGATCCTTGACAAAGGTGCTAAAAGCATATGTTGGAGAAAAAACAGCCTTTTTAACAAATGGTACTGGGAAAACTGGTTATCCATATACTAAAGAATGAAACTAGATCCCTCTCTCTCACCCTCCACAAAACTCAAATCAAAGCAGATCACAGACCTAGGAATTAGACTAAAAACAGTGAAACTAATAAAAGAAAACATAGGGGCAACACTCCAACACATTGGTGCAGGCATCAACTTCCTTAATAAAGACTCCTATAGCTCAAGAAATAAAACCAAGAATAAATAGATGGGATGGCATTAAATTAAAACCTCCTACAGCAAAAAGAAACTTAAGAGCATGAATAGGGAGCCCACAGAATGGTAGAAAATTTTTACCAGCTACTCTTCCAAAAGGAATTAATAACCTAATAACCTGAATATATAAAGAACTCAAAAAACTTCGCACCAAAAAAACCCCTAAAAACCCACTCAATAAATGGGCAAAAATTTAAAGAGACTTTATCACAAGATGAAATACAAATGGCCAACAAATATATGAAGAAATGTTCAACATCCTTAGCAGTTAGGGAGATGCAAATCAAAATTACACTGAGTTTTCATCTCATCCTAGTTAGAATGGCAACCATCAAGAATACAAATAATGATAATTGGAGAAGATGTGGGGGTAAACATACGCTTATATATTGTTGGTAGGACTGTAAATTACTACAGCTACTTTGAAAAGCAGTATGGGGATTTCTCAAAAGACTAGGAATGGAAACGACATATGACCCAGATATCCCACACCTCAATATTTATCCAAAAGAACTAAAATCAACATACTGTAGTGGTATGTGCATTCCAATGCTCATAGCAGCCCAATCCACAATAGCAAAGTTATGGAACCAACCTAGGTGTCCATCAATAGACAAATGGTTAAAGAAAATGTGGTATATATATATATACACAATGGAGTAATAAAGAAAAATAGAATTATGACATTTGTTGGTAAATGGACGGAACTGTAGAACATCATGATAAGAGGAGTAAGCCGGGCTGGGGAGATAGCTCAGCTGGTAGAGTACTTGCCTCGCAAGCAGAAGGCCCTGAGTTCGATCCCCAGTACCACCAAAAAAAAAAAAAAAAAAAAGAGGAATAAGCCAAACTCAGAAAGTCAAGGGGGGGTTTTCAAGATGGCGGCCTAGAGGGTGGCTGCATTTCATGTTGCTCCAGGACTCAGGATTCAAAAGAGGAGATATTGAGACACTTGGGACCAACTTAAAGCAGCCGGGTGACTCTCTCCCGTTGGGGAGGCGTCCCGAATGGGACGGTAGTCCCGAAACACAAGGAACTTTGTGAAGTAGAGCTGCCGGCGAGATGCCCCTCCCCCAGCTGGAGCAGTGAACTCGGACAACTGGGAGCGTCGTAGAGGAGGCCGCTCAGCACAGTGCTGGGACTCGGAGCAACCACTGGGGCTCCGGCGGCTGCCCAGGGGAGGAGTGGCGAGGAGAGCTGTGTGGACTCAGAACACCGGGGCCTGCCCTGAGGAGGAGGAGGAGGAGGAGGAGCGTGGCCGCTTAGATTCGGAGTGGCTACACCAGAGCTACAGGCGGTTGCCAGAGGAGGGGCTGCGTGGCGAGATGTTTGGACTCAGACCACTTCTGAACACCGGGGCCTGCCCGGAGGAGGATGAGGAGGAGGAGGAGGAGCACAGCGGGTTGTTTGGACCCGCAGTGACTGCATTAGAGCTCCAGGAGGCTGCTCAGAGGAGAAGGCGAGTGGTGAGTTGTTTGGACTTAAAGCGACTGCTCCTGAACACAGGGGGGCTGCCTGGAGGAGGAGCACGGTGGGTCACTTGGTCTCGAGTGGCCGCACCAGAGCTCTGGGCGGTTGCCCAGAGGACGCGTGCAGCGGGTCCCATGGATTCAGAGCCACTCAGAGTGACCGCTCCTGAACACCCGGGGGGTTATCTGGAGAAGGAGGAGGAACGGGGAGGGTCACTTCGACTCGGAGTGATTGATTGCCCAGGGCTACGGGTGGTTGGTGGGAGGAAGAGGCACACAGTGACTTTCTTGGATTCCTAGTGACCGCACAGGAATACTGGGCAGCTGTCTGGAGGAAGAGGCGTGTGGCGGGTCTCTGGGACTCAGAGCAATTGTACGGGGCCCCAGGTGGCTGCTCAGAGGAGGGGCCGCATAGCCAGGCGATTAGGTGCAGAGCAGGGTCCCGGGATCTAGGAGGCTTCTGGGTGGAGGAGCCGCACAGAGACAGGCTTAGGGGCGGAGCGAAGGTTCCAGGACTGCGGGCAGATTCTCTGAGGAGGGGCAGCCTAAGGAGATTCATCTGCGAAGGGTGAGGCTCCCAGGCCCAGGAGGTAGGGCCGGGCCCCTGGGAACTTTGCAGAGGAAGGCAGCCCAGCCCAGGCGGTAGCTGTAAATTGAGGGGAACCTCTAGGAGGGAACTGACCAGCGAGACCTCCCCACCGGGTGAGTCTTCCCTGCCGGGTGAGGTTTCCCCACAAGGACGGTAAAACCAGAGACTCAGGCCCAAACAGGCCTTGCCTCAGCCCGCAGCCTAGTTCCCCTTTGGATGACCATTGGTCAACAAGTGGAGGCACCTCTGCCCACTAGCAGGGAATATACCCCACCTGAAGGCCACCACTCCTAGAGAGGCAGCTTCCTTGTGGAGCACCACATTATCAACTTCCTCCAAGACTTCAGCCTACTGAAGGATAAGGGGGAATACATATAGAAATCTTCAGGGACATTGTAAGTCAATAGAGGAAATCTGCAATATCTCAGCGGTCCACTGATACCTGAACAATATGAGAAAACAAGGAAAGAAAATGCTGCAAACAAATCTAGATGTTACATCAATAAAACCCAATGACAGCATGGCAGAAGAAATGACAGAAAAGGAGTTCAGAATGTACATAATTAAAATGATCAGAGAGGCAAACGATGAGATGAAAGAGCAAATGCACGCACTGAATGATGAGATGAAAGAGCAAATGCAGGCATTGAATGATCGCACCAATCGACAATTCAAAGAGCAAATACAGGAAGCAAAAGATCATTTCAATAAAGAGTTAGAGATATTGAAAAAAAAACCAAACAGAAATCCTTGACATGAAGGAAACAATAAACCAAATTAAGAACTCCATAGAAAGCATATCCAGTAGGATAGAACACCTGGAAGACAGAACCTCAGACATTGAAGACAAAATATTTAACCTTGAAAACAAAGTTGAACAAACAGAGAAGATGGTAAGAAACCATGAACAGAATATACAAGAACTAGGGGATATCATGAGAAGGCCAAATTTAAGAATTATTGGGATTGAGGAAGGCCTAGAGAAACAAGCCAAAGGAATGAACAATTTATTCAATGAAATAATATCAGAAAATTTCCCAAATCTGAAGAATGAAATAGAAAATCAAGTAAAAGAGGCTTATAGGACTCCAAATACACAAAATTACAACAGACCCACACCAAGGCACATTATAATGAAAATACCTAACATACAAAATAAAGACAGAATTTTAAAGGCTGTGAGAGAAAAGAACCAAATTACATTCAGGGGGAAACCAATACGGATATCAGCAGATTTTTCAATCCAGACCCTAAAAGCGAGAAGGGCCTGGAACAACATTTTTCAAGCCCTGAAAGAAAATGGATGCCAACCAAGAATCTTATACCCAGCAAAACTTACCTTCAAATTTGATGATGAAATAAAATCCTTCCATGATAAACAAAAGCTAAAAGAATTTACAAAAAGAAAGCCAGCATTACAGAACATTCTCAGCAAAATATTCCATGAGGAAGCGATGAAAAACAAAGAAGCAAATCAGCAAAGGGAGGAATTATCCTAAAGGAATTGTCAAATAAAGGAGGAAACAAGTTGTGTCAAACAAATAAATAAACAAAATTTTAAAAATGAACCAAATGACCGGGAAACCAAATCATATCTCAATAATAACCCTGAATGTTAATGGCCTGAATTCATCAATCAAAAGACATAGACTGACAGATTGGATCAAAAAGAAAGATCCAACAATATGTTGCCTGCAAGAGACTCACCTCATAGAAAAAGATACCCATAGACTAAAGGTGAAAGGATGGGGAAAAACATACCATGCACATGGACTCAGCAAAAAAGCTGGAGTATCCATCCTCATTTCCGATAATGTGGACTTCAAGCCAAAGTTAGTCAGAAGGGATAAAGAAGGTCATTTCATACTGCTTAAGGGAAGCATAAATCAACAAGCTATAACAATCATAAACATCTATGCCCCAAACAGTGGCTCATCCATGTATGTCAAACAAATCCTTCTCAATTTCAGAAACCAAATACACCATAACATAATAATACTAGGTGATTTTAACACGCCTCTCTCACCACTGGACAGATCTTCCAGACAAAAATTGAACAAAGAAACCATAGATCTCAATAACACAATCAATAATTTAGACTTAACGGACATTTATAGAATATACCATCCAACCAAGAGCGAATACACTTTCTTCTCAGCAACACATGGATCCTTCTCTAAAATAGACCATATATTATGCCACAAAGCTAATGTTAGGAAATACAAGAAGATAGAGACACTACCATGTATTCTATCAGATCATAATGGATTGAAGTTAGAAATGAATGAAAGAGTAAAACACAAAAATTATTCCAACATCTGGAGATTAAACAATATGCTATTATATGATGAATGGATAACAGAAGATATTAGGAAGGAAATTAAAAAATTCTTAGAGGTAAATGAGAACAAAGAAACATCATATCAAAATCTCTGGGACACTATGAAAGCAGTACTTAGAGGGAAATTTATTTCATGGAGCGCATTTAATAAAAGAAGTAGAACTCAACAAATAAATGACCTAACACTACAGCTCAAAGCCCTAGAAAAAGAAGAACAGAACAGCACCAAAAGTAGTAGAAGACAGGAAATAGTTAAACTCAGAGCTGAAATCAATGAAATTGAAACAAAAGAAATACAAAAAATTGACAAAATAAATAGTTGGTTCTTCGAAAAAATAAACAAAATTGATAAACCTTTAGCCACACTAACAAAGAGAAGACGAGAGAAAACCCAAATCACTAAAATTCGGAATGAACAAGGAAATATCACAACAGACAGGATTGAAATACAAAACATAATTAGAAGCTATTTTGAAAATCTATACTCCAACAAAATAGAAAATTTCGAAGACATCAACAGGTTTCTAGAGACATATGAATTGCCTAAACTGAATGAGGAGGACATAAACAATTTAAATAGACCAATTTCAAGTACTGAAATAGAAGAAGTCATCAAAAGCCTACCAACAAAGAAAAGTCCGGGACCAGATGGGTTCTCAGCCGAGTTCTACAAAACCTTTAAGGAAGAGCTCATTCCAATACTTCTCAAAGTATTCCATAAAATAGAAGAGGAGGGAACCCTCCCAAACTCATTCTATGAAGCCAATATCACACTGATACCTAAACCAGACAGAGACTCATCAAGGAAAGAAAATTTCAGACCAATATCCTTAATGAACATCGACGCAAAAATTCTCAACAAAATTTTAGCAAATCGCATACAAAAACATATTAAAAAGATAGTGCACCATGATCAAGCGGGTTTCATCCCAGGGAATAAAGGTTGGTTCAACATCAGGAAATCAATAAACGTAATTCACCATATTAAAAGACTTAAAGTCAAGAATCACATGATTATTTCAATAGATGCAGAAAAAGCATTTGATAAAATACAGCACCCCTTCATGCTCAAAACACTAGAAAAAATAGGGATAGTGGGAACATTCCTTAACATTGTAAAGGCCATTTATGCTAAGCCCATGGCTAATATCATTCTAAATGGTGAAAAACTGAAAGCATTCCCCCTAAAAACTGGAACAAGGCAGGGATGCCCTCTTTCACCACTTCTATTCAACATCGTTCTTGAGACTCTGGCCAGAGCAATTAGACAAACCAAAGAAATTAAAGGGATACGAATTGGAAAGAAGAACTCAAACTATCCCTGTTCGCTGATGACATGATTATATATTTAGAGGAACCTGGAAATTCCACCAGAAAACTCTTAGAACTCATAAGTGATTTCAGTAAAGTAGCAGGTTACAAGATCAATGCCCATAAATCCAACGCATTTTTATACATAAGTGATGAATCTTCAGAAAGAGAAATTAGGAAAACTACCCCATTCACAATAGCCTCGAAAAAAATAAAATACTTGGGAATCAATCTCACAAAAGAGGTGAAAGACCTCTACAATGAGAACTATACAACACTAAAGAAAGAAATTAAAGAACACCTTAGAAGATGGAAAGATCTTCCAAGTTCTTGGATAGGAAGAATTAATATTGTCAAAATGGCCATACTACCTAAAGTGCTATACAAATTCAATGCAATTCCAATTAAAATCCCAATTGTGTACCTTACAGAAATGGAGCAAGCAATTATGAAATTCATCTGGAAGAATAAGAAACCCAGAATAGCTAAAGCAATCCTTAGCAGGAAGAGTGAAACAGGGGGTATTGCAATACCAGATCTTCAACTCTACTACAAAGCAATAGTAACAAAAACGGCATGGTATTGGTACCAAAATAGAAAGGTAGATCAATGGTACAGAATAGAGGACACGGACACAAACCCAAATAAATACAATTTTCTCATACTAGACAAAGGGGCCAAAAATATGCAATGGAGAAAAGATAGCCTCTTCAACAAATGGTGCTGGGAGAATTGGAAATCCATATGCAACAGAATGAAACTAAACCCATATCTCTCACCATGCACGAAACTAAACTCAAAATGGATTAAGGACCTCGGAATCAGACCAGAGACCCTGCAGATTATAGAAGAAAAAGTAGGTCCAAATCTTCACCTTGTTGGTCTAGGACCAGACTTCCTTAACAGGACTCCCATAGCACAAGAAATAAAAGCTAGAATCAACCACTGGGATAGATTCAAACTAAAAAGCTTTCTCTCAGCAAAGGAAACTATCAGCAATGCGAAGAAAGAGCCTACAGAGTGGGAGAATATCTTTGCCAATCATACTTCAGATAGAGCACTAATCTCCAGAATCTATAAAGAACTCAAAAAACTCTACTCCAAGAATTCAAATAGTCCAGTCAACAAATGGGCTAAGGAAATGAATAGACACTTCACAGAAGAAGATCTACAAGCAATCAACAAACATATGGAAAAATGTTCAACATCTCTAGTAATAAGAGAAATGCAAATCAAAACCACCCTAAGATTCCATCTCACCCCAATTAGAATGGCGAGTATCAAGAATACGAGCAACAACAGGTGTTGGCGAGGATGTGGGGAGAAAGGTACACTCATACACTGCTGGTGGGGCTGCAAATTAGTGCAGCCACTCTGGAAAGCAGTGTGGAGATTCCTTAGAAAACTTGGAATGGAACCACCATTTGACCCAGCTATCCCACTCCTTGGCCTATACCCAAAGGACTTAAAATCTGCATACTACAGAAATACAGCCACATCAATGTTCATAGCTGCTCAATTCACAATAGCCAGACTGTGGAACCAACCTAGATGCCCTTCAATTGATGAGTGGATAAAGAAACTGTGGTATATATATACTATGGAATATTACTCAGCCATAAAGAATGATAAAATTATGACATTTGCAGGCAAATGGATGAAATTGGAGAATATCATGCTAAGTGAGATAAGCCAATCTCAAAAAGCCAAAGGACGAATGATATCGCTAATAAGTGGAGGATGACACATAATGGGGGGGAGGGAAGGGTTAGAGTTAGGGTTAGGGAGGGGGGCAAGTATGGAGGAAGGAACTACTGTATAGAGGGTAAAGAGGGGTGGGAGGGGTGGGGGGGAAGGGAAAAAATAACAGAATGAATCAAACAACATTACCCTATGTAAATTTATGATTACACAAATGGTATGCCTTTACGCCATGTACAAACAGAGAAACAACATGTATCCCATTTGTTTACAATTAAAAAAATAAAAAATAAAAAATAAAAAAAATAAGAAAGTCAAGGGCCAAATGTTTTCTCTCATATACATAACCTGGAAAGAAGAAAGGAATAAAAGGGGGATTTTGTGAGAATAGAAGGGGGGTGTTTTGTTTTGAATGTGAAGTGTCCCCCAAAAGCTCATGTGTGAGACAATGCAAGAAGGTTTAAAGTGGCTGAGTTATAAGAGCCTTAACCCAATCGGGGACTTAATCCCCTGATAGGGTTTAACCGAGTAGTAACTGAAAGCAGGTAGGGTGTGGCTAAAGGAGGTGGTCTCTGGGGGCCTGTCTTTGAGGTATATATTTTGTATCTGGCAAGTGGATTCTCTCTCTCCGCTTCTTAGTGGCGCTGTCCTGACCTGCTTTCCTCTGCCACACCCTTCCACCATGATGCTCTGCCTCCCCTCAAGCCCTGAGGATTGGAGCTTGGCTGTCTATGGACCGAGACCTCTGAAACCATGAACCCCTCAAATAAACTTTTCCTCCCCTAAAATTGTTCTTATCAGGTGTCTTGGTCACAGCAGCGAAAAAGCTGACTAAGACAGAAATTGGTACCGAAAAGTGGGATCGTTGCTCTTACTAACCTGACTATGGTTCAGAAGCTTTGGAGTTTTTTGGAATTTGTAGGAGTTTTTTGGTAAGCTTAATGGATATTTCTGGTGGTGTTGAGAAAAAGGTGACATCTGTGCAGCCATGTTGTATGAACAAGCGATTTCTGGAACTAGCCCATAAAACCTCCCCCCAGGAAAGGGCACACAGGTACTACCCTCAAGAGCCAATACAGGACAAACAGGACGTACTGGGCCCTCGGAGTTTATCAAGGCTGTTAAGAGATATCTGTCCGAGAAATGGGCAGCTCCCAGGAAACCTTATCTATCAAGGACAGGGGAGGGGGCCTAGCTCTGACTCATCTCCTGCATAGTTCACCCCCTCCCTCCTCCCTTCTTCCTCCAGGACCATTCAGTTTTGGCAGGACCCAATGAGATTCAAATAAATTGGCAGCACCCAACCAAAAGAGAACAAATGTTTACCTGTTCGAATGCTAACCAATAATGTACAGGTCTTTGTATGTGAATGATTGGAAATTTCTTAAGTAGAGTGCTTTCTCCTCCCTTGGGGCCGCTCCCCACTCAGCCATGGTAGTGGTCTGAGAGGCAGGTTGCGGTCCAGGCTGGAGCTTGCAATAAAACCTCATTGTGTGATTTGCATTGCCATGTGTGCACTTTGACTTTCTGGGTATTGGTCGATATTGAACCCCAATAGTGGGAGCTCAGAAGACCAGAATGCTCATAGGACTGTGTAAAGACAAGGCTAAAGAGGTTTCAGAGGAAAAAGAGGACATTACTGGTAATTGGACTAGAAGCCATCCGTGTTATGTTGTGGCTGAGAAGCTGTCTACATTTTCCCCTTATCCTGAGACTTTCTCTGAGGCTTATTTGAAAAACAATGGACTTTATCTGGTGATTTAAATTTCTAGGTAGCATAGTATTCAGGTGGTGGCATAGGTATTGCTGGCAGCTCTTAGCCAAGTTTATTGTGCTATTCAGGAGCAGAAAGACCAGAAAAAAATTGAAAAACTTGGACCTGAAAGGTGGGAGTGAAACTGGGGCTAAGGAAGCTGCATTGTTAAAGACATTACTGCCACTAAAGGAATGCTAAAGACTTTGCCCAGAGAAAATAAGAAAGATGATTTGGGAGCATCTCAGGATCTGGCAAGACCACACCCATCTCAGGCTCAAGGGAATAAAAGTAAAAATTCCTTTGAGAAGAGATCAGTGGAGCACCCTGCTTGCACAGGGCAGCCTAGGAAGTTGTTTCACCATGCTCAGCCGCCCAGACACTCAGAGGCTGCTGCAGCAGTAGTCTCTGGAGGCTTGGCTACTGCTAAGATGGCAGCAGACCTTGGTGGCAACCATGTGTTACTGGTTCTGCAGGATTGCAGGATGCTGGGGTTAGGGAAGCATGGAGGCTTCCACCAAGTTTTCAAAGGAAGGGCTGGGAGGCCAGGCAAATTGCAGCAGGGTCCGAGTGCCTGTGGGAAGTCACTGAGAGGATGATGCATAGATGTGAGGAGGAAGGCGAAGCTGTAGTGGAGACCCCCAGGATTAACAAATGGCAGTAACATGGGACATTTACCAAGGAAAGCTACAAGTATTGAGCACAGATAAGCCAACAGAGAGCCTGTGGGGGCTGCACCCAGCAAAGTCATAGGGACAGAGCTGCTAGATGTGAAGCTACAGGACTTGTTTGCCCAGCTGAATTTCAGTCTTCCTTTGGTCCCATCCCTTCTTTTTATGTCCCTATTTCTCCCTTGTGGAATGGAAATGTTTACTATGTGTCCTTACATATAGTATATATGTAACTTACTTTGATTTTACAGGACCTCATGATGCAAGTTTGCCTTGCATCTCAGTGAAGACTGGACTTGGACCTTGGGAAATCTTGGAACTGTTTAGCCCATGGGAACTCTTGGAAATGAACTAAATGTATTTTGCATTTTGAGATGGTCATGAGCTTATGGGGGCCAGGGATAGAATGCTATGATTTGGATGTGGGGTGTACCCCAAAACCTCATGTGTGAGACAATGCAAGAAAGTTTAGAGACGAAATGATTGGGTTATGACAGCCTTAACTTAATCAATGCATTAATCCCCTGATATGGAGTAACTAGGTGGTAACTGGCAGGCAGGTTGTGGCTAGAGGAGGTGGGTCCCCGGGTGCATGCCTTTGAGGGATGTATTTAGCATCTGGCAGCTGGAGCCTCCCTTTCTCTGCTTCTTAGTGGCTATGTCCTGACCTGCTATCCTCTGCCACACCTTTCCTCCATAATGATCCGCCTCACCTTGAACCCCAAGGAATGGAGCTGGCTGTCTATGGGCAGATTTCTGAAAGCATGAGCCCCCAAATAAACATTTCCTCCTCTAAAATTGTTCTTGTCAAGTCTTTTGTCACAGTGGTGAATAAGCTGACTAAAACAGGAGATTAGTAGAGAATTAGGGTCCATGAGGGATGAAGGAGAGGAGGGAAAGGGGAAGAATTGGGGAAGTAAATTGACCAAATTATACTATGTGTATGTATGAATATACCACAATGCATTACAATTTTATATATAACTATAATGTGTAGATTTAAAAACAAATGAATAAATAAAAGGAAGACCAATGGATTAGTGAAAATGCAGATGCTACTTACTAATATTTATGGAATGCCATAAAGCAGCAGTTAGAGGAAATTTTCATTTTAAGTGCCTACATTAAAGGATATGAAAGACATCAACACAATAACCTAATCTCTCACCTCAGAAAGAGCATTTGAAAAAATCCAACACCCTTTCATAATACAAAACACTCAACACACTAGAAATAGAAGGTAACTTTCTCAACCTGATAAAAGTCATCCACAAAATCCATGGTTACCATTATATTTAATGGTAAAAAGCAGGATCCTTTTTTTTTTTAGAATTAAGACTAGGATATCTATTCAATATTCTATTCAGTATTGTACTTGAGATTCTAAGCAGGCAAATTAGGCTATTAAAAAAATGCATATAGGGGCTGGGGTTGTGGCTCAGTGGTAGAGCCTTTGCCTAGCATGTGCAAGGCACTGGGTTCAATTCTCAGTACCACATATAAATAAATGAATAAAATAAAAGTCTATCAACATCTAAAAAGTATTTTTAAATGCATCTAGCTTGGAAAGGAAAAAATAAAATGATCTCTTTATACAGATAACATCTTTGATATAAAAATCCTAAGGAATTCACTAAAAAAACTATTACTGTATAATAACGAGTTCATACAGAATGCAGATACAAGATCAACAAACAAGTCAATTTTTTCTATACTTGAAATGAACAATCTGAAGTGAAATTAAGAAAACAATTCTATTTACGATACCATCAAGAAAAATTTTAAAAATAGCCAGATGTGGTGGAGCACTCCTCTAATCCCAGTAACACGAGAGACTGAGGCAGGAGGATGGCAAGTTTAAGTTCAGTCTCAGCAACCTAATGAGACCCTGTCTCAAAATGAAATTTAGAAAAGGGCTTGGGATGTAGCTCAGTGGCAGAGCATCCCTGGGTTTAATCCTCAGTGAAGAAGGAGAAGGAGAAAGAAAAGGAAGAGGAGGTGGAGGAGAAATGTAGAAATAAATTGATAAAAGAAATTAAAAAACTATATTATACTCTGAAAACTATAAAATATCATTAAAAGAAATTGAAGAAGACCTAAATAAATGGAAAATCATCTTATGCTCATGGTTTAATAAAATTAATGTTGTTAAGAGGTTTGTACTTCCAAAATTCATTTTTAGGTTGAACATAGCCCCTCTCTGAATTCCAGTTGTCTTCTTTGTAGAAATTAATCAGCTGATTGTAAAATTTGTATGAAATTTAAAAGGAGCCACATTAACCAAAACAGTCATGAAAAAGAACAATATTGTAGGACTCACAATTCCCTATTTCAAAACTTACTACAAAGCTACAGTAATAAAAAAGAAATGTGGAGTGCTGGTTCAAGAATAGAAATATAGGTCAATGGAACAGAATTGAGAATCCAGAAATAAACTCATGTGTCTATGGTGAACTGATTTTTGTGTGTGTTTTTTAGAGCATTATAATTATATGTATTATTTGGGATACTTTTGACAAAATTATATATACAAGAAATCTGATTTCAATGCCATTCCTTACCCTCTTTTCTCCCCACCTCCTCCTTTTCTCCCTTCTGCACTCTATTGATCTTCCTTTCACTTTTTTCTTTTTTTTTTCTTTCTGCAGGCAAGGGGTGAGGAGTGCCGCAGGGAGAGGGGTACCGGGGATTGAACCTGGGATGCTTAACCTCTGAGCCACATCTGTAACCCTATTTTGTATTTTATTTAGAGACAGGGTCTCACTGAGTTGCTTAGGGCCTTGCTAAGTTGCTGCCTCCTCCTGCCTCCGTCTCCTGAGATGCTGGGATTACAGGAGTGCGCCACTGTGCCTGGCCACTTTAATTTATTTTTGATTGTTGCTTTCTACATATACGTAAAGGCGAAATTACCTTTGGTACATTTATATATGTATAACATGATTTTGTTAATTTCTTTCCCTTTCCCTTCCTTCCTCCTTCCCTCTCATTCTCCGACTTCTACTTCTCTGATCTTCCCTATATCTTTATGATATCCAGTCCCCTCCCCCGCTTTCTTCTTTCCAGTATCTTGCACTAGTTTCCATATATGAGAGAAAACATTCAAACCATGATTTTCAGTCTGGTTTATTTCTCTTAGCATGATGTCCTCCATTTCCATCCATTTACCTACAAATGCTATAATTTCATTCTTCTTTATGACTGAGTAAAATGCCCTTGTGTATATATACCACATTTTCTTGATCCATTTATCTATTGACAGGTATCTGGGTTGATTCCACAATTTGTCTATTGTGAATTGTGCTGCTATAAACATTATAGTGCCTGTATTACTATAGTATGTTGATTTTAGCTCTTTTGGATAAAAGGAATGGGATAGCTGGGCCATATGGTGGTTCCATTCCTGGTTTTTTGAGGAATCTCCACACTGCTGTCCAAAGTGATTATACTAATTTGCAGTCTCACCAACAGTGCAAGAGTGGACCTTCTCCCCCACAGCCTCCCCAGTATTTACTACTTGTATTCCTTTTTTGAAATTTTTTTTAGTTGTAGATGGACACAATACCTTTTCTATTTATTTATTTTTATGTGGTGCTGAGGATCGAACCCAGTGCCTCACACGTGCTAGGCAAGCACTCTACCGCTGAGCTACACCCCCAGCCCTGTTACTTGTATTCTTGATAATTGCCATTCTGACTGGAATGAGATGAAACTTCAGTATAGTTTTGATCTGCATTTCCATGATTGCTAGAGATGTTCCATGATCCTTTTTTTTCATATATTTGTTGACCATTTGTGCTTCTTCTTTTAAGAAATTTCTGTTTAGTTCTCTTGACCTTATTAATTGGGTTATTTGTGGAAAAATTTTTTTCCCATTTCATAGGCTCTCTCTTCACTCTCTTAATCATTTCCTTTGTTGTACAGAAGCACTTACTGGAACTTTAGGGGTCTTGTTGAGGAAGTTGGTGCCTGACCCAAATGATGGTGTATTGACCCTATGTTTTCTTCTAGCAGTTGCAAGTTTTCTGGTCTAATTCCTAAGTCTTTGATCCTTTTGGTTTGACTTTTGTGCAGAGTGAAATTTAGGGATCTAATTTCATTTTTCTACATATGGATATTCAGTTTTCCCAACACCATTTGTTTAAAAGTCTTTCTTCTTTCCAATATATATTTTTGGCACCTTTGTCACATATCAGATGGCTCTAAATATGTGACTTTGTCTCTGTGTCTTCTATTCTGTTCCATTGGTCTTCACGTCTGTTTTGATGCCAATATCATGCTGTTTTGCTATTATAGCTCTGTGGTATAATTTGAGATCAGGTATTGTGATGCCTTGTGCATCAATTTTCTTATTCAGACTTGCTTTGGCTATTCTGGGTCTCTTATTCTTCCAAATGAACTTTAAGATAGTTTTTTCCTAGTTTTGTGATGATTGTCACTGATATTTCGATGGGGATTGCATTGAACCTGTATATTGCTTTTGGTAGTATGGTCATTTTGACAATATTAATTCTGTACATCCAAGAACATGGAAGGTTTTCCATCTTCTGAGATCTTCAATTTCTTTCTTTGGTGTTCTGTAGTTTTCATTGTAGAGATCTTTTACTTCCTTGGTTAGATTAATTCCCAAGTTTTTTGTTTTGGTTTGGTTTGAGGATATTCAGAGGATGGTTTTCCTGATTTCTTTCCCAGCTGAATTGCTATTAGAGCATAGAGAAGCTATTGATTTATGAGTGTTCATCTTGTATCCTGCTACTTTGCTAAATTCATTTAGCAGCTCTAGGAGTCTTCTGGTGGGATGGCAAACTGATTTTTTTTTTTTTTTTTTTTTTTAATTTTGACAAGGGTGCATTCAGTGGTAAAAGAACAGTCTTTCCAAGAAACTGTGCTGGAACAACTGAATATCTACAGGAAAAAGAAAGAATTTGGACCCCAGCATGGTGGTGTATGCCTATAATCACAGCAGCTTGGGAGGCTGAGGCAGGAGGATTTCAGGTTCAAAGCCAGTCTCAGCAATTTAGTGAGACTATAAGCAACCTAATGAGACCCTGTCTCAAAATAAAAAATAAAAAGAAGGACTGGGTATGTGGTTTAGTTGTTAAGCGCCCCTGGGTTCAATCCCTGGTATAAAAACAAAAACAAAACTCAAAGTTGATCAAAGACCTAAAGGTAAGAGTTGAAACTATAATCAGGCATGGTGGAGCAATCCCAGTGACACAGGAGACTGAAGCAAGAGGATCACAAGTTCAAAGCCAGCCTTAGCAACTTAGTGAGGCCCTAAGCGTCCTAAAGAGACCCTGTCTCAAAATAAAAAAATAAAAAAGACTGGAGATGTAGCTCAGGGGTTAAGTGCCCCTGGGTTTAATACCTTGTACAAAAAATAAAAAGTTAAAACTATAAACTGCTAGACAATAATATGAGTAAATCCTCATGATCTCACATTTGGCAATGAATTCTTATTTATGGTACCAAAAACAGGAGCAACAAGAGAAAAAAAACAGATACATCAGATTCGATCAAAGTTAAAAACCTTTGTCCTATAAAGGACAAATGATTTATTAATTTTAAAGTGCCATGTTTTATACATGCAGAATATAAGTCAGGAAGTGAAATGACGGCACACAGAATGGTAGAAAATCTTTGCAAATGATATATCTGATAAGGGACTTGTATCTATAATATGTAGAAAAAACTGCTATAACTTAGTAATAAAAAGACAACATAATTTTAAAATGGGCCAAAGATCTGAATAGATATTTCTCCCAAGAGAAATATATAAATGGCCAATAAACACATGAACGGATGTTATCATTAGTCACCAAGGAAATTTAAATCAAAACCATAATGAGACACTACCTCACACCCACTCAGATGGCTATAATCAGAAAGTCATTTAATAGAGCCAGGTGTGGCTGGGATTGTGGCTCAGTGTTAGAGCATTTGCCTGTCATGTGTGAGGCACTGGGTTCAATTCTCAGCACCACATATAAATAAATGAATTTTTAAAAAAAAGGTCTATCAACATCTAAAAAATATATTAAAAAAAAAAAAAGTAGAGCTAGACTTGGTGACCCAAGCCTCCAATTCCAGCAATTCAAGAGACTGAGGCAGGAGGATCACAAGTTCAAGACCAACCTCAGCAAAATAGCAAGGCCCTAAGCAACTTAGCCAGACCCTGTCTAAAAATAAAAAATAATAAGGGCTAGGATGTTGCTCAATGGTTAATCAGCCCTGGGTTCAATCCCTGGTACCCCTATCTCCCCAAAAATGTCAGTTAATAATAAGTATTAGAAGGATGTGGAGAAATCGAGGCCTTTGTACATTGTCAGTTAGATTATAAAGTGATGCAGTTGCCTTGCCAATTTGGCAATCTCAAAATGTTAAACACAGAATTACCATAGGATCAACAAATTCCATTCCCATTTATAAACCCAGGTGAGATGAAAATGTCCATCTACAGAAAAACTTGTACATGCATGTTCAGAGCAGTATTAGTCATAATGGCCAAAAGGTGGAAGTAACCCTTATTAATGTTCATCAACTGATGAATGAATAAACAAAATGTGATGTATACATACAATAGAATATTATTTAGTCATCTAAAGAAATGCAGTACTGATACATGCTACAACGTGGATCATCTGAAAAGATTCTGCTAAGTGAAAGAAAAAGGTAACAAAAGACCACATATTATATTATTCCATATATATGAAATATTCAAAATAAGGAAATCTATAGAGACAGAAAGTAGATCAGTGGTTTCTTAGGGCTGAGGAGAGGGATGGGTTAAGATAGGAGAGTAATACGCAAAGAATATAAAGTGTGTTTTCGAGGTAATGAAAATATTCGAAAATTGTGACGGTTGCACTTATGGGAGAATATACTAAAAATCATCGAACTGTATACTTTAAAATGGCTCAGCTGCAATTCACAATAGCTAGATTGTGGAACCAACCTAGATGCCCTTCAGTTGATGAATGGATAAAGAAACTGTGGTATATATATATATACAATGGAATATTATTCGGCCATAAAAAATAATAAAATTATGGCTTTTGCAGGCAAATGGATGAAATTGGAGAATATCATGCTAAGTGAGATAAGCCAATCTCAAAAAACCAAAGGACAAATGATCTCGCTGATAAGTGGATGATGATACATAATGGGGGGTGGGAGGGAGGGAAGAAAGGAGGAAGGAGGGATTGTATAGAGGGAAAAGAGGGATGGGGGAAGGAAAAAATAACAGAATGAATCAAACACCATTACCCTATGTAAATGTATGATTACACAAATGGTATGCCTCCTACTTCATGTACAGAGAAACAAGATGTATCCCATTTGTTTACAATAAAAAAAAAAAAAATGGCTGAGCTGTAAGAACCAAAGGCCAAATGTTCTCTCTGATATGCAAATGCCAACAGACAGGGGTGGGGAGTGGGAGGTGTTAGAATTTCTTTGGATTAGAGGATAAGATGAAGGGGAACAAAGGGAAGGGAGGGAGGATGGAATAGGAAAGACAGTGGAATGAATGAGACAAAATTTCCCTAGGTTCATATATGAATACAAGACCAGCGTAACTCCACATCATGTACAACTACAAGAATGGGCAGTTATACTCCATGTATGTATATGTCAAAATACACTCTACAGTCATGTTTAACTAAAAAGAAGAAATAAAAAATTAAAAATAAATAAAAAATTTTAAAAATGGTTGGAATTGTGCTGTGGAAGTGGCTCAGTGGTAGAGTGGTAGAGTGCTTGCCTAGCATGCATGAGGTCCTGGGTTCAATCCCCAGCACCAAAATAAATAAATAAACAGGTCTGGGGATATAACTCAGCAATAGCATGCTCCTGGGTTCAATGCTCTAAATAATAGATATACATATATATTTATTATATATATTATGTATAAATATTATATAATATATTATATAAATATAAATTTATAATATAAATTTTTTGCTAAAAATGAAATCACCTTTTAAAAAACGGCTGAGTTGTGTGGTATGTGTGTGTGTATTATAGCTCAATGAAGCTATTTAAAAAAATCAATGCCAAGTATAATGATACCTCAGGAGAACAGGGTGGTCTGACTCACGCATAAATTTGTAAATCATAGTGAGCAGCAACACATAAACCCTGAAATAAGTGGTCTGAATGTGTTCTGGAAACTGGGTTAGGCACAGATGTTCATGCCATCTCCCTACTCTACTTCTGGCCCCAGAAGATATTTCACTTGTTTATTCATCAAACTTTTATTGAAATTTTAGTTTTCTATAAAGCACTTGGTTTGGGTAGTGGGGACATACAAACAAATAGAACTGTTTAAACTCCCTGTCTAACAGGGTAGACAGACATGTAAATAACCTCCATAGGGTCCAATAACAGAACCTCAGATTTTGTAAATAAGGTCAGATAAAAGTCACCCTCTGAATGAAAATCAACATAAAATGGATGAGCTTAGCCATGTATGTAAGATGCCTAATGGATGCTTTATAAATGTGCTGTCGATAAAAATACTTAGAAACCATCAGAGTCAGATGAAACGCACAAAGACCAGACCTGTAAACTGAAGCGTTAAGTCCCTGAGACTGGCTCCGAGTTCTCTCAGCTTCTGCCATCATCACGGGATCATATCCCTGAGAATTAGGAAGAGCACACTGTCTGTACCCCTGGCTTTGGTCTTTGATCCACCCCGGGGACTTCTTGTCTTCTTTTGACTTGTCATTTCCTATCTTTCAGCTCTCATATCCAATTTTGATCAAATTTCCAACATCTGATTTGCTTCTTAAAGGAGTTGCCTTTGGCATCCTATGCAGATTTTTATAGCATCACACCCACCGATGCAGATCTTAAGCTGATACTAACAGCTCCTTCTTGTCTTGTTCTGGTACCTGATGCAATGAGGAAGCATCCTCAGGGAAACCTTCCTGGAATGTGAGTAATCTGCTTAATTATTTTGTCTAAAACGTATGATGTGTCCATAGAAAGGAGACATTCTGCATAGAATGTAGAGAAAGGCAATTCTGTCTGTGGCTTTCCAGGAGGGTCCAGAAGTGAGCTAACTTGGCTCTTTGGCTCTTGTGCTTCAGAATTTTTGGCAAACGTGATCCTCGAGGGAGAATGGCTCTGGTCAGGTGACAGCAACTTTATGACACCAGCCACTTAAACCATCTCAAATCTTGTGGTCTGATTCCTATGCTCCCCCAATAATTATCCAGAAGTATAGTAATTTGGCCTCCTAGATACCTATTTCTATAAGGAAAGAAATGTACTGATCAGCTCACTAGAGCAGTACTGTTTACTTGGGGTTCTAAGTCTTACTGTAATTTAATAAATTGGCATTTGGACGTCCTGTATACGTGCAGTCTTTTGAATCTGTCTCTGGGTTCAAAGCTGAACTCCAGGACCCCAGCCTCCTGAGCCAATCCCAACATCTGTGAGGCCCTGTTGGAAAGGCCCACCAACCTCTCTTTCTAACTTTTCTATTAAAGGCAACCACTGTCATTTCATGAGAGACACAGTCTGGTACAGTTAAAAACTAAATGACAAGAAGGCATGACTTCCGAATGATTTATATGTCTTGGCATGAAGGGAAGTGGGAGCTGTAAAGACTTCACAGAAATATCTCTTCCTTTAAAGGGTTTTCATTTGGCTTAATGATTTGAAAATCATTTTTCTAGTTATAAAAGTAATGCATGTTTAATGTTGGGAAATTGGGAAACATAGAAAAGCATAAATAGGAGAAAATGTAAAACATGATCAAAATTTAGATAGCTGAAGAAGTCAGGAAGTAGCTTCTAGAAGGCATTCTTTCCTGAAGGTGTGGTAAGCAATTTTTTGAACATTGACTAGACACAATCCCTCAAGTCCGGACCAAAAACTCATTGAGGTATCAGAGTGGGTTGAATTCAAATAGGGGCAAAATTTCAAGCTTAGGCTTTTATGAGATTCACTTCTAAATTCCGATCTTCTACCTCAATTTTTTTTCAAACTGTAGCCCACAGATGCACCTGCATCAGAACCACCTGGGGCAACTTATTTGAAAATGCAGATTCTTGGGGTCCATTGAAGACCTACTGAATGAGAATCTCTGGAGGCAGAAGCAGTAATCTGCAACTGAATATACTCCTTAGGTGATTCTTATGCACACTACAGTTTGAGAGCCACTTTGAAAAGAACTTTTCTGGGGTGGTGAAAATGGTGATTTAGTGTATGAATGTGGGTATTTTAAAACTTACCTGAAAAATTGGAACCCTTCTATGTGGCTTGTGAGGATATAAAATGGTACAGGTACTGTGAAAAGTGGGAAGACAGTTCCTCAAAACTTAACCACGAAATTACCATATGATCCAGCAATCCCAATTCTGGGTATATACCCACAATATTGAAAGCAAGACCCCAAAGAGATGTTTATACACCCAGGTTTATAGTAGTAGTATTCACAATTGCAAAAAGGTGGAAGCAAACCAAGAATCCATCAGTGGATGAATGGATAAGTGAAATGGGATACAAACACACACACACACACACACACACACACACAATGGAAAAGCTTTTGGACTTAAGAAGGAAGGAAATTTTGGCACATAACTACAATATTGATGAACCTTAAAGACATTATGCTAAAGGAAGTAAGCCAGACATAAAAGGACAAATAATGTATGATTCTACTTCTTTGAGTTACCTCAAGTTTGACCGAATCTGACTAAATTCTTTAGACAGCAAGTAGAATAGTGGTTGCCAGGGCATAGGAAAGGGGCTGTTAATGCAGAGTTGGTGTTAATGGGTTGGGGGTTTCAGTTGGGAAAAATGTGAAAGTTCTGGAAATAGATGGTGGTGATGGTTTCACAACAATGTGAATACACTTAATGCCACAGAACTTCATGCCTAATAATGGAAAGAATGATAAATTTTATGTGATTTGTATTTTATCTCAATTCAAAGCAGACATTCATACACTCATACAATAAGAGCAAATTATCTGAACTAGAAATCAAGAAAGCAATCTCATCTACAATAGCTACAAAAAAAAAAAAAACACTTAGGAATAAATTTACTCAAAGAGGTGAAAGATCTCCATAATAAAAGCTACCAAATACTGATGAAAGAAATGTTAAGAGGACACCAAAAAAAATGGAAAGTTATCCATGAATCAGAAGAATCAATATTCTCAATATTCTTAAGATGTCCATACTGAAAACCAGAGTTTTGAGATGAGACTAGATTCCCCACTTCCTCAATTTCCTCTGGGTTCTTTTTTTTTTTTTTGGTGCCGGGGATTAAAATCAGGGGCACTCGACCACTGAGTCACTTCTGTAGCCCTATTTTGTATTTTATGTAGAGACAGGGTCTCACTGAGTTGCTTAGCACCTCACTAAGTTGCTGAGGCTGGTTTTGAACTCATGATCATCCTATCTCAGCCTCCGGAGCTTCTGGGATTACAGGCATGTGACACCATGCCCGGCTCCTCTGGGTTCTTGTTTTGAAATTTTTGAATAAAATCCATGGACAATCACAGAAGGGAAAAGTAAACGGAGCAGGATTTATTTAAGTGAGAAGAGACAGAACTCTCACCATGCAGGAGAGGGTTAGGGTTAGGGGCCTGATAGCAGAACACCCATTTTGGTGTGCCAGCTTAGGAGTGTATATATGGTTCTGGAAACAGCATGGAGAAAAATGTATGCAAAATAAGCATTGAAAAAGTATCAAGCATATCATCTGGGTTCACCCCCACCTTCCTTCCTATAACTTCCATCTGGGTTCACCCCCACCTTCTATTTTCTACCTCTGGGACAAAGGAGTTGGCCGGAGGTGTTCCATAGGTAAGCCTCAAGGTCTTTTACATTTGAAACAGGCGGATGGTGCTCATTAATATGTATAGGGTTAGCCTCCAGGTGTGGTTGAATGAGGCCCATTATCTTGACTGCCTGGTCATTTTACTCTCTATTTTCTCTATTTTTTTTTTTTTTTGGGTGCTGGGGATCGAGCCCAGGGCTTTGCAAGGCAAGCACTCTACCGACTGAGCTATCTCCCCAGCCCCTTTACTCTCTATTTTATCCTCAAAACAAACACAATAATAGCAAATTATCTGAACTAGAAATCAAGAAGCAATCCCATCAAAAAAAAAAAAAAAAACCGTTAGGAATAAAATCTACCCAAGAGGTGGAAGATCTTCATAATAAAAGCTATCAAATACTGATTAAAGAAATGTGAGAGAACACCAAAAAATGGAAAGTCATCCATTGATTTTAAGAATCGATGTTCTTAAAATGTCTATAATGTAAGGCCCCCCAAAAGGAAACCCCAACTCTGTCCCATGGATGGACGGCAACCCCAATCAACCACAGGAGGCGTCACTTGATGCAAACCGCAAGAGGTGTTTATTCCAGCGCGCTGGGACCCAACTCGAGGAGTCGAGTCCCTAGCAGAAAATCTTGTAGGTTTATAAAGGCAGAAACCACACATCGGGAGGGGTCGCACATGAAAGGGGGAAAAGGGGGACAAAGCTGCCGGGAAATTCCAAAGGGGGTCTGAGTTGTCTGATAACATACGACATGTTTTACAATGTTTTACAGCAGGGCGTAGATTCTGGTCAATAGTTTCTGGTAATCATTCTGTTTGATCACTATCTGGCTATCTGGCTCAATTAACCCTTTTATTCTCTGTTTGGGGCTGTTTCTTGGAACAGCTTTAAGGGCTTTGTTCCCATTCCTGGGAGGGTGACCTTAGGGAGTTGAGATGACTGGGAGGGTGACCTTAGGGAGTTAAGATAACTGGGAGGGTGACCTCAGACAGCTTAAAAAAAATGTCCATTCTTTCAATACTACCCAAAGTTATTTATAGATCCAATGAAGTTCCTATCAAGATACAAATGACATTCTTCTTAGAATTAGAAAGAACAATACTAAAATTGTATGAAGCTATAAAAAAATCCCATATATCCACAGTTATCTTAAGGGGGATAAAAAAGCCAGCCAAGGTGGTACTGAAAGAATGGACATTTTTTTAAGCTGTCTGTTTTATCTCAACTCCCTAAGGTTTCCCTCCCAGTAATGGGAACAAAGCCCTTAAAGCTGTTCTCTGTTCCCAAACAGAGAGTAAAAGAGTAAATTGAGCCTGATAGCCAGATAGTGCTCAAACAGTAGGATTACCAGAAACTATTGACCAGAATCTACAGCCTGTTGTAAAACATTGTGAAACATGTTGTCAGCAAACCCAGACCCCCTTTGAAATTTCCTGGCAGCTTTGTTCCCCATTTTTCCTTTTTTCCCCCTTTTCCCCCTTTCATGTGTGACCCCTCCCGATGTGTGGTTTCTGCCTTTATAAACCTACAAGATTTTCTGCTAGGGACTCGACTCCTCGAGTTGGGTCCCAGCGCGCTGGAATAAACACCTCTTGCGGTTTGCATCAAGTGACGCCTCCTGCGGTTGATTGGGGTTGCCGTCCATCCATGGGACAGAGTTGGGGTTTCCTTTTTGGGGGCCTTACAGTACACACCTGTAATTCCAGCAGCTCAGGAAGCTGAGGCAGGAGAATTAAAAATTCAAAGCCAGCCTCAGCAATTTAGCAAAACCCTAGGCAACTCAGCAAGACACTGTCTCAAAATTAAAATTAAAAGGACCGGGAATGTGCTTCAGTGGTTAAGTGTCCCTGGTTTCCATCCCCAGTACCAAAAAACAAGCCAAACAAAACCACAAACCTAGAGGCATTGTAATACCTGACTTAAAAATACATGACAAAGCCCTAGTTATCAAAGCAGCATGGAATTGGCATAAAAACAGACAGAGCAATGGAACAATATAGAGAGCCTAGAAATAAACCCACACATCCACAGCCAAATAATTTTTGACAAAGGTGTTATGAACACTTAATGAAGAAAGTCATCTTAATAAATGATGCTGGGAAAATTGAATATCTACATGCAGAAGAATGAAACTAGACTCTATCGCTTACCAGTTACAAAAATCAAAATAAAAATGGATTAAAGACTTAAATGTGAGACATGAAACTACCAAGAGAAAACATAGAAGAAATGTTTTAGGATATTGAAATAGGCAAGGATTTTTTGGACAAAACCTCAAAAGCACAGGAAAGGAAAGCAGAAACAAATGAGATTTCAACAAAAGAAACAATCAACAGAGTGGAGAGACAACTTTCAGAAGTGGAGAAATGTTCATAAACTATATTTCTCACAAGGGATTAATATCGAAAATGGTGAAGGCACTCAAAAAACCTCAATAAACAAAAAACAAATAACCTGGGTGAAAAATGGGCAATCGGGTCTGAAATGCAGGTCAATGGTAGAGTATTTGCCTTGCATGTGGTAGGACTTTGGTTTGATCCCCAGCACTGCAAAAAGGGGAGAAAAGTGGGGGGGAGGGTAGTGTAGATCTAAATAGATATTCCTCAAAAGAGGACATACAAATGGCCAACAGGTATATGAAAAATCCTTGACAGCACTAATAATCAGGGAAATGCTAATCAAAACTACAATAAGATATCACCTCGCAACTATTAAAATGGCTATTACCAAAAAAAAAAAAAAAAAAAGATAAGAGTTGGTAAGGATATGACACTGTTGGTGGGAATGTAGATTAGTACAGCCATCAGGGAAAACAGTATGAAGGTTTCTCAAAAAATTAAAAATAGGGGCTGGGGATATAGCTCAGTTAGTAGAGTGCTTGCCTTGCAAGCATAAGACCCTGGGTTCAATCCCCAGCATCACAAAAAAAAAAAAAAAAAAAAAAAAAAAAAAATTAAAAATAGAACTACCACATGATCTAGCAATTCCACTATTAAGTATATACCCAAAGGATATGAAATCAGCATGTTGAAGAGACATCTGTACTCCCAAATTTATTGCAACACTATTCACAATAGCCAAGAAATGGAAATAACCTACAAGTCCATAGACTGATGAGTGGGTAAAGAAAATGTGGTATATATACACCATGGAATACTATTCAAGCAGAAAAAAATGAAATCCTGTCATTTACGACAACATGGATGGAATAGGAGATCATTACCTTAAGAGAAATAAACCAGGAACAGAAAGACAAGTACTGTATGATCTCACTCATATGTGGAATCTAAAAAAGTTGATCTCATAGAAGCTGAGAGTAGAAGGGTAGTAACCAAAGGTTGTGGAGAGTGGGGATTGGAGATTGATCAATGGATACCAAGTTACAGTTAGATAGAACCAATAAGTCCCTGCATGCTATTGCACAGTAGGGTGACTATAGATACATAATGTATTGCATATTTCAAAAACCTAGAAAAAAAGGATCCTGAATGTTTTTATCATAAAGAAATGATGGGCTTGGCACAGTGGTACACACCTGTAATCCCAGCGGCTCGGGGAGGCTGAGGTAGGAGGATCTCGAATTCAAAGCCAACCTCAGCAACTTAGCAAAGCACTTAGCAACTCAGTGAGACTCTGTCTCTAAATAAAACATAAAAAGGGCTGGGGATGTGGCTCAGTAGTTAAGCGCTCCCTGGGTTCAATCCCCAGTACCAGAGAGGGAGGGAGGGAGGGAGGGAGGAAGGAAGGAAGGAAGGAAGGAAGGAAGGAAGGAAGGAAGGAAGGAAGGAAGGAAGGAAGGAAGATGATGTGTTTTAGAAGATAGCTTTAATCATTGCACAATGTATACATATTTCAAAGTATCACATGGTACCCCATAAATAGGTACAACTTTTTGAAGTTTTTTGTACTATTTAAGAAATAAAGATTTCTAAATTCAAAAAAAAATTTTTTCAACACTTGCCTAACAGACAGTAAGACTTGTATGATATAATGAACTCCCCAGAAAGGTAGGTGAAGTGCTAAGTTTGTACTGTTCAATATTTTGAATAAAAATTGCCATAGTGAAAACCTTTTTCCAGAGCTTAATGAGACTATAAGTGAGATCAACCAGGAGGCAGATCCAATCAGTCCCTTAATGCTAAGTATGTGACTCTAGGCTCTCCAATTTAAAAACAGACTGCTCAATGAGATCAACGACCCTGTAGAAAACATTTGCTCAAGTTGTCTCATAATAAAACAAATGCAAACTCTGAGATGGCATTTTTTACCTCTCAGATTGGTAAAGTTCAAGAAGTATGATAGACAATAGACCTATATGATGCTATGGAGAATAAATTTAAAAGGAAGTTTTTAGAAGGAAGTTTGCCAATGTCTGTCAAAATTTTAAGTGTGAGAATTCTTACTTTTAGAAATTTCTTATTCTTTCAGAATGTATGTATAGTGATAATTGTTGTAGCTTTGTTTATAATAGCAAATAACTGAGAATAATCCAAATGCCCATCAATAGGCCACTTTTGTATTTCCATACAATAGAATAGTATTCTGCCATCAAAACAAAGAGTTATGTTTACACAAACTAACATAGAAAAAGTTCCAAGGTCTATCATTAAGTGGTAGCCAAAAAAAAAAAAAAAAAAAAAAAAAAGGTTACCACGAACCTTGCAGGCACTGTTCTTTATCCTTCACAACTATTAATTAATCATTTTGAAAGTGGTTATAATGATGAATTTTGTTATGTACATTTCACTCAAATTCAACACACACACACACACACACACACACAAAAGATCAGTGATTCCTTTGCTTTGTCTGAAAAGGAACTCAAAAAGGCCCTCACCAGGCAGCAACCACAGAAGCGTGAGTCAAATGCAATTCCAAAGGCAGAAGGTTATAACCCTCTCACAAAATATCTTGCATCTGGCCTTACCAAATAGGAGACAATAGTTACCCAGTTGCTTCTGAGTGTGATTTAAAGCATTTATTTGGGGCTGCAAATCTAGATTTGGTTAGTGAAAAGTTACCCATGTCCCTAATTGGCCCAACTCGATCAAGAATTATAGCCCTGAGCTCAAAGCAAAACAAAAGCCAACAAAAGAATGCTCTCTTTTCCTAGGGTTTGAAAACCTTAGTTAGCGGTTACGTAAGGCTGCAAATGCTTATGTCTTCTACTAAAAAGCCCTGGATTTATAAAGCCAATGTTCTCAGGGCAGCATTGGTTGCTGCCAATCCATATTTTCCCTCTTCTTTTCTGTTGGGAAACTGACCAATTTTACTACATAAAAGGGGTAGATTCGAGTGGTTTGCAAGCTATTTAGAGTAAATTTTTGACAAGTGTAGGCTGCTTTAGCAAAAGGCTTGGTTAGGCTGGAGGCAGTCACTGAAGAGTTTTCCAAACTCAATAAACCATAATATAATCTCACAAATAGGATTTAAAAAAAATACCTAAATTGTGGATTCCTAAAACTTGAGATTTATTTTTTCAAATTAAGAAGTTATTAAGAATACCAGGGTGACTTCTTTCAATGAAGTGATATGAATCTATTTTGTTTTTAGGGTCTGCCCTTAGTCTCGGGTCCATGTATCCCTCCTAATTTGTTGAACCATATCATCTGTCTACCTGTCAGCACTGGACAGACCAAACACCTAAAGCTCATATGAGACTTTGACATGGGAAAGTGCTCTCACTACAGTGCTACCTAAAATCAATGAATGCACAATAGAAAAACACTATATGGTATGTGACAGTCATGATTTTTAAAAAAATATATCATCAGATACAGAAAAAAATGTCCTGAAGAAAATGCACCAAAATTTTAACTGGTTATGTTATCTCTAGGTTTCAGGTTAGTTCATGAATTTTGCTTATGTGCCAGTATCGTGTATAAATTTAATTTTTGTTTGTATTTCCCAAACGTTCTACAAAGAGCATATAATTCTTATGTAACCAAATAAAAACGACTACATGTTATTGAAAACAAAAGAAAAATGGGCTTGTCTTGGAATCATTTATTTTTCCCCCACCATAGTACTGGGGACTAAAACCTAGGGGTTCTTTGCCATTGAGCTACATCCCCAGTCCTTTTTATTATTTTTTACAATTTTGAGATAGTGTCTCATTAAGTTACCCAGGCTGTGCCTCAAACTTGCAATCCTCCTGCCTCAGTCTCCCAAGTAGTTGGGATTATGGGTGAGTACCACTGTGCCCAACTGGAACCTGTTTCCTTTACAGCTGTTATGTTTCTTTACTTGCCCATCCCTTACCTTATCACTTTTTTTGTTTTTAATATTTTTAGTTATAGTGAAAGAATGGACATTTTTTTAAGCTGTCTGAGGTCACCCTCCCAGTTATCTTAACTCCCTAAGGTCACCCTCCCAGTCATCTCAACTCCCTAAGGTCACCCTCCCAGGAATGGGAACAAAGCCCTTAAAGCTGTTCCAAGAAACAGCCCCAAACAGAGAATAAAAGGGTAAATTGAGCCAGATAGCCAGATAGTGATCAAACAGAATGATTACCAGAAACTATTGACCAGAATCTACGCCCTGTTGTAAAACATTGTGAGACATGTTGTATGTTATCAGCAAACCCAGACCCCCTTTGAAATTTCCCGGCAGCTTTGTCCCCCTTTTCCCTTTCATGTGCGACCCCTCCCAATGTGTGGTTTCTGCCTTTATAAACCTACAAGATTTTCTGCTAGGGACTCGACTCCTCAAGTTGGGTCCCAGCGCGCTGGAATAAACACCTCTTGCAGTTTGCATCAAGTGACGCCTCCTGCGGTTGATTGGGGTTGCCGTCCATCCATGGGACAGAGTTGGGGTTTCCTTTTTGGGGGCCTTACAATAGATGGATACCATACCCTTATTTAATTTATTTATTTTTATGCCTTGCTGAGAATCGAACCCAGTGCCTCACATGTGCTAGGCAAGCGCTCTACCACTGAGCCACAACCCCAGGACCAGTTAATCACTCTTGTTCCAGTCCACTGTGGACCATCTTCATGGCTATTGCCTATAGTCTTCTGTCTCTTCCCTGCTTCCCTGATTTCTGACCTGCAGCGCTCTGTATATGCCCTAACTGCTTCAGGTTTCTGAGTTTCTTTCCAAGTGACCACACAGTTTCTTGGCCCCTGACTGGTTTTTCATGGCCTTTGCCACCCTTTCTTCAACCCTCTGGGGCCCTGCTGCTGCTCAACACTAATGTATGAACTGATGCATACATTTGTTTTCTTTGTTTTGCAAATGGGCCTTTATATCATCAGTATACTAGTTTGCTTGGGCTGCCTTAACAAAACACCACAGACTGGGTGACAAGAGAAATGTATTGTCTCACAGTTTTGGAGGCAGGAAATCTGAGAACAAGGCACTGGCAGGATTGGTTTCTCCTGAGGCCTCTCTCCTTGGCTCACACATGGCCACCTGCTCACTGTGCCCTCACAAATACAGTCACATTCTGAGGTACTGGGAGTTAGGGCTTCAACATATAAATATTGAGGGGGACACAATTCAATCCTTAACAGTCATGATTCTTGATTGTGAACAAAATTCATTCTGAGTAGTTGAGCAGAGTGGGAATCATAAAAGTATATGAAGCAGTTCCCAGAATCTACTGAAGAACCAGAGACTCTAGAATGGAGGCTGCACACAGTTCAGACAATACCCAAATCCCCCACATATCAGGATGTGTTCCTATGGAGAGTCTATGGCTGCCACCACCAAACCCAGGAGATTTCTGCTAGGGTTTCAGCCACCTCTGCCTCTGAAGGATGAATGCCACTCAGCCATGGACTCCATGTGGTGCCTGCCTCCTCATGTCCCTGGCTGCTGAACAGAGGTTTCACTTCTATTGCTATGTTTGGTCACAGGAATCCTAGATCACAAGTTTGTACCTTCAACCACAAGAATGGGATCCTAATAAGAATGAGTTGTTCTCTCTCTCTCTCTCTCTTTTTTTTTTTTTTGCAGTGCTGCGGATTGAACTCAGGGTCTTGTGCTCGCAAGGCAAGCACTCTACCAACTGAGCTACATCCCCAGCCCTGAGTGAGTTGTTCTCTGTGTTATGTATAATATGTCAAAATACATTCTATTGTCATGTATATCTAAAAAGAACAAATAAATTTTAAAAAATTAAAAAAAAAAAAAAAGGTTTGTACCTTAGCTGCAAGGCAAGATGGGAAAATGGACCATTGTCTTCCACCGTGGGGGAGTGAGAATCAGGAGATGGGAAATTCCATAATATAGAAAGAACTTCAAAATATGCTTGGTGTCAAAAGGGAGAAAAATGTCTATTACACTGCAGGTAAAGATATTTAAGAGTATAGAGAATCATCTTCTTGAATGGTTTCCCTGTACTCTTTCCATCTTGAATTTTCTTTCTTTCTTTCTTTCTTTCTTTCTTTCTTTCTTTCTTTCTTTCTTTCTTTCTTCCTTCCTTCCTTCCTTCCTTCCTTCCTTCCTTTCTTACTTTCTTTCTTTCTCTTTCTTTCTGCTGTTGTTCTTAATGCAGTTCTATCTATAATATATGCTACATAGAAGAAGATATGAAAACTCAGAAAAATACAAAAAAATTTTTAAGAACCTATAATATCACCACTCAGAAATAAACACCATTGTCATTTTGGTATATGCCCTCACATTCTTTTTTATACATATGTATGCAATAAAGGAAAAAATATGCATGCTATTTTTGTAGTCTGCTGCTTTTACTTATCAATATATCATGAATGCTGGGTTCTCTGAGCTGATTTCCCCACAAATGACTTTACACTATTAAAGTGCATAGCAGCTTTTAATTTAGCCTACATAGAAATTAGAAATTTTTTAATTAGGAAGAGCTAATTTAATGTTTTTTGTATTTGTCCTTTTGGGCGAAAAACAATAACAACAAAAACAAAAATAATCTTGAACTTTTCTTCTCTTCCTTGAAAAGCTTCCTGTGACCTTATTTATGAGGCTATTCCAGACAATGCAATTTTCTTCTTATATTCACCCACATTAAAATTATTATATTCATAGTTATTAATATTTTTTGGATCTTTTAACATTTTATCCAATAACCGATAAATAAAAATAATATTGTGTTACCAGAGAATATCTGACCTCATTTAAAATCTGCTTGGGTTAGAGATGTCACTCAGTGGGAGAGTGCTTTTCTAGCATGCTCAAGGTCCTGGGTTCCACCCCCAGCACTGCAAAATAAATAAATCTCTTTCTCACATCTGACTATGTCAACAGAACATTGCTATTGCTGTTTTGTTCTTGAAGAGGTCACCAAGGGACACATTATTCCCAGAAGGTTTACCACTCTTCTGGAGTCTGGGTCAAGCTCAGGGACTGAAACTCCACAAATATGTACTGATTTTTACTTTGAAGCCCCCGATGAACTGATCAATGTTAGAATAATATCTAGGCTTGTCTTTTGTTCATCTCCAAGGCTCCTCATTTCTGTATTCACCAGCTAATCAGGAAAATTCTATTAGGTATCATGTTTTATCGTAGCTGCTATGCACTAATTTGAGAAAGCTGCTGATGTTCATGTTTGGAAATTGCCAAGTTCATGACAAACCTTGAGTATTTAATCTGGTTTTCTTCTGGTAGGCTGAATTATGGCCTCCCAAGGATATTTCACTCTAAACCCTAGAAACAAATATGTTATATTCATATGTTACATTCCACGGCAAAAGGGACTTTGTAGATGTGATTTGAATTATGAACCTTAAGAAAGGGCAGAAATCCTGAATTATCTAAGCGGGCCCTCTCTAATTACATGAGTTGTAAAAGCAGAGATTTTGCTGTAGCTGGAGGCAGAGAGATGTGGCAGAAGAGGTGAAAGAGATTTGAGGCTTGAGACTGGCTGGACCTGCCATTGCTGGAGAAGGCCATATGCAAGGCATGAAAAAGAATGCAGGCAACCTCTAGGAGCCAAGACCAGCAACTGACTGACAGCCAACTAAGAAATAGTGACCTTACTTCTACAATCATAGGAACTCAATTTGATGAATGATCTGAATGAGATGGGAAGTGGACTCTTTCCCAGAATCTCCAGAAAGCTTCTGCCAAAACCTTGATTTGGGGCATTGTGAAACCCTAAGCAGAGGACCTATTTGAGCCATGCTGTCTGTACCCAACTTTTGACCTACAGAGCTATGAACTAATAAATGAATGTTGTTTTAAGCCACTAAATTTATGTTATTCTGTTTTGGCAGATGTAGATATTAATATGTGACCTGTAATCAAAATCTACCCTGGAGAAGTAAGTTTTGTTTTAAAACTTAATTATTAGGTTAAAAATAGAGCTCGCTATAACCTGGGAATATTGATATGTGAATATGTGAATTATGATATCATTGTAACTACTTCGGAAATCTCCAAAAAAAAAAAAAAAAAAAGTACATTACTACAAGCCCATTGAAATGGGGCTCAATGCTATTTAAATTCCCTACTTGCTTCTTGGATCATTCCTTTAGAGCATTACCGATGTTTTCCATTTATCATAATTTAAAAAGCAAAGGGGACAGTCTTGTAAAGTTAACACATATTCTAATCAAGGACTCTGCATATTGTCATCTTTGTATATGAAAGAGATGAGACTGCGGTAAAGTTACTTTAAAATGATACTGATAGGTTGCTCTGTAACATGGAGAAGCTTAAGATTCCAATCTCATTATCCAAGGTGGCAGTTTTCCTATTCTCCATTCCAACAAAGTCAGAGCCTATTGAAATGCAATTCAAGCCAGACAGAAATTGAGAAATGGAGTTGTTAAGAAGGGTTCCCAGAAACCAGAAGCAGTCCCAGTTTCACAGGCAGCCAATTTCAGGGGTCAATACTTTGACTGCGGCTATCGTTTTAAATCACCATATTCTGCTTCAGGCTTTGATGTGGTCAGAGAAAAGAAGCCACAAAGAAATACATCAGGGGTTCCCTAATGATGTGCAGTGTGGGCTGAGGGTGACACAAACCCACAGAGACGCTTTCTTGTTATTACTAATAATTGCTTATCATAATTGGATGGTTGCCGAACTTAGGTGAAATCATTTGGAGAATAATGCTTGCAACACCAACATATAGAAGCATATTTTTCTGATCTGTGTTATTTTTAAGATGTTCCTTTTATCCATATTGTGACTAGACTTATGTTTGCTTTGGTTTTCTAGATGTCTAGATAGACATTAAGGAAGATGCATTCAATTGCTTCATTTAAATGCTTAAGAGCCATATTGGAATAAGCATGCAAAGATACAGAACTATATTTACATTATCTACAACTCCGTGTATTACCAATGAGGTTAAGACTACACAAAAAATCAGAACATATTAAGTAGATTGCTTATTTAAAGTGTTAGGACAAATAATCACATAATACAATTCTATACAAGATAACCACAATCTTATTAAGATTATGTGTGCAATGGCCACCTCTATAATCAGATTTCTAAATTTATTTAAAATTCTAAAGTTACCTTTGTTGTTCATGTTCTAGATTTATAACTTTACACCACTTTCAATCTCTACTATTGCCCTTAGTTATTGTAATATTATAAGTAGGTTCAAAAACATACTGCACTAAAGAGGAAAAATCGTAATTTCATTGTGGAAAAACATGAATATTGCCTTCTTATTCAAGTAATTCAAGGTAACATCATCAATAATAGGGCAAACTGCCTCCTGATATCAAGCACTCTCTGATATTTCTCCCAAATATGCAAAAGAGGAATCTGGAAAAATATATAAATCTAAATCGAGAGATAATCTACCGATTGACTGACATGAAAGACAAAGAAAAATTGAGAAATTGTTCCATATTTCAAAAGTTTAAAGAAAATCTGATTACTAAATGGGGAATATGATCCTGGGTTGAATCTTGCATCAAAGTGGAAAAAGTTACTCTAAAGGACATTATTGGGACAACTGGCAAAATTTGCATATAAACTATATACTGGATCATAGTGTTACAGAGCTGAGGCCTTCCAAGAAACTGAGGCAAGATAAAGACCCACCTTCAAACCTCTATTCTTGCAGTCAAATCTGAAAGATTTCAGACATGTCACTCAGAGTAATAAGAATGGTTTACTGAAGGGATAGGAAAAGGGAAAGGGGATACTCTCAGGGCCTCTCAAGGAGGAAAGGGACCTTGTGCCTCTCCTGCACTCCAGTTTAATTGTGGATCCCAGAGAAGTTTCCAGAAAGTCTCACCCAGGTACACCTCTTGATTTTTTTTTTTTTTTTTTTTTTTTGTATCAGGGATTGAACCCAAAGGTGCTTAACCACTGAGCAACATCTCCAGTCCTTTTTATTTTTTATTTTGAGACAGGGTCTTGCTAAGTTGCTTAGAGCCTCAACAAGTTGCTGAAGCTGACTTGGAACTTGCCATTCTCCTGCTTCATCCTCCTGAGGCATTGGGATTACAGGCATGCACCACCCGACCCAGCCCACCTTTTGACTTTTGACTAACAGCAAGATGACATCAGACTTTCAAGTCCCTACTGCCATGACAGCTCTAGGTCACAGCATGTTGGCCCATGCTGACCAGTTCTAATTGGATTCTTAACCATAAATTCTTACAGATTTTATGGTTAGGAGGAATTATCCTTATCTCCCTGAGTTGCAGGATCTGATCACAAAAATCTCCCCCTTCAGGGTAACTTGGGTTCCTCTTATTGATATTCTTTCTGGCCTGTATTTCTCTTGCAGTGAACAGGTAGTTTGCTGAGGAATGTGACATAGCCTGTGCACTTAGGCCAGGCAGGGCTGCAAGTAAACTGCTTCTTGGAAGAGAAAGCATGTGGGGATCAGCACAGTGGGCCCATTTTATAGAATTATTCCCTTAACCTCCTGTTCCCACATTTGCATCTGTCAGTCCCCTAACATTAATATTGCATCAATATTGCATTTTCTGAATTTGATAATTTTGCCATGGTTACAAAAAAGAATACACTTTGAAGTATTGGGTGGGGGCAGAGGGGACATGAGGTCTGTGACTTATTCTCAAATGAAAACTAACAATAAGAATGAAGACAGGGCTGGGGTTGTAGCTCAGTGGTAGAGCGCTTGCCTAGCATGTAGGAGGCACTGTGTTTGATCCTCAGCACCACATAAAAATAAATAAAATAAAGGTCTATCAACAACTAAAAAATATTTTAAAAAAAGAATTAAGACAATAATATGTTTATGTATTGAACATATAAAACATTGTATATGTATTGTTCATATAAAACATGCAAACATAATACCTCTCTCTGTATGTATAATACCTTTCTCTGTATGTATAAAACTTATAAAATATTAACAACTGATAAATCTGGATGCAAGATTTACCTAAGATCTTTGTACTATTTTTTCTAAATAAAATCAATCTGTTAATTTAATTATTTCAAAGTAAAAATTAAATGAGTCAGGCCCAGTGGTGCATACCTGTAATACCAGCAGCTCAGGAGTCTGAGGCAGGAGGACTGTGAGTTCAAAGCCAGCCTCAGCAACTTAGCAAGGCCCTAAGCAATCCAGCAAGACCCTGTCTCTAAATAAAATACAAAAAGGACTGGGGGTGTGGCTCAGTGGTTAAGCGCCCCGAGTTCAATAAATAAATAAATAAAATGAAATAAAAGGTAAACTTAAAAAACATATTGCAATTGTGACAATCCTGAAACTGGCTCTGTACTCTGCCCCAAAGTAGGTAAATGCTAATTCAACTCAATTATATTTTGTAATCTTTTTGGTTAAATTTGTTCATAAATATTTCACCCTGTTAATATTGATTCCTTATCAATGTCATCCGTGTTTTCTCACCAACAAATATGCAAGGGGTTGTTGCTGGAAGGAAAGAGAAAATTGAGCTGAAAAATTGACGTGAGAGATTTGTACTTCCTAGAAGCAACCTAGAGGGACTGAAAAACACAGAAAAGATTACAAGTTGTTTACACCCCAATTTCAGGTAGAACTGATCTAAAACCAACATACATTCATGAAGCCTTACACCTGCCCACTCCCCACAAATTACCTTTACCAAACTTTTCATTAAGAAACTTGGATGATTCAACTCTTTTCCTACTCTTGTTATTGCTATTGCAGAAATGTAACAATATTACCACTTTAAAATTAAATTCTGCTTATTTAGATAAGGGAAGAGGTAAAGCCATTTCATTTTTAAACAATTCTATTTTTAATAGTATATTTTAAAATAGTTTCTCCCTTAAAAAGGAAAATACGATATGTACATTTATGCAATTGTGAATAGAATTTTCTACTGCAGAACCCATATCTCAATTATTGTCAACGAATGTGCACAGTCTAGATAACATAGTTTTGCTTGGCAAATAGAATGTGCCAGAGAAATAGATCATACCTTAGCACTTTAATTTCCCCCAACCTATTTATGACAGATACAGCTAGCCAATAAAAAGAAAAGAAATGAAACTATAGAAAAGAATCCTATCCTTTCTCGCTGCCTGGTTTCCACCCCCATGATCCCTCCAGAGATGAGTTATAATTGCCCCCTGGGATGGAGAAAGAAGACACACAAAATCCAGCTCTGATTGTGTCACCAAGACAACAATAATCACAGGACTAAACTAGAAAATCCAGGGATCACGAGCAAATGAGTCAGCAGCAATTATTTAACAGCTTAAAAATCAGCTCTATGGGGAAAATTCTTTAGGGTCCTTTGAGTCCAAAGGGTACCAGGCTCTCTTTGAAGCCTTCTAACAAATATTTTATAAAGAAAGGAAACTCTGCTTTGTAGTCTTTACTCTCTCAGAAGTCATGTTAAAGATCCAGTACTGATGCCAGGTTTTGCTATCCATTTTTTATGCAGCAGCATTTATTTTTTTAAAAATATTTTTAGTTGTAGATGGACACAATACCTTTATTTGTTTATTTTTTATGTGGTGCTGAGGATCGAACCCAGTGCCTCACACGTGCTAGGCAAGCACTCTACCACTGAGCCACAGCTCCAGCCCCTATAGTAAAATTTTAAACCTTGAAAAAAGTTTCAAGATGGTACAATGAACACCCATATACTGTTCACTAAGATTCACCAAGTACAACACATTTACTTTCTCTTCCACTTTCCCTCAAATACATCTTTTTTCTTTGTTTCTCTCTTTTTTCCTTTCTTATTTTTCCTTTTTCTTTCTTTCTTTCCTTCTTTCTTCCTGTGAATCACATAAGAATTTGTTGCAGATATCATGGCATTTCAATCCTAGTATTTCAATATGTACCTTTGAAGAATAGCCATTACCGTACATAAACACAATATTGTCATCACATTTGCAAACTACTGAACAACACTGTTGTTAAACATAGTCCATGTTTAAAGTTTCTCAACTTTCTCCCAAATACCCTTTATTGAGTTTTCAAAATTCTGTTTCTCATGAAGGATCACACACTACAAGTCTCCTTTGTCTCCTTTAATCTACAGGAGTTCCTAGTTTTTCTTGATTTATTTTTTGGTCTTTCAGGACAATGATATTTTTGAAGAATCCAGGACAGTTGTTTTATAGCTTTGACATACATTTGGGGGAAAATACCTGAACCCCAAATCAATTAAAAATGAAATGAAATGCTAAATTTGTAGTTTTATTCAGTTATTTACTTTTTAAGATGGGAAAAATGGTCCCCATTTTACAAGATGCTATAGTTTGGATCTCAAATGTCTCCCAAATGCCTTTGTGTTGAAGTCTTGCTCCCCAGCTCATGGCACTATTGGGAGGTGGTAGAACCTTTAGTAGATAAGGCTTAGTGAGAGAAAATCAGTTCACTGGGGGAGTGCCCTTGAAGGGGGCACTCCTTGAAGGGGGACATATCCTTTTCCTCTCTCTTTGCTTCCTGGTCAGCATGAGGTGCAGTTCCTTCTGCCATGTGCTACCAACATAATATCCTGCCTCACCACAGGTCCAAAGGCAACAGGGCCAAGCAACCATGCATGTGGTAAAGACGTTAGTGTCCTGCAGTCTGTTGTTCTATAGTCTCGCTACGATTAAATCTGAGTATAGATGTTCTCAGAGCTTATGGTAGTTCTTCAACCTGAAAATTCATGTCTTTTAACATTTCTAAAAAATTCTCCACCATATGTACATATTATCTTTCCCACATTCTCCTGTTCTTTCCTTCTGAATATTCATTTAAAAGCATATTGAATTGTCCCATTGTAGCCTCAATGTCTTTTATTTTCTCACATTTTTCTGCCTCTATGTCTCTGGGTGTTAAATTCTATGCAGTTTTTTTCAGATTTTTCTTCCAGTTCACTACTTTTATCTTCACATCTATCTAATCTCTTTACCCCATCATTGAGTATATAATTTCTAGGATTATATTTTTCACTTCTAACAATGCTAATTGGACCTTTCTTCAAATCTGTTTATTTTTATTACCTCAATATATTTTTAATGTTCCTTGTTTATATTTGTAACAGTGTCGTGTGTGTGTGTGTGTGTGTGTGTGTGTGTGTGTGTGTGTGTGTGTGTTAATTCAACTAGTAATTCTCATTTCATTTGGGGAGAGGATTGGATGTCTGTGGTACACAATTGGAAAAAAGACTTTGCAATGCATCCCTTTGATGCTTTTCTAGACTTACTGAATAAATTAATAAAATAAAATTTAAAACAACTTTTAAAATATGCCAATTTTATAGTTTGATTTTGATCTGTCTAATATATGAAATCCAGGAGATTTTATTTCTGCTGGTTTTTGTTTCTGCTAACTCTAGTTTATAGTGGCTTTTTATACAATGCTTTCTAATATTATATTACCTTCTGCTTAAATGAACTTCATCTGCAGAAATCATGAGGAATCTGGTTTAAGAGTTAAATTCCTTCAGCGGGAACTTCCACTATCTTCTATCAACCACCACAAGGTGTTACAAACTGAGAACCACATTAAATTGATCACCTAGTGTTCCTTAGGTGCTATGGGTCTAATGTTTGGGTCTCCTCCAAAATCCATGTTAAAACTTAATCCGTAATACAACAGTATTAAGAGATGGAGTCTTTAGGAGGAGATTAAGTCTTATGAGCTTTGACCTCATGAATAGATTAATGTGGGCTTGGGGTGTAGCTCACAGATAAAGCATGTACTTAGCATGCTTGGTACCCTTCAATCCCCAGCACCAAAATTTAAAAATAAATAAATAAATGGGTTATTGCCTTGTAAAAGGGCTTTAAGGGAAAGGTCCACCCTTCCCACCATAAGAGGAAACAGTATTCATTCCTTCTGGAGGACACAGCAATAAGGCACCATCTTGGAAGCAGAGAGGAGCCCTCACCAGACACTGAAATGGCAGTGCCTTTATCTTGGAGTTCTCAGCCTTCAGAACTGTAAGAAATAAATTTCTATTGTTTATGAATTACCCAGACTTAGGTATTTTGTTATATAAATGAATTAATTAATACAGTACATGATTTAAAAATTTGAATTTTAACCACACATGAGGACAAGCCTATATTTATAAATTATCAGAGCATATATTTTTTCCCACTTAGAGGTGAAATTGAGACAAACAAGACTCATTTTTCTGGGGGAGGGGTACTGAGGATTGAACTCAGGGGCACTTGACCACTGAGCCACACCCCCAGCCCTATTTTGTATTTTATTTAGAGACAGGATCTCACTGGATTGCTTAGCGCCTCCCTTTTGGTGAGTCTGGTTTTGAACTCTTGGTCCTCCTGCCTCAGCCTCCTGAGCTCCTGGGATTACAGGTGTGCATCACGGCGCTCCACAAGACTGAATTTTTTTCACTGCTTTCTGTAGAAAGATTGTTTTTCTAGCTTACTATTTCACTAGACTATAGTTCTTATAGTTCTTAGAGGGTTTTGACGATCCTCTCATTGTGTAGGTCCAAAGCCCTGTGCTCTACATACAATAAAACCAGAGTTCTACATTCCTAATAGTAGCAACAATGAGTGGCTTTTAGCACTTTAGTTCCTGTTTTGTGTTTCTTTTTGAATTCTGGAGATTTCCTTTATTTTCCTGGGAGTTTGTATTTTATACATAATTTATAGGTGCCTTGTTGTGGAAAGATTTATTGGATCATCCAGTCTTTCATATTATCTAAAATAAAAAACTCAAGTACATTTAATCTTACACAAATCATACAAATTAGGCATCATTGCTCCCATTTTATTATTGTGGCAACTGGGGCTCAGACAAAATAAGGATCACATAGTTCTATCAAGTAATAGAGCCTGAAATTGAATCCAGTACTATCTGGCACCAAAGTTCATGGTTGTTTAAATACTAAGCCATATTGCTTCATATTATACTCTGCATTTTTGCATATTTTTCTTCTTTTAGAATATATTAATTATATCTATTATCAGAAAGAATAAAATAACTTTTAAATGTACTGTAACTTGAAACAAAATCTTTTAGTTATGAAATGAATGTATTTATTAAACCTGATAATCTCTGATATCAAAGCCCCATAGCTAGCCCAAGGTCATCCATTGTATCTGTCAAATACCATATGGTGTGAACAGAATACCTTCCTGTGCATAAATGATAAATAATACCTCAGCCAAGGCATTATCATACATTCTCCCTTCCTTGACTTTGTTGTGCTTACCTTTTCCCTATGATTTCATCAGTTTCTCTACCACTCTCTCCCCAGGCTGCCACTAGCTCTAAATCAAAGTAATAAATATGATTTTGTTCCTGCTACACCTTTGGCAAGTAGGAAAGTCTTCTTGGACACAGTTGATGCAGACCTTATCTGTCTAGGTTGATGATTAGTAAAGCAAGCTGGAGGACATGTAAGCCTTAATGAAGTCTGAATAGATTACATCTATTGCTTCCCTAGGATCGGCATGACCTGGCACTCATAACACAAAACAGAAACAGTCTGGCACGCTGATTCAACATGGGATCATAATGATAGTCACTCTCTAATTTTTGCTTTAAGTTCTAGAAAATTGATTGGTTCATAATTCATTCTGGTTATTTTCCCAATTATCTGATGTCTATAATTACTTAGATTATTCCTTTTTTTCTTTTAAACACACACACAATCACACAATTTGCCCTTTCCCAAGCTACATAGATCCTTCTGGCTCTCAAAAACAAGAGTTCTGGGATCTTTAATGAAATTTGCCAACATTTTAATTTCCCTAGGATATACTTTATCAAACCTTGGCAATTTTACTTTGTGCTGGATCGTCACTATAAATTAGCTTATTTTTACAAGGAATTTGGGGGAATAAAGGGACTTATCTAGGAATTTTTCCAGGTAAATTTTGTCCAGAAAGTACCCATTCACTCATTCATGTATGCAAGTCACAAGTCTGCATTCACTCATTCCACACATATCTGCTGATTGTGTGTCAGGACCTGGTTAAATTGCTTGGGGAGGTTAGACATGGTGGCACACACCTGTAATCCCAGCAACTCAGGAGGCTGAGGCAGAAGGATTGAAACTTTGAGGCCAGCCTCAGCAACTTAATGAGGCCCTAAGCAATTTACCAAAGCCCGTCTCAAAAATAAAAAAAATAAAATTAAAAAAAATAGGACTGGTGATGTGGCTCAGTGGTAAAGTGCCCCTGGGTTAAATCCTTGATACAAAAAATAAAATAAAATAAAATAAAATAAAATAAAATAAAATAAAATAAAAATTACTTGGGAGACAGACCTTTTAAACAAAGTCTCTGTTCCAATGGGGAAAACGATCTAATGTAACAGTTAAATAATCAATAAATGAACAATTTCATTTGTTATAAATGCTATGAAGTATTTAAAACTGATTATAAAAAGAGCAACTGGATTATAGGTGGAGGGATACTGTAGACAGTTTTTCGGGGAAGTTAGCTAAGAAAGAATTCAGAATGTGGGCCATCATTGTTTTTTATTCTCTTCTAATCTCACTGCTTCTCCTCAATCTTTAGATGATTTCTCTTCAACTTTTCAATATGCAAATACTGGAGAGCCTCGGGGCTTATCCTTGAACTGCTTTTCAATCTTTACTTTGTTTTTGTTTATTTATTTATTTATTTTGAAGTGCTGGGGGTGAAACCCAAGGTTTATGCATGCTAGGCAAACATTATTCCACTGTGCTAAACCCCCAGCCCTGATCTGTACTTTAAATGAGTGAAGTATGTTTAGAACACTAACATTTGTAAAAGAAATGGGGTAGAAGATACATGGTCAAGAACTGTGAAGTGCCTGAGATTTTATCGTACTTGCAGTCTAACAAGTTAACCAGTCATAATTGTCTGGATTCTGGTAGAAGAAACAAGATCCTTGAGTCAGAGACAAAGGAATTTATTACAAGAATAGCAATTGTCAGAGTAGTGGGATTTGGGCCAGTTCTCCAAGCCCCTACTCCTAAAGGGTAACCTGAAGAGGATCAGGTGACACCTGCACCTTTCGTGAATTGTATTACAGGAAAGGAACCCTGAACTTAGGGAATCTGAGTCTTTTATAATGGGTAGTAGTCATGTCTGCCTTATGCTCCAAAGGGAAACATTGTATGTATCTACCAAGACTGTTTGCTATATAAACATCCTTGAAAAGACAGTCTAGAATAAAAGCAGCAAATAATTCTGTTTATAAGATGTGCAGAAATATGAGAGAAACAGAATTGTCTCTTAGTGTGTATTCATATGCATTTTAACAAAAGGATAAACAAAAACATTTTGTAAAGTTCCCTATGGAGAGGGAACAGAGGATCAAGGATGGAACTTGACTTCTCTGAATATACTTCTCCAATATACCTTGTTTTGCATATTTGATTTTGAAACCATCTATTTTAACTAATTAGAAAACAAAATTAAAATTTCAAAAAGCAATCCCTAAAAACTGAAACCTACATGAAGGGAATGAAACTAATTGTCTATCAAATTGGTAGACTACTCCCAGAGAGCATAATTATTTTGAGTTACTTTTAAATACAGTAATTTGTCTATATATCCCTAGTGGGATACACTCTAAAGGCAAAAGGAAATCCAAAAACATCTTATACTCCTTTAAGCAGTCATGTTAGTGGGAGTGGTGGGGTTGGTATTCTGAGTTTGTTTGAAGTAATATGTTGATGAAATTGGGGGCCAAAATTTTCAGTAGGAGAGAATGAGTTGACATACATATTTAATATCAAAGAGTTTAAGTAAAACCCAATAGCTTGAATTTGAAGAAGAAACTCATGATACGGTTACTTTTACAGGAAAAAAAAAAAAAGTCTGTTCCCAAGTTCTAACACTGAGAAGACATAGAAGCAATGATCAATCTAGTAGCAAATAATGCTCAGATTGTGATATTTATGTACTAAAAAGGATCAGGGCCTCTTAAAAAATAGCTGATCCAGCCAAGTGTTTTTGGTGCATGTCTTTAATCCTAGCTACTCAGGAGGCTGAGGCAGAAGGATTGCAAATTCAAGGCCACCCTGGGCAACTTAGTGAGATACTGTCTCAAAACAAAAAATAAAACAGACTGGGGATGTAGCTTGGTAGTAGAGCACCTCCGGGTTCAATCCCCAGTACCACAAAAAAAAAAAAAAAAAAGCCCGAAAAACAACAACAACAACAAAAGAAACCTCAAAAAAGAGAGAGAGAAAAGCAAAAGAGAAAAACTGATTCCAGGTCTAGGTAGGAAATGTTCAAGATTAGTTGAAATATCTTGTCATATTAGAAGGTAGAGAAGTTATCAAGGAGGGCTGATAAACTGTTGAAAGAATTCAGGTGCCAACTTATAGGAACTCCCACTGGTCAAAGATTTGAGCATCAATAGAAATTATAATTATATAAGATGGAAACTTATTGGATATATTTTTTCCTTTTCTTCCTTCCTTTCTTTTTTTTTTTTTTTTCCCAGTACTAGAGATTGAACCTGAGACCTCACATGTAACTAGGCAAGTGCTCTATCACTGAGCTATATCCCCAATCCATACTGAATATATTTAAATTCATGATTCATGATAAGAGATATTTCAAAAAAAGAAATCTTATTGGTCATCTGAAGAAATGCTAAGAAACAATTAGCATTGTTATTATTATTATTATTATTAGCAATAAATAATTATTTTGAAAACTTATCATGAAGAGAATCATTATTTACCACTCTCCCAATGCCATCTATATGTGAAAGACTCCTATATTTTCATCTCGAAACCCAATCTCTTCCCTGAACTCCCAGCTTATAAATCCCCCTTCCTATTCAAGATCTCCACTTGAATATCTAATAGTCATGCCCAATTCAATATATCTCCAACTAAAATCTTTAATTCCCTTCCTTCACAAATCTGCTCCTCTCAGTATTTCCCTTCTCAAAAAAAGATCATGTCCCTATAAGGTCATGGCACTTCTTCCTTCAAGATTTTCTAATAACATCCCATCTCATGCAGAGTAATTCTTTCTACATTTGCAAAGGAGGGAACCAGAAGAATAAAAATGACCAAAAAAAAAAAAAAAAATTTTAAGGCCTACCCTAATCTGGCCATGGTCACATTCAATAACTGACAATTGCAGTAGTATTGAGACCTGGTCATTTCTTCCCAGCTCAGAATAACTCTGAAGGGCCATTCTATCACTAGGCTCGAGGTCCTTATTGGGCTCCTTTGGCAGCTTAACTTCCTCCTCCCACACCTGCTTGCTCACCCATCTCCCACAGGTACTGATTCTAAGGGTGCTTCCTAACGAATACTCTACCTGCTAACTTACCCCTGGAGAAATTGCCCTGTCTGGTAGCCACACCCCATCCATAGTCCCTCCAGTAAGAATCATAGTGACAGCTTCAAAAAAGGATGCCATCCATCTCCATTTGTTCCAAGAAACTGCTGGCTACAGAAAACCCTTAATATTGAACAATCCTGCCTCTTCTGAAATGTCCCCAAATGTCTCCAACCAAGAACAGCCCAATGTTCCTGAGGATCAATTAGAAGATCTCCCCACTTCCAAAAATCCTGACCACAATAGAAAACTTGCCAATCTGAAACTATCTCGGTATTTCCTCTTTTTACTCTCTAAAACATACTCTTTAACACCCTTGCATCAAATATGATGCAAATGTGATGATGGCAGATGGGTTCTCTTGCGGCAAGTTTATGAATAAAGAGCCTTTGTTAATTTTGCCTGGACTTAGTTTTGTCTTTGGCACATCTCAAAGTCTGTTTCCTGGCAAAACCAACCTGAGATAATTTATCTACTTATTTCCTTGTCACCTGTGTTTCCCCCATCATTCCCTAAAAGTAGGTGCTTTATAGTGTCTCCATTCTCTAGCATAGTGCCACACACTGGAAGTTGCTCAGTAACTATTCACTGGATGAATGAGTGAAGTGCCAATTAAGCTGAGATCTGAATGACAAGGAGCTAGCCAGGCAAAGATCTTGTGAAATTACATTTTAGGTGCTGAGAACAGCAAATAAAATTCTGTAAGGAGCTCTTTCCTTTCTGGTTTCTTTCCAGTTCTTTGCCAGTGTAATTTAGTCTTTGGGGCAGTTAAAAGATTTTTTTCCCCCCATTTTCTCCTCACTCCCATTCCAAGATTGCCTGATTTTTACAAATTTAGCCTGGAGCACATACCTCCCTTCAGGCTACCATATCATTCAATCAATCGCCAATCTTGGGTTTTTATTGATGAAGACTTATCAGACCTGAGTTGAAGCCTTCCCAATATTTACAATTCATGTTCCTCAAAATACTTATTTGTGGAAGGATACCGTGGTTGATATGAACTTGACTTTAAGGAATTTAAATTGATCTGGAATCCATGTCACAGTTCCTTCAGGGGAGAGAGCAGCATCCCTCATGGTCTTTGAGGCTGTGGAAAGAGGGGACCTCATGAGAATCATCTGGGGAGCTTTTCTCACAGAAACCTGCAAAACTCTCCCTTCCACTCATACACATTCTAGGTAGAGCCTGGTTATGTATATTTTATTTTATGGTTTTTAAAATAATTTTTATGTCTTTTTTTTTTTTTTTTTTTTTGGTGGTGGTGCTGGGGATTGAACCCAGGGCCTTATGCATGCTAGGCAAGCACTCTACCAGCTGAGCTATATCCCCAGCCCCTTATATGTCTTTTCTTAAAGTAGAATTTGCACATGGTTAAAAACATGAAATGCTATACAATAGTCTTTCTCACCCTTCTCCTTGTGCTCTGCCTTTATTTATTCTTCCTTTAACTCTTTAATTATCTTCTGAGGCTTATCTCTGTGCCTCTAAATAATCTGCTGATACCACATTGTCTTCATTTATCATTTTTAGATATTATCTGCTGACTTACTGGCATGACAGTTTGGAACTGAGCTCAGTTATACAAGCTCCCTTTATCACCTCTTCTTCTCCAAATACAGTCAGAGCATATTTTAGTTCTTCCTTTGATTTTCTTTGTATTTCTTTCCTTTGCATGTTTTAAGCTTTCCCCAAATGTCTGGTGATCTTTTATTACCATATTTAAGAATGCAGCACTATGGTAAATGGATGAAGTTGGAAAATATCATGCTAAGTGAAATAGGCCAAGTCCAAAAAAACCAAAGGCTGAATGTTTTCTCTGATAAGTACATGACAATATATAATGAATGAGGGGGTGATGGGGGGAAGAAAAGAATGAACTTTGGATGGTGTAGAGGAAAAAGGGATGGGAGGGGGTGGGAATGGAAAAACAGTAGAATGAAACAGACAGTATTACACTATATATATATGTATGATTACATGAATGGCGTGAATCTACATTGTGTACAACCATAGAAATGAAAAGTTGTACCCCATTTGTGTACAATGAATCAAAATGCATCTGTAAAAATAAAAAAATATTTTAATTAAAAAATAAAAATAAGCAAGAAAAAAATTGCAAAAAAAAGAATGAAGCATTAGAAAAATGTACTGAGGACTGTATGCACTTGGTAGGTCTTGTTGACTGGTTGGATTTCATTCACCTTAGGGTGAATAGGCTATTGTCCTAGGAACCACCAAATGTTAGAAGCCATCATGTTTGCACTCAAGAGTTAATACTACTTTTGCTCTCAATTCTTCTTGCATCATTCACTAAATTTATCTGAAGAGCAATCTGCCCATTTAAAAATTTTCTTTTCTCTTTTTTTTGTACCAGAGATTGAACCCAGGGGTGTTTAACCACTGAGCTTCATCCCCAGCCCTTTACTACTTTACTATTTATTTATTTATTTATTTATTTATTTATTTATTTAGAGACAGGGTCTCACTAAGTTGTTCAGGACCTCACTTAGTTACTGAGGCTGGCTTTGAATTTGGTATCCTCCCGCCTCAACTTCCCAAGTTGCTAAAATTCTTGGCATGCACCACCATGACCAGGTTAAAATTTTCACTGTATTAATATTCTTCCTATTGTTGTTGTTCATTTTGCTTAGATGCTAGACGGCTGCTGGACATTCTGTGGGAGGGATGGGGAAATGATGCTTCCTCTGAAACAACTTGATAATCCTCCTATTTTCACTTCCGCTGACCCTGGTGTCTCCCAGCAATCCAGGCAGGGTATGCTACATCTGTGGCAACACCTATTCTAGGCCACCAGGCCCTCTTCCCCACCACACCTGTCATCAGCCTTCTATCCTGTACCTTATTGAAATCCTTCATATATCGAGCCCTGCTACAATCACTACACACTCCTAACTACCTGTGGTCTTTGTTATTGGCTGACATATATATGTACACACACACACACACACACACACACACGCACACGTACATACATATATTTATACATATTTCTAAAATTTCTGTATTATCATTTTAATGGTGATATGCTTTGGATATATTTCTGCATGTGTCCCCCAAGGCTTCAAGGCTTCATATGTTGAAATTTAATTCCCATTGTGAGTTTATAAGAGGGTGAAAACTTAATTCAACTATAACATTTAGAGGTGGGGCCTTTGGGAAATGATTCAGTTAGAGAAGTCCATCAGGACAGAACACCCATGATTGAATCCTGCCGGCTTTATAAGAAGAGTGAGAGAAGACTAGAAGAGACACACATATGCATTCCCTGTTTCTTACCATATGATGCCCTGTACCACCTTGGGACTCTGCCAGCAAGAAGGATATCACCAGATACAATCCCTAAGACTTTGCACCTCCAAAACCATAATCCACTTTTTTTTTTTTTTTTTCGGTACTGGCGATTGAACCCAGGGGCTCTTAACCAAAAGCATCCCTAACTCCATTTTGTATTTTATTTAGTGACAAGGTCTCACTAAGTTATTTAGTGCCTAGCTAAGTTGCTGAGGTTGGCTTGGAACTTGCAATCCTCCTGTCTCAGCCTCCTGAGCTGCTGGGATTACAGGCATGTGCCACCGTGCCTGGCTTCCATAAATCACTTTATAAAGTAATCTGCCTCCAGTAATTCATTATAGTAATGCAAAATGGACTAAGGCAAAAGTAGTCTTAGTAGGGACAGGAAAAAACAAATAAGCTGAGTTCATCTTCTCGAATTGGAAGTTTACAACATAATTGGACTTCAACATGCACAATTTGAAGTGCATACTTTGAAAACTCTCATGAAGTGATTTTGATTACACACACACACACCCCACCTCCACCACACTCCCTTGGAGAGTCCTTGTGACTTGAAAATAGCTAAAGACGTTTTTTAAAATCCTAATTAAAAGGGAAAAAAAAAAAAAAAACATGTTAAAAAAATAGTACACCCTGACCAAAACAGGTTAATTCTAGGAATGCCAGATGATTCAATATTAGGAAATTTACTAATTCCTACTGTAATTCATTACATTAATAGGTCACAGAAGTAAGTTTGTATAGTTTTCCTCATAAATGCTAGGTAGGTATACCATAACATCTGATACCCATTTTTTATTTTATTCTGTTTTCTTTACAGTGCTGGGGATTGAATCCAGGGCCTTACCTATACTAAACATGCACTCTACAACTGAGATACACTCTCAGCCCATTTTTTATTTTAAAATTTCTTTGTAAAACAGAAAGAATGAAATATAGCATGATAAAAATATATTATGTCCAGTGAGGAGGGTGGTGGTGATGATTGTACAATAATGCAAATGCACTTCATCCCAATGAACTGTATGCTTAAAAATGATTAAAATGATAAATTTGATATCATGTATATTTGAACACTACAAATTACATATATAATATTATGTATATGTGTGTGTGTGTGTATATATATATATATATATATATGCATTTATATATTTACATCCTGCTTAAGGTCAGCATCACACTTACTGGGAAAACAGTTACAGTGCTCTCAGTTGAGACTGAGATGAGATTATTATTGGTATTATTTAACCTTAACCTGGAGATATTAGCTAACATAATTAGACAAAATAAATGAAATAGGAAGGTAAAAATCATCGTTACTGACATTTTTTTAAAAATATTTTTTAGGTTGTCAATGGACTTTTATTTTTATTTATCTATTTATTTGCAGTGCTGGGAATTGAACCCAGTGCCTCACATGTGCTAGGCAAGTAGGCAAGTGCTCTACCACTGAGCCACAATCCCAGCCCCTCATTACTGGCATTTGATACAATCATACACTTAGAAAATCAAAAGGATCAACTAAAATTATTTTTAATTAAGATAATCCAATACAATGTATTTTAATAATAGTAATAAAAGGAAATCTACAAAATTAATATATAACCTTCATATAACAGGTAGAAGAGCTACTGGAATGAAAGACTCCATTTATACAAATAATGGAAAAGATAAAATACCTAGGAATGCACTTAAAATATTTGCATGATCTATATGAAGAAAACTTGTTAATGTTCCAAGGGACACAAAAGACAAAAATGGGAAGAAATTGCACGTTTTTTGGATAAGAAAAATCAATATCATAGAAATGGTTCATTTTCCCTAAATTAATATATAACTTTAATGCAAGCTCAATTTTTAAAATGCCAATAGAATTTCCTCTGGAGATACACAAACTCTTTGTAGAGTATGTGGGGAAAAAAAAAAGAGAGAGCAATTAAGAGTAGACAGGAAGGAGGGCTGGGGCTGTAGCTCAGTGGTAGAGCGCTTGCCTAGCATGTGTGAGGCACTGGTCTTGATTCTCAGCACCACATAAAAACATAAACAAATAAAATAAAGTTAAAAAAAAGTTTCTTTTTTTAAAAAAAGAGTAGACAGGAAATTTTTTCAAAAGAAAATGAAAGGGAAGTAGATATACAAAATATTAAAATTTATTACAAAGCTAACACCATGTGATGATGCATGAATAAACAGATCCCTTCAATAGAATAGGAGGTCCATAAATTTGATAATTACATAGAAATTTAGTATATGATAAAAATTACATTGTCAAAAGCAGAGTAGAAATGCCAGATTATTCAATAAATTATATTGGGAATACTGGTGAACATATGGTGGTTTCATACCCCTCGCCTATTACAAATAGATCCAAGATTTAAATGTCAAAAATAGAACCATAAAATAGTAGAAGGAAGCATACAAGCACTGTTTTATGATTGCAGAATGGCCTGAGTCCAAAACTTAGAGTCATAAAAGAAATGATTGATATCAATGACTATAAATTAAATAGTTTTGTATAGCAAATATCACCGGAAGCAAAGTCAAAAGACAAATAACAAACTGGGGAAAAAAATGATTGCAACTCATATGACATATATAAAGGGCTTTTCCATATTAAAAAAAATATATTAACAGCCTAAAAGAAAGATGGGTGGGGGCTGGGGCTGGGGCTCAGTGGTAGAGCGCTTGCCTCGCATGTGTGAGACACTGGGGTTGATCCTCAGCACCACATAAAACAAAAATTAGGACTGGGGATATGGCTCAGTTGGTAGAGTGCTTGCCTCCCACATACAAGGCCCTGGGTTCAATCCCTAGCACCACACACACAAAAAAAAGAACTGAAGAAAGATGTGTGGAGGCTATAAGCAGGCAGTTCACAGACAGGGAAACACAAATGGCTCCAAAAAGCACGAAAAGATGGTCAACCTCATGCATCATAAGATGAATAAATAAATAATAAAATGACACTAAGAAACTCCCTTGACTTAGATTACCAAGCTCCAAAAATTTGAAATCCAATAATTGGCAAAGATGTTAGACAACAGGCTATCTCAAGCATTGCCAGTTGGAGCCATAAATTGGGAAGACACCTGGGAGGAAACAAATGACAATGCCTGTCAAAATTATAAATGCACACAGCAATTCCACTTCTAAGAATTTATCACACATTCTTAATATGCATGAAAAGGCATAGGCAGCCTTGTTTGTAACACTGAGAAGTTTGGAAAGAATCTAAATATCCCTCATTAGGGGATAAAAAAATTATGCTATACACGTACCGTAGAATACTACACAGCCATCAAAATGAACTAGGTAGCTCTTGGATATCAATGTGGAGTAATCTTTATGTCATATTGTTAAGAGAAAAGTAAACTATAGAACACTATGTTTAATACACTATCAGTTGTGGAATTATATTTGCTTATGTATGAAAAACATCTCTGCATAAGAAATTGATTTGATTTCTTGCTTCTGAGGAGGGTAACTAGGTGGCTGGTTGGATGGAAAAGTCACCCTACTTTGGTACCTTTTGAATTTTGAATCCTGTCAAAGCATTACCTATCAAAAAAAAAAAAATAAAAAGAGACAGAATTTAATAAAATAAAATAGACCTCAAATCAACTCTTTCCTCTCCATACAAGGATTTTCCCCTATTTTTCCAAGTAGTTTCCTATCTCACCACAATTTATAATTACAGACATCATTTTCTTTCATTAATTCATTCATTTGTTACTGGTCACCTTGGGGCAGGAAATTCTTAATGATTATTTCATCACTGTAAACCCAGAACTTAGACCAGTGTGTGACTTAATGTTTATAAATGAAAGTTTACACAGAATGAGATTGTCTCACAGTAAGGTGAATCAGGGCAGATATCATTGCCTTCGTTTTCTAGATCATTGCTATAGGGGAAGCCTCTAAGATTTTCATTAGGTTCTCAAAGGGATCTATGGACACACCTCCACCAAATTAGTTTACGTCCAAAATTCATCTGTTGTGACTCCAGAAACTCTTAAGAGAGAGTAGAGTTGGTGAGAAATCTAAAACACTTGCTTTGGAATCACTAGCAGAAGCCATCATGGAAATGCATTAGCGGAAAGACACCTGCCCTAACACCACAACACACCTCCTTATATACTTTAGGGTTTTTGTGAGGAACAAATTAGCAGTTGCTCAATAGACTGACTAGAAGGGAGATGAGGAGGAGGAAGAATCTACCCTTGAAAAAATATCTGCAACATAATAGTTTACTTTCTTTAGCAGTCTCTCCACCCAATCCCGCCTTTTCTATTTTTTTCTTCCCAGAGACAAGAGTCTTACTCTGTTGCCCAGGCTGGCCTTGATCTCCTGGGCTCGAGTAATTCTCCTGTTTCAGTCTCCAGAATGACTGGGACTACAGGTGTGCACCATCATGCTGGCTTCTCTCCCCACCACTTGACAAAAGCTACCCTCAGGGCGAAACAACGTGTGCTGTTCTAGAGGACTGTCTAGATGGAAACAGATCCAGCTAGAGCACTTATTTCTATGTAGCTTTGGGCAAATCATATGCTGTGTCTGAGGCCTAGTTTTCTCATCCATAAAATAGGAGGAGTACCCAACTTTCAGGGTAGTGCCAGGCCCTTAAGCATTCAGTAATGGTGGTTATTATCATAACTCGGTGTTGTTTCCAGCCCAGGCCCTCAGCCAGATTCTCTTCTGTGGAGTAGCTTGGAACTCTAGCAACAAAAACAGCAAAGAAACAGACCTAAGAACATGGAAATGGAATCATACAGTAAGTACCCTTTTTCATAAGGCTTCTTTCATTCAGCACAATATTTTGAAATTCATCTTATCTTAGGTTTACTCTGTTCATGGACATCAAGATTGTTACCAGCTCTTACCCATTATAAATACAGCTACTAAGAATGTTCTTTGAAGAGACAGCATGCTTTAATTTCTCTTGAAAAAATGCCTACAAGAAGAATCGAAGGTCATAGGAAAGGTGCATATTTAACTTTTTAAAGAACTACCAAGTCTTTTGGTCGTGCCATTTCCTGATCCTATCTCAACACTGTGTGAGAGTTCCAGTTGCTCCATAACCTCAACAACCAGAAGCAGGGGTTGTTCTAATCCAACTGTCACATGGAAGGATTTGCTAAAGTGAAAACTCTTTTCCATGTCAACTTCCTCATTAGATTTTTAGGGCCTCACATGGCTCACAGTGACCCCATCTTCAATCTCTCATAGACTTTGAAGACAAGTAACCTCTACCTAGAGAAGAACTAACCTGAATTAATTTAGATGTGTTGAAAATACACAGAAGATGCATGGAAACATATGTCAAATCAGCCTCCCACCCATCATATGAATCACTGAGCCTTGAACTACTAGAATTAAAATAGACTGATCTATTTTAAATCTAATGCTCTGAATAAATATTTAAATGCTATTTGTTCTCATAGCCCAATGTTGGCTAGATCTCTACATACTGTCCCTCATCTATTAGCTAAATCTCATTTCAAGAAGCCCTTTTCAGGTTTATTAAATCTAATGCAAGGGAGAAGAAGGATTTCTATCCCTAACAAGCTTAATTTTGGAAAGACTATGCCTCACAAAATTTTATAGGATGAAGGGGCCTTCAGATTCACCCAGCCCCATGGATCTCCAACTCCAATGTGTCTAAGAAGTCGCTATAATTGTCAATTGGTTAGACTCAGACTCTGTTAGCCTGGGCCCAGGAAGTTTCCTTTTTTAATAAGCCTCCTCCCGATTCTCATGTGAGTTGTCTGAAGATCTCAGACTATATCTTGGGAAAAACTGATTTAATCTAACCACTTTTCTACAGTGAAAAACCAATCGATGACAGGACAGTTAAAAATCATAACAAAATAAGAAAATAAATTGCCTTTATTTTTCAATTCTTGGAATCTCCAAGGACTGGCTTCCTTGGGTGGAGGACAAAAATTTTTGGTACATTTAAAAATCTATTTGCAAAGCCTCTCCCATTGTACTGGTTCTCATTCTCAAGTTGTTAAAATTCGCTACTTTCTGAATATCATACAAGGATTAATTTCTAAGAGGTAATTGCCTAGGTTCCAGACATAGGACCTGGGACTCAGGCCACAGTGAGAGAGAAGGGGCTGGGGCCACACTTTTGGAATCTGGTCCTGCCTCAAGGCTAATGATGTACACATATATACCACAAGGTTCTGCTTTGTTAAGCTCTTCACGTCAACAATAAATTATATTTTTAAGATCTACTCTAGGAAACAAGATGATATAAGGCAATGGTAAATCAGATATCTATGGTAAGTTTTTCCTAACACATACTCTCCCCCACTGAAAGCTTCCCTTTGTAATGAGGTTTCAGCTTAGCAACATAGCAGGGGATGTCTCTGCATTCACGATCCTCATTTGCCCAAGGCATGTTCAACTTAATGCATCAGAGTCTTAAAAATTACAATTGTTTATAAATTCATAAATAATTCCTAAATGGGTAAAAATTCCTTTTGTCTTTGAGTAACATTTCCATAGGAAGAACTGGAGCATAGCTGCTTTTTAACAGGGTTCAATTACTACATTGGACTTAAAATGTCTAGCAGAAGAGGCATGTAAATAACAGTATATATATGTGATGTGCTATTGTTTCTTTGTGAAAATTTGGGAGATTCATTCTTGATTTGTAGCAAGGGCTGATGGTCCCCGGGTGATATATCCAGTGATATTTGCAATCACCATGCAGATGTTCTCTATTGTTCTTCACAATGAAGTTGGCTCCATTTGCTTGTTTTATTCTGCTGCAGAGCATAAAATATATTATGTGATTATGCAGGTATCCCTCAATTGAAAGACCATGTGCATTCCAACAAAATGTGCTGTAAAGTAAATTTAGATTAAATGAATCTAACTTACCCATTGACTTCTATTATAAAATCAGAAATTCATATTGCAGCGGTGGGAAAAATTGGTCCTTGGATGTAATACATTTATACTTAATAATGCAGCAGTGCCTGTAATGAGACATATTCAAAGGGAAAACAATAACTCTCTGATAAAATATTAACAATAATGCATTTGTACTGACTACAAGTCACATTATTTTAAAACCACTGTGAGTAGAACTATAAAACAGTGCCAAATTCTAGAAGGCTTGATCGTCTGTTTCATATATGGTTTCCAAGAGGCAATCAACTATTAAACTTCCATTTCACCAGCATTAAACTGCACAACACTTCTAACTTTATGTCCAAAGTAATCAGTTTACCTTTTCTGCCCCATTTTGGAATGGTGAAGGAATATTAGAATTCTTCTGCCTTTGAGAATTCCATCTCATAGCTGGGGAAAAGGGAAGTGGCTTAATTTGAATTTTACTATGTCTCAGACACTCTGCTAGTCACCAAGGTTAAGAATGTGAAATGTGAGCTGATGAAATAGCTCATGTTGGAGAGTGTTTGCCTAGTATGTGCAAGGGCTGCGGTTCACATCCCTGGACCCTCAGAAGAGAGTGGGGGTGAAGCGGGGGAGAAAGAATGTGAAATGCACATTTCCTACTTTCAGAGAGAATAGCAGGAAAGCAGAAAATTACCCTCCTGTGCTCAGGTAGAGTTAAGCACAAAAAGTTAGTTAATGCAGCCTATTGAATGCGCTCTGAAAAATGATGTTAGATTTGAGCATTAAATATAAGACCTCAAACTAGTGGTCCTATGATTAAAGCCAGCCTTAAAGTTAGTTTGATTTTGCCTACTTAAAGTTTTTTTAAAAAGAGTTAACATTGGTGAACTGGAAGAATTCACATACAAACAAAATATATTTTCTGATTTTTCTTGAAAAAGCAAATGATATGATATTAGGCATGCATTCCCATGTGGCAACATTTGGTAGAACTGAACAGTGGCTGTCCCTTTTTAGAATGTTCACTAACACAACCTTCCCCACTGCTACCTTTTGCTGCCCAATATTGTTATTTATATTGTTGTTTTTCTTGTAGTAGAACATTATATCTGCATATGAAATAGAAAAAGGAAAGGTAAACCAAGATGGTCACCTGCTTCAAGAAAATGGGAGCGAGCATATTACTTCTATTTGGTCTTCACTCTGAAATACTTGCTGTGAGGACCAGTAAGAAGTAGTCAAATGGATAATAAGGGGAAGAAATGGGAAGAACATAGCATCTGCATAATGATGACTATGTGGCTAATGTATGGGATAGAAGATATTTCAGCATGTCCAGAAGGTGGGGGTATGATGGAAAAGCAAGATATAAGCCAAGGAAGTCTAAACCGCCTTGTTCCAGCACAAAACTCTGTGATTAACAACTTTAAGGGGGTGATTCCACACCATCCAAACCTACTTCATTCTAGACAGTGAACCCAAGGTAACAATCTTACCTACGTGATTTGAGTCCCAGGTAACATACATGATACCCCATTAAATTTGAATTTCAAATCAACAGTGAATGATTGTTAGCATAATATTTGGGAAATACTTATATATTTAAAAAAATATTCATTTATCTAAAATTCAAATTTAACAGAGTATCTTGTATTTTTATTTGCTAAATCCAGTGACATTTAATGGCTAGGACATGTCAGAGCTCTATTTCTATTTTTTCTAACTTCTTTCTTTGTTCATATTAAAATGCAATGGTTAGATCATTACTTTAAAATAAAGATATCCTCAGAGACATGCCAAAATAAACCTTGGCATGCCAGTGAAAATTAAACAATTTTTGTATTGACTTGCTTCTTGCCACATGTTCCCTTAACCTTCTTTAGATATCTTAACTCTCATCTATCTTGTACTCAGCACTATGACATTACTAAGGGAATCTCTAAGCTATTAATGACCTACATAGAGAAGAAAGAAATGAACAGGTGAGAACAAGATAGAAAGACTCTAAAACAAGAGATCAACTCTGAATTAGTTTCCCACAACCAAAGTGGGATGATCAACTCCAAAAATTTTAGGGATCTCAACAAGAAATGATACCAGTGATTACCTAATGAATTTTAAGATCTTAGTAAAGCATCATTTATATATTATTTACCCAAAGTGTGATTTAAGTAAGCTCAGACACTTTTTTCTTACAATTTTTCAAAGCCCTTTAAGTGAAGATGAGCTCAGTATTGCACTAAGAAGTGATCTCCAGGATGTATTGTTAAGGGAAAAAGCAAGGAGAGATGGACTGGGAAGACTATTTATATGTAGCAACACGCTTCTGTTTTCAAAAACAAACAATGAAGCAAACACCAAAAACTAATTTAAAAATGGTACCTTATAGGAGAGGGAAAAGTGAAAGCAAGATCTTTCTGAATAGATCTTTTCATAGATATGACTCTGATAACAAGCAAATAAATGCTTTATATAATTTTTTAAAAATTACATTACGATGAAAAAAGGCATTCCCTAAATATGAAAAGAAAAACAAAAACAAAAATGAAACAAAGGAATCAGATGCATCTGAAGTTTCTGAAGTAATTCCAAAGAATTATCTCAAGTGTCTTTAAAAGAGTGCTTTGAAGGTGCAACTTCTGAAATGGCAGAATAAGGACCTCTGTAAATCTGTAATTTCATAAAGCAATCTGAACAAAAGCAACAGCTGTCAAAATCAACTTTTTTTCACAACCTGGAAATCAACCAAAAGCTTATAACAATCTGAAGAATATTCATTCAAGAAAAGCTCCTAAACCTTGATAAGAATAAAAATCTTGTGAAGATTTAAATTGTCATATACCGCTTCCTAACATCTGCAGAACACTCCATCCAACAGCGGAATATCCATTCTTCTCAAGTACACATGGAGCATTCTAGAAAATAGATCACATGTTAGGCCATATTTAAAAAGGAGAGAAATCATATAAAGCATGTTTTCTAACCATAATGGAATGAAATCATAAATCAATAGCAGAATATATTTACATAATGGAGTTTTACTTGGCCATAAAGAAGAATGAAATTATGGCATTTACTGGTAAATGGATAGAACTGGAGAACATCATGCTAAGGGAAATAAGTCAGACTCAAAAAGTCAAGGTTCAAAAATGTTTTTTTCTCATATGTGGAAGCCAGAGCAAAGTAAGGTAAAATTTTAAAAAGCGAGGAGGTTGCATCTCAAGAGGATATAGGGAAAATCAGTGGAGTAGAAAAAGATAGAGGGATTGAGGGGTAGGGAGGAAGGATGGGAAGAAGGAGAAAATGTGGAATGAATTTGACAAAATTATGCTATGTACATGTATAAATATACCACAGTTAATTCGACATTTATGTATATCTATAAAGTATCAATTTAAAATAAAAACTAAATAAATAGGAGGAAGCGCAGTAGAGTAGAGGGAGGGAAATGGGGGAGGGAGGAGGGAAGGGAAAGGGAGGGACTGGGGACTGAAATGGAGCAAATTAAATTCCCTGCAAGTATGATTATATCAAAATAAATTCAACCATTATGTATAACTATAATGTGCTAATAAAACATTTTTTAAAAATAAAATTGAGAAATCAAAAAATGTGAAAATTGAACAACACACACCTAAATAACCAAAGTCAAAGAAGAAATCAATTAGATGTGGTGACACATACCTGTGATCCCAGCAGCTCAGGATGCTGAGGCAGGAGGATCGCAAGTTCAAAGCCAGACTCAGCAACTTAGTAAGGCCCTAAGCGACTTAGTGAGACCCTGTCTCAAAATAAAAAATGAAAAGGTTCAGAGATGTCGCTCAGTGGTTAAGCACCCCTGGATTCAATCCCCAGTACCAAAAAAGAAGAAGAAGAAAAGGAGACAAAAGAAAAGGAGGAAAGAACAAATCAGAAGGTTGATTAGAAAACACTTTGAGACAAATGGAAATAAAAACACAACATATTAAAAGTTATTAGATGCAGATAAAGCAGTGCTTAGAAATTCATAACACATTAGAAAAGTAAAATGATACTGGCAAATTGCATAAAGAACATATTAAAAAGATAGTTCATCATGATCAAGTGGGGTTCATCCCAGGGATGCAAGGTTGGTTCAGCACCTGGAAATCAACAAATGTAATTCACCACATCAACAGACTTAAAGTTAAGAATCATATGATTATCTCAATAGATGCAGAAAAAGCACTTGACAAAATTCAGCATCTGTTCATGCTCAAACCACTAGGAAAACTAGGGATAGTAGAAACACCTCAACATTGTAAAAGCTATAAATGCTAAACCCAAGGCCAACATCATTTTAAATGGAGAAAAATTGAAAGCATTCCCTCTAAAAACTAGAACAAGACAGGGATGCCCGCTTTAACCACTCCTATTCAACATAGTCCTTGAAACCCTAGCCAGAGCAATTAGACAAAAGAAAGAAATGAAAGGGATACAAATAGGAAAAGAGAGCTCAAACTATCCCTATTTGCCCATGACATGATTCTATACTTAAAAGACCCCCAAAAATCCACAAGAAAGTTTCTGGAACTCATGAAAGAATTCAGCAAAATAACAGGATATAAAATTAACACCCGCCAGGCAAGGTGGAGCAGGCCTGTAATCTCAGGGGCTCAGGAGACTGAGGCAGGAGGATTTCGAATTCAACCAGTTTCAGCAAAAGCGAAGCACTAACCAACTCAGTGAGACCCTGTCTCTAAATAAAATACCAAATTGGGCTGGGGATGTGGCTCAGTGATCAAGTACCCCTGAGTTCAATTCCTGGTACCAAAAAAAAAAAAAAAAAAAAAAAAATGAACACCCATTAATCAGTTGTGTTCCTATGCACCAATGACGAATCAGCTGAACAAGAAATCAGGAAAACTATCCCATTCACGATAGCCTCAGGAAAAAAAAAACGTTGGAAATCAATCTAACAAAAGAGGTGAAACACCTCTACAATGAAAACTACAAAACACTAAAGAGAGAAATTGAAGAAGTCCTTACAAGATGGAAAGATCTCCCATGTTCTTGGATAGGCAGAATTAATATTGTCAAAATGGCCATACTACCTAAAGTGCTATACAGATTCAATGCAATCCCCATAAAAGTGCCAATGACTTTCTTCATAGAAATGGAAAAAGCAATCATGAAATTCATTTGGAAAAAATAAGAGACTCAGAATAGCCAAAGCAATCCTTAGTGAGAAAAGTGAAACAAGAGGCATCACAATACTAGACCTTAAATTATACTATAGAGATATAGTAGCAAAAACTGCATGATATTGGCACCAAAACAGTCATGTAGACCAATGATACAGAATAAAAGACACAGAGACACACCCGCATAAATACAATTTTCTCATACTAGACAAAGGAGCTGTAAACATACATTGGAGAAAAGATAGCCTTTTCAACAAATGGTGCTGAGAAAACTGGAAATCCATATGCAGCAAAATAAAATTAGACCCCTATCTCTCACCCTGCACAAAACTCAAAGTGGATCCAGCACCTAAGCATTAGATCAGAGACCCCTCATCTACTAGAAGAAAGCATAGGCCCAAATCTCCATCCTGGTGGCTTAGGAACCAAATTCCTCAACAAGTTGAATATTCATATATGAACATAAGAAAGTTATGTGTGATTCATTCACTGCCTTTCTTATTTCCATTCCCTTCCCTTCCCTTCATTTCCCTTTGTTTAATCCTATGAACTTCTATTCTTCTCCCTCCCTTTTTATTGTGTTTTAGCATCCACATATCAGAGAGAACATTTGGCCCTTGTTTTTTGAGGACTGGCTTATTTACTTATCATGATAGTCTGCAGTTCCATTCATTTACCCACAAATACCATAATTTCATTCTTGAAGGCTGAGTAATATTCCACTGTGTATATATAACCCATTTTCTTTATCCATTCATCTGTTGAAGGGCATCTAGGTTGGTTCCATAGTTTATCTATTGTGAATTGAGCTGCTATAAACATTGATGTGGCTGCATCACTGTAGTATGCTGATTTTAAGTCCTTTGGGTATAGGCCAAGGAATGGGATAACTGGGTCAAATGGTGGTTCCATTCCAAGTTTTCTGAGGAATCTCCATACTGCTTTCCAGAGTAGATGCACCAATTTGCAGTCCTACCAACAATGCATGAGTGAACATTTTTTCCCACATCCTCACCAACATTTATTATTACTTGTATTCTTGATAATTGCCCAGAGTGAAGTACTTTTACACTCTACAACATGGATGAACCTTGAAAGTATTATGCTATATTAAAGAATTCATTCACAAAAGATCATATATTTTGTGATTGCATTTATATGAAATATCCACAATAGGCAAAACTACAGAGACACAAAGTAGATCAGTGGTTTCTTGGGGCAGGTGGTAAGATGGCAGAAAGGGGTAGGAACTGTTAAGGCATATGGGTTTGGGTTTTTTGTTGTTGTTGTTGTTTTTGGGGGTTTTTTTTGCTCTTTTTAGTTATACATGACAATAGAATTCATTTTGATATAGTTATACAAGCATGGAATATATCTTATTCTAATTAGGACCCCATTCTTATGGATGACCATGTTAGCGGGATTCACTATGATGTATGGGGTTTCTTTTGGGGGTGATGAAAATGTTCTAAAATTAGACTGTGCAAAATAAATAAGTAAATATTAGACTGTGCTGTTGGTTGTATAATTCCATGAATATATTGTAATTCTCTGAATCATATACTTGAAATGGGTGGATTATGTATTATGTGACTTATATCTCAGGAAAATGTTAAAGAAATAACAAAAGTCAAAAATCTCAATAATTTAGCTTAATCTCTGGTAGCGTATAGGTTAAGGACAAAGCAAATTGCAAAGAATAATAAAACTAAATTTGGTCCTCTTATTGTTAATAATAATATCAATATGATTATGGGGAATTTAGTAATACATTTAGTAATTATGCAATTTAGTAAAATTATTCATATTATTATGCATAAAATGGAACAAAGTGAATAAGTGATTGCATTATGGTTATGAAGAACCACGTTCTATAGCATAAAAGAAAACAAATATAAAATTAAGAGGAAATTCTGTAATTTTAAACTTAAGTTGGAAATATCAATAAAAACATTTCTTTTTTCTTTCTGAAAAATACACATTTCCTTATTCTGGTCACTAAAAATGGAGGGAAAATTATGATAACCCAGTGCCCAGATCATGACCTTTAAATCTGCTTTCACTAAAAGGAGAGGGCTCCTTAAAGGAAAAGCCAATTTCCATACTAGGGTAGGAAATTTTCAAGATTTGCTTGAAACACTTTATAATATAACAAATGGAATTACCAAAGACTACTGCGATCTTATCAAAATAACACAGGAACAATTTGAAGGCATTTACATTGATGAAACTTGGCATGATTTGAGCATCAAAAGAATAGTGTTAGGGGTTGAGGATGTGGTTCAGAGGTAGAGCAAGCACTGAAAAAAAAAAGTAGTGTAATTGGTTAAAACACATCAAATATATATAAATCCATTTGTCATAAAGATGCTAATAAAAACAAATTTTATTAATCACATTTTCTAGAGAATCAGCTTGTCATTTTGAAAAGTGACATATAGACCTATGGTAGGCAGAATTTTAAAGATGGCCTTCCCAAATTCCTACCTAGAGTTAATTTAAACACTACTCTAGGTACTGCCACAAAAATAACTATATGTAATCAAACTCCTCAATTAGTCAATCTCAGAATACTGAAATTTTCTGGAGTGGGCTTGACCCAGTTAGGTAAGCCCTTCAAAAATAGAGAATTTTCTCCAGCTGGTGGCAGATGAGAAAATGAGTACCTTGAAGTGAGAGAAGGACCCGACAATCATCTGGTTTGAAGATGGAGGGAGCCACATGAGAAGGAATGTACAGGTGGCTTCCAGGAGCAGAGAGTGGTAATTGCCAATAGCGAAGAAACAGGGACCTCAGATCTATCGTAGCAAGAATCTGGATTCTGACAAAACTTAATAGAGCTTGGAAGAGGATTCTTTTCCAATGTCTCCATTTAAGACTCTAGCCAATTCAACACCTTAATTTCAGCCTTGTGAGACCCAAAATGGAGCCTGACTAGACTATTAACCTCCAGAACTGTGAGATAAAAAAATGAATATTGTTTTAAACTACTATGTTTGTGGTGATTTATTATGCAGCAATAGAAAAGTAATACAGAGGCAACAAATCAAGCATGTATCCTGCTTTTCCAGAACAAACTGTATATCAAGGTAATGAAGTAATTAGTGGGAGAACATTCTTCTTTGTTTATTTAGTTTATTATGTGTCTTTTTTATTATAGTCATCCTAGAGAGTGCAAAGTGGTATTTCATTGTGGTTTTGATTTGTGTTTCCCTGATGGCTATTGATGTTTATCATCTTTTCAGGTGCATGTTGGCTATTTGTAAATCATCTCTGAAGAAATGTCTATTCAGATCCTTTGCCCATTTTAAAATTGGGTTATTTTTTATTGGTGCACTATAGTTATAAATAATGGTGGGATTTGTTGTTACATGTTTGTATCTGCACACAATATAGCAATATAATTTGACCAATATCACTCCCCAGCATTTCCTCTTTCCCTTCTCTCTTCCCTCCCCCTGGTCCCTTTCCTCTATTCTATTGAATTCGCTTCGATTTTCCTAAGACCCAAACACACACATCTTTCTTTTCCTTTTTCCTCTCTAGCTTCCATACATAAGAGAAAACATATGACCAATGTCTTTCTTAATTTGGCCTACTTCACTTAACATAATGAGAATATTCCTCTTTATGAAATAATCCTAGGCAATAAATGTTAAAGAATGCTAGACAGGATGTTGCCATCTGCAGCCCCAAATGAAATTATGGATCTAGGCAATGATCATCAATGACTGCTAAAACCATCAGGTGAAAGACTGAATCAAACTGACAGTACCTAAGCCCTCTGATCAATCTTAACTTTACACACTGAACTCTTCTGTTGATATGATAGGAAGCCTAGTTCTACCTATGTAGTATCCTTGCCAAAAGAATTTAACCTGAATCTAGTCAAGTTTCCACACAAAAAATATAGGGATAGAGCTAGAAGAACATGTTAAATCATACTACAAGGATGGAATAAGCTAAATGTAGAAAGTAAGAATTATCCTAAAGTAATGACCCCAAAAAGACTTAACAGGTATTTCAACCAAATAAATGTGTAGACAGTTTGGAGACAGTTTGGATTCTGATCCAAACAAACTGACTAAAATTTTTTAGAAACATTTGGGGAAAGTTGAACACAGATGGAATGTTAATAAGTCCCACGTTTTCAACTCTGTATATTTCAATGAAATTGACACAGGTGCATTAAAACAGATTGGAAAACATAGTCTAGAGCTTACATATTCTTTATTATCATTAAGAATGAAAATACAATTTCAAGATGGCAAATTAGAGGGTGACTGCATTTCATGTTGCTCCAGGACTCGGGATTCAAGAAGAGGAAGTACTGAGAGACTCGGGACCAACTCAGAGCTGCCAGGTGAGGCTCTCCCACTGGGCGAGGCTCCCCTGACAGGGCAGTAGTCCTGGAATGCAGGGAACTTCATGGGGTAGAGTTGCCCAGCAAGATTCCCCTGCTGGATTGGTGAACCCGGACAACCAGGAGCATTGTAGAGGAGGGCCTCCCAGTCTCCCAGAGACTACGGCGCAGAATGAGGGTCCCAGGCCTGGGTAGCAGGACCAGACCCCAGGGAATGTTGCAGAGGTGGGCTGCCCAGCGAAAGACTCACTTGCAGGGCAAGGATCCCTGGCCCAGGAGGTTGGTCTGAATCCCTGGGAACATCGCAAAGGAGGGCTGCCTAGCCCAGGCGGTAGTTCAGAACCTAAGGGTACTTCTTGGAGGAGAGCTGCCCAGCGAGACTTCCCCACCGGGTGGGTGTTCCCTGCTAAGCGAGGCTTTTCGACCAGGGCAGTAGAACCAGAGGCACAGACCCAGACCAGACATACCCCAGCCCACAGTCTAGTCCCCCTTTGGCTGATCGTTGGTCAAAAGTGCAGGTGCCTATGCCCACTAGCCAGGGAATATACCCCACCTGAAGGCCACCACTCCTAGAGGGGCAGCTTTCTTGTAGAGCACTGCATTATCAAGTTTCTCCAAGACTTAAGGCTACTGAGGGCTAGGAGGTGAGTTATTGGAAATCTACAGAGACAATATTAGTCAATAGAGGAAATCTGCAATATCTCAGAGTTTCACTATTAGAGGGGTAGATACCTGAACAATATGAGAAACCAAGGGAAGAAAATGTTCCAAACAAACCTAGATGGTATACCAATAAAATCCAATGACAGCACGGCAGAAGAAATGTCAGAAAGGGAATTCAGAATGTACATAATTAAAACAATCAGGGAAGCAAATGAAGAAATGAAAGAGCAAATGCAGGCATTGAATGACCGCACCAATCAACAGTTAAAAGAGCAAATGTGGGAAGCAAAAGATCATTTCAATAAAGAGTTAGAGATACTGGAAAAAAAACAAAACAGAAATCCTTGAAATGAAGGAAACAATAAACCAAATTAAAAACTCCGTAGAAAGCATAACCAATAGGATAGAACACCTGGAAGACAGAACCTCAGATACTGAAGATGAAATATTTAATCTTGAAAACAAAATTGACCAAACAGAGAAGATGGTAAGAAATCATGAATAGAATCTACAAGAATTATGGGATATCAGGAAAAGGCCAAATTTAAGAATTATTAGGATTCAGGAAGGCACAGAGAAACAAACCAAAGGAATGAAAAATCTATTCAATGAAATAATATCAGAAAATTTCCCAGATCTGAAGAATGAAATGGAAAATCAAGTACAAGAGGCTTATAGGACTCCAAATATACAAAATTACAACAGACCCACACCAAGGCACATTATTATGAAAATACCTAACATACAAAATAAAGACAGAATTTTAAAGGCCGCGAGAGAAAAGAATCAGATTACATTCAGGGGGAAACCAATATAGATATCAGCAGATTTTTCAACACAGACCCTAAAAGCTAGAAAGGCCTAGAAAAATATTTTTCAAACTCTGAAAGAAAGCAGATGCCAACCAAGAATCTTATATCCAGCAAAACTTGCCTTCAGATTTGACAATGAAATAAAATTCTTCCATGATAAACAAAAGCTAAAAGAATTTACGAAAAGAAAGCTGGCACTACAGAACATTCTCAGCAAAATATTCCATGAGGAAAAGATGAAAAACAACCATGTAAATCAGCAAAAGGAGGAACTAGCCTAAAGGAATAGTCAAATAAAGGAGAAAACAAGTCATGTCAAAAAACAAAAATGAGCCAAATGACTGGGAATACAAATCATATCTCAATAATAACCCTGAATGTTAACAGCCCGAACTCATCAATCAAAAGATATAGACTGGCAGATTGGATTAAAAAGAAAGATCCAACAATATGCTGCCTGCAAGAGACTTATCTCATAGAAAGAGATACCCACAGACTAAAGGTGAAAGGATGGGAAAAAACATATCATGCACATGGACTCAGCAAAGCCAGAGTATCCATCCTCATATCAGATAATGTGGACTTCAAGCCAAAGGTAGTCAGAGGGGATAAAGAAGAACATTTCATACTGCTTAAGGGAAGCATAAATCAGCAAGACATAACAATCATAAATATCTATGCCCCAAACAGTGGCTCATCCACATACGTCAAACAAATCATTCTCAATTCCAGGAATCAAATAAACTATAACACAATAATACTAGGTGATTTTAACACACCTCTCTCACCACTGGACAGATCTTCCAAACAAAAATTGAACAAAGAAACCACAGATCTCAACAACACAATCAATAATTTAGACTTAACAGACATATATAGAATATATCATCCAACAAAAAGTGAATACACTTTCTTCTCAGCGGCACATGGATCCTTCTCTAAAATAGACCATATATTATGCCACAAAGCTACTGTTAACAAATACAAGAAGATAGAGATACTACCTTGTTTTCTATCAGATCATAATGGATTGAAATTAGAAATAAATGACAGAATAAAAAACAGAAACTATTCCAACAGATGGAGATTAAATAATACGCTATAGAATGATGAATGGATAACAGAAGACATCAGGGGGGAAATCAAAAAATTCTTAGAGGTAAATGAGAACAAACATATATCATATCAAAATCTCTGAGACACTATGAAAGCAGTACTTAGAGGAAAATTTATTTCATGGAGCGCATTCAATAAAAGAAGAAAAAAATCAACAAATAAATGACCTAACACTACAGCTCAAAGCTCTAGAAAAAGAAGTACAGATCAACACCAAAAGTAGTAGAAGACAGGAAATAGTTAAACTCAGAGCTAAAATCAATGAAATTGGAACAAAAGAAACAATCAAAAAAATTGACAAAATAAAAAGTTGGTTCTTTGAAAAAATAAACAAAATTGATAAACCCCTAGCCACACTAACAAAGAGAAGGAAAGATAAAACTCAAATTACTAAAATTCGGAATTAACAAGGAAATATCACGACAGACAGGATTGTAATACAAAACATAATTAGAAGCTATTTTGAAAATCTATACTCCAACAAAATAGAAAATCTTGAAGACATCAACAGGTTTCTAGAGACATATCAATTACCTAAACTGAACCAGGAGGACATACACAATTTAAATAGATCAATTTCAAGTACTGAAATAGAAGAAGTCATCAAAAGCCTACCAACAAAGAAAAGTCCGGGACCAGATGGGTTCTCAGCTGAGTTCTGCAAAACCTTAAAGAAGAGCTCATTCCAATACTCCTCAAAGTATTCCATGAAATAGAAGAGGAGGGAAGCCTTCCAAACTAATTCTATGAAGCCAATATCACCCTGATACCTAAATCAGACAGAGACACATCGAGGAAAGAAAATTTCAGACCAATATCCCTAGCAAACACCGATGCAAAAATTCTCAACAAAATTTTAGCAAACCGCATACAAAAATATAGTAAGAAGATAGTGCACCACAATCAAGTGGGTTTCATCCCAGGGATGCAAGGTTGGTTCAACATCCAGAAATCAATAAATGTAATTCACCATATCAACAGACTTAAAGTCAAGAATCACATGATTATTTCGATAGATGCAGAAAAAACATTTGATAAAATACAGCACCCCTTCATGCTCAAAACACTAGAAAAAATAGGGATAGTGGGAACATTCCTTAACATTGCAAAAGCCATCTATGCTAAGCCCATGGCCAATATCATTCTAAATGGTGAAAAACTGAAAGCATTCCCCCTAAAAACTGGAACAAGGCAGGGATGCCCTCTTTCACCACTTCTATTCAACACTGTCCTTGAAACTCTAGCCAGAGCAATTAGACAGACCATGGAAATTAAAGGGATACAAATAGGAAAAGAGGAACTCAAACTATCCCTATTTGCTGATGACATGATTATATATTTAGAGGAACCAGAAAATTCCACCAGAAAACTTTTAGAACTCATAAGTGAATTCAGTAAAGTAGCAGGATATAAGATCAATGCTCATAAATCTAATGCATTTTTATACATAAGTGATGAATCTTCAGAAAGAGTAGTTAGGAAAACTACCCCATTCACAATAGCTTCAAAAAAAAAAATAAAATATTTGGAATCAATCTAACAAAAGAGGTGAAAGACCTCTACAATGAAAACTACCGAACAGTAAAGAAAGAAATTAAAGAAAACCTTAGAAGATGAAAAGATCTCCCATGTTCTTGGATAGGCACAATTAATATTGTCAAAATGGCCATACTACCAAAAGTTCTATACAGATTCAATGCAATTCCAATTAAAATCCCAATGACGTACCTCATAGAAATAGAGCAAGCAATTATGAAATTCATCTGGAAGAATAAGAAACCCAGAATAGCTAAAGCAATCCTTAGCAGGAAGAGTGAAGCAGGGGGTATCTCAATACCAGAACTTCAACTATACTACAAAGCAATAGTAACAAAAACGGCATGGTATTGGTACCAAAATAGAAAGGTAGATCTATGGTACAGAATAGAGGACACAGACACAAACCCAAATAAATACAATTTTCTCATACTAGACAAAGGTGCCAAAAACATGCAATGGAGAAAAGATAGCCTCTTCAACAAATGGTGCTGGGAAACCTGGAAAGCCTTATGCAGCAGAATGAAACTAAACCCCTATCTCTCACCCTGCACAAAACTAAACTCAAAATGGATTAAGGTCCTTGGAATCAGACCAGAGACCCTGCATCTTATAGAAGAAAAAGTAGGTCCAAATCTTCAACTCGTTGGCTTAGGATCAGACTTCCTTAACAGGACTCCCAAAGCACAAGAAATAAAAGCAAGAATCAATAACTGGGATAGATTGAAACTAACAACTTTCTCTCAGCAAAGGAAACTATCAACAATGTGACAAGAGAGCCTACAGAGTGGGAGAAAATCTTTGAACTCATACTTCAGATAGAGCACTAATTTCCAGAATATATAAAGAACTCAAAAAACTCTACACCAAGAATACAAATAACCCAATCAACAAATGGGCTAAGGAAATGAACAGACACTTCACAGAAGAAGATCTACAAGCAATAAACAGATATATGAAAAAAATGTGCAACATCCCTAGTAATAAGAGAAATGCAAATCAAAACCACTCTAATTCCATCTCACCCCAATTAGAATGGTGATTATCAAGAACACAAGCAACAATAAGGTGTTGACAAGAATGTGGGGGAAAAGGTACACTCATACATTGCTGGTAGGGTTACAAATTAGTGCAGCCACTCTGGAAAGCAGTATGGAGATTCCTCAGAAAGCTTGGAATGGACCCACCATTTGACCCAGCTATCCCACTCCTTGGCCTATACCCAAAGGACTTAAAATCAGCATACTACAGTGATGCAGCCACATCAATGTTTATAGCAGCTCAATTCACCATAGCCAGATTGTGGAACCAACCTAGATGCCCTTCATTTGATGAATGGATAAAGAAACTGTGGTATATATATATATACAATGGAATATTACTCCACCATAAAGAATGATAAAATTATGACATTTGCAGGGAAATGGATGAAATTGGAGAATATCATGCTAAGTGAGATAAGCCAATCTCAAAAAAAATCAAAGGACGAATGATCTCGCTGATAAGTGGATGATGATACCTAAAGTGGGGTGGGAGGGAGGCAAGAATGAAGGAAGGAGGCACTGTATAGAGGGAAAAGAGGGGTGGGAGGTGTGGGGGGGGGAAGGGAAAAATAACAGAATGAATCAAATACCATTACCCTATGTAAATGTATGATTACACAAATGGTACGCCTCTACTTCACGTACAAACACATAAACAAGTTGTACCCCTTTTGTTTACAATAAAAAAAAAAGAAAAGCCATTGCCAAATCACCTCAGTTGCCAGTCTGTACTCACCCAAGGAAGCTTGCGAATGAACATGGAACACTTCAGGTAACTTGCACATCTCCCTCACCAGACTGACAGAAGAAAAACGCCAAAGCAGCATGAAGACACCTTCACTTGATCTGTGCCTTCCAGATGCTCCCTCTCTAATGTTCAACTGCTTTGCTCTTTGTTAATACTTCCATCTCAGATATTCTATCTAGAGTTACTTTTCCTTCTGCTTAAAATATCCTTTAGAATTTTCCAAGGGTTTGCTTGTGATGAGCTTTCACTTTTGTTTTCCCTGAAAATACCTTTGTTTTGCCCTTACTCTTGGAGGATTTAAAACAAAAGTGAACAGATTTTGAAAGCTGCTGGAGGAAAACCCCATGTTCTCCATAACTTGTCAGGAGAAAAACAAAGAAAATTGCAGAAATTTAAAAAAAAAAAGAATGAAAATACAGATTTTCCTATAAATAGGACACTGAGATAATACAGTATCTTTTACATATATATATATGACTTCCTATAAATAAGATATTTGACAAATATATCCTTTACACATTACACCATATACAAAGAAGTGACTTTCATGACCTATTCAACCATTATTTTGGATGGAAAGGAGCAAAACACTTCAAACAAAGGGTTACATCACATTTTAAACCATATGTTGTCAGTGTTGCACAAGATGGCTTGTTTTGAAATCACTGTTGGTTCTGGCCATCTGAGAATAATATGACTTCTCACGTCACATGTGATATCATCTTGAACAGTAGTAGGTCTGCAAGTATTATGCTTTCTTCCTCCTGTGGTTTCTCATGGCATTGTTTTAGTTATGCTAAGTCAATATCTCTTTTGAAATCCAACAAACTTATGAGATCTTTCTTGTCTTTGTTCATGAATTTATGAATAATTTATGTATTCTTTTTTTTTTTGCAGTGCTGGGGATCGAACCCAGTGCCCTGTGCTTGCAAGGCAAACACTTTACCAACTGAGCTACCTCCCCAGCCCTAATTTATGTATTCTTGATATGCATATGAGTTATTCAAGTGAACAAAGGCCAATACCAATTTTTACCTCGAATAGAAGCGAGATATTTGGAAACCAACCAATTGTGTTTATGCACCACATCACTACTGAAATTGTTATAGGTCCCCACTACATTTAGTTCAGGTATATTGGCTTTACTCTTTATTTTTTCTGTTAATTAACTTTACCAAGTGGTCCCACTGTTTCATAGTTTGTCCTAACAATGACACTTCTATTAGCTAACTATTTTACAGTGAGAATTTCATTATTTGTATCAAATCTGTAATCATATGATCCTCTTGCTTGTTTTTTCACTAAGATTGTTGGTTTCAGAGGACACTTATGTAGTCTGTTTTCCTTTATGATGCCTGCAGCTTGGAATCCAATATTTTGAAGGTATTATACCAAAAAGTCTTAAGCACTGAACAAATTGTTAAAAAGGGTTGGGGTGGGGGAACTGAGCATCTTCGGATTCTCTACAACATCAAACATTTGTAGAACTACCTAACTCCCAAGCAAAAGATCATCATTGGGTCCTTCTCTAGCATTTTCCACAATATAACACAAGTAGCTTATCAGGCTATAGTGTAGTATACTACATGTTACCATGCAGCAAACATTGTCCCAGTGTCCTATTTATAGGACAGCAGTTCTCCATCTTTGGTAATTTCAAATACAGTGTATTCCTTGAAATAAAATGACAACCTAGTTCTAGAAATACTTTCATGATTGCATTTTTACATTATATATCAGTTATGTATGTAATATTTTGAACATTTAGTAGAAGTAACTTTTGCAGTAAAGTTTATGACATTTTCTCAATGAATTTAAGAATATTTTCAAATGCTATAATCATTTACCTATTACTTTTCTCAAAAGAATAGAACTTTAAAAAATAATATTTATTTCAAAGTTACCATAAGTGATGTATTTGTTGCTCAATTTAAGGTTTGTTTTGTTTTGTTTCAGGGGGTTTTTTGGGGAGTGGTACTAGGGATTGAACTCAGGGACACTCAACCACTGAGCCACATCCCCAGCCCTATTTTATATTTTATTTAGAGACAGGGTCTCACTGAGTTGCTTAGTGCCTCGCTTTTGCTGAGGCTAGCTTTGAACTCACAATCCTCCTGTCTCAGCTTCCCGAACTGTTGGGATTACAGGCGTGGACTACTGCACCTGACTCAATTTAAATTTTTATTGGATAATGGAACATAATGGGTTAAGGAATTATAAATAACTTTATTAGACATGATAATGGTATTGAATATTTTAAATAGGCTTTATCTGTTACAAATACTTACTGAAGCTCTTGTGAATAAAATGAAGTGCTATCTGATACATCTTAAAATATTCCAGAGGGAAAAACAGAAATAAAGTGGGATAGATGAAACCAGAATAGTAAAATATTGATCACCGTTAAACCTGAATGATGAGTAGTGTATTTGTGTGTGGCTGAACATTTTCATAATATAAAGATGTTTATAAAAAACAACCAGGCACAGTGGTGCAGACCTGTATTCCCAGCAACTTCAGAAGCTGAGGCAGGAGGATCCCAGGTTTGAGGCCAGCTTTAGCTACTTACTTAGTGAGACCTTCAGCAACTTAGCAAGACCCTGTTTCAAAAACTTAAGAGGGCTGGGAATGTGGCAGTGGTAAAGCACCCCTGGGTTTAATTCCCACTACCAAAAACAAAAACAACACCTTTCAGTCATCATGTGTAGTAGATACTAAAACAAACAAACAAACAACAACAAAAACAACAACATTATATTGAGAAAGAAAAAATGTCCTGCTAGTAATTCTGTAACCATTGCTTACCTTTGTACACTTTGTACACTTTGTCAACCGACAGGCAAATAAACTTGACGAAGGATAGTCTCCTCATGACTCAAGTCCTTAAACCACTCATGAACATAAAGTAGGAAAGTAGTTTTGAGCCAAGTACCCCAAACATTAAATGTTTAGCTGCTATAGCGTTAAGAATTTCTATTCTTCAAAAGATGTTTAAAAGGGAATTAATGGCTCTCACCTCTAATCCCAGCAGCTCAGGAGGCTAAGGCAGGAGGATCATGAGTTCAAAGCCAACCTTGGCAACTTAACAAGACCTGTCTCTAAATAAAATATAAAAAAGCGCTTTTCCTGGGGCACCACTGTGGCGGGCACCACTGCCATTGTGCAGCTGCCCCTGCTGCTGCTGTTGATGCTGTCACAGTCGCTGCCCTCCACGCTGCCATCTACACTGCTGCCGCCGCTGCTGCTACCACTGATACCACTGCCACTAAAGCTGCTGCTGCTCCCTGGAGGTCACCTGGAGGTCTCCTCTCTGGGTGCTGCTGCAGCTGCATCCACAGTCGCTGCCGCTGCTGCCACAGTTCCCCCACCTGCTGCCAATGTCACTGACATCTGCAGCTGCTGCTGACCCCCTACCTGCTGCCACCGACTCCTACTACTATCATTTCCACCACTGCCCAGAGGTCCACTGCCAGGGAGACTACAGGTTTGGTTGCACATGGCCACATCCATTTTGAGACAGAGGCCACAGCCTGGGCTTTGTTTGGGGTGCTGGTGGGTTTGCTGCCACTGCCATCTTGGGGCACAGCTGCCCCTGTCTAGGCCAGGACCTGGAGGTTCAGTGTCAGGATACCTATGGGTGTGGCTGCAACTGGGGTTTTCCTCCTGGCAGTGCTGGTTTCTACCATCTAGATACTGTTTCTCAGGATTGCTCCTCCCTGGTGGTCTTTCTCCAAACTCCAGTGGCATTAAGATCTTGGGACTGCAAAGTGGCTGAACCCAAGACATCTGAGGCCCAGATTGGTGAGAGAGTGACTGAGTCTGCCAGGACCTGTCTGGGTCAGGCAGTCTTGTGGGAAGTCAGTCAGGGCTGAGAAGCTTTTGGATACTGGCAGAGACAGTTGTTCAATTTTCCACCGAGATTTATTTTATTTTATTTATTTATTTTTTTGTAATCTGAAATTCTCCACCATATTTGGAGCAGGGTACTTTTTGTTCATCAGTTTATTGAAGATGGTAATATATGCATGATGTTTTGCAGTTCTGCTGAATATTCTTATATTTTAAATTTTTTTCTCTTTATATATATTCTTCCTCTTGCTTGTCTATCTTCCTAGATTCCCTTTCTACCTTTTCTCCACATAACAGCCAATCTCTGTTGGTTCCTCTTCTACTCTTCCTGTGAATTTTTGCTTCTGGATTCTCTTTTTCTCCCTCATGAACACCATGTCCTGGACTGTTTCTGTTCTTTCTTTGTCCACTACTTGAAATTGTAAATCTGTTTGGCAAATTTTGTGTTTTTATTATGAACAGTGATTGAACTCATTACTGCTGTTTACAGTGAGAAGGCAGTAGACACTTTGCTGGGAGCTATTAGATTTGAGGTTGTATATTGTTTGCACTGGCTGTTGTTGATATTGGTCTCCCTCTTAAAGGCAGGATACTAGAAATCATCAGGGACAATATAGGTCTACAGGGTAGAATCTGTATTGCCTCAGATTCATAAAACTAAATGGGAAAACACACAAACAACATAAAAAAGGGGAACAAAATGTCACAAACAAACCAAGATTCCCCAATAAGAGAAGCCACTGACAACACAAAAGAAGAAATGTCCAAGAAGGAGTTTAGAATGTACATAGTTGATCTGATCTGTGAAGTACAGGATGGTATTAAGAGTGAAATCAAAGAGAAAATACAGGAAGTGAAAGATCACTTCAATAAGGAGTTAGAGATTGAGAAAAAAAAAAAGCAAGCAGAAATCCTCAAAATGAAGGAATCAATAAATCAAATTATAAATTCAATGGAAAGCATCAACAACAGATTAGACTATTTGGAAGACAAAACCTCAGACAAGGAAGACAAAGCATTTAATATTGAAAATAAAGTCAACCATGCAGAGAAGATGGTAAGAATTCGTGAATAGAACTTTCAAGAATTATGGGAGGGCTGGGGATACAGCTCAGTTGGTAGAGTGCCTGCCTCACAAGCACAAGGCACTGGGTTCAATCCCCAGCACCACAAAAAAAAAAAAAAAAAAAAAAGAGAGAGAGAGAGAGAATTATGGGATAACATGAAAAGACCAAATTTAAGAGTTATTGGGATAGAAGGAACAGAGATACAAACCAAAGGAATACACAATCTTTTCAATGACATAATATCAGAAAATTTCCCAAACATAAGAATGAAATGGAAAATCAAATACAGGAGACTTACAGGACCCCAAATGTACAAAACTACAACAGATCCACACCAAGACACATTATAATGAAAATGACTAAAATACAGAATAAGGATAAAATCTTGAAGGCTGTGAGAGAAAAAAAGCAAATTACATATAGGGAGAAACCAATTCAGATCTCAACTATTTTCTCAACCCAGACACTCAAAGCTAGGAGGTCATGGAACAACATGTTTCAAACTCTGAAAGAAAATGGATGCCAACAAAGAATTTTATATCAAGTGAAATTAAGTTTTAGATTTAAAGATGAAATAAAAACCTTCCATGATAAACAAAAGTTAAAAGAATTCACAAATAGAAAGTCTGCAGTACAAAAAGGTACACTCATACATTGTTGGTGGTACTGCAGATTGGTGCAACCACTTTGGAAAGCAGTATGGAGATTCCTCAGAAAACTTGGAATGGAACCACTATTTGACCCAGTTATCCCACTCCTTGGCCTATACCCAAAGAACTTAAAATCAGCATACTATAGTGACACAGCTACGTCAATGTTTATAGCTGCTCAATTCACAATAGAAAGCTACAGAACCAGCCTAGGTACCCTTCAACAGATGAATGAATAAAGAAAGCATATACAATGGAATTTACTTAGCCCTAAAGAAAAATGAAATTATAGCATTTGCAGGTAAATGGATGGAACTGGAGAAGATCGTGCTAAGTGAAATAAGTCAATCCCAAATAACCAAAGGCCAAATGTTTTCTCTGATAAGCAGATGCTGATTCATAGTGGGGGGGTGGGTAGGAAAGAATGAAGGAAATTTGGCTTGTATAGAGAGGAGGGAGAAGAGGGCAGGGGCAGGTGGGGATGGGAAGGATGGTAGATTGAGACAGACATTGTTACCCTATATACATGTATGAAAAAAAAATTTTTAAATAAAAAACAAAAAAAGCAAGCCTACACTACAGAACATTCTCAACAAAATATTCCATGAGAATGAAGTAAGAAAGAAAAAAGTGAAAACCAGCAAAGGGAGGAAACTACACCAAAGAAAGAGTCAAAAGACAAACTAAATCAAATTAAAAGTCAGAAATAAACCAAAATGATTGGGAATACTAGTCATATCTCAGCAATAACCTTGAATATTAATGGACTAAACTCATCAATCAAAAGACAGACCTGCAGATTGGATTAAAAAACAAGACCCAACAATGTACTGTCTTCAACAGACTCACCTCATAGGCAAAGACATCCACAGACTGAAGGTGAAAGGATGGGAAAATACATATCACTCATATGGATTGCATAAACAAGCAGGGGTTTCCATCTTCATATCAGATAAAGTGGACTTCAAGCCAAAGTTAATAAGAATGGACAAAGAAGGTCATTTCATTCTAATTAAGGGAATTATAGAGCAGCAAGACATAGCAATTGTAAGTATTTATGCTCCAACCAATGGAGCATCTATGTATGTCAAACAAATCCTTCTCGATTTCAAGAATCAAATAGAACACAACACAATAATACTGGGTGACATAAACACAGCTCTCTCACTACTGGACAGATCTTCTAAACAAAAACTAAATAAAGAAAAGATAGAACTAAATAATACAATCAATAATTTAAATGACATATATAGAATATTTCATCCATCAATGAGCGAATACAATTTTTTTCTTGGCAGCACATGGATCAATAAATATATTAAAAAAGTTCAACATCTCCAGCAATTAGAGAAATGCAAAAGAAAACTACTCTAAGATTTCATCTCATTCCAATTAGAATGGCAATTATCAAGAATACAAGCAATAATAAATGTTGGTAAGGATGTGGAGAAAAAGGTACACTCATACATTGCTGGTGGGAATGCAAATTGATGCAACCACTATGGAAAGCAGAATGAGAAATTTCTAAGAAAACTTGGGATGGAACCACCATTTAACCCAGTTATCCCACTCCTTGGTTTATACCCAAAGGACTTAAAATCAACATACTACAGTGACACAGCCACATCAATGTTTATAGTAACTCAACTCACAATAGCTAAACTATGAAACCAACCTAGATGCCCTTCAACATATTGATGGATAAAGAAAATGTGGTAGATATATATAATCTATGTTGGGAGAAATCCTAGTTCTTGGCTGGCAGCAGTGAACGTCTTAAGTGTGTAAGGAAAACTTGCAGGGAGGAGCGTTCCGCTTCTCCTATCTAGGAAAGTAAACAACTGCCCCAAGTTGACTCAGTGTTACCAAGGGAACCCGTATAGGAACCTGGTGGTCTGATCCCCCGTGGCACATTGTGATTGGGCAAGAAGCCTATAAAATGTATAGCTGTTACCGCAATAAACGAGTTTGCAGGCTGCTTGCCACAAGCCTGCTTCCACCCAACTCCCAGAGTCTGGGGGTCTTGACTCTGCGTCCTCACCCGTATGAGCTAGCCTGGCACAAGAGAAACTACATTTCTACACAATTGAATATTACTCAGCTTTAAAGAAGAATGAAATTCTGGAATTTGCTGGTAAATGGATGGAGTTAGAGAATATCATGCTAAGTGAAATAAGCCAAACCCTAAAAACCAGAGACTGAATGTTTTCTCTGATATGCAGAAGCTAATTCACAATAAGGGGTGGGAGTAGGGAAGAATAGAGTTACTTTATATTAGGTAGAAGGGAACGCGGGAAGGGAAAGGGGTATGGGGGGAAGGAATGATAGTAGAGTGAAACAGACATTATTAACTCATGTACATGTATGACTGCATGATCGATGTGATCCTGCAATATGTATAATCAGAAAAATGAGAGATTACACTCTATGTATGATCTATCGAAATGTATAAATGCATTCTACTGTCATGTTCAATTAATTAGAACAAATAAAATTTAAAAAAATTTTTAAAAGGGGTCTGGGAATATGGTTCAGTGGTTAAGCACCACTGGGTTCAATCAATTGACAATTCCAAAATATGTGTTAAGTATTTGTATATAATTATGATGAGTTTATCATTCAAACCAGAATGATTTTGAGAGAAAGGAAGGACCACTAATTATATAGGAGTAACAGGTACAAACTGGAGCTCTTCTGGGTAAATTAGGATGTATAGTCACCCTACTCATAACTGACAATTATATAAAGAGCAATTATGAAAGTATAAGGGAATGGGGACAGGACAAGCTCTTCAACAAATAGTGCTAGAAAAGCTTGATAAAAACAGCAAAATCAAAAAGTTAAACTCAGTTTATACTGTATACACAAATTAACTCAAAACAGATTAAAAATTTAGACATAAGACCCAAAACTATAAAATTACCAGAAATAGGAGGAAAATTTCATGACAATGTATTTAAAAATGATTTCTTGGATACTACACCAAAAGCACTATCAACAAAAGCAAAAATAGACAAATGTGACTAGATCAAATAAAATTTTCTGTGATCAAAGGACACAACAGAATGAAAAGGCAACTAAGAAATGAGAGAAAATATTTGCAAATCTTATATTTGATAAGAAATTAATATCCAACTGGGCATGGTGGTGCATTCCTATAATCCCAGGGCCCTGGGAGGTTGATGCAGGAGGATCCCAAATTTGAGGCCAGCCTCAGTTACTTACTTAGTGAGGCCCTAAGCAATTTAGTGAGACCTTGTCTCAAAATAGAAAATATAAAGGGTTGGGGATGTGGCTCAATGGTTAAGCACCCCTGGTTTCACTCCATGGTACCAAAAAAAAAAAAAATGCTAATATCTAGAATATATAAAGCACGCTTACAACACACACACAAAAAAAATCAAAATCAAATAGCCTAGTTTAAAAATGGACAAAGGACTTGAATAGACTTTTCTCCAAAGATAATATACAAATGGCTTACAAGCACATGAAAATATGGGCAGTCGTCACTAGTCATTAGAGGAATGTAAATCAAAACCACAATAAGATATCATACCATTAGAATGACTCATACCATTAGAATGGCTATATATAAATATATCTCAAGTGTTGGCAATGATGTGGAGAAATTGGAACCTCTGTGTACTGTTGGTGGAAATGTAAAATAGTGCAACCACTATGAAAAACAAAACAATATGGAAATTCCTCAAAAAACTAAAAATAGGACTATCATACATATCACTTTTGGGTATTTATCCGAAAGAACTGAAAGCAGGGTCTCAAAGAGATATTTGCAGACCCATGTTCGCTGCAGCCTTATTCACAATAGCCAAGAAAGTAGCAATCCACCTGTTCATCATCAGATGGATAGATAAACAAAATATGGTTTATATATACAATGTAATATGATTCTGTCTTTAAAAAAGAGAGAGATTCTGACATATGCAACAACATAGATGAACCTTCAGAACATTATTCTAAGTGGTATAACCTAGTCACAAAAAGACAAATGCCAGATGATTCCATTTTTTATGAGATATCTAATGTAGTCATTTCATACAAACAGAAGGTAGAAAGGTGTTTTCCAGGGGTGAGGGAGGGAGAAATGGGCAGTGGTTGCATAATGGGTACAGAGTTTCAGTTTTGCAAGATGAAAAGGTTCTGGATGTCTGCTTCATAACAGTTTGAATATGCTTAACACTACTGAACTATATATTTAACAATTGTTAATATGGTAATTTTTTGTTATTTTTTTACACCACAATTAAAAATAAACTGTAAGTGGTGCATGCCTATAATCCCAGTGGCTCAGGAGGCTGAGGCAGGAGGATCACAAATCAAGCTAGCCTCAGCATCTTATCAAGGCCCTAAGCAACACAGCAAGACCCTGTCGCTAAATAACAAATAAAAAGGTCTGGGGATGTGGTTCCATGGTAAGCACCCCTGGTTCAATCCCTGATACCCCAAAAAATTGTATCCCAGAGATTCAGAAAGCTGAGGTAGAAGGATCACAAATTTGAGGTCAACCTAAGGCAACAGAGAAACTCTGTTTTGAAATAAAAATTTAAAAAGGATGGGAGTGTAACTCATGGTAGAGCACCCCTGGTTCAATCTCCAGTACCACAAACAAAATTAAAATTAAAATTAAAAAGTAAAAAATTTTTAAATTGATCAATTTCAAATATTATATTGTGTACATGTACAAATATGTAACAATAAATTCCATTATTATATATAATTATGTACCTATAAAAATTTCCAAAAAAGAGCAAAAGCACTAATTAGATACATTAAAAATAAATAAAAATTATAAAAGAATGTCTGAACTTAATTTCAAGTAATGAAAATGTTTACAAAGGGTAAAAGGAATAAAGACAAAAAATTTAAGAAATAAGCGCTTCCCAAGAGGAGAAAATTCAACAAACAATAAACATTTGAAAAGATGCTAACCCTCATTAGTAATCAAATTCAAAATAAAATAAAATTGCCTTGACATTATCAAGTAAAGTTGAAGATATACGTGCTTTATAAACCAGTAGTTTTACTTCTGGATACATGAAACATCTATACCAGCAGACAGAAGTAATATATAAACTAACCCAAATGCTTTTCTACTATAGAATATGATATACACAAAATAGAATGCTACTCATTAATAAGAATGAATGAACTATAGCTAGATGTGTCAACATGGATGAATTGCATAATTATAATGCTGAACCAAATTTAAAAAAAATAAAAACAAACCAGGTGCAGTGGCGCAATCATGTAATCCCAGTGACTTGGAAGGCTATTGCCGAAGGATCCCGAGTTCAAAGCCAGCCTGGGCAATTTATCAAGACCCTGTCTCAAAATAAAATAAAAAGGGCTAACTGGGCATGGTGGTGCGTACCTGTAATCCTAGCAACTCAGGAGGCTGAGACAGGAGGATCACAAGTTCCAGGGTAGTCTCAGAAACTCACTGAGACCCTATCTCAAAATAAAGATTAATAAAGGACTTGGGATGTAGCTCGGTGGTAGAGCACTCCTGGGTTCAATTTCCAGTACCACAAAACTAAACTAAAATAAAAATAAAAAATACAAACATTTATATAAAGTTTAAAAACAAGCAAAGTTAAAATGTGAAAGCAACCCAATTATCCATCAACAGATGAATAAATAATGAAAATGTGCCTATTCATACAATGTGAATATTATTAAGCCTTAAAAAGGAAGGAGATTCTAATACATGCTGCAACATAGATGGAACTTGAGAACATTATGCTGTTTAATAAGCCAGTCACAAAAAAAGATAAATGCTATATGATTCCACTTACATGAGGTACCATCAAAAGTCAAATTCATAAAGACAGAAAGTGGTGGTTGCCAGGGCCTGAGGGAGAAATGGGGAGTTAGTATTTAATGGATATCCTAGAGTTTTGATTTTGCAAGATGAAAAATTTACATAGATCTGTTGTAGAATCATGTCAATAATACTTCACACTATTGAACTGTGCACTAAGAAATGGTGAAGAGTAAATTTTTATGTTACATGTATTTTTTCACAATCAAAAATAAATTTAGGGGCTAGGGTTGTGGCTCAGTGCTTGCCTTGCACGTTTGAGGTCCTGGGTTCGATCCTCAGCACCACATAAAAATAAATAAAATAAAGGTATTGTGTCCAACTATGACTAAAAATATAAAAATAAATAAATAAATAAATAAATAAATTTAGCCTGAAGCAGTAATTCAAGCCTATAATCCCAGCACTCCGGAGGCTGAGGCAGGAGGATCTTGAATTCAAAGCCAGCCTCAGCAACTTCACCAAGCCCTATGAAACTTAGTGAGACCCTGTCTCTCAATAAAAAATAAAAAGGGTTGGGGATATGACTCAGTGGTTAAGTGCCCCTGAGTTTAATCCCTGGAACCAATAAATGAATAAATAAACAAATAAATATTTTAAAAATTAAAAAAATTTTATATCAAGTAAATATTTATAAAATCAAAGCAAATGTATAGAATAAAGGTGTTCATACATGGGAGTAAAATTATTTTTCACAAAGCAAGAAACTCTTGCAAAAGTGATAAATATGGTTATATCTAGGGTGAAAAGGAGATATGATTGGGGATGCAAATCAGTGAATTTCTTAGGTACTATTTCTTAACCTGTGTTGAGAAGTTTTCTTTGTAATTATTCCTTAAACCAAATATATGTATTTTGCATACACTTTATGCACACATTTCATAATTAATGAAAATTGGCATAAAAGAGGAAAAAGAAAATCAGTTAATATAATTCATGATATAACCAAGTGCAAAAAAATCCTGATTATCCTTCTTATATAAATATTTAATATTATTTGCAAAGATATGTTTCATTTATATTACAACTCTACGAATAATGAGAAAAACGAAAATGAATTTTGACCAAGCCTTTTTAAAATCATTTGTTTTTAGTGCATTGTAGTTATACATAATAGTGGGATTCATTTTGACATATCATAAATGCATATAACAGTTTTCTCCATTTCAATTCCCAATATTCTCCCCTCCCCTTTCTTTTTTCTCCCCAAATCCTCTTCCTCTACTCTATTGGTCTTCCTTCTATTTATTTATTTATTTATTTTAATTGATGCACTGCAGTTATACCTAAAATTTAAGTGCATTGTGATGTATTCATACACGCACATAGCATGATTTGGTCAATTTCATTCCGCAGTTCTGACCCTTTGCCTCCCCTCTTCAATTACCCTTGATTCCCCCACGTCTACTCTACTTTTCTCCCTTTTATTTTTATGAGATCCCCTTTTTCATTCCTTTTTTCTCTCTAGCTTTCACGTATGAGAGAAAACATTCAACCCTGGACTTCCTGAGTCTGGCTTATTTCACTTAGCATGATGCTCTCCAATTCCATCCATTTACCAGAAAATGCCATAATTTTATTCTTTTTATGACTGAGTAGAACTTCATTGTGTATATATATCATATTTTCTTTATCTATTAGTCCACTGATGGACACACCTAGGCTGCTTTCATCACTTGCCTATTGTGGATTGTGCCACTATAAACATTGGTATGCATATATTACAATAGTATGCTGATTTTAGATTTTTGGATAAATATCAAGGAATGGACTAGCGGGGTCACATATGGTGGTTCCATTCCTAGTCTTTTGAGGAATCTCCACACTGCTTTCCAAAGTGGTTTGTACTAATTTGGCAGTCCCACCAAAAGTGTATAAGTGTACCTTTTTCTTAATAAATAAAAAACAATGCCTTTGAAAAAATTTAAACCCATTTCTCGTTAAAAGAAGAAAATTCTTAGCAAACTAGGAATGGAAAGCATACTTCCAACTTCAACCTCTTAAGTTGACAAAAATGTTCTACGTGAAAACTCACATTAAACGTCTTATGATAACAAATGAAAGTTTCCCCTTTGAGATGAGAAATAATATAAAGATTTTGGTTATTACATTGTGTTCAACTTTCTGGACTGTGAAATAAGATGATAAAAATAAATATAAGAATTTAAAAGGAACAAACAAAAGTGCAATTATTTGAAGATTACATGATTATATATTAAAAATATAAAAGAATGTATACAAAAGTTTATCTGGGGGCTGGAGTTGTGGCTCAGTGATACAGCACTTGCCTGTCATGTGTGAGGTCCTGGGTTCGATACTCAGCACCACATATAAATAAATAAACTAAAAAATCCATTGGCAACTAAAAAAATATTTTAAAAAATTTATCTGAGGTACTAGATATAAAAACAATATGCAAAACTCAATTGCATTTCTGTGTCAGCAACAGACATTTAGAAAATGAAATGTTTAAAGGCTATCATTTACAACATCATAAAAAAATATGAAGTACTACATAGCAAATCTAATAAAATGCATGCAAAAGAAGGTAGTGTCAATTCATGGAAAGTTTTGAATGCCATGGATTGGATTTGCAGAGATATTCCCTGCGTAATTATACTTTAAACTGTATTTGTGTGTTTTATGTATACATACCCTGAGGTGATAAGGGCCTAAATTAGGTCAATAGCAATGGAGATGGATTTTCATCAGCTGAGAGAAAGTCAGAAAGGAGCTGTGAGAGATTTGATGAGACACGTGGCTGATATGAAATAATCAAATTGAAGAGGGAAAGGAAACTAATTAATCAATAGAGTGGTACTGTAAGGTACTCCTGGAGAACCAACCACCTAAACCAAATTGTCATATATTTAAAGTGATACCACTTATCCCATTGTGTATTTTTTTTTCCAACCATACTCAACTATGAAGGTAGGTATAGGGTAGGCAGAGAGTTATGTTTACCCAGAGTTGAGGTTTTGTCCCCCAAATATCATAGAGGACCATGAGTCAGGGTGCTATAGTTTAGGGGTTTTTTAAAAATATTTTTTTAGTTGTTAATGGATCTTTTATTTTATTTATTTATTTATATGTGGTGCTGAGTATTGTACCCAGGACCTCACACATGCCAGGCAAGTGCACACTGAGCCACAACTCCAGCCCCTATAGTTTAGGCTTGAAATGTCCCCCAAAGGCCCATGAGTTAAAGGCTTGGTTGCCAGCCTGTGGTGCAATTGGGAGGTGGTGGAACCTTTAAGAGGTGGATCCCAATGGAAGGAGGTTAGGTCATTAGGGATGTGCCATTGAAGGAGATATTGGGATTGCAGCCCCCCCTTTTTTTTTCTCTCTCTCTCTCTCCCCCCCTCTTTGCTTCCTGGCTGCCATGAGGTGAGGAGTCCTCTGCCATGCACTCCCACCATGATGTACTATGCCATCACAGGCCCAAAGCTACAAGACTAAGTGACCATGGACTGAAACCTCTGAAACCATGAGCCAAAATAAACCTTTCTCCTTTTAAGTTGATTGTCTCAGGTATTTCATCACAGTGACAGAAAGTTGACTAATATACAGGGCTTCCTGTTTTCAATGCATGAGAAACAGTGACTATAATTTGATACAGTATAATCCTTTAGGTTGCAAAGGAACTGGGGTTTTGAGGTCAGAGGAGAAGTCAGAAATGTTCTGTAAACAATAAGGACAAGAAGGACATCTAAGCCACCTTCAAATCCAGTGGTAAGAGGGGTGCGAGAAAGACAGAGCAGCCCTTTCTCTAAAAGATAGCAGTAGCCTGGGTAGCAGTATCCTAGAGTTAGAACAGGAATAGTCAGGTGCATGTATAGCGAAGAGATGAATAGTATAGGAGATTTGGCTGATGACTGACCATGAGTCCCAAAATGAGCAGTGAAAAGATTTGGGTTTGGTGTGGAGGAGGAGACTGAGTCACATTGGGGATCTGCTGAGGAATTTGTAAATATGAATCTCTGCTGGTGGCTGAGGTATACAGGGATGAGATTCATCCTGATGATCTCTGAGGAAGAGGTGGGTCATCAAAAGAAGTTACATCCTCTGACTTAGCACCTTTTGTAATGGCTGCTACAGCAGAATACCTGGTGTAAGATAATATATAAAGAAAAAAGGGTTATTTAGATTAAAATTCTGGTAGTTGAGAAGTCCAAAGGCAGGGTGCTGGCATCTGGTGAGAGCCCCTGATTATTTCACAAAATGGCAGATGATCACATAGAAGGAGTGATGTGAGAGTGGTGAGTGGCAAGTACAAAAGAGGGACAAGTCAAGGAGAGGGAGCAGGTTTTATAACACCCTACCTTCACAGTAACTAATTGAGGGACTGGGGATATAGCTCAGTTGGTAGAGTGCTTGCCTTGCAAGCACAAGGCCCTGGGTTCAATCCCCAGCACCCCAAAAAATATATATAGATAGATAGATAGATATTTGCAGTCATCCACAGTAACTAATCGAGATTGCAAGACCCAATCTACTTCTATGGGACAGGCAGTAATCCTTTTCAAGGATTGCACCCTTACAGCCTAAAATATCTCTTAAAGGCCCAAACACCTCTCAACACTGTTACATTGGGAACCTAAGCCTCAACATGAGTTTTGGTGGGGAGAAACCCCAATCAAATCATAGCATTCTCCTCTTGGGGATTGGTTGAGTGTAAGGTGATCAGGGCTCACCTGAGGTCAATGGAAGTATAGTAGGGAATGTAGAGATGGAAGATAGAGTTGTCATAATGGTAGAATAGACAAGATAGTGAAACAAAGAAAGTCAAATGTGACTCTGATATTTCTGGTCTAAGTGTTTAAAGTCATGCGGATATTAGTAGCTAAAGTAAAAAATTCAGAAGATATAGCATATTTGACAAGGATAATAATTAGTTCAGTGAAAAGAATAGTTATTATAGGATTAAATTAACTCAAGAACATGGCGATGGTTTCAAACAATAAAAATGTTTTGATTAAGACTTTCTATGAAATTGTCTTTCTTCCTGAAGAATAACTTAAGCTTCAGTCCATTGTAGGAATAGAGAAGTTAAGTAATTTTTTTTTTCTTTTTTTCTTCTTCTTCAGTATTAGGGATGGAATCCAGAGGCACTCTACCATAGAACTACAAGGTCTCACTAAGTTACCCAGGCTGGCCTTGAATTTTCTATCCTCCTACCTCAGCCCCCTGAGTAGCTAGGATTAACAGGCATGCCCCACCATGCCCATCTGAGAAGTAAGGATTAAATATTACAAAGCAGTACTGAAACAGTGACTGAGTTTCCTCCCCCAATCCCCAGTATGTTCTCAATGATTATAGGCATTGGCATTTGACATTCTAATCTGGCTATTAACAATAGTCTGGGCTGGGGTTGTGGCTCCGTGGTAGAACACTTGCCTAGCACCTGTGAGGCACTGGGTTTGATCCTCAACACCACATAAAAATAAATAAGTAAACAAAATAAAGGTATTGTGTCCATCTACAACTAAAAAAAAATTAAAAAAAAAACAGTAGTCTAAGGTGAGTGCAAGTAAAAACTGTAATACAATATTTCTAAGCTCTCACTCCAAAAGGAATAAAATGAAAAACACAGATAATAAGAAGTGCTAGCAAGACTATGGAATATCTCAATCTTCGATACACTGTGGGAGAAACTATGAATTGGTACAACCACTTGAGATAAACATTTGGCAGTATTTATTAAAAATAAACATACCCATAACATCAACTCTACTCCTAGGTATAACACCTATACATATGTTCACGGTAGCACATTTCATAAAAGCCTTAAGCTGTAATGTCCAAGTGTCCATCAATGATGGAATGGATAAATAAATCCATTTAACTAATTCAAACAATGGAATACTACAGAACAATGAGAATTTGAACTACAACTACACATAATACCATGAATTTCACAGATTACTGAGAAAAAGAAGCCAGACTTCCAAAAAAAAAAAAAAAAAATACTAAATGATTCAATTTCTACAAAGTAGGGGTCATTAAACTATGTACAGTCCATGAACTGACCACCTGTTTTTGTAATTAAAGTTTTATTGGAACACAGCCATGCTCATTCATGTGTGTATTGTCTTTGACAGCATTAGTGTTACAACTGCAGAGTTGAGTAGTTGTGACAGAGACCATCTGGCTTGCAAGCCTAAAATATTTGCTATCTGGCTCTTTAAGAAAAAGTTGGTCAACCCTTGACACAAAGTTCAAAAACAAGTTGGTCAACTTTTGATACAAAGTTCAAAAACTAACAAAAATAATACATCATGTTAGAAGTTAGGGTAAGATCTAGGACCAGAAAACCATAAACATCATTATGAATTTATCCTTTTTTCCAAAAAAATTAAAGAAAATTTCACCTAGATTACAGAAATGGCAACTATTACCAATAAAAATTTGTTTTTTATTCACTACTACTGTGTGTATATAACTGTGACCATATTCAGAGAGATTTCCATGAACACAATTGAGACAGAAACAGAGATAAAGTATTAATCTAGCAAGCAAAGAGTGTCTCTATAAATTTAAGACTAAATCAAAATACAGATTTCATCAATGACAGTGAGTTACTGTTTTGACAGGTGGTTCTTAACCAAGGACCATTTTGCACCACCAAGAGACATTTGGCAATGTCTGGAGACATTGGTTGTCACAGGTTGGTAGGGAGAGTGCTGCTGGCATCTGGTGAGCAGAGGCCAGAGATGTTGCTCAACATCTTCTGATGCACAGGACATCCCCCCACAATAAATAATCATCCAACCCAAAATATCAGTGGTACTGAGATTGAGAAGCTCTGTTCAAGGAATATATTTTAAAAAAAAAAAAAAAAAAAAATGTTGGGCTGGGGAGATAGCTCAGTTGGTGGAGTGCTTGCCTCGCAAGCACAAGGCCCTGGGTTCAATCCCCAGCACTGCAAAAATAAATAAATAAATAAAATTAAAAAAATAAAGTCAGTGCCTCTAGAAGAAAAAAGTATGAAATAAAATAATAATAATATGAGTAAAGCAGTATTGTTCAATAAAATTTTCTGAAATGATGGAAACATTTTTATATTTGTGCTGAACATTTGAAACATGGCTAGTACAATTTAGGTGCTAAACATTTAGTATTAGTTAATTTTAATTCTCTGTGCCTGCATTTTCTCATCTATAAAATGGGACTTAGAGTAGACTCAAGGTCAAAGGATTATTGTGAATATTGAATATGTAAAACACTTAAAACCTGCCACATAATAGGTGTTATATAAATATGAATTATACAGGTATTGTTATTTATCATTATTGTTATTATTACAATATGCTGTACAAAGCTTACCTTGCCCGTTGCTTCAGTCGTTCTTCATTTTCTACACCAGGGATTTTCTTATCATGGTACATAACACCCTTCACCAACTATCCCTTCTTACCTTTCTAGTAGTACTTACCTTTATTTTCTGACCCAGGCCCAAATTATTTATAGGCCCAAAGAAACTTTGTTTTGGGGCACTCCAAGATATTTGTTTTGTATTTTTAATTGCAACACATTTCAAACATAAAAAGTATAATAATGAATGATATATCAAACATTCATATACCCACCTATTACTTGGCTATATTTGCTTGAGATTATTTTTAAACTTTGAGCATTTAAAAACTTTTTTATTATGAAAATTTCTGAACAAATACAAAAGTAGTTTATCAACAATTTCCCAATATTGCTGCTCTAGATCTTTTAAGAAAAACATGACAGATATAGTTGAGATTAAGAATTTAATTATAGATTAATTTGAAATTTTCATTTTCTGGATCTATCAAACTAATATGTTCATCTGTTTTCATAGTACATTACATTAATAGATTTTCTGATATATTCCCTACATTCTTATGGTAAACACTACTCCGCCATAAACTATTATTATTTTTATACATTGTTGGGTTTGAGTTTTAGTATTTAAAACTCTTTTTTATAGAGTTCCCAGTCTCGGTAATTTTGTTACAACAACAGAAAATAGACAAATACATATTCTTATAGTTTTTGGTTTGTATAATCCATCAGTATAAATCGTAAGGGTTTTGTTAAATTCTCACAATATAATTATGGATTCTAAGTTTCTATTTGTACTTCTATCTGTTGGAAACTGTACTGTTAGTTGAATAAATTTCATGTAATAGTACCATCTCTATTTTAAAACTTTCTCTGTTGCTTTGTTTAGCTATAACTTTTATAATCTCTATAGAATTGGATTTTGTTTTGTTTACTCAAATCTGCTGGTCTCCATCATTTGTTGAGTTCATCTGTAAACATTTCCAATGATGGTTGATATACCTGGATGAATTTTATCTTTTTGGCATTTGTTTTCTATTTACAATCCTTTCCCCCTTTTCTTTGTTCTTTTTTTTTGGGGGGGGAGGTTTGTTGTTGTTGTTGTTTTGTTTTGTTTTTCTTTTTCCTTCTTGTTTGGGGAAGACAGATTGTATTTCTATGATTTTAGTGGTTACCCTTAATCTTTATATCCACACTTAACTGTAAGTTTTTCTAACAAAGTCTAAAGTTATTCAGTATTTTTATCCCCTCTTGAACATAGCACAGATCTTAAATCTCCTTAACATTATCAAATAGCCTTTCTCCCCTTAATATCTCTGTTGTTATCTAGCAGTTTTTTGTTTTTGTTTTTGTTTTACTTTTTAAATAAGATAAATTGATTGTTTTCTTTTTAAGATGTTATTCAAAAGTTAATTAAATTTGTTGACATATTTTGTCAAATTCTGTTCTCACTGCTATTATATACCATGCCTTTCCCTCTGGGTTTGCTTTTGTTCTTGCTAAAGTACATCATTTAGTAATTCTTTTAATGAAAGTCTGTAGGTGACAAATTCTTCTAGGATCTAGGCATGAAAAGGTCCTTATTTTGACTCCATTTTCAAATAATATTTTAACAGGATATAAATGTGTGGTTGCAGTGATTTTCCCTCAATATGACTCCATTGTCTATTGATATTAAAAGGAATATACTATTAGATCAATAGTACCTTTCAAAGTAATTTTGTACTCTCTATGATAATCTTTTACATTTTCTCCTTATCACTGATGCCTTGCCATTTCACTTCACTGTATTTACCTATAGATTCTTTGATCTGTTTGGTATTCAATACTTTGCTCTAAGGACTCATGTCTTCAATTTTGAAAAATTATCAGGCTATTACATCTTGAATTGGTGTTTCTTTTCCATTTCCTTTATCCTCCATGTCTCTTAACTATCTTTTCATATTTATTTTTAATCTCTTTTTCCTCTGTGCTCTATTTTAAGGAAGTTTTAAAATTTACATTTTAATTCACAAAATTGTCCCTTTTACTGTTTATAGTCTAGAGTTCATCTCATCTATTATGTTTTGAAATTTTTAAAAATTACATCAGATTTATTTTCATATCCACCTATGCTTATTTCTTTTCTGCTTATTTTTAGTTATAATCCCACTCTTTCTTGAATAGAGTATTCTTTCATTCTTCTCTTTGAACATCCTAACATATGTATTTTAAAGTCTTAGATAGACTGTTCCATAAGTTATTAGTGCCTGCAGTGAATTTATTATCAGATTACTGATATATAGTATCTTTCTTGACTCTAGATTTCTGAATGTGCTTTTGGCATTTGGCTTGGAGGCTCTTTGAATGACAAGTGAGTAGGTTTCCATCTTCCTTTGTCTTTTTCCCATTCTCTCTAGCATTTATTATGTCATTTTCACCCCACCCCCAGGGACTGCAGTGCAAAATCAGGTTTTATGGCAGCATTCCTGGGGTCTTGTCAGATGGTATTCAGTGGGTGATTTAATCTAGTTCCAGGTCCGAGGACTTTATCTGCATACCCAGTGTCCTAGACCCATAGCTAATGAGACACCATAGCCCCTACAAATTATTGACAATAGCTGTTTTCCACTTTAACCTCTTTGCTAGATAAGGACGTGCCATCCCACCACTAATGACTGTCACCTTTCTTGCATAGATTCTTTTTGGCTCCCTTTACCCTGCAGAACCAGTGTCAGCTTCCAGATCCAGAAAACTGAGGCTTTGCATCCCCATAATTTTCTATCTCTGTTCACTTTCTCTCCAAGCATTTGTTTCTCCTGCTTTTAAGTTCAGCTCCATGTTTATTTCTTTTTTGCTTTTATATTGTATTTATAGATGTTAAAAATTTGGACCATGGAGCTTGTACCAGGAAGCCAATTCCACAGTTTTTTACATGTTATTCGTTTATCTACAGCAAACTTTTAGTACTGGTCTGCCTCCAAGTCATTCAAACTGCTCTGAAGCCACAATTAGGTAAAGAAACTCTAGATGAATCACATCTTCATCATAGACACTTTTCTACTCTGCCTTTTGCTATATTATAATTATTTGTCTTGATATTTATCCCCCTAAGAGCCTAAACCATGTTTCATGGTTGTCTTTGTATCCTTCAGAACCTAGGAAATTGTCTATCACATAGCAGGTGTTCAATAAAACTTTGTTTTATTTAAGTGAATGAAATGGAGCAAAACCCCAAACAAATCCAAGAGAATTGTTTTAAATGCTTATATCCAGCCTTTGAAAGCATGCTATCTGAATATGAACTTAAATTAGAATGGAAATGAGAGGATGGATTCAGGAGTTATTTCATTGAGATTTGGTGATACATTAGATATGGTGGAGGATGGGTGTGCAAGGAAGACACTAGAATTAATTTCAGACTTGCAAATGAGGGGACTGGAGTTGTAGTTCAGTGATGGAGCATTTGCCTCCTATGTGTGAGGCAGAGGGTTCAATCCTCAGCACTACATAAAAATAAATAAATAAAATAAAGGTATTGTGTCCATATACAACTAAAATGTATATTTTAAAAATTCAGATGAGGGGCACCTGATAGTACTTAGCCAACATAATGAACATTAAAAGTAAAGCAGATTTGTAGAATATATAATGAGTAGAGTTTAAGAAATGTCAAGTTCAGTGAACTTTTCATACTTCACATCTATGCTTCAGATTGACACAGGGGTGTCATATTTCCAACGTGTTTGAGAAAAATCTGATCATAAAATTTCATCTGGAATGTAAGTGGTACAATATTTTGATAAAGTTATTGGAATTTATCCACAACAATTTAGGAAATGTAATAAATAAAAACATCTTGTGTAAAATTGTCATTCTCCCAGAGTTTGCATAATTTCTCTTGATGAGGCATATAACTGTTGAAGCATTTGCTTAATTGATAATTTGTGCATAATTTTCTAAACTTTGGAACATAATTATCATCACTTGTGTCGGAGTTAACACTGAAATGAAACACTTTGGTGAAATGTTTTAGACACCAACAAAGTTTTAAAGACAGCAAATAAGGAAGAAGAAAGAAAAAAATTTTGATTAACATAAGAACAGCAGGTTTCTGTCAAGCTCTATACAACTTAGCATGTCTCAGGGTGAGATAAATTTGGATATAATCAGAGCATTAATCTAAGGCAAAATGGAGCAAGATTTTAATGCATTAAACCACGATCAGAAGACCTTAGTTTTAAGTCTAGTTTTTCATTACCTATTTGAATGCAGTCTAGTCATTTAAAGTCTCCATGCCTCAGTCTCCTTATGGTTCAAAAGGAGTTACTGCTGAGGTTACTTCCATATCCTAAAGTCTGTTATTCAAGAATCTGGTCTACATGTCACCTTCTTGTTTTCAATCTGGGGGTTGAATCCAAGGGCACTCTACCATTCAGCTACACCTCCTGGCCTTTTTTATTTTTTCATTTTGAGACCAAGTCTCACTGAGTTGCCGAGGCTGACCTCAAACTTGCAATCCTCCTGCCTCAGTCTCTCAAGTAGCTGGGATTACAGGAATGCACCATTGTGCTCAACACCTTCTTTTCAGCTTCTCATTCCTTAATACCAACTCTGCTTATGTCATAGGTACATTGGGAGGGTTAGATGAAATAATGCATATAAAGGAGTTTTGAAAAGTAAATGCTTTGCAAATATGAAGTATAATAATGACATAGAATTTTTAAATCATGTTGATAAAAATGCTTTGAGAGTTGGGGAGATAGCTCAGTTGGTAGAGTGCTTGCCTTGCAAGCACAAGGCCTTGGGTTCAATCCCCAGCACCGCAAAAAAAAAAAAAAAAAAAAAATGCTTTGAAATTGAGTGAGACTCAGTTGACTATTAGCAGAACCTTACTTCTCAAATGATTAAACTGAGGCATAAGGGTGGCTATAATCAAAGAATCTCTGCACTGGATGGGATCCTAAACATCATTCAAATTATGAAACTAAATTCCAAAAGTGGGGTACCAGAATGTCACAGAAACAACACCTTGTGTTGTGATTATTGTTTTGCATAACATATCACCCCAAACTTAAGAGAGTTAAAACAAAAATAATCTTTCTATTATCTTGCATGGTCTCTGGTCAGGAAGTTGGGAAGGGCTTATCTGGGAGCATTCAGTTTCAAGTGTCTCCTTGGGTCGCAGTCAAATGGTAGCTGGTGCTGGAAGGGCAGGGAGCAGGGGCTCTGGAGCAGCTGGTGGACTGATCAGGGTTGGTCTCTTTATGTAGCCTCGGCATCCTTCCCTATAGTTTCTCCACGTGGGATGCTTCGACTTCCTCACAGCATGGCCACCTCAGTGTAGTCAGACTGTTTCCATACCCGCTAACAACTTCAAGAGAGAGTATTCCACTAAAACAGGGAGCAGCTGCATCACCTTTCATGACCTTGCCTTGGAAGTCTCAGAGTATCACTGCTGCTGTACTCTAATTGGTCAAAAGAGTCATAAAAGCCCACTGAGTTTATAAGGGATGAGACATAGATTCTACCTCTTGATGGGAAGAGTGTCAAGATCATGTTCTAAGATGAATTGGAAGGACAGATGTAATGCAGCCTTCTTTGGAAAATACACTCTGCCATGACTCGTTACAAGTTCATTGGTTCTGCACACTTAGCATTTAGCATAAATTTAGCTATCAAATTAAGTTGAGCAGTAAAATATTTTCAGTTCTATTTTGTTATAGAAAAAATTGTCAAGTTATTTAGATGTCATAATTTGATTATAGCACTAATAGGAAGACCTAATCCCATACATTTGATTTTCTCCTCCTTACTTCTCCATTTTCCATAGTGGAAAGATAATTGTTTATGCTTTAAAATGAAAAATAAAGAAGTAATCATAGACATGTTATCTAGAGCTACTCTGTCCAACATAATAGCCACTACAAGTGCAATTGATTGCTTAACAGAATGAAGAACTGAATTTTTTATTCAAATTTAATTTAACTTAGCCTAATTTTATTTTATTTATTCATGTTAAATAGCAGATTTCAAAGACATAATAAGTAAAATGTCTCAATGTTTTCTTATATTGATTAAATGCTAAAATGATAATGTTTCGATATATGGTCTTGAGTTATATGAAATATATTGCTAAAGTTAAGTTCACATTTATTTCTACATTTTAATTGACTGTTAGACATTTTTAAGTTATATATTTAGCACATAATGTATTGGACAATGCTGATCTAGAGACAGTGAATTAAATACCAAACTAACCACGTAAAAGATAAAAGTGCTTTTTCACAACTAAACCTACAGAACCAGTTGACAGCCTAAACTACATATATAAATTACTTTGATAGAAAAATATGGTGAGAAAAAAAAAAAATAAGCCCTAACGCCCTCAAGACAGATCTGGCCACTTTGCTTAGGAAGTAACTTTGGTGACAACCTTTCATTATAGTACTAACATTGCACATGCATATTTATTGATATGTAAACTGTGAATAAGTTTTCAACCCTGGAGGCTCCATCTGTCAATATTTGATATCGATTTTGCCATAAAACATTACACTGGCTTTAATTACAACTGAATGAGGCCCTAAGGATATTTCCATTTTATAGATGAGAAAACTAAAGTTAAGGTATTTTAAGAATCTGCTCAAGGTCACACCACTACCTAGTGACAGAGGTATATCTTTTTCATGGTCTACTTGGACTAGAAAAATATTCCCACATACATAAAATAGTGTGTACATGACATAATTTTGAATGATTACAAATGTAGTGATTATATACTTTGGACAAAGAAGTAAAATGTTCTCCTTTTGTGTTGTGGATCTTCAGCTCCTAGATTCAAGAAAATATACGTTTCATTTATTTTTCTACTTCTAAAACTTATCCTTTTCCTTTTTTAAAAATCTAAGTCATGGTCTAGGGTTTTAGCTCAGTGGTAGAGCACTTGCCTAACAAGTGTGAGGCACTGGATTCAATTCTCAGTACCACAAAAAAATAAATAAATAAAATAAAGGCATTGTGTCCACCTAAAACTAAAAAAATATATTTTTAAAAATCTAAGTCATTTGAGTGGTAAGGAAAGGGATATTAATGACATTGTTTATTTCATATTTCCATAAAAACTAGTTGGAGAAATAAGAACATCTCAACCAAGCTCTAGATCAAAAAGCCCTATAGAGCCAGGCGTGGTGGGTGCTCTCCTATAATCCCAGCAACTCAGGAGGTTGCAGCAGGAGGATCACAAGTTCAAGGCCAGTCTCAGCAATTTAACAACACCCTCACTCAAAATTAAAAATAAAAAGTGCTAAGGATGTGTGACTCAGTGGTAGAGTATTTACCTACAATGTGTCAGATCCTGGGTTCCATCCCCAGGATGGCAAAAAAAAAAAAAAGTTTCCTTTCATAAACTCTGCCTTTTATGTTGTTGTTGTTTTCAGTCTTAAGGATAGAACCCAGGGACTCTACCATTGAGGTACACTCACAGTTCTTTTTATTTTTTATTTTGAGACAGGGCCTCACCAACTTGCTGAGAATCTCACTAAATTATTTAGGCTGTCCTCAAACTTGCAATCTTCCTGCCTCGGCCTCCCAATTGCTGGGATTACAGGCATGCACTGCCATGTCTGACTTTTTATGAATTTTTAAATTATCGTATCATAAATTATACATAAAGTTAGATTCATTATTACATATTTGTACATGCACATAACATAATTTAGTCAATTTCATTCCCCAGGATCTCCTCTTTCCCTCTACTCCCTTCTGCTGCTATTGTTCTCCCTTCTATTTCATGAGATCCTCCCCCCATTTTTTCCTCTTTAGCTTCTACATATGAGAGAAAACATATGACGCTTGATTTCTGAGCATGTATTTATGAACACCTCCCAAGTGGAATGCATTGCTTTAGATGTTATGGGAAATTTAAAAAGGCTTGTATCTTCAAATCCCATATACTCAATGAGTTTGCAAACCAACTATCACTAGAAGCAGAACTATATCTTGCTACACAGACTTTCTGGTTGCATTATAAATAGTTTCACATAAAAATCTTAGTCTGGTATAAGAAAATACTGTAAGCTGAATGGCATATAAACAACAGAAATTTATTTCTCACAGTCTCAGAGGCTGGAGGGTCTAAGATCAAGGCACCAGCAGATTTGGTGTCTGATAAGGGCCCACTTTCTGGCTGTCTGCTTACTGCACCCTCCCATGTTGAAAGGGGCAAAGGATCACTAATACTTTTCAAGAGGGCTCCAGACTCAGGACCTAATCACTATCACTTTTTTTATTTATTTATTTTTTGCAGTGCTGGGGATCGAACCCAGGGCCTTGTGCTTGCAAGGCAAGCACTCTACTGACTGAGCTATCTCCCCAGCCCACCCTAATCACTATCAAATGTCCCACTCTCTCACATCATCACCTTGGGGTTTAGGATATCTACATATGAATTTTGGTAGTGCACAAACACTCAATTCATAGCAAATATCCCAACTGAATGGTACACATAAATGATTTTGATATAATGTTTAAATAGAAATAAACACATATCAGCATTTTATTCCAATTCCCAAAATCATAATTTGTGTATTTTTTAATTTATCAGGAAATAATGTTTGAACTCCTGAGTTCTTATCTGGGCCATATTTCATTAGAAGTGTTAGCAAGTGAATTGACTTAATAGCACCAATGAGTCCACTGAATTAAGGCTTTTGTTTTTCTGCTTCATACCCACTAAGGTCCCCAGTTGCTCAAAATTTCCACCTTTCTGGATTGAAACACTTCTGTCATAGAATAAGTGATGCAGAAGTAGTGTGTGTTAGTTAAAGGCAACTTGTATTAACAGAAGGAGGAAAAGAAGGAAGACAGGAAGGAAGGAGGGAATAGATTTTTTTAAAGATGCCACTCACGGTACCTATAAAACTTTTATGAGGATTTTATGATACTGCAAATTCACTATGAAATATGTAAATCCTCTATAAAGAAAACTGTGAAGTTTATGGAAGAACAGAAAAGAGGATCCAAACGTACCAGATTCTTGAAAGGAATGACTACAAAAAGACATAAATTTTCACCAGATTTATTTGCAAAACTAATGTAATCTCAATCATTGTATTGTAAACATGTAAATATTTAAAATATATAAAACCAGACTGGGCATGGTGGCCCATGCGTGTAATCCCAGCTACTCAGCTACTCATGAGGCTGAGGTAGGAGGATCATAAGTTCCGGAGCAGCCTGGGCAAACTAGCAAGACCCTGTCTCAAAATAAAAATAAAAAGGACTGGGAATGTAGCTCAGTAGTAGAGCACCCCCACTTCTGGCTATATACCCAAAGAATTGAAAGCAGGGGCTCAAGCCAATTGTTGCATACCAATGACATAGTAGCATTATTCACAACAACCAAGGATGGAAGCTACTCAAACATCCCTCAACAGGTGAATGAATAAACAAATTTTAACTTTATATCAAAGCTATTAACCCCTATAAATATCAAAAAACAAGTTACATACTTTCAACATGCAATGATAGAACAGGAATAGGCTTAAACATTCCCAAAAAATTAAAAAAAAAAAAAAAAAGAATACAAATAACGATAAATGTTGGGAAAGATGTGGGGAAAAAGGTACACTCATACATTGCCGGTGTATGAGTGCAACCACTCTGGAGAGCAGTGTGGAGATTCCTTAGAAAACTTGGAATGGAACCACCATTTAATCCAGTTATCCCACTCCTTGGTCTATACCCAGAGGACTTAAAATCAGCATACTACAGTGACGTAACCACATCAATGTGTATAGCAACTCAACTCAACAATAACCAAACTATGGAAACAACCTGAGTGTCCTTCAATGTATGAATGGATAAAGAAAATGTGGTATCTATACACAATGGAATATTACTCAGTCTTAAAGAAAAATGAAATTATAGCATTTGCTGGTAAATGGTTGAAACTGGAGACTATCATGCTAAGTGAAATAAGCCAATCCCAAAAACCTCTCTGATATGCAGATGCTAACCCACAACAAGGGAGGGTGGGGAGGGGAAGAATAGAAGTCCATTGGATTACACAAGGGGAATGAAGGGAAGGAAGTGGGTAGGCGAATAGGAAGGACAGCAGAATTAATTGGACATAACTTTCCTAGCCTTGTATTTGAATACACAACCAGGGTAGCTCTGCATCATGTACGACCACAAGAATAGGATCCTAATTAGAATAAGTTATACTCTATGTATGTATAATTTGCCAAAATACATTCTACTGTCATGTATATCTAAAAAGAACAAATTAAAAATAATTTTAAAAAGATGTCCGGAGGAAGTAGATACAGGATAGAAGCCCCACATTTACTGCTACAATGTTCTGGAGACTCTCAATCTCCCTTTCCAAATTGCACTGTTTGCTTTCATGTAGAATCAGAACTCCCTCACCCAATGAGTATTTTGGAGATGGTATCATTTGTTGCCCAGTGGCCCAAGTCAGAAACCAGTGGGTCATCATGACATTCCTCCTTTCCCCTCTCTTCATAATCTGTTAAAACAACAACTTCGTTGCTGGGCAATGTGGCACACTCCTGTAATCTCAGCAATTTGGGAGGTTGAGGCAGGAGGATTGCAAGTTGGAGGCCAGCCTCAGCAACTTAGTGAGGCCATAAGTAATTTAGGGAGACCCTGTCTCAAAATAAAATATAAAAAGGACTGGAACGTAGCTTAGTGTAGAATGCCCTGGGTTCTATCCCCAGTACAGAAGAAAACAATTAATAAATGTTGTCAATTGTACCTTCTAAATTTCTTGTGATTTTGTCTCTTCTTCATTGTACAACTACAGCTTTTCTGTCTCATTCCATATTATGTCTCACCATCTCTTTTTTAAACGTATAGTTTTTCTACACAACTCTCATATTATATATATGTCTATTATATACTAGACAACTATCACATGTCTATTATATAAATTTTGTAGATATGCAGAAAACAAAAAAAATCTTCTACAATAACAATTCTCAGAGATAAATGTTGTGGACTTTTCTGCATATATCTTTCTTTGCTTTCCTCTATTCATAGATGGATGTTACTTTATTTTATAAATTGAGATAAAAATGTTTTATAGTATTTCTATTAACAAAATAGTACAAACTTTTCTTCATGACAATAAATTTTCCTCCAGGATAGCATTTTAAGGTTGCATTATATTTTATTCTCTAGGGGTGTCATAATGTAGTAAAACAAGCCCTAATGACTAATCTAGGTTTTCTCCAGTTTTCGTATCATAAATAATACTTATAATGAATGTATTGCTAGGTAAATTTCTTACACAGTTTTGTGAGGATTTCCTTAGAATACATAATCAGCAGGGAAATTGCTAGTTCAAAGCATAGGTACACTTCTCCCCATTCATTTTTTATTATGAGATGTTTCAAGCAATCCTAAAAGTCTACTGGATATAACAATAAATACCTATATACCCATTACCCAGCCTGTTAGCCCTTGACATTTTGCTGTATTTGCTTTAGATGTGTTTCCTTAACAAAATAAAAAATGAAGACAAATTGAAATGCCTTATCTGCCCTCCCAGATCCCACTTTTTCCTTGGAGGAATCGTATTCTCAATATGGTGTTTCTCAGTCTCATGAGAGTTTTTAAAGTTTCTCTCTCTTTATATATATATATATATATATATATATATATATATATATAATATCTGCATATGCATGCTAAACAATAAATACTACAGTTATACTTGTTTTTTTCTCTTTCCACATTTTTTCTTGGTGGATCGGAGTTGTACATAGTCATGGGATTTGTTATTACATATTCATACATACACACAACATAACAATATAATTTGGCCAATATCACTCTTCAGCATTTTCTCTCTCCCTCTCCTGGTCCCTTTCCTCTACTGATCTCCCTTTGATTTTCATGAGATCCCCCCACCTTTCTTTTCCTTTTTTTTCTGTAGTTTCCACATATGAGAGAAAATAAGCAACCTTTGACCTTCTGAGTTAGGCTTATTTCACTTAATATCATGGACTCAAGTTCCATCCATTTTCCTGCAAATGCTAATTTCATTTTTCTTTATGGCTAAGTAAACCACTATTGTGTATATATACCACATTTTCGTTATCCATTCATCCATTGATGGACACCTAGACTAGTTCCATAGTTTGCTATTGTGAATTATGCTTCTGTAAGCATGGGTATGCATGTATCACACTGTAGTGTGATGACTTTAATTCTTCAGGATAAATACTGAGGAGTGGTATATCTGGGTCATATGGTGGTTCCATGCATAGTTTTTTGAGGAAACTCCACACCAATTTCCATAGTGGTTGAACTAATTTACAATCCCACAAACATTGTTAAAAATGTTCCTTTTTCTTCACATCCTCTCCAGCATTTATTATTATTATTATCTTTATTATTATTATTATTATTATTATTATTATTATTATTATTATGTACCAGGGATTGAACCCAGGGGCACTTAACTCCTGAGCCATGTCCTCAGCCCTTTTATTTTTTATTTTTATTTATTTTATTTTATTTTATTTTTTGGGCTAGGGATTGAACTCAAAGGGACTCAACCACTGAGCCATATCCCCAGCCCTATTTTGTATTATATTTAGAGACAAGAGTCTCACTGAGTTGCTTAGTGCATCAATTTGCTGAGACTGGCTTTGAACTCTCTATCTTCTTACCTCAACGTCCCAAGCCACTGGGATTACAGGTGTGGGCCACCATGCCTGGCACCATTGTTTGTATTCTTGATGACTGCCATTCTAACTGGTGTGAGATGAATTTTAGTGTAGTTTCACTTGTATTTCCCTAACAACTGATGATGCTGAACGTTTTTTTCAGGTGTTTGTTGACCATTTGTATTTCTTCATTTGAAAAGTGTATGTTTAATTCATTTGTCCAAATTTTTTATTTAATTTTTTTGTCATTATACACAAATGGGAACTTTTCATTTTTTCTGGTCGTACACCATGTAGAGTCACACCATTCATGTACATAGGGTAATGATGTCTCATTCCACTATCTTTCCTTTTCCCCACCCCATTCCCTCCCCTCATTTCCCTCTACACAATCACATTCCTCCATTCTTCCTTACCACCCCCCCCCCCCCCGTTATGTATCAGCATCCACTTATCAGAGAAAACATTTGGCCTGTGATTTTGGGGGGATTGACTTATTTCACTTAGCATGATATTCTCCAACTCCATCCATTTACCTACAAATGTCATAATTTCATTCTTCTTTATGGCTGAATAATATTCCATTGTGTACATAAACCACAGTTTCTTTTTCCATTCATCTATTGAAGGGCACCTAGGTTGGTTCCACAATCTAACTATCGTGAATTGAGCAACTATGAACATTGATGTGGCTGTATCTCTGTAGTTTCCTGATTTTAAGTCCTTTGGGTATAGGCCAAGGTGTGGGATAGCTAAGTCAAATGGTGGGTCCTTCCAAGTTTTCTTAGGAATCTCCATACTGCATTCCAGAGTGACTGCACCAATTTACAACTCCACCAGCAATGTCCTTGCCAATACCTATTGTTGCTTGTATTCTTGATAATAGCCATCCTAATTGGGGTGAGATGAAATCTTAGGGTTGTTTGATTTCCATTTATTTTATTACTAGAAATGTTGAACATTTTTTCATATATCTGTTGATTGCTTATATATCTTCTTTTGTGAAGTATCTGCTCAGTTCCTTAGCCCATTTATTTATTGGATTATTTGTATTTTGGGGGTAAAGTCTTTTGAGTTCTTTATAAATTCTGGAGATTAGTGCTTTATCTGAACTGCCTGCGGTAAAGATATTCTCCCACTCTGTAGGCTCTCTCTTCACATTGTTGATTGTTTCCTTTGCTGAGAAAAAGTTTTTTAGTTTGAATCTATCCCAGTTATTAATTCTTGTATTTATTTTTTGCACTTTGGGAGTCTTGTTAAGTAAGTCTGGTCTTACACCAACATGATGAAGATTTGGGCCTAATTTTTCTCCTATTTGGTGAAGGGTCTCAGGTCTAATTCCTAGATCCTTGATCCATTTGGCATTGAGTTTTGTACAGGGTGAGAAATAGGGGTTAATTTCATATTGCTGCATGTGGAGTTCCAGTTTTCCCAGCATCATTTGTTGAAGAGACTATCTTTTCTCCATTGTATGTTTTTCACACCTTTGTCTAGTATGAGGTAACTGTATTTACATGGGTTTGTCTCTATGTCCTCTATTCTGTACCATTGTTCTACATGTCTATTTTGGTGACAATACCATGCTGTTTTTGTTACTATTGCTCTGTAGTATACTTTAAGTTCTGGTATAGTAATACCTCCTGCTTTGCTTTTCCTTCTAAGGATTGCTTTGACTATTCTGGGTCTGTTTTTCTTCCAAATGAATTTCATGATTGCTTTCTCTATTTCTTTGAGATACATCATTGGGATTTTAATTGGAATTGCAATGAATCTATATAGCGATTTTAGTAGTATGGCCATTTTGACAATATTAATTCTTCCTATCCAAGAACATGGGAGATCTTTCCATCTTCTAAGTTTTCTTTAATTTCTTTCTTTAGTGTTCTGTAGTTTTCATTGTAGAGGTCTTTCATCTATTTTGTTAAATTGATTCCCAATATTTTATTTTTGGGGGGCCTATAGTGAATGGGGTAGTTTTCCTAATTTCTCTTTCAGAGGATTCATCAGTTATGAATAAAAGTGCATTAGATTTATGAGAATTGATTTTATCTCCTACTACTTTGTTGAATTCATTTATGAGTTCTAGAAGTTTTCTGGTGGAATTTTTTGGATCCTCTAAATACAGACTCATGTTGTTGGCAAATAGTGATAGTTTGAGTTCTTCTTTTCCTATTCGCATCCCTTTAATTTCTTTGGTCCGTCTACTTGCTTTGGCTAGAATTTCAAGGAGATGTTGAATAGAAGTGGTGAAAGAGGGCATCCTTGTCTTCTTCCAGTTTTTAGAGGGAATGCTTTCAGTTTTTTCCATTTAAAATGATGATGGTACGGCTCACAAGATGGTGGACTATAGGGAGGCTGCGTTCCTTGTCGCTCCGTAACTCCGGTTTCAAGCAGAGGATATCTGTTTCTTGGTGAGGCAGTTTTTCCTACTTATCAATCCCCTGCTGTTTACCCCATTTGTCTGCTGTGATGACCTGCAGTCTGCCAGCATATCGATACCTTTTTTTAGTGCAGATTGCTCACTATCAGGTGCCTATCATCCACCATTTGCCTGCCTCTCATCTGTCCATCGCCTGCCTTACACCTATCCAACAACCAACTCACAAGGTTCACCTCCCGATCGTCCAATAACAGTCAGAAAACTGATCACCAACCGCCAGTGGAGCACCAGCTATCTGCTGTTGCCTGGAAGTTCTCTGTCACAGTACCTACAGGTTTGATTACACGTGCCTGCCTCCATTTTGAGACAACAGCCAGGCCCCATAGGACCCCTGGCTGGACTGACTGAGCCACGTCTCCAGGATCCCTCAGCCCGACCAATCGCTCCCTGTGGTGCCCTCACATCGACTGACTTCTCCCTGCCACCAGGACCCCCAGACCAACTGACTGTGCCCTATCACCGGGACCCCAGACTGACTGATTGCACCCAGCCTCCAGGATCCCCCAACCACACCAAACACACCGAACTGCCAGGACCCCTGCCTGACCAACTGCACCCCGCCTCCAGGACCTCCAGCTAACCACGTCCACCCCTGAGCTGCAGCTCCCCATTTGCCAACACATATGGAAGCCAGAGCGGCCATCTTGGATAATCCTGGAAGCCATAGCTCCAATCTTTAGGTGGGGCAAAACGCATCCTGAGATGCCTGCTGGAGGCTTGAAGCTCATTGTCAGGTACCTCTCATGCATCAGGCTACTGAACACTGGGAAGTTTCATTACTATATGACTGTTATACTGTAGATTTTATTTTTTCTCCTTATTGAAAAAGTTTAAGTTTTTATTTCTTTCCTTTTCTTGCTCTCTTTTCCTTTTGTTTACCTGTTCCCTCAGAGTCTCTTTCTCCCTTTTTTGCATGCTAGCATCCAATTTCTTTTGATTACACTCTCACCCTTTCTATTATCTAGAACTTCTGTATATTCTTTTCTTATCCCATTAACAGCCACATTCTACATCCTCCCTCTGCATCCTCTTTGTCCTCCATTAGAAACTGCAGACCTTATTGCAAATCTGTTTGTTTTACTGAAGATAATATTTGAACTCATTCTGTTTATTATGACAATTCTGTTATTGTCCTCATAGGAGCTATTTGGTCTAGGGTTGCATAGTGTCTGAATTGGGCACTGCTAATATTGATCTCCCCTTAAAGAAAGGGTTTTGGAAACCTATAGGGCCACTATAAGCCTATAGGGGGAAATCTGCAATACCCCAGATCTGCACTGCTAGAGGGGAAGATACATGAACAACATGAAAAAACAAGGGAAGAAAATGATCCAAACAAATCTAGATTCTATATTAATAGAATCCAATGACAGTATGTTAGAAGAAATGTCAGAAAAGGACTTCAGATTATACATGATTCAGCTGATTCACAAAGCAAAGGATGAGATAAGAGAGCAAATGCAGGCAATGAATGATAATACCAATAAGCTGAAAGAACACCTACAGGAAGCAAAAGATCATTTCAACAAAGAGATAGAGATTCTCAAAAAAAAAAAAAAAAAAAAAACAGAAATCCTTGAAATGAAGGAAACAATAAAACAAATAAAAAGCTCAATGGAAACCACCACCAAAAGACTAGACCACTTGGAAGACAGAACCTCAGACAATAGAGACAAAATATTTAATCTTGAAAATAAAGTTACCCAAACAGAGAAGATGGTGAGAAATCATGAACAGAATCTCCAAGAATATGGGACATCATGAAAAGACCAAATTTAAGAATTATTAGGATTGAGGAAGGCACAGAGACACAAACCAAAGAAATGAACAACCTATTCAATGAAATAATAGCAGAAATTTTCCCAAACCTGAAGAATGAAATGGAAAATCAAATACAAGAGGCTTACAGAACACCACAGATCCATACCAAGGCACATTATAATGAAAATGCCTAACATTCAAAATAAAGATAGGATTTTGAAGGCCGTGAGTTTAAAGCATCAGATTACATATAGGGGGAGACCAATACGGATAGCAGCTGACTTCTCAACCCAGACTCTAAAAGCTAGAAGGGCCTGTAACAACGTATTTCAAGCTCTTAAAGAACATGGTTGCCAACCAAGAATCCTATACCCAGCAAAACTAACCTTCAGATTTGAAGATGAAATAAAATCCTTCCATGAAAAATAAAAGTTAAAAGAATTTACAAATAGAAAGCCTGCACTACACAATGTTCTCAAAAAAAATATTCCATGAGGAAGAAATGAAAAATAACAATGGAGGTCAGCAAAGGGAGGAACTACCTTAGAGAAAAACCACTCAAAGGAGAAACCAAGCAAACTTAAAAACCAAAAATAAGCCAAATGACTGGGAATACAAGTCATATCTCAATAATAACCCTGAATGTTAATGGCCTAAACTCATCAATCAAAAGACACAGACTGGCAGAATGGATTAAAAAGAAAGACCCAACAATATGCTGCCTGCAAGAGACTCATCTCATAGAAAAAAACATCTACAGACTAAAGGTGAAAGGATGGGAAAAATTCTACCTTGCACATGGACTCAGTAAAAAAGCAGGAGTTTCCATCCTCATATCAGATAAAGTGGACTTCAAGCCAAAGTTAGTCAGAAGGGATAAAGAAGGACATTTCATACTGCTTAAGGGAACCATAAATCAGGAAGACATAACGATAGTAAATATTTATGCCCCAAACAATGGTGCATCCCTGTACATCAAACAAATCCTTCTCAATTTCAGGAATCACATAGACCACAACACAATAATTCTGGGTGACTTTAACGCACCGCTATCACCACTAAATAGATCTTCCAAACGAAAACCAAAGAAACCATAGAACTCAATAACACAATGAATAACCTAGACTTAATAGACATATATAGAATATTCCATCCATCAATGAGCAGATACACTTTCTTCTCAGCAGCACATGGAACATTCTCAAAAATAGACCATATGTTATGCCACAAAGCAGCCCTTAGGAAATGCAAAAAAAATGAGATATTGCCTTGTCTTCTGTCAGATCATAATGGACTGAGAGTAGAAATCAATGGCAAAATAAAAAACAGAAATTACTCCAACACCTGGAGACTAAATAATATGCTATTGAATGAAACATGGATGACAGAAAACATCAGGGAGGAGACAAAAAAATTCTTAGAGGTCAATGAGAATGACAGTACAACATATCAAAATCTCTAGGACACTATGAAAGCAGTACTAAGAGGAAAATTCATTGCATGGAGCGCATTCCAGAAAAGAATGAAAAGCCAACAACTAAATGATCTAACATTAGAGCTCAAAGCTCTAGAAAAAGAAGAACAGAATAACAGCAAAAGTAGTAGAAGACAGGAAATAATTAAAATCAGAGCTGAAATCAATGAAATTGAAACAAAAGAAACTATTGAAAAAAATGACAAAACAAAAAGTTGGTTCTTTGAGAAAGTAAACAAAATAGACAAACCCTTAGCCACACCAACAAAGAGAAGGAGAAAGAAAACTCAAATTACTAAAATTCGTGATGAAAAAGGAAATAACACACACCACTGAGATACAGAACATAATGAGAAGCTACTTTGAAAATCTGTATTCCAACACAATAGAAACTACCAAAGACATTGACAAATTTCTAGAGACATATGCTCCTCCCAAACTGAACAAGGAGGACATACACAATTTAAACAGATCAATATCAAGCAATGAAATAGAAGAAGCCATTAAAAATCTACCATCCAAGAAAAACCCAGGACCAGACGGATTCTCAGCCGAGTTCTACAAGACCTTCAAAGAAGATCTCATTCCAATACTTCTCAAAGTATTCCAGGAAATAGAAAAGGAGGGTACCCTACCAAACTCATTCTATGAAGCTAATATCACCCTCATACCCAAACCAGGAAAAGACACATCAAGGAAAGAAAATTTTAGACCAATATCCTTGATGAATATCCTTAACAAAGATCCTTAACGAAATATTGGCAAACCATATCCAAAAACATATTAAGAAAATTGTGCACCATGATCAAGTGGGGTTCATCCCTGGAATGCAAGGATGGTTTAATATCCGTAAATCAGTAAACGTAATCCATCATGTCAATAGACTTAAGGATAACAATCATATGGTTATTTCCATTGACACAGAAAAAGCATTTGACAATATACAACACCCCATTATGCTCAAAACACCACAAAAAATAGGGATAGTAGAAATATACCTGAACATTTTAAAGGCTATCTATGCTAAGCCCATGGCCAACATCATTCTTAATGGAGAAAAACTGAAACCATTCCCTTTAAAAACGGGAACAAGACAGGGATGTCCTCTTTCACCATTTCTATTCAACATTGTCCTAGAAACTCTAGCCAGAGCAATTAGGCAGACTAAAGAAATTAAAGGGATACGAATAGGAAAAGAGGAACTTAAACTGTCACTTTTTGCTGATGACATGATTCTATATTTAGAGGATCCAAAAACCTCCTCCAGAAAACTTCTAGACCTCACCAATGAATTCAGCAAAATAGCAGGCTATAAAATCAACACACATAAATCTAAAGCATTTTTATATGCAAGCGATGAAACAGCTGAAAGGGAAAAGAGGAAAACAACTTCATTTGCAGTAGCCTCAAAAAAAAATAAAATACTTGGGCATCCATCTAACCAAAGAGGTAAAAGATCTCTACAATGAAAACTACAAAACATTGAAGAAAGAAATTGAGGAGGACCTTAGAAGATGGAAATATCTCCCATGTTCTTGGATAGGCACAATTAATATTGTCAAAATGGCCATACTACCAAAAGTGCTATACAGATTCAATGCAATTCCAATGAAAATCCCAATGATGTACATTACACAAATACAGCAAGCAATCAATGAAATTCATCTGGAAGAATAAGAAACCCAGAATAGCTAAAGCAATCCTTAGCAGGAAGAATGAAGCAGGGGGTATCACAATACCAGAACTTCAACTATACTACAAAGCAATAGTAACGAAAACAGCATGGTATTGGCACCAAAATAGACAGGTAGATCAATGGTACAGAATAGAGGACACAGACACAAACCCAAATACATACAATTTTCTCATACTAGACAAAGGCGCCAAAAATATGCAATGGAGAAAAGATAGCCTCTTCAACAAATGGTGCTGGGAAAACTGGAAATCCATATGCAACAGAATGAAACTAAACCCCTATCTCTCACCCTGCACAAAAATCAACTCACAATGGATCAAGGACCTTGAAATCAGACCAGAGACCCTGCATCTTATAGAAGAAAAAGTAGGTCCAAATCTTCAACATGTCGGCTTAGGATCAGACTTCCTTTACAGGACTCCCATAGCACAAGAAATAAAAGCAAGAATCAACAACTGGGATAGTTTCAAACTAAATAGCTTTCTCTGAGCAAAGGAAACTATCAGCAATGCGAAGAGAGAGCCTACAGAGTGGGAGAATATTTTTGCCGCTCATACTTCAGATAGAGCACTAATTTCCAGAATATATAAAGAACTCAAAAAACTCTACACCAAGAATACAAATAACCCAATCAACAAATGGGCTAAGGAAATGAACAGACACTTCACCAAAAAAGATCTACAAGCAATCAACAAACATATGAGAAAATGTTCACTATCTTTAGTAATAAGAGAAATGTAAATCAAAACTACACTAAGATTCCATCTCACCGCAATTAGAATGGCGATTATCAAGAATACAAGCAACAATAGGTGTTGGAGAGGATGTGGGGGAAAAGGTACACTCATACATTGCTGGTGGGGCTGCAAATTAGTGCAGCCACTCTGGAAAGCAGTATGGAGATTCCTCAGAAAGCTTGGAATGGAACCACCATTTGACCCAGCTATCCCACTCCTTGGCCTATACCCAAAGGACTTAAAATCAGCATTCTACAGAGATACAGCCACATCAATGTTCTTAGCTGCTCAATTCACAATAGCCAGACTGTGGAACCAACCTAGATGTCCTTCAATTGATGAATGGATAAAGAAACTGTGGTATATACATACAATGGAATATTACTCAGCCATAAAGAATGATAAAATTATGGCATTTGCAGGCAAATGGATGAAATTGGAGAATATCATGCTAAGTGAGATAAGCCAATCTCAAAAATCCAAAGGGCGAATGATCTCACTGATAAGCAGATGATGACACCTAATGGGGGATGGGAGGTGGGAGGGGGGCAAGAATGGAGGAAGGAGGGACTGTATAGAGAGAAAAAGAGTGGTGGGAGGGGTGGGGGGGAAGGGAAAAATAACAATGAATCAAACATCATTACTCTATGTAAATGTACGATTACACAAATGGTATGCTGTTACTCCATGTACAAACAGAAACAACATGTATCCCATTTTTTTACAATAAAAATAAATTAAAAAATAAAATAAAATGATGATGGCCTTGGGCTTAGCATAGATATCCTTTACAATGTTGAGGTATATTCCTACTATCCTTATTTTTCCTAGTGTTTTGAGCATGAAGTGGTGCTGTACTTTATCAAGTACTTTTTCTGCATCTATTGAAATAATCATATGATTCTTATTTTTAAGTCTACTTATGTGGTGAATTACATTTATTGATTTCTGGATGTTGAACCAACTTTTTATCCCTGGGATGAACCCCACTTGATCATGGTGCACTTTCCTCTTAATATGTTTTTATATGTGATTTGTCAAAATTTTGTTAAGAAATTTTGCATCTATGTTCATCAGGGATATTGGTCTGAAGTTTTCTTTCCTTGATGTGTCTTTGGTTTTGTATCAGGTTGATACCAGCTTCATAGAATGAGTTGTGAAGAGTTCCCTCCTTTTCTATTTCATGGAATACTTTGAGGAGTATTGGTATAAGTTCTTCTTTGAAGGTCTTATAGAACTCAGAGGAGAATCTGTCTGGTCCTGGGCTTATCTTCGTTGGTAGGCTTTTGATGGCTTCTTCTATTTCCTGACTTGCAATTGACCTGTTTAAATTGTGTATGTCCTCCTGATTCAGTTTGGGTAGATCATAAGTCTCTAGAAATCTGTTGATGTCTTCGAGATTTTCTATTTTGTTGGAGTATAGATTTTCAAAATAGCTTCAAATTATGTCTTGTATTTCAATAGTGTCTGTTGTGATATTTCCTTTTTCATTATGAATTTAAGTAATTTGAGTTTTCTCTCTCTCCTTTTCATTAATGTGCCTAAGGGTTTATCAATTTTGTTTATTTTTACAAAGTCAACTTTTTGTTTTGTCAATTTTTTAAATTGTTACTTTTGTTTTAATTTCATTGAGTTCAGCTCTGATATTATTTATTTCTGTCTTATGCTACTTTTGGTGTTCATTTGTTCTTTTTCTAGGGCTTTGAAATGGAATGTTAGGTCATTTATTTGTTGACTTTTTATTCTTTTATTGAATGTGCCTCATGCAATGAATTTTTCTCTTAGTGCTGCTTTCATAGTGTCCCAGAGATTTTGAAATGTTGTTATCATTGTTCTTGTTTACCTCTAAGAATTTTTTATCTCCTCCCTGATGTCTTCTGCTATCTATGCATCAGGCAAAATAGTGTATTATTTAGTCTCCAGGTGTTGGAGTAGTTTCTATTTTTTATTTTATCATTGATTTCTAATTTCATATGATCTGATAGAATACAAGGTAGTATCTCTATTTTTTTGTATTTGCTAAGAGTTGCTTTGTGGCATAATATATGGTATGTTTTAGAGAAGGATCCATGTGCTGCTGAGAAGAAAAAGTATTTGCTCATTGATGGATGGAATGTTCTATATATGTCTGTTTAATCTAAATTATTGATTGTGTTATTAAGTTCTATAGTGTCTTTGTTCAGTTTTTGTTTGGAAGATCTATCCAGTGGTGAGAGAGGTATGTTAAATTCACCCAGTATTATTGTATTGTGTTGTATTTGATTCCTGAAATTGAGAAGGATTTGTTTGATGTACATAGATGCTCCATTGTTTGGGGCATAAATATTTACAATTGTTATGTCTTGTTGATTTATGGTTTCCTTAAACAGTATGAATTGTCCTTTCTTATTCCTTCTGACTAATTTTGGTTTACAGTACACTTTATCTGATATGAGGATGGAAACCCCTGTCTTTTTACTGAATCTGTGTATGAAGTATGTTTTTTCCCATCCTTTCACCTTCAGTCTGTGGATGTATTTTCTTATGAGATGAATCTCTTGAAGGCAGCATATTGTTGGGTCTTCTTCTTTTAATCCAATCTGCCAGTCTATGTCCTCTGATTAATGAGTTTAAGCCATTAACATTTAGGGTTGGAATGGGGATATAGCTCAGTTGGTTGAGTGCTTGCTTCACATGCACAAGGCCCTGTGTTCAATCCCCTTGCCTTTACTCTTTTAACTGTTTGTTGGAGTGATCATTCATTGCCTGCATTTGCTCTTTTATATCATCCTTTACTTTGTAGATCATTGTAATTATGTACATTCTGAACTCCTTTTCTGACATTTCTTCTACTGTGCTGTCCATGGATTCTATTAATCTTGGTTTGTTTGGGACAATTTCTTCCCTTGTTTTTTCATGTTGTTCACGTATCTTCCCCCCTAGCACTGTTCTGAGCAGTAGATCTAAGGTGTTACAGTTTCCCCCCTATAGGTTTATAGTGTCCCTGCAGGTTTCCAATACCTTACCTTTAAGGGGAAGATCAATACTAGCCGCACCCAATACAAACAATATGCAGCCTTAAACCAAATAGCCCCTATGAAGATGTTCATGGTATTGTCGTAATAAACAGAGAGAATGAGTTTGATTTTTATGTACTGCATAAACAATAGGTTTGCAATAAGGGATATAATTTCTCATTGTGGACAAAGAGGATGGGGAGGGGTGAAGGATGTAATGTTAATGAGATAAGAAGAGAGTATATAGAAGTACTAGATCATAGGAAGTATGATAGTGGAATCAAAAGAAGTTGGTTGTAATCGACAAATAGGCTAAGGAAATGAACAGACACTTCACAGAAGATCTACAAGCGATCAACAAACATATGGAAAAATGTTCAACATCTCTAGTAATAAGAGAAATGCAAATCAAAACTACACTAAGATTCCATCTCACCCCAATTAGAATGGCGATTATCAAGAATACAAGCAACAATAGGTGTTGGCAAGGATGTGGGGAGAAAGGTACACTCATACGTTGCTGGTGGGGTTGCAAATTAGTGCAGCCACTCTGGAAAGCAGTGTGGAGATTCCTTAGAAAACTTGGAATGGAACCACCATTTGACCCAGCTATCCCACTCCTTGGCCTACACCCAAAGGACTTAAAAATCAGCATACTACAGAGATACAGCCACATCAATGTTCATAGCTGCTCAATTCACAATAGCCAGACTGTGGAACCAACCTAGATGTCCTTCAATTGATGAATGGATAAAGAAACCGTGGTATATACATACAATGGAATATTACTCAGCCATAAAGAATGATAAAATTATGGCATTTGCAGGCAAATGGATGAAATTGGAGAATATCATGCTAAGTGAGATAAGCTAATCTCAAAAAACCAAAGGACGAATGATCTCACTGATAAGTGGATGATGACACATGATGGGGGGTGGGAGGGGTTAGTGTTAGGGTTAGAGTTAGGGTTAGATAGGGGGCCAAGAATGGAGGAAGGAAGGACTGTATAGAGCGAAAAGAGGGGTGGGAGGGGTGGGGTGAAGGGAAAAAATAACAGAATGAATCAAACAACATTACCCTATGTAAATTTATGATTACACAAATGGTATGCCTTTACGCCATGTACAAACAGAGAAACAACATGTATCCCATTTGTTTACAATAAAAAAATAAAATTAAAATTAAAAAAATTTGCTCAGAGCACTTAGAACATCTGTTTCACAAAAAGCATTCAATAAATGTGAACAGTTTCAAAAGAACTTAAAAAAAAAATTAAAAAAAAAGATGTTGGTTGTTAGCATGAGAAAAGGGAGAGACTCCAAGGAAACAGTTAAGAGGAAAATAGAGTGAGAAAAATAATGAAAAAAATGGAAAAATAGGAATAATATTAATAATAATAAAATGTACAACAAAACTGTAATATAGTGTTCAAACCTCCTAGTCTTCAGTAGCCTGATGCATGAAAGTTACTTGATAATGCAGTGTCCCAGGATGGGAGCTGCCCCAACTAAAGATGGCAGCATCCAGGTCAGAGATAATCCATGATGGCAGGCAGAACTGTACCCACATGTTGGTAGATGGGGGTCATAGAGTGGTACTGAGTCTGCGGGGCATGGTGGCACTGGAGATCCATGTGGGTGGGTTGGGCCTGGGTAGTGCGGCCCATTTGCCCGTTTATTAATTGGGTTATTTAGTTTTTTGGTGTTACATTTTTTGAGCTCTTTATTCTAGATATTAATCCTCTGTCAGAAGAATAACTAGCAAAGAGTTTCTTCCATTCTGTTGGTTCTCTCTTCACAATCCAAATAGTTTCCTTTGCTATGCAGCTGGGTTTTTTTGGTTTTTTTGGTTTTTTGTTTTTTTGTTTTGTTTGTTTGTTTGTTTGTTACTGGGATTAAACCCAGGGGCACTTTACCACTAAGCTACACCCCCAGCTCTCTTTTATTTTTTGTTTTGAGACTGGGTCTTGCTAAGTTGCTGAGGGCCTTCCTAAGTTGCTGAGGCTGGTCTCAAACTTAAGATCCTCCTGCTTTAGGCTTCTGAGTCACTGAGATTACAGGCATACACCACTACACCCAGCTGTTCTGCTTGTTTTAAACTTCATACTATACATATACTCCTGCAACTTACTCTTTTTATCCAGAATTATGCTTTTGACACTTGTCCAGGTTCACACATATAAATCTAGTTCATAGTTACTTGTATGATACTAATTATATGGCTTTGGTATCAAATTCTAATTTTCTTACTGGTAGACATTTATATTGTTTCCATATTTTCTCTATTATAATCAACACTGCTATAAACATTCTTGTAAATATCTTCTTGTGGGTGTGAGCAAATGTTTCTACCTGGGTGAAATTGATGAGGGAAAGAGTATATCCACCTTCAACTTTATTGGATGTTACCAAATTGCTTTCCAAATTGGTAGTACCACTTTACCACCCATGTCATAAGAGTTTTCATTGCCCTATAGTCCTCATTGTCATATAGCTCAACCAGCGTTGCCATACTCTGCTTCCAACCCTGGCAGCATATTAAAGGATCCATTTCTTCGAATTCTTGTTGATAACAGGAATTTTAGTTTTTCAACTTTACTAATTTTATTGACCAAAATAAATGATACCTGTTGATGACTTTTTGGGTGGGAGGTGGGGGGCACTGGGGATTGAACTCAGGTGCACTTAACCACTGAGCCACATCCCAAGTCCTTTTTATTTTTTATTTTGAGACAGGGTCTCACTAAGTTACTGAGGCTAGCCTCAAACTTTCAATCCTCTTGTCTCAGCCTGGCAAGTCACTGGGACACTATGCCCCACTGTTGATAATACTGGAATACATTTTAATTCTTTTCTTCTTTTCTAATTACAAAAAAAAAATTTTAGAAAATTTGAAAAATATAAGCAAGTGAAAAAAAGAGAAAGACTCCCCTTTAATCCTACCACTCACATATAATTTGTTAATATATAAATAAAAATTTGTCTTAGTTTAAATGATTCATACATATTAATGTTAAAAACCTATAACAAAAAACAAATTATTGAACTCTTACTATATTTTTAGGACTACTTTATTCCATAAATAGGATTCATAAGTAGATATTTAATGTGTATAATATATATATACACACATGTGGTAACTAATCACATGTATACATTTCACCTTTACAAAAATATACTTCTTTCTTATAAACTGTTTTTTTCCATCTAACAAATAACCCACAATTATTTTTTCATGATACAGGTTCAGCCTAAGTCCTGTATTCAGGACTAGAGGCTGTTATTTAAAGACTTCCATATTTATATCCATATGTCTCCCACTTAACTATCCTTAAAACAAGGACCAGGCTGAGCCCAGCAAGCCTTGGAAGAGCTGGTTTCCTGTTGGCTCTACATGATGGTGCAACTGACCCAGCCCCATGCTTGAAATAAAACTCACATATAGCAACTCTCTGTGTTCTCATTACTCAGGAGGCCAACTGCTACCTCTGCCTTAGGATCTACCACTGGGGAACACCCATTCTGCTTGTCTGTCAGGCAACATGACATGCAAATCTTTTTGACTACATGGCTCTCCTGTGCCCTCACCCCATACTCCTTTAGGTTTTCTCACTACTACCATCCTCCAATTTAAACATACTGTCTGTATCCTCAGATGCTTATGTTAAGTAACTCCCTTTAGGACACTCAACTCTCCACAACCTGATCCATAGGAAGTTTGATATTCTATGATCTTATGTGACCTGACCCATGCATATATTTGAAAAGACAAAATTAATTTTTGGACTTGATTCAGTTTCCATGTTAGGAAAGAGTCTATAATAGATGTATCATTGCTCACTTAAATTACTGTAAGAGTTCTTACTCTCTAGCATTGCCATTGTCTCCACTTGACCCTCTCCTCCACAAATCCATTCACATAGCTATAATTAAACTTCCTGAAAATCCATTCTAAAGCTACCATTTTCCTGCATAAAATACTATAGCATGTCACCATGGCCTATAGGATCAAACCAAAGGTCCTGCTCTAAGGTCTTCTGAGGTCTCCAGGCATTCTACATGCCACTTCTGTCACTCTTTTTTGGAGGAAGAGGGGTACCGGGGATTGAATTCAGGGCCACATGACTACTGAGCCACATCCCCAGCCCTATTTTGTATTTTATTTAGAGACAGGATATTAATGAGTTGCTTAGGGCCTTGCTAAGTTACTGAGGTTGGCTTTGAACTTGTGATACTCCCATGCCTGGATTACAGGCATGTACTACAGTGCCCAGTTACTGCCACCCTTATATATAGAAATTCTGAGTCCTTCCTTGCCCTCTTGTGCTAGACAACTTTCTGTTACTGTTACAAATACTCAGACAAATCTCATCTGCTTGGGAGGCTGAGACAGGAGGATCACAAGTTCAAAGTCAACCTCAGCAACTTTGTGAGGCCCTAAGCAACTCAGAGAGATCCAGTCTCAAATAAATAAATAAATAGGGTTGGGTATGTAGTTCAGTGGTTTAGTGCCCCTGTAAATCACTAGAAAGGAGAGAAAGAAAGAAGAAAAGAAAGGAAAGTCGAGATAAATCAACTTAAAAAAAGAGGACAGGTTTGCTTTTATTCATGGTTTCAGTTCACAACCAGTTGATTCCATTGCTTTGGGTCTGTGGAAAGGCAGCACATCATGGCAGGGAGCACATGGTGGAGCAGGCTGTTCTCTCAAGGTAGCCAGAAAGCAAAATGAAATAGGGCATAAGGGGAAAGGGTAGGGACACACCATATCCTCCAAAGGCATACTTCCAGTGGCCTAAAACTTCTCACTAGGCCCCACTTCTCAAAGTTTTCACCACCTCCCAAAAGCACCAGTCCAGGGACCAATCCTGTAACACCATGGGCCTTTGGGGGACACATATCCAAACCATAGTACCTCCTGACACTATTTCATACCTTTGCGCCTTTGCATGTATATCCCTTTCTGTCTAGAATGTTTTCCCATTCTTGTCTGCCTGAAAAACTATTCATCATTCAAAGTCCTGTTCAAAAGATAGTTCCATACACTCAAAGTATCACCCCTCATTCTTCTTATCAATTACAAAGAGGAAAAGTTACCTTGACAATGGACAGATCCAGTTATTGCCACCTGTATTAGTCTGTTGTCTACTCCTGATAACAATACCACAGACCAAGTAGCCTATAAGGAAAAGATGTTAATTTAGGTTTATGGTTCTGGAGGTACAAGGTCAAGAAACTTCATTGGATGATGGCTTTCTTGCACAGTTCTGAGGCAGTACAGGGCATCACATGGCAAATAATAGGGAGGACATATGTGGATGTGTGTAGCTCTTCTGGTCTCTCCCTCTTCTTACAAAGACACAAGAATTTGTTCACAGGGGCTCTACTCTAATGACTTTATCTGATCCTAATCTCCTCCCAAAGGCCCCACCTCTAAATGGCATAGTCAGATTAATTTTCCATCCTCTTAATACCTCACAACAGAGCTTAAATTTCAACACACAAAGCCTTGGAGGATATCCTTAAACCATACCCAAAGCATATCACTACCCTAAACAAGTGGTCAAGATTACCATCAGTGGCACCCACTTGAGATAGGAGGATCTCAAATTCAAGGCCAGCCTTGGCAATTCAACAAGACCCTATCTCAAAATAAAATAAAAGTATTTTCCTAACATGTGCAATGCCCTGGGTTCAATTTTAAGTACTGCAAAGAAAAAAATTATCATCATGATTAATGGAACAAACAGATAGCATATGCTCCCTGATGCAATGTACTGAGACTCACACATTCTGGTAGAATACTTGCCAAAAAATATTTCACCTGAATCTAATCCTAAGGGAAAAATCAAACAAATCCAAATTGAAAAATGTTCTGCAAAACTGGCCTGAGCTCTTCAAAAATGCCAATGTCTGAAAAGACCAAAACAAAACAAAAGGCTTGGAAGCTGTTCCAAATTAAAAGATGGTAAGAAAGCATGACAACCAAATGCAATGTGTAATCCTTGATTTAATTCTAGACCAAAAAGTAAAAAAGCAGGTATAAATAATATTATTGGGAGGCTTGGTGACATTGGAACATGGTTATATATTAGGTAATGAATGGAGTCAATGTTAAATTTTCTTAATTTGGCTCTTGTGGTTATGTCCTTGCTCCTAGGAGATAAATGCTGAAGGGCTAAAATGTTGCTATACCTGCAACAAACACTCAATGGTTCATTTAAAAAAAGTGAATAAATACACATGCATGTTTATATCTAACTAGAGCAATAAAGCAAATGTGGTGAACTGTTAGCAACAGAAAAATCATAGGTGAAGTGAAAGCAGGTGTTCATTGTTTTATTTTTGCAACTTTTCTGTAGGTTTGCTATTTTTCAAAATAAAACTCAGAGGGAGGTTTCAAGATGGTGGTTTACAGAAGGTTGCTTTCCTGGCTGCTTCATACCATGAAACCAAGAAAGCAGACAGGCAGTTTCTCAGCAAGGTGGGTGAGCAAAAAAAAGGGGGGGCAGACTTTACTGGAATTCAATACTGGACATTCAAAGCAGATTGGGGACCCAGGCATTTCGATGTAATAAAATCAGGAAGAAATCCCCAGTGACACAGCCACCATCGTGGCCAGAGGCACCAGGCAGAGTCATCCCTCCACAAGCAAAGTGGAGGGAAGAGGGAATTAGAGGAATCTGTATTTTTAGGAGAACTGAGGTATGGAGAGTTTACACACCAAAGATACTGCATAACTAAACTGATAGGTGGATTGCACAACATCCCTGGACAGGAAAGAAACCGCATATCTCCTGGCTGTAGCATGCAAAGGACAGAGGAAAGAACCATTTTGCAACTTTGGTACCTGGCTGGCAGCTGAGGGAGCAGATTCCTGGCAAACTCAAGTTTACCCCAAATACAGGTCTGGCAAACCCACACTGAATGGTATGGAGTGTGCCTAACTGATTAGGAGAAAAACAAAGGTGGTCATAAAAACTCACCTGGATCTACCCCTCCCCCTCCAATCTGGCTGTTTGCAGGACCAGTAGGGAGAGATGTCCTGGCTGGGAATTCAAAAGGGCAGGGTGGGAGAGATTTTGTTTGGAAACTGAAGGAGTGGACTAAGAATTGGCTCCTCCACCCCACAAGCAGAACCCAGGGGAGATCCCAGGGGTGTGGTCTCCCAGTGTGGACCAGCAATTGCTGGGCCCTGTAAGAAAGCTGATTTAAAATCTACAGATTAACTGGCATTCAGCAAAGAGCCTGAAGCCTAACTAAACCTAAGCCTCACCTCATGGTGTTCCACCTATGAGATTAACTCTCTCACTCTAATAACCCCACCCTGAGGGTGGAGGAAGCATCATACTCCAGATAAACCCACCTAACAGTACTGAAAAGGGAAGCTGAGAATCTTTTGAACTCCAACTAACACAATTCTTTAACTTTTCATTAAGATCCCCCCACCCCATTTTTCTTTCCTCTGTTTAATTGGGACCTTAATGGTTCATGGACATTTATAAATATTCATGTTAGTTTGTTGTGTTTTTTCTTTCAGGATTTTTGAAGCCAGCAATTTTTCATGTATCAGTGTTTTGAGGACTAAAATATTCAATTATATTTCAGTTTTGTATTCCTTTATTTTTATTTTTAAAATTTTTATTTTACATATATACTTTTTCTCTCCCACTTATCTGTGAGATTCTTAATTCTTTCTCTCTTTTCTTTTGCTAACACTCAATCTCTATTGTTTCCTCTTTCACTCTTCCTTTAATTTTTTACTTCTATCTTCTCTTCTCCTTGCTCATAATCATATCCTACATCACTTCTGTTCTCTCCCTGTCCACCATTTAAGATTGTAAACCCTTTTACTAACTTACTGTTTTATTCTAGGCAATAACTGATAATATCATTTATGTTTATTGTGACAATATTTTAGAAAGTACATTGCTTTCATGCTGTACATTATTTGTATTGGTTGTTGTTATTATTTCTCTCCCCGTAAACAGTGAGGTACTGGAAATCTTCAGGGACACTACAAGTCCACAGGGTAGAATCTCTACTGCCTCAGATCCATAGTGTTAGATGGGTAGACACACAAACAACATGAAAAATCAAGGGAAAAAATCACCCCAAACAAACCAAGATATTTCAATAACAGAATCCATAAACACCATAGTGGAAAAAAATGGCAGAGAAGGAGTTTAGAATGTACATAGTTCAACTGATCTGCAAGGTAAAGGACAATGTAAGGAGTGAAATCAGAGAGAAAATATAGGAAGTGAAAGATCACTTCAATAACCAGATAGAGATTCTGAAAAAAAAAAAAATAACGCAGAAATTCTCAAAATGAAATATTTAATAAACCAAATTAAAAATTCCATGGAAAGTATCACCAACAGACTAAACACTTGGAAGACAGAGTTTCAGGCAATGAAGACAAAATACGTAATCTTGAAAACAAAGTTTACAGTGGATAAAAGATGTTAACAGACCATGAACAGATCTTCCAAGAAATATGGGATAACCTGAAAAGACCAAATTTAAGATTTATCAGGATAGATGAAGGCTCAGAGATACAAACCAAAGGAAAGCACAATTTTTTCAATGAAATAATATCAGGAAATTTCCCAAACCTAAAGAATGAAATGGAAAATCAAATACAGGAGGCTTACAGGACCCTAAATATACAAAATTACAACAGGCTCACATGAAGGCACATTATTATGAAAATGCCTAATATACAGAACAAAGACAGAAATTTAAAAGCTGCCAGAGAAAAATGACAGGCAACATTTAGAGGGAAACCAATCCAGATAGTAGCTGATTTCTCAATCCAGACATTCAAAGCTAGGAGGTGTTGGAATAATATATACCAAGCTCTAAAAGAAAATGGATGCCAGCCAAGAATACTATACCCAGCAAAATTTAGCTTCAGAATTGACCATGAAATCAAAACCTTCCATGATAAACACAGGTGAAAAGTATTCACATCTAGAAAGCCTATACTACAAAACATTCTCCATAAAATATTTCATGAAGAAGAAATGAAAAATAAAACTGAAAACCAGCAAAGGGATGAACAACACTAGAAGAATCAAAGGAGAAACTAAGTCAAAGTAAAAATCAGAAATAAATCAAAATGGAAGAGAATAAAAATAATTTCTCAATAATAACAATGAAGGTAAATGGCCTAAACTCATCAATCAAAAGACAAGTCTGGCAGATTGGATTTAAATAAAAGACCTAACAATATGCTGTCTCCAAGAGACTCACCTCATAGGCAAAGACATCCACAGACTGAAGGTAAAGGGATGGAAAAAAACATATCATTCACATGGCTCTTATAAACAAGCAGGGGTTTCTATCCTTATATCAGATAAAATGGAATTAGAGCCAAAGTTAATCAGAAGGTATAAAGAAGGACATTCACACTCCTTAATGGAATTAATTATACATCAACGAGACATAACAACCATAAATATTTATGCCCCAAACAATGGAGCATCTACGTACATCAAACAAACACTTTCCAATTTCAAGAATCAAATAGACCACCACATAGTAATACTGGGTGACTTTAACACACCAGTCTCACAACTTGATAGATCCTCCAAACAAAAACTAAATAAAGAGCTCTAGAACTAAATAATACAATAAATAATTTAGACTTAAAAGACATATATAGAGTATTTCATCCATCAATGATCGAATACACTTTGTCTCAGCAGCACATGTATCCTTCTCTAAAATGAACCATATCTTATGCCACAGAGCAACTCTTAGTAATACAAAAAAATAGGGATAATACCTTGTAAAATGGAATGAAATTGGAAATCAATGATAAAATAAAAAATAAAAGCTACTCTAGCACCTGGAGACTACATAATACACTATTGAATGACCAATGGATAGCAGAACAAATCATGGAGGAAATAAAGGAAAAATAGAGGTAAATGAGAATAACAATACAACATATCAAAATCTCTGGGACACTATGAAGGCAGTACTAAGAGTAAAGTTTATTGCATTGAGCTCATTCATTAAAAGAAGAGAAAGTCAACAAATAAACAACCTAATATTATATCTCAAAGCCCTAGAAAAAGAACAACAAATCAGCACCAAAGCAGTAGAAAACAGGAAATAATTAAAATCAGAGTTGAAATCAATGAAATTGAAACAAAAGAAACAATTCAAAAAAATCAGCAAAATGAAAAGTTGGTTCTTTGAAAAAAATAAATAAAATTGATAAACTCTTTGCCATGCTAATGAAGAAAAAGAGAGAGGAAACTCAAATTACTAAAATTTGTGTTGATAAATAAAATATGACAGACACTACTGAAATACAGACAATAATCAAAACTATTTTGAAAATTTATACTCTAATAAAACAAAAAAGCTTGAAGACATCAGCAAATTTCTAGAGACATATGACCTACCCAAATTAAATCAGGAGGTCATAGAAAATTTAAACAGATCAATTTCAAGCAATGAACTTGAAGACACCATTAAAAGCTACCAACAAAGAAATTCCCAGGACCAGAAGGATGCTCAACCAGTTCTACCAGATCTTCAAAGAAGAATTAACACCAATCCTTCTCAAATTATTCCACGAAAGAGAAAAGGAGGGAATCCTTCCAAGCTCATTCTATGAAGTAAGTATCACCCTGATACCAAAACCAGACAAAGACACATCAAGGAAATAAAACTTCAGACCAATATCCCTGATGAACATAGATGAAAAAATTCTAAATAAAATACTGGCAAATCACATGCAAAAACATATTAAAAAGATAGAGCACCATGATCAATTGGGGTTCATCCCAGGGATGCAAGGCTGGTTCAGCAAATGGAATCAATAAATGTAATTCATCACATCAACAGACTTAAAGATAAAAATCATACCATTATCTCAATAGATGCAGAAAAAGCACTTAACATCCATTCATGTTCAAAACACTAGAAAAACTAGGGATAGTGGGAACATACCTCAACATTGCAAAAGCTATATATGCTAAACTCAAGGCCAACATCATTATAAATGGAGAAAAACTGGAAGCATTCCCTCTAAAAACTGGAACAAGACAGGGATGCCTTCTTTCTCCAACTCTATTCAACATAGTCAAAACCCTAGCCAGAGCATTTAGACAGATGAAAGAAATGAAAGGGTTACGAATTGGAAGAGCTCAAACTATCCTATTTGCCATCAACATAATTCTAAGAAAACCCAAAAAATTCTACCAGAAAACTTCTAGAACTCATAAATGCATTCAGCAAAGGAGCAGGATATAAAATCAATACTCATAAATCAATTGCATGCTTATACTTCAGTGATGCATCCACTGAAAAAGAAATTAGAAAAACTATCCCATTCACAATAGCTTCAAAAAAAATCAATGTAACAAAAGAGGTGAAAGAACTCTACAATGAAAACTACAGAACACTAAAGAAAGAAATTGAAAACACCTTAGAAGATGGGAAGACCTCCCATGTTCTTGGATAGGCAGAATTAATATTGTCAAAATGGCCATACTACCTAAAGTGCTATACAGATTCAATGCAATCCCTATCAAAATATCAATGGCTTTCTTCATAGAATAAGAAAAAGCAGTCATGAAATTCATCTGGAAAAATAAAAGGTCCAGGATAGCCAAAGAAATCCTCAGTGAGAAAAGTGAAGCAAGAGGCATCACAATACCAGATCTTAAATTACACTACAGAGATATAGTAAGAAAACTGGCATGATATTAGTACCAAAACAAACATGAAAACCAATGGTACAGAATAGAATATAAAGAAAGAAATACAGTTATCTCATACTGGACAAAGTTGTCAAAAACATACATTGGAGAAAAGATAGCTTCTTCAACAAATGGTGATGGGAAAACTGGAAATCTATATATAGCAATATGAAATTAAACCCCTGTCTCTCACTCTGCACGAAATTCAACTCAAAGTGGATCAAGAACCTAGTCATTAGACCACAGACCCTATGCGTACTAGAAGGAAAAGTAGGCCCAAATCTCTATCATGTCAGCTTAGGAACCAATTTCCTCAACAAGACCCCTAAGCACAAGAAATAAAATCAAGAATTAAAAAATGGATGGTATCAAACCAAAAAGTTTCTTCATAGCAAAGCGAACAATCAAGAATGTGAAGAGAGAGCCTATAGAACGGGAGAAATCTTTGCCACCTGCACCTCAGCTAGAGCATTAATCTCCTGGCTATATACAGTACTCAAAAAACAACACCAAAAACAAACAACCCAATCAATAAATGGGCAAAGGAACTAAACAGAAACTTCACAGAAGAAATATGATCAGTCAACAAATATATGAAAAAATGTTCAATTTCTCTAGCAATTAGAGAAATGCAAATGAAAACTACATTGAGATTCCATCTCACTCCAATTGAATGGCCATCATCAAGAATACAAACAACAGGGCTGCAGTTGTGGCTCAGGGGTAGAGCACTTGCCTAGCACATATGAGGCACTGGGTTCGATCCTCAGCACTACACGAAAAAACAAAATAAAATAAAGATTAAAAAAAAAAAGGCTGGAGATGTGGTCAGTGGTTAAATGCCCCTGGGTTCAATTCCTGGTACCAAAAAATAAAAAAAAATAAAAATTAAAAAAAGAAGAAGAAGAATACAAATAACGATAAATGTTGGCAAAGATGTGGGGAAAAAGGTACACTCATACATTGCTGGTGGAGTTGCAAATTGGTGCAACCAGTCTGGAACGCAGTATGGCGATTCCTCAGGAAACTTGGAATGGAACCACCATTTAATCCAGTTATCCCACTCCTTGGTCTATACCCAGAGGACTTAAAATTAGCATGCTATAGTGAAGCAGCCATATGCTAATTTTAATGTCTATAGCAGCTCAAATCACAATAGCTAAGCTATGGAACCAACCTATGTGCCTTCAACAGATGAATGGATAAAGAAAACGTGGTATCTATACACAGCCATAAAGAATGAAATCATGGCATTTGCTGCTAAATAGATGGAATGGGAGACTTTCATGCTAAGTGAAATAAGCCAATCCCCAAAAAACAAAGGCTGAATGTTCTCTCTGATATACTGATGCTAACACACAATGCAGGGGGGTTAAGCAAGAATAGAAGTCCACTGGATTAGACAAAGGGGAATGAAGGGAAGGGAGCGGGGATAGGAATAGGAAAGACAGTAGAATGGATGGTCATAACTTTCCAATGTTCAAATATGAATACATAACCAGTAAAATTCCACATCCTATACAACTATAAGAATGGGAAGTTATACCCCACATATGTATAATGTATCAAAATACACTCTACTGTCATTTATAACTAAAAAAGAACAAATAAGAAAAAAAAAACTCAGACAGAATAAGCAATAAATAATAAAAAATAAACAAATGAAAGGCTTTGTTCCAGGTCATGTTTTCTGTGAAGCCTTCCAAACATCTCCTTACTACCCCTGGCTGCCAAATATACACATAAAACATTGAATTATTCTCTCTTCTGTACTCGTCCATGATTATCTATCTCTGACCAAACTATGAGCTCTTGGAAATCACAGCCCATGTTGTGTTCGATCTACACCATATTGGAACTGTATCTGACAAAGATTGAATTCTGAGCTGATCTTCTTAAATTAATCATGCTGAGTCTTGAAGCTTGGATAGGACTCAGGAAGCAGAGAGGAGTAAATTTTCTCTGGAGAGAGGAATGGTGTGAAAAAAGGTGAGAAGGCAAGAATGTACATTTTGTATTTACCAAGAATATTTCATTTGTTTGGTCAGAACTGAGAATTTGCATAGGTAAAAATGTCTAAGACATGATAGATTCTTAATAAAAACCTGATGCATGAATGAGATTCGAAAGGCAAGTTTCACATTGGAAAGGACCTTGACTACTGAATTGAGAAATCTGAATATTAGCTAGTTCTTAACATCCACATCTGTTCCAAATGGTGGAAAGAAAGGAATGTTCTTGGGCAAGTCTCTTATATATTTTTCTCACTGAATAACCAGGAAAGATAGAGACAAGTGGGAGTCTAAAAGTGACCTGTTTCCAAATTGAGGGAGGAAACACTCCGTACTGGAATTTTAAGATATCCAACATCCCTCAGACTAAAGGGTGTCACAGAATTTTGACTGAAAGAATATATAAATACATTTATTTTATACAAGTCATGCTTGTCTTTGAGAATAGTGTCTGAAATTATTTCAGTCAATATTACTACATTTTTGAAGTTTATGAAGCATTTATTTATTTATTAAATAATATGCTCTAAGACTCTTTTAGGGCCTTAGATTACAAAACTCCTTTTGATGCCATATCTGAAGTGTTAGACTAAACCCTTTTATGTATTTATTTCAAATTAATTATTTTTGTGGTGTTAGGGATTGAACCCATGCTCTTGCACATGTGAGACAAGCACTCTACCACTAAACTGTACTTCTAATCCTTTTTATTTTGAGGAAGGATCTCACTAAATTGCTTAGACTGATCTTGAAATTTTGATTCTCTTGCCTCGATCTCTCAAGTAGCTGGAATTATAGGTGAACACCACTGTACTGGGCTTGTTTTTATTTTTTGGTGCAGGAGATCCAACCCAGGGCCTTGTGCATGCTAAGCACACACTCTCCCACTGAACTATACTAAACCCTTTTAAATAACTTTAGCCAGATTAAGCTGTCCCTGGTAAGTAGTTTTCATATTTATTTGGTATTTGTTTTCTGTTTTCTTCCAGATAAGTTTGTGGCAACTGACAACTTAAGTAATGCAAAATAATTTGATTATGACAACTGAGAAAAAGAAAAATGTGTTGCGTTTTGAGGTTATCATTTCCTTGACCATCATAAACAGGCCGGCATCTATTTCATCTTCATTCATAATGACATAAACCAAAATGAAAATGGAATGAGAGTGAAGGATACGAGTCTCTGGCTGTTCTGTGAAACAATTTGTTAGTTTTAGGCTTTGGTTCTTTTAAATTTTCAGTCAAACTCTACAAAATTTTCAGCTGAGAGGAAATGCAAATATCAGGTAGAATTTAAAAAATCATTCTGGGCCCAATGACAATGCAGCATTAACTTATTGCAGAATGTTCAGTATTGCTGAGAAATGCCTTTGGTGATGGTCAAAGTGACTTGTAGTTTACAAAGCATGTGGGCATGCTTTTTGAAGAAAGTAGACAAGATAATTTGAGCTGTCGTTTCAGGTAATAAAATAGAATCAAGTGATAAATCATTTGAGCTGTATGTATAAATGGACTGTGACACAGCTAAATTAGTCACAACTGCCCACTGTAGGCCAACTTCATGATAGATAAAGGGCTATAAATCAGTAAAACTCCTTTACAGCCAGCCCTGATCTGTTTGTAAGCACGAACACAATTCTATGGTTACAATCAACAAAAAAGTATCCCATCAGCCCACCAAGCTCAGCCAAACTCATATCTCACTGCAGTTTTATAGAGGTTAGCACATCGCATGAGCCAAATATTGTTCTCCAACTTAAAATATGGTACTGCTAGGAGAAAGTGTAAGTCCTGTTCTTCAATGCTAATGAAACAGAAGCATTCATAGATATTGTGTTCAGTGTGAACTGATAATTGAAGTATAAGATAAATATGTTATAATAGAACTTTTTTTTTTTAATGGTACTGAGGATTGAATCCAGGGGTGCTTAACCACTGAGCCACATCCCCAGCCCTTTTTATTTTTTTATTTGTGACAGGGCCTCACTAAGTTAATGAGGTTGGTCTTGAACTTGTGATCTTCCTGCCTCAGTCTCCAGATCTCTGGGATTACAGGGATGCACCTCCGCACCTGTTTTGTTTTGTTTTGATATTTTTTAGATGTTGATAGACCTTTATTTTATTCATTTATTTATATGTGGTGCTGAGAATTGAACCCAGTGCCTCATGCATGCTAGGAAAGCGCTCTACCACTGAGCCGCAGCCCCAGGCCCTGCACCTGGTCTTAATAGAACATTTTTAAAAGCCAAGAAAGATAAGTATTAGGCATTTGAAAATATATAACTGTGAACTATGAAGAGAGAAATGGGGGGCGGGTTCTGAAGATTCTGCTGGGGGTGTGTCCTCAGCGCGGCTAGCTACCATTCCCATGGAAACCAGAGTCCTGGGTTCTTGGGGATTGTGACTACCAAGATGGAAAAGTAGAAAATGGTGACCAGTAACTGGTCCTCTTTCTTCCCAGACTCTTACCTGAGACTTCACAGAGCGACTACTTTCCTTAAAGTCTCTCGTGAAGGTGGTGCCTTGAACCCGATACAAAGAGACCACTGACCCGCCGTCTTGATGGCCACATCTTCGTGTCCCCTTCCATCTCAGGCTGTCCCACAGTCCTCCGTCCATGACCTGTCCCGAATAACCAGCAGCCTTTACATCAGTAACGGTGTAGCTGCCAACAACAAACTCGTGCTGGCCAGCAATCACATCACCACGGTCATCAATGCCTCAGTAGAGGTGGTAAACACATTCTTCGAGAACATTCAATACATACAGGTACCGGTGGCGGATGTTCCCAGCTCACACCTCTATGACTTTTTTGACCCTATTGCTGATCACATCCACAGCGTGGAAATGAAGCAGGGCCGCACGCTGCTCCACTGCGCTGCAGGAGTGAGCCGTTCAGCTGCGCTCTGCCTCGCTTATCTCATGAAATACCATGCTATGTCCCTGCTGGATGCCCACACGTGGACCAAGTCTTGCCGACCCGTCATTCGGCCCAACAACGGCTTTTGGGAACAACTTATCCATTATGAATTCAAGTTGTTTAGTAAGAACACTGTACGCATGATTGACTCCCCAATGGGAATGATCCCTGACATCTATGAGAAGGAGGTTCAATTGATGATGACGCTGTGAGCCATTCCAGCCAGCCCCTGACATCTGTACTAGACCCTACATCCGAACTGAACATGAACTTATGCCTTTGGATGGTAAAGAAAACTGGCGCAAACCTTGTAGATGGGCAAGAAAAAGGGAGGGGAGTTGAAGTTTTTAATGTAGTAATTTTTATCTTCAAAGAATAAAAAGCATTTGATATAAGATACTGAAATGTTTCCTATTTTGTAAGGAGCAGGTCAGGCTGTGGGGGCGTAGCAGGCATAAGGGTAGTACAGGTGATGCCCAGCGTAGATGGACCTGCCAGTAGCACCTTTTGCAAGTGGCAGACCAGAATTCCTGAGCCTTGCCACAAGCTGAGTAACCCAGGAATGAGTCCCCCACTCATGCCAAGCCAAAGTCAGAGCCTTAGACATCATAGCAATCATTGTACTTCTCCTGGTGAGTGCAAACCTACTGTATAAATGGCCTTGAAGCCTTCAAGCTGGATTCCAGAAACCATAGGATATCCTCAGGCCATCCCTACCACCTTCAACCACAGTGGCCCAACCCTGCTTATCTATATCTTATTATGTATTATTTGTTTGTTTTGTTGCAATACTGGGGACCGAACCCAGAGTCTTGCACATATTAGGCAAGTACTCTACCACTGAGCTATATCCTTAGTAACCAACACCCTCCACCCCACCCACCCCTGTAAGTTTGTTTTTATTTTTGTTTCTGTTTTTTGAGACAGCGTGTTGGTTGCTACATTGCTAAGGCTGACCTGATACTTGTGATCTTTCTGCCTCAGCCTCCAGAGCAGCTGGGATTATAGACATACACTACCATGCCCAGCTAAACTATTCCACTCTATACAGTTGAAATCACTTTTTTGAGTGCTGGCAAAGTCTCAAGATGTCCTCAGTGAGCCCCTCATAAACTTTTGTGAAAAGAGACATTAATTCCGTTCCTAGGGCTCATGCTGAATGGTCCTGACAATAGACTTCAGGGGTTCCTCTCATGGACCTTGGATTGGAAGGCTGGATCTACTGGACATGACCTAGCCCTGTCAACCTCTAAAATCTCCTGCCATTGTGAGCTGGGGCCTCTCAGAGCCTCCGTTTCCTGTCAAAAGCAACCACAGCCCTTCTCTGAAGTAGTTGTTGTGAGGGTACCTGACACATGAATGGTTTCACACTCAGAATAAAGGACGAACATAACTCTTTAGCTCCTTCGGTTGGGGGTCAACACATTCATCTGTACAATGGCATTTCTCCCTCTTGTGCACAGCCTTTTTTTTTTTTTGTTTTTCCAAAATGCTCTTCTAAATAATCATTCAGTGTATAAAAACAAATGATTTAAGGTCCTTTCAGACACTACCTCTGAGGAGACCTAGATTCAGAGCCTTTTCAGAGTTTTTTTTGTGTGTGTTTAGACCCCTACTCTCCCACTCCATGCTTTATTTAAAATCTAGAGTAAGCACCCTAGTCTTGCTAACCACCAGAATCCATGTGGGGGTGCTTGCCAAAGGGTTGAATGAGTGAATCCCACAAGTAGGCCCTGGAATACAAGGATTGTTCAAACTCCCCAAATGCCTAGGGCTCTGACTTGTATCCAGTTATTCTAATCCAGAGGTTTTTAGGGGAGAAAAAAAAAAAAGACAAAAAGCACAATCACTCAGGATGAAGCGACCCCCTGTGAAGTTCAAAAACCCTTTCTCTTCAAACCCATCCCCACACCTACACCCCCACAAAGGAAGTGGGGTGGGCAGGGAATGAAAATTGCTGCTCTAAATAGATCCTCTTCTTTCATAGGTGGAAAAACAGGCCCACAGAACAAAAGGGTTGATGTGGCAAAGCACCCGCAAAGTAACCTTTCTGACAGAAACCAAGATGAGAAATTTCTTTAAAAGTATTTTTAAGGGCTGGGGAGATAGCTCAGTTGGTAGAGTGCTTGCCTTGCAAGCACAAGGCTTTGGGTTCAAATCCCCAGCACCAAAAGGAAAAAAAAAAAAGTATTTTTAAAAGCATTTGAGTACATACATGTGCGTGGATTGGAGGGTGTTTCCATTTTTTTTTTTTTTTTTTAATATCTAAATTAACACACCATAAAATGAACTCGTCATACAGTTTAATGAGTTTTAACACATGTAGATTCAGGTAACTACTACCACAATCAGGATACAGAGCAGCTCCATAACACCCAAGATTTCCCTCATCCTTCCCCTTTATACTCAAACAAACCCCAACCTCTGGTAAACATTGATCCATTTTCCTTCACTATAGATTTGCCTTTAACAGAATATCACATGGAATTATACAAGATGTAATTTCTGGAGACTGACTTCTTTTGCTCAGAATGTCTTTGAGATTTACCTATGTTGCATTTCGTTGTATGGTTGTGCCACAATTTGTTTCCCATCCACCTGTTGAAGGATATTAGGGTTTATATTAGTTTCATAGGAGATGCCATAACAAAATACCAAAATCTGAGTGGCTTAAAACAATAGCAATTCATTTTCTCATAGTTCTGGAGTCAAGAAATCCTAAATCAAGGAGTTGAGAGGATCATATACCCTTTGGAAACTGTAAAGAGACTCCCTTTGGCTCTTCCTAGCATCTGGTGGTGCTGGGCAATCCTTGGCATTTCTTGACTTGTAGATGTATCACTCCAGTCTCTGCCTCAGTGGTCACATCTTTTCTAGTGTGTCTTCACATCCATCTTCCATCTGTGCATTTCTGTCACCAAATTTTCCTCTTCTTATAAGGACACCAGTCAGATTGGGGGCCCACTCTAGGATGACCTTATCAAAACTTTACATCTGCAGTGAACCTATTTCCAAATGAGGTCATATTCTTAGGTTATGAACTTGAACATATTTCAGGGGAGCTGGAAGGATACAATACAACCTATAACAGGGTTGTTCCCAGCTTGGAGCAATTATACATAAAGTACTATAACACACACAAAGAAGAAGAGGATCGTGCCATCTAGAAAAAAAATCATAGCTGTTAGAACATGAATTACAGCGAAAAAATAATAATAATAATAACCACTATTTCTTAGGAAGCAATTATATGTCAACCACAGTACTGGACACTTTGCAGTGGTTAAACCTTACAGTAGCCCTTCAAGGTAGTCATTATTCGCAATGTATTGATATGGTTAAAGAATTTGCCTAAGACAGAACACAGGTCAGGAGCAAAGAGGTGACATTCAGACTGAGTTCTGTTTTCCTACATTTCTTCTGAGACAAATGTAAGTAGATTGAAAAAGGATATTGAATCACCTGCTTGTTTCCTGAACAGCATGATTACAAATCACCAGGGGAGTTTTTATTATATGGATACCTGGGCCTCATCACTACAGACTGAGACTCTTTAGATCCAAGAAGCTGAACGTTTAGCAAGCACCAAGTCTGAGAAACAACCAAGCAGTTGTTAACAATAGGTATCTTTGTCCTTCTTTTACGAGTCTTCTGTTCATTACCTTAGGCATTCTTTTCTATCAGAGTGTAAATCTTTTTTTTTCTTGTCAGTTCTGATAACTGAAATGCAAGATAATTTCTTGTCAAAAATGTTGCATATAGGGCTGTGGATGTAGCTCAGTGGTAGAACACTTGCCTAGCATAAATTTTTTCCCAGTTTATCCTGTATATCATGTCACTTTTTTTTTTATCATGCTTGCTTGAGATTCAAAAATTTTGTTTGTTTGTTTTTGTTTTTTGTTTTTTTTTAGTACCAGGGATTGAACCCAGGGGTACTTAACCACTGAGCCACATCTCCAGCCTTTTTTATTTTTTATTTTGAGACAGGGTCTCACTAAGCTACTTAGGGCCTCAATAAGTTGCTGAAGTTGGCCTTGAAATTGTGATCCTCCTACCTCAACCTCCTGACTCACTGGGATTTCAGGCATGCATCACCAAACCCAGCCCAAAGGTTTTAAAATTTGTGTGTAGCTGAATATGTAAGCCTTTAAATGAATGAATAATATATTAAATGTTTTCTCCATTGCATAAATATAAAAATGTTAATTATTATTTTCTACTAATTTATGCTTTTTTCACTTTTAAAACTTTTCCCTAATTTTTTCACTTAAAAATGATCATTCAGAAAATTGAAATAGTACAATGAACACTAGTATTTGCTCCACTTAAAGTGAGTCAATAGTTCACTTTTATCACTTTTGTTTTCTTTACTCATTGTAAATTTTTTTGTGATCTACTTGAGTAAGTTACAGATATCATGACACTTCACCCTCGAATATTTTAAAATACATCACCTAAACATAAGGACATTGTACATATAATATCAAAATGTAAGCCAATGAATTACTAACAATTCCCTAATTTGATTCATATTTAAATTTTCCCACTCATGCCTCAAATGTCTTTTATGACTATTTTTCTTTCCCAAAGAATATCCAACCAGGTTCACAGACTGCACTTCGTTTTTGTGTTTCTTTTCATCTAGAACAGTACCTCTACTCTTTTTTCTCCCTGACATTGTCTTTTTTTTAACTATTTTTTTAGTTGTAGATGGACACAATATCTTTATTTATTTATTTTTATGTGGTACTGAGGATTGAATCCAGTGTCTCACATATGCAAGGCGAGCGCTCTACCACTGAGCTACAGCCGTGTGACATTGTCTTTTTGATGAATTCAGAAAAATTTTATATTATAGTATCCAATAATCTGGACTTGTCCTCATGCTGTTGTTTAATTTGGACCTGTATCACTTTTATTTTCTTTAAACTGAAGTTAGGTTCAGAGGTTTGATTACATTTGGGTTGAGAATTTTTTGCTAGAATAAATCACCATTACATTGTATCAGGAAGTACAGGTGTCTATTTGTCCCATTAGCAGCGATGCTGACTTTGATCACTTAGTTAAGATGGCAACCACCAAATACCTGCGTTTAAATTTACTAAGTAATCTTTGGGATGATACTTTAACAACAAATATCCTGTTATTATCATCCAATGGTATTAGCATTCATTAACGGCTCCTGCCTTAATTAATTATTATACTGGGCAATATCTAATACATCCTAAACTAATTTTGGTATATGATTTAAGTTGGAATTATTTAATTTTTAAAAAATAATTTTGAGATGTTACAGCAATGCCATAAATATTTGTGTCTGCTTTTGTCCCTTCTGTTTGACTCATTGCCAGTACCACATTCCTTAAAATTAGTGCACTTTTGCCAGGCATGGTGGCTCATGCCAGTAATCTCTGCGGCTCAGGAGGCTGAGGCAGGAGGATCACAAGTTTGAGGTCAACTTAGGCAACTTAGGGAGACCCTGTCTCAAAATAAAAAATAAAAAGGGCTGGGGATGTAGCTTACTGGGAGAACTCCCCTGGGTTCAATCCCCAGTACCACAAAAAAGAAAGAAAAAAAATTACTTAACATTTAAATAAAAAATAAGTTACCCAGAAATTCTAAAATTTGATCAGTTTAGCATTAACCATACTTTTGGAGTTTGTATCTCTTAATTCCAAAGGTTCATAATGTTAGAAAATTGTAACTTAGTGTATTAAAATGCTCACATACTTTATAATTCGATTTTTAAAAATAACCTACTAAGACATTTAGTATCATATCTATTGTTATTAAAAAGAAATACATGTGACATCATCTGATTATCTACTTTCATCTACCCTGTCTCTGAGCTAGAGTACCTATGGACACTTGAGATCCCATTTCCAGGCACCTTAGTATCTCCTTCCCACATACTTTCACCATTTCCCTATTAATGATACATATGAAGATGGGAAGGTGACCTCTTGGATTGCCTTTTGAAAATTTCCTAATAAGGAGGGAAAAGGCAGTGAAAACATGAATTTTATGGCAACCTTTTGATGCTTGGGCCAGACTCCCTACCAGGTCCTCTCCATTTGGATAGATGAATCAAGACCTCTACCACATAGTTGTATTCACAAAATATATTGAATAAGACTTTCTGTAATAGGACTCTTAAGCACATTAAATCTGAATTTGGATTTAGCCTCTTTCCTCAATAGCATCTAGATGGTGAGGGAATAAAAAGAGCATTGGACTTGACCAAGAAGGCCTCTGTGATTAATTTGGTTGAACTCTGAAGGCTCCAAGTTTAGGCAGGACTGATGACTTTGCTGGGAACAGTGAGGGTTTGCATTCATTTCTCACTTTATTGCACCGTGGTCAATGAATGTGACATGCATAATTTTTGCCTTACAAAATTGAGATTTCCTAGTCAATAGTCTCTCGAACAGTAAATCAGATGTATTATCTATAGGTAGGATTGTAAGTTTAGATGAGTTTTGTCATATTTTATTATTTATTTAAACACTTTTAATGTTTGAGCAGGTAATACACTCATGATCCAACTTTCCAAGGGCATATGGGGTATCTAAAGTGCAAATTCTCACCTTTGCCCTGTACTTCACAATTGTTCTCTACCTTGTTTCTTTTTGTTTAGTAATATATGTTACAGACCATGCTAAGTCAGTAAAAGAGAACAACATCATTTTTTAAATAACTGTATAGTATTTCATTGTATATAAATACAATTCATCTAACCTGTCCCTTATTGATGGACATTTATGTTGCTGACAAAATTTTGCTACTACAAATAGTACTGTAATAGATAAACTTGTTTATGTATGTAAATTATTTTATATGTGTGCAAATTTATCCATAAGACATTGGAAATGGAAATAATGGCCTAATTTCATAATTTAAAATCTTAATAAACATTGCCAGATTATTTCCTACGGATACTATTGAATCCTATTATCAGGGCTGGGAGTGTGGCTCAGTGGTAGAGTGCTTGCCTAACATGAATAAGACCCTGGGTTTGATCCCCAGCATCATAAAAAAGAAAGAGAGAGACAGAGACAGAGACAGAGAGAGAGAGACAGAGGGAGGGAGGGAGGGAGGAAGGAAGGAAGGAAGGAAGGAAGGAAGGAAGGAAGGAAGGAAGGAAGGAAGGAAGGAAGGAAGGAAAGAAAAGAAAAGAAAAAAGAAATTTACCTGACATGGTGGTACATACCTGTAATCCCAGTTACTCATAAGGTTGAGGCAGGAGAATGGAAAGTTCCAGACTTGCCTGGGCAATTTATCAAGACCTTGTCTCAATTTAAAGGAGCTCAGTGGTAGAGCACTTGCCTAGCATACATAAAGCCCTGGGTTCCATCCCCAGCACTGCACAAAAACAAAACCAAAAGCCTACCAGCAGTGTATGAAAATCCCTGTTTCTCCACAGACAGAACAGCACAGTAAAATATTACACTTTTGTATCTTTGTCATTCTGACCAGTGAAAAAGTGTTCTCAGTTTACTTAAAATTTGCATGTCTATTATTACGAGGGGGATGCTAGAATCTTTTTATTCTTTTAAGAATCATTTGTGCTTTTCTTTCTATAAACTGGCCATTCATATTAATATTTTATTAGATTGCTACTTTTTTAAAATTGATTTTTAAGAACTCTATTGGAGAAATGTAGAATTTTGTCTGTGATAGGAATTTCAGAGCCTTTTGTGGTTCATATAAATGTGCTGATTGGGTTTGCCTACCACTGTGTGAGCTATGTCTCCCTTAAACTTGTTACAATGTTGGAATATTACTCCTCTGGCATGAAAAAAAAAAAAAGAATTTCAAATATTTCCAATTTTTCATTGTTGTTTTTTTGGTTTTGCTTAGAGTGATTGTGCCAGGCAGATATTATTTATTTGTCTTGGGTAAAATTTATGAGACTCTTTTTTTTATATGGCTTTAGGGTTTTGTGTCATTCTCAGAAAAGCTTTTCACATTCTAGGATGATATTAAGAAAGTATCCCTTGGTTCTTCAAGTACTTTGATGGTTTCAGTTTTAACATTAAATTATCTGAACCATCTGGAATATATCCTGGTACAAAGTGTGAGGCATGGGTCCAACATTACTTTTTGTTGTTGTTGTGTTCGCAATGCTACCGCCATTCTCATCTATTTGTATGATTTAAAATGTAAGTTAATATGTTATTTTCATATATAGTTATATATAATTCACGATATATATATATATACATTCCTAATAGTACTCACATTTTCTGCGTTTATATTTATTTTTTGGTGTGCTTGCTGTGTCCAAGACTAGAAGGTGTGGTAGTCTTATATTGCTTTGTCTTATCTCTCTGTCAATTTCCTCCTATATTTCTGTGATGATGATTTTTTTTTTTTTTTCCAGTTCTGGGAATTAAACCCAGGGCCTCACACATGGTAGGTAGGTAGGTGCTCTATCACTGAACTACCTTCCTAGTCTGTGTGATGATTAATTTTATGTATAAACTTGGCTAGGCTACACAGTACCCATTTGTTTGGTCAAATCTAATCTAGATGTTGCTGTGAAGGTATTTGTGGATGTGATTATATTTATAACCAGTTAACTTTAAGAAGATTACCCTCCATAATGTGGGTGGACCTCATCCAATCAGTTGAAGACCTGAAGAACAAAGACTAAGAGAAGCAATTCTGCCTTAAGACTGCAACAAAGAAACACTCCCTGAGTTTCCAGCCTGATGGCCTGCCCTGAAGATTTTGGACTGGAAGACTGCAATATCAACTTTTATCAGAGTTTCCAGTATGTTGGCCCACACTGCAGATTTTAGACTTATCAGTCCCCATAATGGCATAAGCCAATTCCTTAAAATCTCTATGTGTGTGTATGTGTGTGTGTGTCAGGGGGTGTTCATGTGCATGTGTTCACATGCATGCATGTGTGTGGTTGGTTTTGTTTTTCTGGTTCTATGGTTTGAACATGGATAGTGTCCCCCTTAAGTTTTCTTTAAACCAGGCATGGTGGTTCATGTGTTAAAAGCCCAAGGTAGCACTGCTGGGGAGTGTAGGAGGTAGGGCCTCACGAGAAGTCCTTAGGTCATTGGGGCCATTTTCTCAAAGGGGATTGTGGGACCCTGGTCTTGTTCTCTCTCTGTCAGCTTCCTGGCTCATGATATGAGTGGTTTGCTCTCCCAGGAATTCCCACCGTGATATGCCACCCTTGTCAGAGGCCCAAATCTAGCCACCAGATCTTGAATTTGAACCTCCCAAAGTGTAAGTTAAGCAAACCTTCTTTTCTTCATAGTAGCCTTTCTCAGGTATTTTTGTCATAGTACTGTGAACCTGAATAATACATCTGGAGAATGCTGACTAATACAATTTCTAATGGCTTTTCTTTGTACATTCAGTCTGGCATTGAACTTCAACACAATGAGTATTTTATTTGTGCCCTTTTACTAACACAAATCTATCTTTGTCTGATTAGTGCTTTTTGTCTTGATCATCTAATATTGCCAACTCCTCCACCCCTTTTTGTGCTCTTCATTTATCTATTACTCTTTGTCTACATTTTAGTTTGTAACTCTTTTTTAAATTGGTATGTTTCATATAATGAGATTATATTTAAATTTCTTTTACTCAACCAAGTCTTTTAATAGAGGATTTATATTTTTTGTTAGTTTTGAAGTCTTTGGTTTTATGTCATTTTGTCCTGTAACTTATATATTAACATTTCTCCGCCATTTTCTTTATATCCAGTTTCTTGTTTATCTGCTCATTGTTTTAGAAAGTATTTCATTCTCTTAGTTGAAAGTGATTCACTAAAGAAGAGAAAACTTGCACATTTTACTTCATACACCTATTTCCTAAATTGATCTAGTAAATATATTACCTGGTAAATACCTCTAGATTTTTTTTTTTTTTTTTTTTTTTTTTTTTTTTTTTTGAGGTGCTGGGGATTGAACCCAGGGCCTCGTGCTTGACAGGCAAGCACTCTACCAACTGAGCTATCTCCCCAGCCCCAATGCCTCTAGATTTTTAAAAAATTTTGTTTAAGCCAGGCATGGTAGTGCATGCCTATAGTCCCAACTATTCAGGAGGCTAAGGTAGAAGTACCACTTGAGTACGTGAGTTTGAGACCAGCCTGGACAATATAGTGAGATCCCATTAAAAAGAAAGAAAGAAAAGAACAGAGAAGAGAAGAGAAGAGAGGAGAGGAAAGAAAGGAAAAAAAAAAAAAAAAAATTCAGACCCGGAGTGGTGACACATGCCTGTAATACCAGATGCTCCAGAGGCTGAGACAGGAGGATTTTGAGTTCAAAGTCAGCCTCAGCAACTTATCGAAGCTGTCTCTAAATAAAATTTTAAAACAGGGCTGGGGATGTGGCTCAGCAGTTAAGTGCCCCTAGGTTCAATCCCTAGTACCACAAAAAAAAAAAAAAAAGAAAAGAAAAAGAAAAAAATTCAGTGGGGCACTTTGGCCCTCACCTATAATTCCATCAACCAGGGAAGGCCAAGGGAGGAGGATCTCAAGTTCCATACCAGGTTTAGCAACTTGTCAAGACCCTGTCTCAAAATAAAAATTAAAAAAGGGGTAGGGTTATGACTCAGTATAGAGGACCTCTGGGTTCAATTCCCAGTAAAACACACACACACACACACATACCCTCAAAGCTTTCTTTAAATTAATCTTTGTCTAATTGATGAGTCTAGCATGCATGAAGCTTTCTTTAAATTAATCTTTGTCTAATTGATGAGTCTAGGGTGAAATGGTGTGTGTGTGTGTGTGTGAGAATACATATATATATTTTTTTTTCCGAATTTATTTTTTTAATGCAAAGCAGCTCATATAATTTTTTATAGAAATCTAATTACTCTGGCAAAGATGTTTACCTTGTTAGCACTTATATATATTATTGTTATTAGCATTATTGCTACTGGGGATTGAACCCAGGAGCACTTAACCACTGAACCACATCCCCAGCCCTTTTTTGTATTTTTTTATTTAGAGATTAGGTCCTGCTGAGTTGCTAAGTGCCTTGATAACTTGCTGAGACTGGCTTTGAACTCACAATCTTCCTGCCTCAGTCTCCTGAGTTGCTGGGATTACAGGTGGGCACCACCCCGCCCAGCCTTATTTGTTTCCTTATTTGTTTATTTTTATTTAGAGACAGGGTCTCACTAAGTTGCTTAGGGCCTTGCCAAGTTGCTGAGGCTGACTTTGAACTTGTGAAATGGTATGTTCTGAATCATGCTTTGGAGATAAAGAATTTAGCACACTTCACTTCATTTCTAATTCCCTGTAAATATTAACTGGGGTTTTAGATTCAGATACTTCTATTACTATTTCAAAAATTTTAAGCTGAATTTGAGAAAAAAATGTGGATTCAGTTTTGTTTGTTTCGGTGCTGGGGATTGATCCCAGGGTAAGCATACGCTACCACTAAGCTACACGCCCAGTCCCAGATTTTGTTTTATAATTAGATATGATACAATTATTTAGATGCAATCTTCCTCCTCCTTCTTTTTCCTCCTCCTCTTCTTCTTCTTCCCCTCCTCCTCCTTCTTTCCCCTCCCCCTCCCCCTTCCCTCTTCTCTTCCTCCTCCTCCTCCTCTTCTCTTCCTTCTTCTGATTGAGTTCAAGGGCACTTTACCATTGAGCTTCATCCCTAGTCCTTTTTATTTTATTTTAAAAATTTGAAACTGGGTCTGGCTAAATTGCTGAGGGTCTCACTAAGTTGTCCAGGCTGGCCTCAAACTTATAAACCCTCTTGCCTGAGCCCGCCAAGTTTACAGGTGATTCCCAGGTAATTCCTGGGATTACAGGTGAGTTCCACTGCATCCAGCTAGATGCACTTCTATTTTGGCTTCATAATTCTCCCCTCCATGACTTATTCATTCTTGAGCATTTTTTATTTTATCTCTTGGTTGGTTGGAATAGATTGTCAACCAATTTTTCAAGAAGGTGATATCTTTTATTATCCCTTAAATAGCACTGTATTTTTCTGGCATCTTTATACTCTTGACAACTCAGATGTATATTACATTTTGGGGTCATAAATTTTTCTAAAACTCTATATATGAGAAGTCAGAGAGATTGATTTTGTTTTTTACTTGGGTAACCTGGTTTTGGATTTTTGCCTGAATAATCATAAAAACTAATATTATAGCTTAAAACTTTTGACTTTGCCTAGAACATGGTGGACTCTTTCAATCAATAAGCACTGTTCTTGGGGCTGGGGGTGTAGTTCAGTGGTAGAGTGCTTGTCCAACATGTGTCAAGCCCTGGGTTCCATCTCCAGAACTTCAATAGAGAGATTTTTTTTTTTTTCTGTTATTTTTATTGCTTCTCTTCCATTTGCCTTTGTTCCTCTTTTAGGAATACAAATTATTCATCTGTTGGTTCTCCACTCTTCTTTTTCCATAGCTGTCATTCTTTCTCTCATTGTTTTCATATCTTTCATATTTCATTCAATTTCTTAGCATCAGCTTTGTTCTTAACATCAATTCAAATTTTTGCCATATAAATTTTGATCTTTACTGTCTCCCATGTGCACTTCAATTTTGTTCCTGCTGTTTTAGAATACTTGCTGATTTTTCTTACCCTGTCCATTTCTCTTTTCATCTCATCTGAAAAATCTGTTGGATTTTCATCTTAGTCCAAACTTTTCCCTCCTGTTTCTTTTTTACAGAATCCTTTAGGTTGCCAAGAGGTTTCTAAAATTTTCTCCTGGTGAAGGAAAGTTCCCATCCTCTCTGATTTTTCTGGATGCTGTACTCTCTTCTCTAGTTCTGTGTTGGTTTTTCTCCTTACCCTCAAGTAAGGTAGTTTCTCTAGACTCAATATCTGTCTACAAGGACTAAGCTGGCTACCTTTGGACCTACCATCTCTGTATGGAAGTAGTAATAGACTCACCACCTCAAATCTATAGCTGGAGGGCACATTATTGTACGTGTAGTTTGATTTACCCTTTGTACCTCTTATCTGCTAATGTGATACATAACACAATACAACCCCCAACACAGACTTCTCTCAGACACCTTCAAGTAGTTGAACTTTCCCTAATGTTTTGGGTAGAATCTTCTACATAATTTGGAGAAAATTACATGTAAAATGAGAATGAGGGACCCCTCGTTCAAAAATTAAGAATATCAAGACAGTGACAACAGAAAATTAAATCAAGTCTGGGGTCTTATCATAGAGCCTGGGTAACTGACCACACAGGTCTCATGCCCATGAAGCCAGCCTTGGTTATGGGGACTATGTGGGCCTAAATATAAATCTCCTTTCCTCAATCTCTCCCTTATTTACTGCTCACTTGTTTTATCTATCTGCCTAGATAAACCATAGGAAATAGATGGGTGTAAAGTTGCAGGGGAGGCAGGGATGGGGATCAATATTCTTGTGAACAGCTTTCAAGGGTGGAGAAACTGTCACCTTTTGTTGGTTTAGGCACCAAGTCTTTGAACTGGGAGACAGATGGTAGGTAATCAAGGGATAGAGCTGCGGACTTTAAATAAGTAGACGCCTACCTTTTTCAGTCAATGTTTGAAGAAATTAAGCCAAGGTAAAGCATGACTAGGATTTCTTCAATGCAGCCCTGTAAAGTCACACACCTCTAATTAACATCAATTTCATCTGGATCCAGTCCTCAGGTTGCTTGTCAGTTTTAATCTTTGATGTTGTGAAATCTTATTTTGTTGTTGTTGTTATTGTTTTTCCCCTGTTTTTGAAGGGATATTTGTGAGCCTTTAGACAAGGATGCATTTAGAGGCAAAGAGTAATAAGTCATTTGAACTGGAAGCCCCTAGGGAACCAATTAACTAGGCCAGGGGTTGGCAAACTTACTCTTGTGGGGCCAGATAGTAAATATTTTAGGTTTTGTAGGCCAAGAGGCAAAATCAAGGATATGATGTAGTACTTATATAACAACAGAGGAAACAAATTTCCATAGATTTTATACTGACAAAACTCAAATTCTAATAGTAATAATTGAGTACAATTTTGGGGACTAGAATAGAATTCTTTGTTTTTGAATACATTTTAATTGGGGTTCGAAATTAGTGTTCCCTATCATCAGATTAGATTACAAATGTTCAGTTGTTAATGCTGATCCGTAATGAGATTTTATGTGTTCAATTTTCCAAAAAGCCTTTTCACAGAGAAAGACACTGGCAAACATTGAATTAATCCATATATATTTTTTAATTGAGTACATTTATCGTATGGAAGGCATTTATAGAATTCCAGTAGATTCTTCTCTTGATATTTTCCTGTTAATATGTCATTACTTTGCAGATTAATCGGTTCCAATTATGTTTAGATGAAAACTCCTCAATTGCTCAGTTAAGTGAATTTTGAAATATGAAAATTTCCTTTAGATTTACATTAAGGACTGAAAAATGGCGCCTAAAACTGTAGTTTGAACTTGGAAAAGAAATATGCTGCAAATTTATATAAAAATGGACAATTCACTTCTTGTTTTAACTTCTGACAGAATGAAAGTATATAAGGTGACGTAAAATTACTTGTAATTCAGGCAATGTTAATTGTCATCAAAATGACTTTAGTAGAAGTTTTACATACAAGTGATATTTTGCCTTGTAATTGGTAAAATTAAAACACATCAAATCTGTAGCAAAAGCTAATTTCCATAGTCCTTCATTGTTTGATAATAGTGGTTGAACAGAATACTGTCACTGCTAAGACTTCATTCAAACTGCTGTGTGGTAGAGCAAGTCAGGATATTCAATTTCTAGTTCTGACACAGATTCACTGAACTGATGATGGTTAAGTCTACAAGAGTGGATGAAGTTACCATTGACACTACTAGTTCAATAGTACATGGTAGATTCAAATACTACCACAAAGTAACTACCTACAAATAGTCACAGGGTTTAAAAACATTCATACAAATTTTGTCAATATGTTCTACTAAGCATATTTCTACTCCTCATATATTGTTACTGCCATTAGATGTAACACATCTTAGAAGATTCCACTTCATGTTGTAATGAATCAGTGCTTTTTTAGTTTCTTTAAAAATAATTTTACCTGGCATTGTTCCATGCAAACTATTCAAAGGGGCTAATTCTTCAGGCCCTTCAAACATGACATTGACTCCTCAAATAAACAACTGAGTGGTATCTGTAATATTTAACTCATGAAGTGCCAAAGGAAACCACTCAAAATTAATTGCCTTATCTTTTAATTGAGTTTGGATATTGATCACAATGTCTTCAATTCTTCAAGCAACTATTCTAGCTGAAAGGCTAATGATCTTACGTTCATTTTCTCTGGACACATTTCTTTGGCTGTTGCAATCAAACATAATTTAATCAAACAGTTTTCCTTGTTTGGTTAAGAGATAAGCTACTCAGAAAATTGCTTTGTTTCAATCTCATTTCACTTTTTATTTTTGTGAAAAATTCTGCTGTGACAAAATAATCTTTTAAATTTTCTAATTGTTCTCCCTGTTGCTTTCCTGTTGGCTGGGAAGACTGCGATGTGCGCTTAGTCTGATAATGTTGACGTGCTTCAGGTTAAGTATTTAGTTGTTTAAAATAGGTTATTTTTCTTATAACTGAATGGGTTTCTTCTGACATTGATGGTATTATACATTGAAATTGATATACAATGACACATATTGTATTTTTTTAGCAGGTAATAGTATATTGCATAATAAATGCCTTGCCATCAAATTTGATAATAATCCATACTATACTGTGGGTTGGGGATGTAGCTCAGTGATAGAGTGTCCCTGGTTTCAATTTCCTATATTGATTAAAAAGCCTTTGTCATATAATTTAAGTATCTGATTCATCTTAGTATTTGTATCTTTGATTATATTTCCTTATTTAAGATTATCCTGATTTTTGGTATGAGGAGTGATTTTTGATTGAAACCTGGACATTTGGGGTATTAGGTTGAGACTCTGGATCTTATTTAAATCAGAGCAGGCTTTCTCTGACATTGCTCTAGTTGGGGGTAGGAGCACTGACTCCTTACATTCAATCTTCATTGACACTGAGTGGAAAAGGAGTGTCTCCTCACTGTTTGGTGGGAATGGGAATTCTGGCTCTCTAACAGGCCTTGAATGACACTACCCTGGCTGGGAGGTATGGAAGTACCTCTTTATTGCTCCCTGCATTGCATTTGGATGATGGCGTTGTTACTACTGATCAGTGGTGAGTCTTGACACCCTACTAGCCTCCTCTAACACTAACTCAGCAGGGAGTGGGCATGACTCCTCATAACTACTGGGTAGAGATGGAATTTCAGGTTCCCCAGTGCAGTTGTGTGTGGGGGTGAGGTTCAGCCTGGTGAAGGTGTGGGAATTTAGGTTTCTTCTAGAAGCAGAAGTCCTAAAACCATTCTGACAACTTTTTTTTTTTTTTTTTTTGTAATAACGAGTCTTCTTTTATTATTTGTTTATTTTTTTGTGATACTGGGGATTGAACCAAGGGATACTCTATCACTGAGCTACATACCCCATCAGCTTTACCAGTGATTTACATTCCCAGCCCTTTTTCTTTTTTGAGACAGGGTCTCACTATGTTGTTCAGGCTGGCCTTGAACTTGTGATCTTCCTGCTTTAGCCTACTGAGTTGCTGAGATTATAGGTGTGCATCTCCATGCCTGAATCAGTTAGATAGATAATCTTTATGACATTGGTTAGTATAGTATAGGAAGAACTGGTAAATTTTTTGAACTTATTTTTGATTCTCACATAAAGGATAAGTACAGTTCTATTTATAAAACTGATAAATCATGACTTTGCTGTGTTACTTTTTATTATCTGTACAGGTTCTATGGCACTAACCCTGGAAATAAACTATATATTCCTACATGCTTCAGGTTAAGTATTTAGTTGTTTAAAATAGGCTATTTTTCTTATAACTGAATGGGTTTCTTCTGACATTGATGGTATTATACATTGATATTGCTACAAATTATGCAATAATTACTCTATAATCTTAGTACGTTTTATATAATTCAAAATATTGATTTATCTACATTTACCTATATATGTCATATCAACTTGGTAAATTCAGATTAAACTTTGCTTAGCTCCTAGTGTGTTGTTAGAATTATGAAACAAAAATTAGTACTAAGTGATATAAGATTTATTTTTTTAAAATTATTTTTGGTACTGGGGAGGTTAACACAGGAGTGTTTTACCATTGATTTACATTCCCAGCCCTTTTTGAGACAGATTCTCGAAAAGTTGCTTAGCGTCTTGCTAAATTGCTGAGGTTGGCTTTGAACTTTCGAACCTCCTGCCTAAGCCTCCCGAGTGGGTGGGATTAGAGGTGTGTACCCCTGACAAGGTTTAATTTTAGAATAAGTGAAGTGTAGCAATGTTGGGTTTACATGTCTCAAGTACAAAGTGGATTCTGACTGCTTACGTGTTGGAATTTTAGGGAGATTAGGGTGGGAGAAAGAGGAAGTGATTGGTAGATGGCAACCAATAAATTGAGAACCCCATTGTAAAAGCAAGAAAAGATTTCAGAAATTTCAGTCTTCCTATTTTATCAAGTTTTTGTTTTGTTTTGGTGCTGGGGATTGAACCCAGGGCCTCATGTGTACCAAGTACATGCTTTACCACTTAGCTATACCTCTACCTCTACTGAAGTTTTTGAATCCATATTATGTATCTGGCACTTTATCTAATCTTTAATGTTGTAAAGTGGCTATATTTTCTTTTCCACAGATGAGTGACTGAAGTTCAAATTAGACTAACTAACTGAAGGCCACCCAGCTATCAAATAATAGTTAGGAGTTGAGACTATCTGTATGTCATGGTTCATGCTCCTTTGGTGACGCCACTCTACCTTCCATGGGTTTTCAGATTTCACTTTTCACAGAAATAATTATTATAGAACCATTTATTCTACTTCCCCATTTTTCTCTCCAGTGAAGGAGAAAGTTTTCATACCTATTTTACATATATTTGACAGACAATAAACTATGCAAGATCCAACAAATTACATAGTGACACCAAGAACTTATGTCACCGCATGGAAATTGTCCCATGCTTGAAGGAGGATAGATCCTTAGTTAGAATAGAAACAGATCTGTGGCTTAGAGAATAGGTAATTTCTCCAAGGTCACAAAGTCTGTGCAGAACAAGGATAGGTAATCAGGTCTGCCCGACTCCAACCTTGCAGGCCCCCACACCACTGCATTCACTGGAGGCAATTCTGTTTTATAGTTTTGGTGGAAAGGAATATGTTGGGTGATGGGGAGTGGGTAGCTTTATCATTCTGGGAAAGGATCTGAATTAAGAGCCAACTTTAGTAAGATGGTCAAATACTGGCAGATTTATATCTTTTGTGCAAGTGTCTGTGCGTGTGCATGCGTGTGTGAGTGCTCCATGCTAGTGGGGTCAAAAATATTCCAGGCTTTGAAGGCCACAATTTGTGACAAAGTTAACAATGCATGTGTTAATTTAGCTGCAGAAAATATTCAGCTCCCTCTACTCTTTAAGCAAAATGGCATGCTATGAAGAATGGAAGAGGTGTTTTAGGGAGTAATTAAATATGAAATATAATCTATATAAAACTAGAGTTTGTTCCATTAGTTACTAGTCTCGAGGGAACAATTTAAAATTTGTTGTCTGTGTGCAAAGTCAGTTGGGATTTCCATAGCTTCTGAGTACTGCTACGATTTACTGACTCAGCACTGAACTGTCTTCCTGATATTTTGAAATCCAAGTTTAAAAAAATCCAATTGGTTACAGGTGGAAATTTACTGTAAAAAATAAAAATCCATTTATAAAGGGAACCTCCTTCACGTTAATTTTTACTATTTCCCTATCCCTTAAGACTGGAAGTATGCCCTGTAACAGACTTGCTATATATATCTTATTAAATTTGCCATTTGAAAAGAATAGTTGACAGAAGACCTGTTCCCCCCCACCCCCCCAATTTCTCCTAATTATACTACCGATTGACCACCGGACCAATGATTTTTATTTGCACGCGAGAGACGGTCAGAACAAGAAAGTTTTATTGCTAAGGGTTTTTGCATGTAGTGGAAGCTGAAAACGCTTTCTGGGTTGCAAGATGTGATGAGGATTCTAACTACGTTTTCTCCCAGGTCTGTCCACAAGCAGCCCCTTAGCGCTCCATGAAGGTCCCAATGAGATCACAGCAACAGAACCCAACATCCTGGAGATCCCGCTTAACAATTTTTCATTGCTTTTTCTTATAATATTATAATTGATTACTGATAAGATGCAGGGTAAAGGTAGGTAACATCAAATTTTGGCCCGAAAGTGCCGCCAACAGACCTTTGGCGGTGGGGAGCCATGGTCAGCGAGCCAGACCCCGCAGGAGACTCTTCATTCCCTCCGGCCTGGGGAGTATAGGCCAGGGTCAGGGGCCCTTTTCCTCCTTCACTTTTGGCGCAGGTGAGGGGATCCAGGCTGCGAGCGCGGCCAGGCCTAGGGCGGCGCCCAGGCCGCGGGACGTGGGGCTCTGCAGCTGCTCCCCGAGCGCACTCCTCGCGGAGGCCATTATTTCCAGCAGTGCCAAAAGTATGCGTTTCCTTCCGAGGGCAGAGGTCCGGGACCGTGCACCGCTATCTGGCGACGTGACCCGCACCTGGCCCTGCGGGGCTCCGGATGCCTGAAGCGCGCACGGGACAACCGGAGCCGTGGTCCGGGCCCACCCCCGAGTTTCCGGGCAGGCAAAGGCCGTCCTTAGTATCCTCGATCGCCGCTCGCGCCCGCCGCGGGCGGTGCCGGACCTCGCCCTTCCCCATCACTCCCCTCCCCCTCCAGAGCCCGCCGCGGCTCCCGAGGTGACACGGCCCGGACCCTCCATTCTCTGCCCGTGTATTTAACTAGCACAACCTAACCGGTTGCTGCCTCTCGGTGACAACCCTTCCCCCGACAGACGCGCCCGGCAGCCAACCACGGGCTAGAATTGGCTTGCGTCCCGCTCCCCGGTCGGTGGCGGCCTCGGTGGGCGGGGCTCTAGCAGCTAGCAAGTTGAGTGGAGCCACGGCTGACGTGAGTCAACAAAGGTCACGTGAAGAAAGCGGGCTGCGCCGATTGGCTGCGCCGACCGGGTGGAGGGGGGGGGGTCACGGCGGCGGCGTGGGGTTCGCTGTGTGACACAATTACAACAACTTTGTGCTGGTGCCGGGGAAGTTTGTGTCTCCAACGAATTCCCCCCGTGCTCCCGAGCCTCGCGCGCTCCGGCCGTTCCCGCCGTCCCCGCCCGTGGCTGCCCCCTGTCCGCCCCCGCGATGTGACCCTACAGCCGAACCGTCGCCGCTGCCGACCCAGTGGCTCCGCAGCCCCTGCCGCCGCCGCCTTCGCCGCTACCGCGTTGGGATTTTTCGTCGCCGCTGCCCGCGGCGGAGGAGGAGGCGGCGATAAAGTTGGTGTGCCGGTCCCGTGTGGAGATTGGGGGCGTCGTTGCTGGCCCCGGCCCGGGGGGGGGGTGTCGGCGTTGGAGTTGTGAATTCGCTGCGTTTCCATGAAATCCTGCGGAGTGTCGCTCGCTACCGCCGCCGCTGCCGCCGCCGCTTTCGGTGATGAGGAAAAGAAAATGGCGGCGGGAAAAGCGAGCGGCGAGAGCGAGGAGGCGTCCCCCAGCCTGACAGCCGAGGAGAGGGAGGCGCTCGGCGGACTGGACAGGTACCGGCCGCCGTCACTCTCCGGGTCGGCTCCGGACAGGCAGGCGCCGCTCTCTGGGGAGGCCCGAGCGCGGCTCGCCTCTGGCGGCGGTGGGGCGGGCACCTCGGCTTGGCGCTCTCCGCGCGGCCGCCGCCGGGGCCTCGGGCTCGGGCAGAGATGGGTCAGTGGTGTTCCAGGAGCTTTTACGAACCGCGTGTATCCTTTCCTTACAGCCGCCTCTTCGGGTTCGTGAGGTTTCATGAAGATGGCGCCAGGACGAAGGCCCTACTGGGCAAGGTAAGGCACCCGCGGGCCGGAGCGCGGACATGGTCTCCCCGGCCGGCGCCGCGTTCCCCCCGGGCCCCGCGGCCCGGTCAGCGCTCATTGTGGCCACGAACGATGGCCAAGGGGCTTCCGGAAAACTATTTCCTGCCTCTGTGCTCCCCCCACCCCCGGGTACCTCGCTTGCTCCCTTGCGAAATCGCTCTCTCCTCTTGAAGCTGGAGGAACAGAGACGGCAGCGCTTTGGGGCCGAGCTCAACTGGGTCGACGAAATTGCCTGCTATTTTACAGCTTTTGGGGGGTAGGCCGGTAATCTCGTGGTGCCTCTTGAGGGTCAGGGGATCATAAATGTGTGCAGATTTCCTGAAATCTCCCACTTACTTGCCTCCCATGGTTTTTATTCTTTTTCTTCAGGCAGGCTGTTCGTGATGTCTACTGTTAACCAAACATTTTGGTCTTTCTTCTCTCTCTGCTCCCGGAAGGGGGAAGTTGCACGTAGTTTAGGTCGGTGAAGAGTTTGCATTGGCTGTTGACATGTATCTCGATTGGTATGTTTTACCTGAAGTTAGGTGACTTGTTTACTTTTTTGGGTCTTTCTGCAAAAGAAATACCGCAGTTACTTGTGAGTATGTGTGCGTGTGTGTGTGTGTGTGTGTTTTTCCTGGAGCCTCGTTTCCTGTGTGTCTGACTGGAGGCCGGGAGGATTCGGGGTGTAGTCTCTGTTTATTTGTGTGGAAAGTTGTTGGCACTGTCATTTAGTTAAGTAATGGCTGCTCCTATCGGCCCAAGATGGCGGGACAGGGTGGGAGGAGAAAGTGAGGGGGGGGTTTGGGGGAGGGAGGAGAGGTAAACATGGAAATAAATAGTAGCGGTGAATAGGCCTTTCCTTTGGAGTGTGTAGTTTCATGGCATTTAATAAAAATCATTCCAGATTATTTGCACATGGAATTCTTGCACCTTTTTCTAGCTTAAAAACAGCATGCATTAGCCTGGTAAATGCTTATCAACCTGTAGCACACTTACTTACCCATCCGTAAGCTATTGAACAAAGACTGGAGCCCCATTCTGTCCGCATCACTTTGTATCTCCTGAACAAAATCTGATTGAAATGGTATTAGAAGACTTTCTTCTTAATTGGGACGGTGAAACTTGGAGTGTGTGGAATAGGTGTTGGATCCATTAGACATTTTCTTTTCTGGCTGAAATCTGTTAGCTTTGCGTTTGACACTTAGCTTTATTGTTGCAGTTGAGAAGGAAGTTTGAAATGACTAAAGCTTAGCATTTTTTTCTTAAAATTTTTTTTATTTTTAATTATTGTCTGTAGTTTGTTTAGCAGTCATTAATTCCTTTTAATCTGTAATTACACTTCTGTTTTTATTTAAATGTAACTAAATATAGGGAGTTTTGATTGCAAATAATGACCAGAAAACTAAATGGAAATAATTCTTTAAAATAAACCTAGTCCCTTTGACTCGTTATAGAAAACTTGCATTAAACTTTGACTGTAGGTATTGACTTTGTTAAAATTATCTTTGGGAAAATGAACAGTGACCAGCTCAGGAATGATTTAAGAATCAATAATTGTTCATCCATGTTGAAGATCCCCCCCCCATGTGAATATATGAAGTATTTTATTTAAAAGTGCTAGACCACTGTCAGAATTATAATTCTGAGAAATTAAATGATTTAAATTTAAGGCGCATTTTATTTTGGAGTGAATATTGTCAGTTTAACACTGGGTTGGTAAAGTTGCCTGCAAAGATAATTGATTTGGACAAGTTTGGCCAAATTATTGCTTTTGGTTACGGTGGTGAAGAAATAAATGGAATCTGATGTTTTATGTGCATAAGGGTGTAAAATGCTAGTTGATGATTTCATGTCTTAGAATGCTCATATTTAGATACATTGACAGTGGATGGCGTTTAACAGTGGATTTCATATTGTGATATTGAACCCTGCAGTTAGTATGAACTGAGTTTAAATTTTGAAAAACAGCATTTTCATACATTTTTCTGTGAAGTCGTGCATTACTTTTGACATTTAAATGCAGTAACATCTTGAAAATGAGAAACTTAGGAAGCTTCATTATGTTTTGGGGAAGAATTACAGCTTTATCAAATATGGGGTAATTTGGTAAACTGGTTTGTTGAGCTAAAATAAAAATCTTCATTGCTTCAGACTCATATACTTGTGAGGTCATATCTGCTTAAATCAAGACTCATTAGCCTTAACATTAAAATAAAACATTCTGTAGTATGTGCTCAAACCCTTGGTTGCATCCTTGAGAGCCTGAACATACCAGTGGAATGTGTAATGTAAAGCTTGACATTATATAACCTCACACCTTCTGTTAGAATTGGATTCTGAATAGAATGAATGAGCTGGAGTCCTGCTGTAGGAAGTATTGAATTATTTAGTTTAATCCCTCTTTTTAACAGTTCTGGGAAGGTGGCTTTTTTTTTTTTTTTAATATTTTAAAATTTTTTTGGTGAAATGTTGAGCTATGTTGGTTTCAGTGTTCTTTTCGTTATTAAATCTTAAACATGAGAGTTGACTTTCCTGAGGTTCATTCAGGCTACTTAATTGAGGACATAATAGAATTGAATAATTCCTGGAATTCTCTTTTTAGCTATGTTTTTTTTTGTTGTGCTACTCCCCCCCCCCCCCGTTCCCCTCCCCCCAGTTTAGTCTGTACTTTAACTTATTTCCTTTTATAACAAATTTAGTTATCACGGCTTGTTTTCAAAAATTCTTATTCTGTACATACTATTGGATCTTCTTTCAAGTTTTTAAATTCACATTTGTAAATTTTAAAAATAACTCCTCACTTAAAAGTTTTGGAAGGCTAATAACATTAGTGTCTCTTACTTGCCACCAAACTTAGGTATTCTTTTTTCAGGTGCGAGGCTGCTTTATCCAAGCAACTGATTTCTCTTGGTTTCTGAATGGTTTTGTAAGATTCCATTATATTAGAGTCATTGAAATAATTTTTGTTTGTAGGATTGCCATTTAATATATAGTGTTTGGGGTTTTGGATTAAAAAACTAAGTGCTGGGCATGGTGTCACATGCCTATAATACCAGTCACTCAGGAGACAGGTCTTCAAGGCTAACTTGAGCAACTTGGTGAGACCCTGTTTCAGAGTGAAATAAAAGAAGGGCTGGGACTGCAGCTCACTGGTAGATTGCCTCTGAGTTCAATCCTCTGTACTGTAAAACAAAACCCCAAAACAAATTAGTAATACGTGTATTATTTTTTTGTGGTGATATCTTAAAAATAAGATTGTAAAACTCTAAAGCTTAGAGTTCTTGTAATACAGCATGATCTTGAACAGTTTGCCTGTTAATGCTGACCCATAATCTTAAGGTAATTTAATAATTTAAGATTATTATTATTATTTTTTAATTACAGTGGAGTTACTCAAAAGTAATTAAGTGAAAAATTTTAACAAAAATTATGGTGACTTTTTTAGTACTTTTTTTTTTTTTTTTTTTTGGTACAAGGGATTAAACCTGGGATGCTCAACCACTGAGCCATATTCCCAGCCCTTTTTATTTGTATTTTAAGACAGGGTCTCTCGCTAAATTGCTGAGGCTGGTCTTGAACTTGCAATCCTCCTGTCTTAACCTCCAGAGTTGCTGGGATTACAGGTGTGTGTTGCTGGGCCCAACTTTTTAATACATTTTTTTTTTTTTTTTTGTGGTGCTGGGGTTCGAACCCAGGTCTTGTGCTTGCAAGGCAAGCACTCTACCGACTGAGCTATCTCCCCAGCCCCTTTAGTCCATTTTTGAAAACATTTTGGGTTAATTTTTTTTAGTAGGATAGGAATTTAAGTTAAAGTATAACATATGTATATATACATATATATATTCTATGTAGCATAAACATAGTAAGAGTGTAAATGTAGTAATACTAGAGAGTATTAATATAGAGTATTAATATAATGCTACAGGGCTGGGGAAGGCATCTTCTCAGTGTCAGGTCCAGAGTGTGTCTTATCTGTGTCAGGGAACTATTACTAAAATATGTGCATATATTCTTTTAAACTTACTTTCTTTAGTACTCTTTCATTAGTTTTTTTTATAATTCTATTAAAAGGTTATATAGAAGTTATAGATTTTTTTACTGTTTAAAAATGTATGTTTTTTTTTAAAAAGGAGATATCATTATTAAAATAGTTGGCACTTTTAATTTTTTGGTTGATGGAAATAATTGAAGATCCATTGAAGAATTTATTTTCCTAAATGTGATTTGCTTGTATGTAGGGGAAAATTATTAGGTCAGTTCTAGAGGTGGTGTTTTTATACTGTAATATTCGGATAGTGGTGATGTTATAAAACAAACATTATTGTGTTTATTGTTTGCTGGCACTTAAAGGGATATATATATTTCTGATGTTCTGGTCGCCACAGAAATAACCACAGAAATAATGTGCCTTGTGTTTGAAAATTATGTCTTTGATTTGATGGATTTAAAAAAAAATATTTTCTAGTTTGGAAAGTTGTCTTCTAAACAATTATAACTTTATTTGGATTCTACATGTTTCTTAAAATTTTGATAATCTCTGGTAATAAAGATGTAAGAGATTGCAGAACATGTTTGCATATCTGCACATGAATTAGAGCTTCAGCAGTATATAAACAGACACTTTTTAAGTTGTTTTCTTTTCACTGAATGGCCTTTCTGTAGAATCAGTTACAGATTGAAATTAGGGACCATCTGACTGCCACCTCTAGATATTTGAAGTTGTTAGAAACTGCCTCAGCAATGAATTTTTGTGATTTATGTGGTAGAGTGGAGTGATGGGCCATACACTTTAAACCAAAGTGAAGGTTCATTGCTTGGCTAGCTGCAGAGTAAATCTTTTTCTTAGTTTATGTAACATTTAGTTTTGCTTATATAGTGCCAATATTTTGCATATTTTGAAAAGATTTTGTCGAGTTTATTATTTTTTATTTTTTACTTATTTATTTTTTAGTTGTAGGTGGACACAATCCCTTTATTTTGTTAATTTTTATGTGGTGCTAAGAATTGAACCCAGTGCCTCACACATGCCAGGCAAGCGCTGTACCACTGAGCCACAACTCCAGCCCTTGTCAAGTTTATTTTGACTTTGAAACTCATGATGCTTTTGGCTCTTTGATGTTAATGACTGATAACACTGTGCATTATTGTTATTTTAAAATTTTTGCTGTGCTGGGAGTCCAATCCAGGGTCTTGCGTGTGTTAGAGAGGTGCTCTACCATAGAGCTTCATCTGCCAGCCCAACACTGTGCATTATTAATATTTTTGAAATGTGGCATGCAGAGAACTAGTTTTCCTTAAGAAAACACCACCAAATTGTCCAAGAATTGAAATGGTGGTTAGGCTGTTTAGGGCCTGCATGTGTTTATTTGTAGCCCAGTTAATTAATGGGATTATTTAGTGGGTGGATGACAGTTTCATGTATTCATACTGAAACTTTGCATATAATTGTATCGATTTTTCATATTGGTTTGTAAGTTATGACCGTACATCAGAGCAAGAAATATTTGAATAGATGCTAAGTGCAAGTTGTCTATATAAAGAATACAAGGATAACTTTGATATCATTCTCCTGTCTTGAACTTGCAGTTCCCTAAGAGGACTGAGATAAGTATGACTAACACATAAATATCAGCTGCAGAAGAGTACTCTGCAAGTTTATTATAAAGGTCAATTTAAGAAGTTATAAGTTTAGAATGACTCTTAATAGGAAGGGAATCATTTCTTGATTGTGTTTCTTAGAGATGGTATTTTACGATTTGTATAGTAGTAAGACATCTTTTAATGTTATTTAGGAAAACATTTAAAAATCAGATTTTACCTTTTAGCAGATGTTTAAAGGATTATCTGTGTGTTCTGTACTTCCTGATCTCATTTTGTAGTAACGTATACGTTTGCTAGGAGTTCATGTCACTTCCCCTGATGAAGGAGTTAAATTCAGTGATGTTCCCCCCAAAATCCCATGGCCTACAGTGATGTCCTTCACATGCTCAGTTACCTTTTCCCAATCCCACTGAGATACCCTACCTCTACCCACACTATACACTATTTGCAGTCCCTCCAAAACTACTTAACTCATGTCTCCAACTCTGTGCCCTCTTTTCCCACTTACTATATGCCTGGTAAACTTCTACGTATGTCTTATAACTAAGACCAAATGCCAAATCTTTGTGTACTTTCCCTCATTCTCTTTTCGTCAAAATTAACAGTTCCAAAATGATGGGAATTGTTGAAAATAATTCATTGAACTATCTTCAATACCTGTACACAATTTAAACTATCCACAATAAAAGTTTGAAATGTTCCAATTGCTCCACCGTTTGAGAGCCCATAGCACTTTTAATTATCCTTATTATTGGACTTACTATATCATATGACCACTCAGTCCCTTGATCTCTTCCCATAGACTGCAGGGTTTTCCTGGTTGTCTGCAAACCTGACACAGCCCCTCACAACAGTTCACAAATGTTGTACAAATCAGTCAAGCAAAATAGAGTTTTTCTGGTCCTCATTCTGTTATCCAAAATTCAGATGACAAGATCAGGCATGTTTAGGGTAGTATGGCCATAGACTATTACCTGAAATTCAAATACTGCATCTTAAAAACATTTTGGGCTGGGGAGATAGCTCAGTTGGTAGAGTGCTTGCCTCACAAGCACAAGGCCCTGGGTTCAATCCCTAGTACTGCAAAAAAACAAAAACAAAACAAAAACAAACAAAAAAACTAAAAAACTGATTGTCCTTAAACATATAAACTGTCCAAACAGACTCAAGCAATTAAGATTCATAAATTTATTAGGGAGAATTATCTCTTTGGTGATGTAGTGTATAATATCCTATTACAAACCCTACCACAACATCAAAATACAAACTCATATCACACATCCAGCTGAATATCTGTTTCCTGTTCATTTCCTAAGCAACTAATGGTCAGGTTTCACATAGCAAAAAACAAGGTCCATGGACATTTGACATTAAGAAATCATTTCTATGTTTAATTTGGGCACTGCAGTTATGTTTCAGAGACAAATATCTGTGGATTAAATGATATCACTGATATCTGAGATATATCTCAAAATAATAGGGGTAAGGGCCAAGATAAAGATGAAAGAAGACTGGCCACGAATTGAAAATTATTGAAGCTGCGTGACAAGTTATAGGTGTTGGTTGATTTTTCTCTACTTCCGAAAATACTAGAAATTTCCCCTAATAAAAACTGTGTTCTAGGGCTAAGGATGTAGCTCAGCTGGGTAGAGTGCTTGCCTCACATGCACAAGGCCCTGGGTTCAATCTCCAATACCACAAAAAAACAAAACAAAACAATACAAAAAAACTGTGTTCGTTCCCAAAGAGAAGGATCTAACAAACATAATGTAATAAAGCTATAGACTGAAAACAACCAATGTCCAAAACAGTTTCTTCCACTGTTCTAAATTAATGAATTAGATGACCTTATATAATACATCAACTATAACAAAGCCCAACCTTCTTCCTGAAGATAAACTTAGCAGCAGCATCTTTTATTTATTCGAACACAGACAAAATACTACCACAGACAAAACAACAAAAAGAACACAAGAATACATTCATAATAAAATGACACCAAGTTTTAGCAATATACAGTAGTAAACAAAAGCTAGAAAAGGGAGAAAAAAAGGATAAGAGAGGAAAAAATAAGACAGTGTAGAAGAATAAAGTAGCAAACAGCCTATAATTAGCTCAGAAACCTAAAGCAAAAAACAAGGAATTATTCCCCCTCTTTCAGGTTATAAATCTTAATTAGGTCCCAAATATCAGCCTGGGCCACATCAGGCCCAAAAGTAAAATCAGCAATGAAAAAGATGCTAAAGATCAAGATGAAGAATGAATACAATGACTATCACAGAAAACCATCTAACACAAAGAAATAGGCCCCAACATTGCTACTTCATTTGCTGTTACCCCCGCACTGAAGGACCACAAAATTCAGAAGTATTCCAATTTATTATGTAATAAAATGTAATAAAACTGTTAAGTGGTACTATTACTGGCCACTGTGAGAAAAAATTTGTTAGGAAAGAAAACTAGTTGTGAAGTATTTACTTATGGTTAGAGAGTGGTGTGAATTTTAGGTAGAATTCTGTTTCTGCTACTTACTAGATATGTGATCCTTAGGCAAGTGTTTTTCAGAGACTCAGTTTTCTCATCTGTAAAGTGAAAGTGATAATAGATGTCCTGTAGGCTATTTATGTAAAAGTTCCTGGCATTGGGTTTGTCATGGAAGGTGCTCATGGAAGGTACAAGATACGTGTTATCACCTTGGAAAAGACAGGTAAGTTTAAAGTAAGCTTCTGATTTAGGAATGAGAGGGGGACATGGGGGCAGATACCTCAAGAGAGATCTTGAGATAGGCCTTTTCTTGATTTTCTTGAGAGTCTTACAAGTTTAGCTTTCTTTAGGTGTCACATCTCAGTCTCTTTGCAAGGAGTCTCCGTTCTAAGCCTTTTTTACTCAGTTTGCTCCCGACTTGCATGCATATTTGACTGCCTACTTGGACCTCTAACTGAATGTAGGCAAACTGAATTTATCAGTCTTTAGTGTCTTTATCTTAGTAATGCTCCCTCACCACTTTCCCTGCTAGAAATCTTGGAATCATTCTTGAAGCCTCTTTTTCTTTCTTTTTGAGACATGTCTCACTGTGTTACCCAGGCTGGTCTGGAGCCCTTGAGCCCAAGTGATCTTTCCTCCTCAGCCTCCATAGTGCTTGGATTACAGGTATGTTGCCATTGTGCCTGCCTCTTCTTAGTTTATTAAGTTTGAATAGTAACCAGATCTTGTTATTTCTGTGTTTTAAGTCTCAAATCTGTTTGTTCCTCTTTCCCCACTGCCACCATCCTAATTGCAACCATGATCTGTCTTTGACTTTTAAAATATCGTCATACAATTTTTTGAATAAACTTGCACATAGTACAAAATCGAAAAATTACAGAAAGGATGTTAGAGTGAAAAGAAAATCTCCCTCCTACATAATTTCCCAGTTATTTAGTTCCTATTCTCAGAAGTGGTCACTGATAAATATTTATTGGGTAACTTTTTATAGTATTTCAACACATATACAACAAGCATATGCTGTTGTATTTTTTCCCCCCACACAATTGAGCTCATATTATATACAGGTTGTTAAAATACTTTGTTAATTTTATTGCTTGCCATATGAAAGTATTAGTAGTTTTTATATTGAGTTTTCTTGGGTTTTAGAGTTTTCTAGTTATTCAAGTAATGAAATGTTGGTGAGGGGATTGATTTTGGGTGATTTTTAAATTACTTGGATTTTGAGGTTCTATTACTCCTATTATATGTGGTTATTGAATGTAGAATTTCTTCAACATGCAAAGGTCCTAATTGAAAATGTGTTCATGTGTTTTCCTAAGATAGCAGTTGCTTCATTTTATATGCTGTGAACTCCCAATTGGAATAATTGGTGAATTTTGCCTTCATATTTTGGTTTTATTGGTGTGACTGATTACCAGGCTTTATGAATACTAATTTAATTTATTCCCTGAGGGTGTATAGAAGTAGCCATAGTTTGTGCTACTTAATATCTTGTATTTGTGAGAGTCATTCATCTTCATGATTTATTCTTATTTTTTTAGAAAAGGGAAAATAGGTAAATTTGTATTCTTGATTAGTTCAAAGAGGTGTAGCCCTTAGTTTGTTATTAACTTATTTCGTATCAGAATATCTATATTTTCATAATAACTTGGTGTTAGGACTTGAGCAGTGATACTTCTTAGAAGCCACTAACCCTTTGAAGGTCATTGTAGCTGCATACATTTTCTGTGTGATATCAGGGAGTATAGGGTACCTCCCTGAGACCATGGAGTTCAACTTTTTTTTTTTTTTTTTTTTTTTTTTTTTTTGGTACCAAGGATTAAACCCAGGGGCTCTTAACCACTGAACAACATCCCCAGCCCCCCCACCCCTTTTTTTTTCTTTGTATTTTATTTAGAGACCGGTTCTCATTGAATTACTTAGGGCCTTGCTAAGTTGCTGAGGCTAGCTTTGAGCTTGCTATCCTCCTGCCTGAGCTTCCAGAGCCTCCAGGATTATAGGAGTGTGCCATGGTGCCTGGCTTCCAGTGTTTTTAGTTAATTTAGTTTACCGATTTTTGGGTAGAGGTATTAATGATGGGAGTATTAATGTAGGGAGTATTATGGGAAGAAAGAAAAGCTTAAGACTGCTAAGTGGATTGGTTAATCTGAGATGGCATGGATGTTGCCACATAGTTCATAGTGGTCTATTCTTGTAGTTTCTCCTCTGTTAAACATAAGGGTGGCAGAGAAGATTGATCCCTAGAGAACCTTTTGCTTTAACTGGAAAAATATACCTGTAATCACACACTTAACATAGTTAATAGACTTTGGTATTGTGTACTCATTTTGAGTGCTCAAAATGCTGATTTGGTTTGGAGGCTATGTGATAAACTGAGAATAGTGGGTTTGAAAACTGAGGACCTGAATTTTAGGCTCTGTTCCTGATTTTTGTCAAATCATTTAATTCTTATGGTTCCTGATTTTACCATCTGTTAAAATGAAGGTCTAGGAATTAGGAATTTGCAAAGTGATTATATAGCAAGCACTAAGATTATAGCTGACTGTTAATTTGAATTTTTAGGGTTGACTCAGTTCCTTAAGGTTTTGAACTATGAGGGCACAATTAAACTTACTTTAGATTATAATTTTCTTTGATTTAGTCTCAAGTCTTTAAGACTGGAAACTTAAGGAATGCACATAATGGAAATGAGAATTGTATGTTTTTGTTAATCTAGTGCTTAACTACTCAGTTCATCTTAGTTTGGTTTGATAGTTCACCTTATTTATTAACGGTTAACTGTTTGACTAACTCACAAACTGCTTCTTACAGGGATTGCAATTTCTTAGGTCAGGTCTCATGTTTCTAATTCTGACTATAATCAATGGATATTTCTGCATGCCAGGAACTCACATGGTAACAGGGCTAAATGAATTCTTGGGTGTGAATTGATGAGAAATATCACATTGAATAAATATGTGATATTAGGAATTGGGCATTTGGGTGTTAGAGGAGTAAGACTCCTTAAGAGTAGTAAGAATCACTTGACATTTGGGGCACTTTCTGATCTAGTGAAAGTAAGCTTTTATTGTTGGATTTTAGAGTGTGTGTATATATGATTACTTGAATTAAAATCTATCATTTAAAAAGGTAGGTTTGGAATTTTAAGTTAGATTTAAGTATGAATCATCCACTCTCCAATAGGGATTGAACCTAAGTGTGCTCTACCACTGAGCTACATTCTCAGCTCTTCTTATTTTTTATTTTGAGACCGAGTCTTGCAGAATTGCTCAGGCTGTCCTTGAACTTGTGATCCTCCTGCCTCAGCCTCCCCAGTGGCTGCAATTACAGGCATGCACCATCCGCCCCCCAAACCCAGTTTAACTTTTAAGTTATGTTCCTTAACTCTTTTTTTCTTTTATTGTAAACAAATGGGATACATGTTGTTTCTCTGTTGTTCCTTAACTCTTACAGTTCTTAAAGGAAAACTTAAAAAAAAAACTTTTCAAAGATGACAAGTGGATAGAATGAAGTGTGTCTTCTGTTGGAGTTTATTCAAGTTTTATGCATTGACACTACTTGGCTAGGCTATAGTGTTCATATACTTGGCTACAACTATAGTATTCAGATGTCCAAAGAATAGCTGTCAATAGACATCTGTAAGGGTTATTCAGTTCGTATTCACCATATTCACACTTGTATGGGAAAAGGTAACTGGTTCCTGAATGTCTGAAGAGAAATAACAGTCTTTACCAATCTAATGCATGTTTTTTTGTCTGTCTGTCTCATTGGACATGGTTATCCTTATTTACAGAAGTGGACATTTCATGACAGATTGGATATATGAATACATTTCTGTAAGTGGGAGTAGTTTTGTATTTTTTTTTTAATTTGAGGTAATTGTAAATTTACATGCAGTTGTAAGAAATAATAGATCTAGTGTGCCTTTTACAAAGTTTCCCTCAGTGGTAGCGTCTTGCAAATACTGGTACATTATCACATCCAGGATATTGTCATTGATACGGACAAAATACAGAGCAGGCCATCACCAGAAGTGTTTGTCTTGTTGCCCCATTTCAGCCAACCATCTACCCCCCCCCCCCCCCTTTTTTTTTGGTTTATTTAGGTTTCTGTGGTGCTGGAGATCAGACCCGTCGCCCCACATGTGCTAGGTAAACTCTCTACCACTGAGCCACAACCCCATCCCCACTATGCCCTTGTTAACCCATGGCAACCACTAATCTATTTCTGTAATTCTGTCATTTCAAGAATGTATAAATGGGATCATTTAGTTCTTTTAGAACTGCTTTTTTTTTTTTTTTTTTTAATATATACTAAGCACATTTCCCTGGGGTCATCTAAGTTGTTATGCTTATCAATAATTTTGTTCCTTTTATTGCTGAGTAGTATTCCATGGTGTTTTTTTTTTTTTTTTTTTTTTCCCATGGTGTTGATGTTCCACAATTTTAATTTTTTACCCACTAAGGGCATCTGAGTTATTTCCAGTTATGAATTTGTGTACAGTTTTTTGTGTAAATATGTGTTTTCTGGTATTGATACCGGAGTTTGAGATGAAACTCAATTCTCTGCTTTGTTTGGCAAGTGTGTAAAACACAAAGGTTTTAGTGTTAACTGCTAATCACAGCAGGTGATGCCTACCAATATCAGCTCCTGCAAAGCCCCATTCTTCACTACCATTGAGTGGTATGTTGCATTTCTCAGTATTCCAGCCTTGAATGGGGGTTATGTCCTCCAGTGTTGCAGTAGCCTCCAGCAGCTCACTGCCAACTTCTTTTCAGGTTCTTGCAGATCCAAAGAATGAAACTCATGGGACAATAGAAGGTAGGAGTGAAAGGAGTGGGATTTATTCAAGTGCAAAGAACAGAAATAGAATGTAGAGTGGCAAGAGGGGACCCCCATAGGGGTTGCCCCCTGAGTGTGTTAGTCTAAGGGTTTATATAGCTCTTGGGTCAATGCTATTGGTCCAAATTTATGCTATTCAGGATTTGGAAAAGTACTAGAGCTATTGGTTCAAATTTATGCTAATTGGTTTGGAAAAGTACTAATGCTGTTGATTGACCCTCAAGCCTGAAGTTCTGTTCAGGTCCTCCCCACTTATATTTACTTGGTGCTGGTAGGGAAGTGGGAAGTTAAGGTGGATTGTGGTATATTGTGGATGCTCAGGGGTTCAGGGCTGTAGCACTGTGTGGAGCAGGTGTCCACTTTGGGCTGAACAGCTTTGGCACTGACAAATTGGCATGCCCCCAGTTGCTTTGGCCCTGACCTGTTGTGCCTCAGGTTTACACTGCTGTGGCGGAACCATGGCCTGTGCTTGTGCTTGGGTGCTCTTCCACAGCTTTAGGACGATAAGTTGGCTTCAGTTTAAGTACAGTTGCTGGTAGTCAACATATTTCATTTTATAACTGCCAAACTATTTTCTAGAGTTTCTTTACTATTTCTTATTCCCACTAGCAATATATATTTATTCACGTTTCACTGCATACTCACCAGTATTTAGTATTACTATATTTTTGTATTTTTAAAAAATTATTTGACATTCTTTTTTTTTTTGTATTTTTATTGTAAACAAATGGGATACATGTGGTTTCTGTTTGTACATGGAGTAACAGCATATCATTTGCATATTCATACATTTACATAGAGTAATGATGTTTGATTCATTCTGTTATTTTTTCCCCTCCCCCCCACCCCTCCCACCTCTCTTTTCCCTCTATACAGTCCCTCTTTCCTCCATTCTTGCCCCCCTACCACCCCCCATTATGTGTCATCATGCGCTTATCAGTGAGACCATTCGTCTTTTGGATTTTTGAGATTGGCTTATCTCACTTAGCATGATATTCTCCAATTTCATCCATTTGTCTGCAAATGCCATAATTTTATTATACTTTATGTCTGAGTAATATTCCATTGTATATATATACACCACAGTTTCTTTATCCATTCATCAATTGAAGGGCATCTAGGTTGGTTCCATAGTCCGGCTATTGTGAATTGAGCAGCTATGAACACTGATGTGGCTGTATCTCTGTAGTATGCTGATTTTAAATCCTTTGGGCATAGGCCGAAGAGTGGGATAGCTGGGTCAAATGGTAGGTCCATTCCAAGTTTTCTAAGTAATCTCCACACTGCTTTCCAGAGTGGCTGCACTAATTTGCAACCCCACCAGCAATGTGTGAGCGTACCTTTTTCCCCACATCCTTGCCAACACCTATTGTTGCTTGTATTCTTGATAATCGCCGTTCTAATTGGGGTGAGATGGAATCTTAGTGTAGTTTTGATTTACATTTCTCTTATTACTAAAGATAGTGAACATTTTCTCATATGTTTGTTGATTGCTTGTAGATCTTTTTTGGTGAAGTGTCCGTTCATTTCCTTAGCCCATTTGTTGATTGGATTATTTGTATTCTTGGTGTAGAGTTTTTTGAGTTCTTTATATATTCTGGGAATTAGTGCTCTATCTGAAGTATGATTGGCAAAGATATTCTCCCACTCTGTAGGCTCTCTCTTCGCATTGCTGATAGTTTCCTTTGCTGAGAGAAAGGTATTTAGTTTGAATCTATCCCAGTTATTGATTCTTGTTTTTATTTCTTGTGCTATAGGAGTCTGTTAAGGAAGTCTGATCCTAAGCCAACAAGTTGAAGGTTTGGACCTACTTTTTCTTCTATAAGATGCAGGGTCTCTAGTCTGATTTCAAGGTCCTTGATCCATTGTGAGTTGATTTTTGTGCAGGGTGAGAGATAGGGGTTTAGTTTCATTCTGTTGCATATGGATTTCCAGTTTTCCCAGCACCATTTGTGGAAGAGGCTATCTTTTCTCCATTGCATATTTTTGGCACCTTTGTCTAGTATGAGAAAATTGTATTTATTTGGGTTTGTATCCATGTCCTCTATTCTGTACCATTGATCTACCTGTCTATTTTGGTGCCAATACCATGCCGTTTTTGTTACTATTGCTTTGTAGTATAGTTGAAGTTCTGGTATTGCGATACCCCCTGTTTCATTCTTCCTGCTAAGGATTGCTTTAGCTATTCTGGGTTTCTTATTCTTCCAGATGAATTTCATGATTGCTTGCTGTATTTGTGTAATGTACATCATTGGGATTTTAATTGGAATTGCATTGAATCTGTATAGCACTTTTGGTAGTATGGCCATTTTGACAATATTAATTGTGCCTATCCAAGAACATGGGAGATCTTTCCATCTTCTAAGGTCTTCCTCAATTTCTTTCTTCAATGTTTTGTAGTTTTCATCGTAGAGATCTTTTACCTCTTTGGTTAGATGGATGCCCAAGTATTTTATTTTTTTTGAGGCTATTGCAAATGGGGTCGTTTTTCTCATTTCCCCTTCAGCTGTTTCATCGCTTGCATATAAAAATGCTTTAGATTTATGCGTGTTGGTTTTATAGCCTGCTATTTTGCTGAATTCATTGATGAGGTCTAGAAGTTTTCTGGAGGAGGTTTTTGGATCCTCTAAATATAGAATCATGTCATCAGCAAAAAGTGACAGTTTAAGTTCCTCTTTTCCTATTCGTATCCCTTTAATTTCTTTAGTCTGCCTAATTGCTCTGGCTAGAGTTTCGAGGACAGTGTTGAATAGAAGTGGTGAAAGAGGACATCCCTGTCTTGTTCCCGTTTTTAAAGGGAATGGTTTCAGTTTTTCTCCATTAAGAATGATGTTGGCCAAGGGCTTAGCATAAATAGCCTTTACAATGTTCAGGTATGTTCCTACTATCCCTATTTTTTCTAGTGTTTTGAGCATGAAAGGGTGTTGTATTTTGTCGAACGCTTTTTCTGCGTCAATGGAAATAACCATATGATTGTTATCCTTAAGTCTATTGACATGATGGATTACGTTTATTGATTTATGGATGTTGAACCATCCTTGCATTCCAGGGATGAACCCCACTTGATCGTGGTGCACAATTTTCTTAATATGTTTTTGGATATGGTTTGCCAATATTTTGTTAAGGATCTTAGCATCTATATTCATCAAGGATATTGGTCTAAAATTTTCTTTCCTTGATGTGTCTTTTCCTGGTTTGGGTATGAGGGTGATATTAGCTTCATAGAATGAGTTTGGTAGGGTACCCTCCTTTTCTATTTCCTGGAATACTTTGAGAAGTATTGGAATGAGTTCTTTGAAGGTCTTGTAGAACTCGGCTGAGAATCCGTCTGGTCCTGGGTTTTTCTTGGATGGTAGATTTTTAATGGCTTCTTCTATTTCATTGCTTGATATTGATCTGTTTAAATCGTGTATGTCCTCCTGGTTCAGTTTGGGAGGAGCATATGTCTCTAGAAATTTGTCAATGTCTTTGGTAGTTTCTATTTTGTTGGAATACAGATTTTCGAAGTAGCTTCTCATTATGTTCTGTATCTCTGTGGTGTCGTGATATTTCCTTTTGCATTATGTATTTTAGTAATTTGAGTCTTCTCTCTCCTTCTCTTAGCATGGCTAAGGGTTTGTCTATTTTGTTTACTTTCTCAAAGAACCAACTTTTTGTTTTGTCAATTTTTTGAATAGTTTCTTTTGTTTCAATTTCATTGATTTCAGCTCTGATTTTAATTATTTCCTGTCTTCTACTACTTTTGCTGTTATTCTGTTCTTCTTTTTCTAGGGCTTTGAGCTGTAATGTTAGGTCATTTAGTTGTTGACTTTTCATTGTTTTCTGGAATGCGCTCCATGCAATGAATTTTCCTCTTAGTATCGCTTTCATAGTGTCCCAGAGATTTTGATATGTTGTATCATCATTCTCATTGACCTCTAAGAATTTTTCAGTCTCCTCCCTGATGTTTTTTGTTATCCATGTTTCATTCAATAGCATATTATTTAGTCTCCAAGTGTTGGAGTAATTTCCTTTTTTTAATTTTGTCATTGATTTATTATTTGACATTCTGATAGGTATGTAGTAATAAGTTATTGAGATTTTAATTTGCATTTCCCTAATGACTAGTAATTTTGCACATCTTTCATGTTCTCCATGTATCCTCTGTACTGAAATATATGTTCATGTCTTTTGCACATTTTCTAATTAGATTGTTTGAATTTTTTTTTTTTTTTTTGTATTCAGTGTAGAGAGCTCTTTATATGTTTTAGGTTTTAGTCTTGGTGTGTTGTTGGAAATATTTTCTCCTGGTCTGTACCTTTTCATTTCAACCTTTTAATATTTTTTTCCCCCAGAGCAAAAGTTTTTTAATTTGTTGTCGTTCAGTTTATCAGTTTTTATTTTATGGATCTTTAAAAACACTGCCTGTCCCAAGGTCTTTAAGATTTTTTCCTATGATTTCTATTAAAAGTTTTGTATTTATGTTTTGTGTCAGCTATGAGGTTTAGGTTGAGCTTTATTTTGTTTTTGCCATAGAAGGTTCAGTTGCTCTACCATTATTTGTCTAAAAGGCTATCCTTTCTCCATTGAATTGCTTTTGCGTCTTTGTAAAAATCATTTGACCAGCTTGGCATGGTATATACCTGTAATCCCAGTGATTTGGGAGGCTGAAGCAGGAGGATCACAAGTTCAAGGCCAGCCTCAGTAACTTAGTGAGAACCTGTTGCAAAAAGGACTGAGGATGTAGGTAAAGTATCCCTGGGTTCAATTTCCCAGTGCCCCCAAAAAAAGAAAAAAAAGAAAGAAGAAAATCAGTTGGACATATTTGTAGGGTCTTATCTTTGATTTCTCTGTTCTGTTTCATTTGTCTCATGTGTCTATTCTTCCACCAGGATCACACTATCTTGGTTACTATAGTTACATAGTAGGCGTTAATACTAGATACAGTGAGTGATCCTTAACACTTTATTATTATTTTTTTCTTTTGCAGTGCTGGGGATCAAATCCAGGGTCTTGTACAACCACTTTATTCTTTGTCAAGGTTGTTTTAGCTATTCTGAGATCTCCTAGGATATAAACAAAATTTCTCCCTAAATTTTAGAATAAGCTTGTCTATGTCTACAAAAGACTTGCTGGGATTTTGATAGGATTTGTATGAAGTGCATAGATTATTAACTTGTGATTTTTTTTTTTTGTACTGGGTATTGAACTCAGGGGCACTTTACTACTGAGCTACATTCCCAGTCCTTTCTTATTTTTTATTTTGAGATATTCTCGGTAAGTTGCTGAGGCTCTCCTGGAATTTGGGATTTTCTTACCTTAGCCTCTGTAGTCGCTGGGATTACAGATGTGATACTAACCTTTTACTGTGTTGAGTTGTTGAGTTTCAATCTATAAGCATGAGATGCCTGTTCATTTATTTAGATTTTTTTTGATTTATTCCATGACTGTTTGTTTATACCTAATATTTCATTTTCTTTGGAGCAAGTGCAAATGGTGAGATTTTTTTTTTCCTTTAAATTTGTATTTCCAAAAGTTAATTTTTAGTATGTAGATTTTTGTGTGTTGGTCTTATATCCTCTGACCTTGGTAAACTTGTACTAAGAGTTTTTTTTTTTTTTTCTTCAAGATTTTTTTGTTGTGGAATTTTCTACATAGATATTCATGTTACCTTTAAGCAGGGAAAGTTTTATTTCTTCTTTTCCAACTCTTATGCCTTCTGTTTTTCTCACCTTATTACAGTGGCTAGAACTTCCAGTACAGTGTTGAATAATAATGACAGTGGGTTGACCATGGTGGCACACGCCTGCGATCCCATTGGTTTGGGAGTCCAAGGCAGGAGGATTGCGAGTTCAAAGCCAGCCTCGGCAAAAGTTAGGTGCTAAGCAACTCAGTGAGACCCTGTCTCTAAATGAAATACAAAATAAGGCTGGGGTTGTGGCTCAGTGGTCTAGTGCCCCTGAGTTCAAACCTTGGAAGAAGAAAAAAAAAAAAAAAAAGAATAATGACAGTGGATGTCTTTGTCTTGATCTTGAAGGTAGAGGGAAACTAATCATTCTTTTGTTGTAAAGTATAGATCTGGATTTTCAGTTTTGTTATTGATAACATCAATTAATTTTTAAAAAAATGCTGAACCAGCTTTGCGTACCCACAATAAAAGTGAATTGGTCATGATGTGTACTTCCTTTTGTACATTGTTGGATGATATTCCTAATATTTTGCTGAGGATTTCTGTGTCCTGAGTATCAGGAGAGATACTGGTTTGTAGGTAACTTTTTTTGTACAGTATTTGTCTGGTTTTGGTATTGGTAATACTTGCATCTGTAAAATAAGTTGGGAAATATTTCCTTTTTCTGGATGAGAATCTATGAAATTGGTTTTAATTTATTTTTAAATGTTAGCAAAAATTCTTCAGTGAAACAATTTAAACTTTTTTTGGAGCTTTCAGTTAAAAATTCAATTTGTTTTGTGCTTATAGGGCTCTTCAGACTGTCACCTTTGCAGAGTTTTGTACTTCGTAGTATTTGAGGATTTGATCTACTTCTAAGTTGTTGAGTTTGTGAGTGCAGAATTGTTCATAGTATTCCCTTTATTATCCTTTTTAAATGATTTCGAGATCTGTAGTGTGATCCCCATTTTCATTCCTGACATTAGTGATTTGTGTTTTCATGTTTGTTGGTCTTTTGTAGATTTATCAATTGTTTTTTTTTTTTGAAGAACTAACTTTTTGTGGATTTTTTTCTTCATTTTTTGGTTTTCAATTTTATTGATTTATTCTTTGATCTTTGTTTCTTCCAGTTTCTACCTAGGAACTTGGATTACTGATTTGAGACTTTTTCTTTTCTCTGATGTAATAATTTAGTATTATAAATTGACCTTTCAGTGCTACTTTAGCTGTGTTTCGTGTATTCTTATGTGTTGTATTTCTATTTTTCATTTAGATGTGTGCATTTAAAATTTTCTTCTTAGATTTCCTCTGTGCTCCATGGAGTGTTTATTAATGTGTTGTTCAGTTTCTAAGTATTTGGAGATTTTCATGTTACTGATTTTTAACTTGATTCCATTATGGTCGGAGAATTTGCTTTGTATAGTTTCTATTATTTTGTATATGTAGATGTTTGTTTTATGACTCAGGATATGGTTTTTCTTGGAATGTTCCATGGGTGCTTGGAAAGAATGTATATTCTGCTCTTTTGGGTAAGTGTTATATTCATGACAGGTCCTGTTGTGTTCAGTTCTTTATCACTGCCAATTTCTGTTCAGTACTGTCAAAGCTGAATGTGGTGTTGTAGGCATTCAATTACAGGTGACGATTTGTCTATTTTTCTTTTCTGTGGGTTTTTGCTTCTGTACTCTGAGGCTTTGTTCTTATGTCTGTTCACATTTAAGATTATATCTTCTGGTAATGGATACTTTTTTCATTATGTCTATATTTTGTTAGTGATTTTCTTTGCTCTGGAGTTAACTTTCTCTAAAAGTCACTTGCTTTTTTAAAAAAATGAAGTATTTACATGGTCTTTTTCTTTTCTTTTCCTTTGTTTTTTGTTTTTTTTTTTTTAACCCCCAGTGCTAGAGGGATTAAACCCAAGCACTCTACCATTGAGCTATACCCCAGCCTAGTAGATCTTTTCCCATTCTTTCAATTTGAACGTGTTCATGTCATCATGTTCTTCTTTTTTTTCCAGAAAGTATATTGTATTTTTAAAAATTTAAAAAAAATTTTTAAAGACTTTTAAAAAATTTAGTCTTATAATCTTTTTTAATAGATATGTTTAGGCCATTTACACTAGATATGTTAGGGTTCTGCTGTTTTTTTTTTTTTTTTTGGTTTGTGTCCTTGGTTTCTTATTGGTGTTTCTCTTTTCATATGGGTTATCTGAATATTTTTTAGGATTCCATTTTCATTTTGTTGTGTTTTTGAGTGTTTTCTTTGTATAGCTTTCTTAGAGGTTGCTCTAGGTATTGTAGTATTCACTAGTAATTTATCACCATCTACTGGTATTGATGTTTTACCACTTGGAGTGAAATGTAGAAACTTTGCATTCAATTAGGTACTTTTGCTCTCTCTCTAAATACAGTTTTCTTAAGTATTGTCTATGTGTGCATTGAATATCACATCAGATGGCATGATGAATTTTGCTTCAGTCAGCTAAAATGATTAAGGAAACTCATGAGTAGTCTGAGAGTCTATTACCTTTACCCTTGTTTTTACCTATTCCAGTGTTCTTTTCTTTCTGAAATTTTGGCATTTTGTTTTCATTTCCTTTTTGTTTAAAGAATGTCTTTAGCCATTCTTTCAAGGAAGGTTTGCTAGCATCGTATTCTTTCTTTTTCTGAGCTTATCTGTTTTCCTTCTTTCCTGAAGTGTATTTTTGCTGAATATAGTATTCACAGTGGGCCGTTCTTTTCTTTCAGTACTTGACAAGTGTTGTGCTATTTCCTTATGTATGGTTTTAAATGAGAAATTTGCTGTCATGTGAATTGGTGTTTCCTTATAAACAATGCATTTTCTGTCTTTAGTTTTCAGAAGTTTACTTAGAATGTATCTTGGTGTTGATATCTTTTGTGTTATTGGTTGCTCACTCACCCTTTTATATCTGTGTTTAATGTGTTTCACCAAATTTGGATACTTTTTTTCCTTTCACAGTGCTGGGGATCACATGCCACATTCCCAACCCCTTAAAAAAAATCTGTTTATTTATTAAAATTTTGAGACGATGTGTTGCTAAGTTGCCCATCAAACTTTATGATCCTCCTGCCTCAGCCTCCCGAATAGTTGGAACTACTGACTACTGTGCCTGGCAGTACTTTTTCGATCTTATTATTCTCTCTCATCTTCTGGGACTTTGAGAAGAATCTTTTGTTTTTGTTCTGTAGGTTCCTGAGGTTTCTGTTCATTTGTTCTCACTGTTTAGATTGGCTGAATTCCATTGATTTGCTCACTGAGTATCATCTGTCATTTTCACTCTTTTGTTAAGCCCATTGAGATAATTTTTATTTTGGTTATTGTATTTCTTAGTTTGTATTTCCATTTGGTTCTTTTAAATTACCCTTGCTATGATTTTTCATTGTTTTAAGACCATTTGTAATTACTCGTTTTGAAGCATTTTGTTGACCGCTTTAAAATTTTTGTCAAGAAACTAAAAAAAACCCAATTTTCAGTATTTATTGATTGTTTCTCTTCATTCACATTATACTTTGCTGGTTTTGGTATTGTGCGTGATTTTTCGATTGTACCCTGGACATTCAGCATATTATATTACGAGAACTCTGGATCCTGTTCTTTTTTATGGTCAGTCTCCTTGTTGAGGTGTAGGGCAAGGGCTAGGTGGGTATGCATGTTCAACTTCTCACTGGGTTCTGCCAACAATTAACCTGGAAAAGTGGGGTACTGATTCGTTCCATGCCTTGGTGGAATGGAACTTCAGCTATCACCTTATCTTTACTGACATTTTCCAAGCAAAATTTTGGTACCAGTTTATGCTGCCTTATTGCCTTTGAAAGGAGTAAGATCAACTTCCTGATGGGCTGTGCTGCTCCTCTGCAAAAGTGGAGGGCTAACTCTTACCATTCTGATGCTGCAGGTTGGGGCAGAAATTTCCTACCTCTTAGTACTTCCCTCTAGTTGATGTCTGGTGGGGAGTGGAAGCTCATGCCAGTGGTACCCAGGGCACCACTGAGAAGAGCTGAAGCTGATTGTGGGCTATTCTTTCTTACACTGCTTCATTCAGTCTCAGTGCTAGGTAGGTGTGGAAGTTCAGCCCACTGGTTCTTGCTGACCTCCAGGGAGGTTGATGAGGGGAGAATGGAATGCTGACTGACTCCAGTCTCATACTGCCTTGTTGATGCTGGGTAGGGGTGCAGGTTCAGTTCCTTACTGGGTCCCTGTTGATACCAAACCTGTGTGTGTGGTGGTGGTGATGTTTGCTGGTGATAACTTGCATTACATAGCTTTGTTAAGTCTCCTTGTTGCTGGTAACCTCACTTGCCTCCTCGATTGCACATGCACTACCCTAAATGTGTGAATCAGAGCACCACTTGCTTTACTGGGTATGTTATGGAAGGAAAATCAACTCTTTGAACTTTGCTACCAACCCTGGAGGGGGATTGGAGCATCCCTCTACTTCTGCAGGGCCTGGAACATCAGCTTCCTATTCAGCTCCACCTATACTTGGCAGGGAAATTTACTACCTTCATGTGAGGGATGTAAGATGAGTGGCCTGTTTTGTTCAGCCCACACTACACTGTGGGCTTCAAGGACCACAGGCTGCCTTTTCTGGGTAGGTTGTGTAAGATCACCTCTCTATTCTATTCTGCTGATAACCATCTAGTGGGGGAATAAATACCATTTTCTGCTTTGTTGTGGGTTGTGTATGTATATATAACATTAGCTATAAGCTTAGCCCCACTGAAACTATGGAGGGTTCACTTGTGTGTGTGTGTGTGTGTGTGTATTTTCCATTGTTGTTTGTAGGGTACAGGTGGCTTTGCTAAAAAGGTTTCTATTGTTAAGATACCCTTTTCCCAACCCTCTGGTTTTGTTTTGGAGCTCCCCTACCCACTTACTGCTAGGGATTTCTACCCTGTCCTAGAAAAATGGGAGGCAGCAAGAAAACTGAAGGGAGCTCACTGCTTTGTTATTCCTCAAATCCTGAGGTCTCTAGAAAGTCTGCTGCTTTCCAGGAAAACAAAAAAACAAACAACCTCCCCCCCAAAGAAAAACAAAAAACAAGAAACAAACAAACAAAAACACTGGGGATTGAACCCAGGGCCTCATGCATGCTCTTAACTACTGAGCTACAGTGCCAGCTCCCCCACCTTTTTTTTTTTTTTTTTTTTTTTGGAGACAGGGTCTTGCTAAGTTGTCTTAGTCTGGCCTCGAACTTGTGATCTTTCTGCCCCTCTAAACCTTCTGAGTTGTTGGGTAGATGGTGTAAGACCACCAAACCAGGCCCATCTTTTGGATACTTTACATGCTTGTTTCTTGTGTTATTTCCAGGATTATTTTGGTTATAAGAGGGAGGACTTGGTAGGAATGAGGCTGCTTCATTTTGGTGGAACTGGAAGTCTTCCATTGACTTGCATAGTAATTCAAGCTTGGATAGTGAAAATTTTTGCCTCAAAATACTATGCCGCATGAATTCAGTGAGTTTAAAGCATTAAATTTTAGAATAATCTTGACTTCTGATAATATCATCAGTGATCACAACATGATTCATATTATAAAGCTGTTTCCTTATATCAGGACTCATATCAGCTGTATTTTGGGTAGTTATATTTAAATATAACTACAGTGTTTACTTTTGAACTTCAAATACTTTGTCTTGTTCTCTAAAGGAAATACATATTCACGTTAAACAAACTGAAACAAACTGAAAGATAAAATGAGTTACAACAGAATGTCACTGTTCTGGTTTGCCAGTTAACGGCATTACTCTTTAATTTCTTATGCCCAGATATACCAATACAATATAACGTTCTTCTCCTTTCACCATATTAAGACCAAGAAAACAAAATCTCTTCTCCAAACACTTGAAAGAGACATAGTGATTCAAAAGATTTTAGGAGGGGGAAGGAGAGATGGTATATGTAGATGTTACCCTGTGAATTTCAGGTGAATTGACAAGGAGGAACTTATTACATGTAGGGGCGCATTAGTCCACATTAGGCAAAGGATAACTATACAACAATGTATATGTAATAAAATAATATGATTTTAAAATGGGGGGTGCTTTTATTATTCACTCCAGCACTGAAATTCTATAATTTTGTTCTTTTCGCTATTCTTTGAGTTTGTTATAATATAATTTATATGGAACCTGAAGCTTGATTTTTTTTTTTTTTTTTAATTTATTTTTCTTAGAGAAAAATCTTCCTGGAATAAAAATTGTTAGGCCATTTGTTCTGTTGAGAAGTGAGTTTATATCCTGTGTAGTTTGTTCAATCATAATTTTGTGGAATGGTTTAGTATTGTGCATTTTTTTATCCATTAATTTTGAAGTGTGTTAATTACCATATATTTGTGATTTCCTAAGTTTTTTCCTCTTATTGACTCATTCCATTTTGGTCAGAAATCATAGCTTTTGTGATTTGAATCCTTTTAAACTTATGGAGGCTTGTTTTCCAAGCCTAACATGTTCTCTCCTAGAGAATGTTCCTTGTGTGTTTGGGGGGAGTATTCTGTAGATGAGTTTTAGGTCTTGTGGGTTTATAGTTCTTTGAGTCTTATGTTTCCTTGCGATCTGCTCTCTAGTTATTCTGTTGATTATTTGAAAGTGTAGTATTTAAGTCTCCAACTATTGTTGAATTGTCTTCTTTAATTCAACTTTGCTTCTATTTTGAGCTTTGTTATGTATTTGTTTTTAATTGTTATATCTTCTTGATGAATTGGCCCCTGTCTTTATAGAATGTTCTTTGTTACTAGTAACAGTTTTCATCTCAAAGTATATCTGATATTAGTGTAACTACTTTAGCTGTATTTTGGTTATTGTTTGTATGGTACATATTTTTTACATCCTTTTTCATTTCAACCTGGTTTTGTCCTTGAGTCCAAATTTGTCCTTTTTAGAAAGTATATAGTTGGGTCATGCTTTTTAAAAATCCATTCTGTCAATATTTGTCTTTTAATTGTGTTTAATTCATTTACATTTTATGTGATGACCGAAGAACAGATTTATATCTTTTTACTATTTGTTTTCCATTGGTTTTGTTCTTTCTTACTCCATTTCTACATCTTTATGTTACATATTTTTCAGTGTACTATTTTAATTCACATTTTGTTTATTTTACCATATACTTTTTTTTTTTTTTTTTTTAATATGGTTGCCCTGGGAGTCACAGTTAACAACCTAAAACAAACTAGTGCTGATTAATAGCAACTTGATTTCATTGATATTCAAATATGAAGTATCTTTTAAATCACCTAGGAGAAAAAGTGTAACAAAGTTTAACAAATGAAATATTTACCTAGTGTCTCAGTGCATTTGTACTTCTGTGACAAGATGCCATAGAATGCATCATTTATAAATAATAGAACTTCATTTCTTAGAATTCTGGAGACTAGGAAGTTCAGGATCAAGGGACCAGCAGATTTAGTGTCTGTTGAAGACACATACTGTGTGCCTTAGAGATGGTGTCTTGTTGTCATAGCTTCATAAGCTATGGGACCACCAGTTCCCTTCACCTGTTTTATAAAGTCATTAATCTTTTCCTGAGGGTTCTGTCCTTCTAACTTAATCACTTTCTAAAGGCCTCACATCTTAATTCTACCATATTGGGGGTTAAGTTATAACATGAATTTTGGGAGAACACATTTAAACCATAGCTCTGGGTAGTAACTTTCACTGGAGCTTTTCCCACCCCTTCCCTTGTGGATTTGAGTTATTGTGTAGTGCCCTTTCATTTCAAACTGAACAATGTCCTTTCATAGTACTTGTAGTGCAGGTTGTCTGCTAGTGACAAATTCAGTTTTTGTTCTCCTGGTAGTATCTTAATGTACCCTTCATATTTAAGGATAGTTTTGCTGGCTATAGAATTCTTGACTTTTTTTGTTTTTCCTTTCAACACTTTTAACATGTCATCCCATTGGTTTCTGGTTTCCCTGTTGTTTGAAGAAGAAATTGCTTGTTAATCTTTTCAGGATCCTTTCTATATGATGAGTTTTTTTTTTTTTTTTTTTTTTTTTTTTGTTTTCAAGATTCTTTCTGTCTTGACAGTTTTTACTATAATGTGCCTTAATGTAGAGAACTCTTTGAGCTTAACGTATTTTGAGTTCATTGAGCTTTTTGTACGTGAGATTTAAAAAAAATTTTTTTAAAAAATTACAATTTGGTAAGTTTTCTTTCCCCTTCCCCCCCCTCTCTTTCTCTCTTTCTTTCTCTTTTCCCCTCCCTCCCTTCATTCCTTCTGTCCTTTTTCTTTTTGGTACTGGGGCTTAAACCCAGGGTTGCTGTACCATTAAGCTACATTCCCAGCCCCCTCCCCTTTTTGGTACTGGGGATTGAACCGAGGGGCACTTAACCACTGAGCCACATCCCACAGCCTGATTTTGTGTTTTATTTAGAGACAGGATCTTGCTGAGTTGCTAAGTTGCTGAGGCTGCCTCAGCCTCCTGAGTTGCTGGGATTACAGGTGTGTGCCACTTGTGCCCAGTGTCTATTCATTTCTTATTTTTCCATTCTGTTTCTTGACTGGATGCCTATTGATCTCTCTCCAAGTTTATTGATCATTTCCATGTGCTCAAATATGCTGTTGAACTTCATTAATGAATACTTCATTTTGGTTATTATGCATTCTCTTTGGTCTTTGTAAAATATAATTTCTCTCTATTTATTGATATATTCTATTCCTTGTTACATTGACTTTATTTTTTTCTTTAGTTTTTTTTTTTTTGAGATTAATTTTTTCTTAGTTCTTTGAACATTTTTATAATAGTTTTAAATTCTTGTCTAGTAAACCCATCATCTGAGTTTCCTCTGGGACAGTTTGTATTGATTGCCTTTTTGTTCTGTGGATGGACCTTACTTTCTTGTTTCTTTGCATATTTCAAAATTTTTGTTTGAAAACACATTTTAATACAATGTAGTAAGCAATGCTGAATATCTCCTCTACACTGTAACTTTTACTTTTGTTAGTTTGTTGTTTCTTTAAGTGACTCTTCTAAGAACTGATTTTGTAAAGTTTGTATGCTTTGTTGCCGATTGCCACTGAAGTTTCTTTATCTCAGCATTAGCTAGAACAGACAGAAATTTCCTTAAGTGCCTAGAATCAGTTAATCTCTCAGTTTTTTGGTTAGTCTATTGTTTGCCCCAGTTGTTAGCTTCTGTTTCATCCAGCCCTGCAGTTAAACAGTTCCCTGGAATTGTATTTGACAAATAACCCTGGAGTAAATTTTTCACATGTAGTGAGCTTTATTTAAGTCAAGTAGGAATAGCCTTCCAAGTGGGATCTTCCAGGGAATCATCACACAGGTCGAATTTTAATTTATTGGGGGATTGAGGCTCTGAAGGAGCTTCAGCCTCTTCCTGCTCTCTGCTGTCTTTTCAGGTGCACACATATTTGCCACAAATCCATACTGTTTCCAAGCATACTACAAGACTGAATGGGGAAGATGGGACTAGGGCAAGTTAAAGAGCCACAAAGTGCTATTTTTTTTTTTTTTGTTGTTGTTTAAGAAGAGTCAGCAGTTTTTCTTGAGTAAACACTCCCCATATTGCTAAAATCCTTAGTCCCCTCCCCACCCTGAGCTATTAAAAAGTTAATAGTGGACTGTGGATGTAGCTTAGTGATAGTGTTTGCCCAGTATGTGCAAGCTCTTGGGTTAAATTCTCCAACATATCTATCTCTGCCCCACCCCCCAAAGTTAATTTTGACGATATTAACCACTTTTTTCACTGGAGAAGAGTTACTGGAGGTTCATACGTGACCATTTTTGCTAATGTTACTCTTCATTTCCTTAAAGATAAAATAAATTATGATCTTTGAGGGGTGGTTACCAGGGATTGAATTGAAGGGTGCTTAACCACTGAGCCACATCCCCAGTTCTTTTTTTTTTTTTTTTTTTTTTTTTTAAGTATTTTATTTAGAGACAGGGTCTCACTAAGTTGCTGAAGCTGGCTTTGATCTTGAGATTCTCCTGCCTCAGCCTCTTGGGCTATTGAGAATACAGGCATGTGCCACTGCACTGGCTAAATTATGATTTTCCTTTTTTTGCATCTTATAAATTATTTATTATTCTTAGATACGTCATAAAGCCCAACGCAAATAAAGGAAAAAATGCTGACAAGACAGAAACATCATTGTGAATATAGAGATAGCTTCCTGAAACCATGCAGAGAAGTTCCAAGAATCTTTGCACCCTGCTTGCCACGTTTTCTCCACTTTACTAATTTTGCTTCTGTAAATTTGAAGGTGTCAGCACTTTCCTTTTCCAACCAGACCAGCCTTTCCTATTTTTCTTCAAATGACTAAGCTAAGAGAACACAAATCTACAAACCCTTTATGTGTGTGTGTGCGCATGGGTATGAGAGAGAGAGAGAGAGAGAGAGGTGGAGAGACTAGATTATGAAAAACTAAAATATAATAGAGAAGTACAATTCTTAAAACATCAGGCATTGCTTGGCTTCTGTGCACCTTTGTCAGATTTTACTGTTGCTCAGGACTGACTGCCTTGGCTATTCTAGAGCCTCACTTAATAAAACAGTGAAGTCTTCAGAAGGACCTTCATCCTTCTGAAGCAGGTTAATGAAATACCATAGATATAGTTTCATTTTAACACTAGAAAGTCATTGAATGTCTGACTGTAAAATGTTTTTCTCCTGATTCACTTTTAAGGGTCTTATGAGAATGAGTTTGGTTTCAAGTTATAGAAATCTCAAAGTTGCCTGGTTACATGAAGATACACCACCTTTCATCTCTTGTTTATTTTTTGCCCACTTCTTATTTCAGATTCTGAAAGCATTTTTTTTTTTTTTTTTCTCCGTTGTGGCCTGGTATACCAGTGTATGGATAGAGCTAGATCACAAATTCCTTTAGGAGAGATATCCTGCCTTATATAGCTTAGAGTCTTCAACATTTCAAAAGCTTTGCAGGTCTAAATTATGATTTTAAATAAACAGTTCAGTTCAAATTCAGGACTGCAATCTTTCATCATCAATTTAAAATGTATACCATGTTAGACATTTTAGTTCTCAAAAACAGCGGCATAATTACTTAATCGCTTTATCACACACTACATATGTTAACAATATTAGAATAATAATACCAAGACTACCATGAACTGCATGTTTGTTCACTATAGCTTGAGGATATTTTTGCAATTCTTTCTGTTTATAGGATATATTTCCCTGGGAGTGTTTGGTCAATTTAAAAATTCTTCAAATAATTTTTTTCTTTGTGAGGGAGAGGTAGAAGGGCTTAGGCAGTGAGGAGGTTGGGGGCAAGGCCAGAATATAGAATCATGGAGAGGATCTTCTGATGACATCAACTTCCGGGTTGACAGAAGCGCTCGTGGACACAAGTTGGGAACCCAGTCAGACAGACTCTTTGTACTGATGCTCCTAAGTGGTGGATCCAATGGAAAAACTAAAACAGGGACTGGGGTTGTGGCTCAGTGGTAGAGCGAGGCACTGGGTTCAATCCTCAGCGCCACACAAAAATAAGTAAATAAATTATTAAAAAAGACTAAAATAGATGCGTGGTCAGAGGGGGCACCAATCAATAATAGGAGCTTGTGGACGGGGGAGGAGATAAGGAAAGGAGGAAATTCCAGAGACCATGAAAAGAGCAATCCCCCTCCTGATTCCCAGCTCTGGGACCCCTTGTCTTTGAAGAATTCTTCTGTGTCTGTCACTTTTGCAATATACCTACTTCTTGCTTGCTGGTCTCTGTGTCCTGTTATTCAGTTCTTTGCTGAATGGAGACAACAAACAGCACCTACATGGTAACATTTTTTTTGGGGGGGGGATTAAATTCAGGGGCGCTTAATCACTGAGCCACATCCCCAGCCTTCTTTGTATTTTATGCAGAGACAGCGTCTTGCAAAGTTGCTTAGTGCCTTAATAAGTTGCTGATGCTGGCTTTGAACTCTTCATCCTCCTGCCTCAGCCTTCTGAGCTACTGGATTACAGGCATGCTCCATCATGCCCAGCCAAAAATAGTTGTTTTGTTTCTGGTTATGTTATCAATTGGCTTTATGCAGTAAGGTTTATTAGTTTTATTTTGTTTTTTGGCTTTTTATGAATTGCTTTTTTAACCGTAGGGGTTTTTTTTTGTTTTCTTTTGTTCTGTTTTTTTTGGTACTGGGGACTGAACCCAGGAAACTTTTACCACTAAGCTACATCCCCAGGCCTTCTATTATTTTATTTTGAGTCAGTGTCTTGGTAAGTTGCTGAGGTTGGCTTTGAACTTCTGATCCTCCTGCCTTAGTCTCTGAGTAGCTGGGATTATAGGTGAGTCACTGTGGCCTGGCCTTAACTCATTGTTCTTTTATAATGTAACATTTAAAGTGCATGGTTGTAAAATACTTACAACCATTTAAAAACAAGTTTATAACTTTCTAAGAATTAGATGCACATACCTGTGTCTGTGACTGGAATCTTCTCCTGTCCTGTACTTTATTTGGATATACAGGAGTCTAACACTTCTAGGTTTTGGTCTTTTCAGAGAATCATTTCTGTACTCCCCTCAGTTGTAACTTTGTACTAAAAAAACCTTGATTTCTTCCTATTGATTAGAATTTGATGCTCCTGTGTTTGGGCCTCCATATTACTTTTTAACCTAACCCTTCTTAAATTCTTTCCAACTTCTGTCTCATTTTTGTTCAGATGATTCTCTTTCCCCTGTTCTGAAGCTTTCCTTTAACCTATAGAGGTAGAACCAGTTGTTCTTTGGGCCCCTAGAATAATTTTTCTTTTTAAAAAAATTAGTAGCATTGTTGATGTTACAGAATTCACACATAGTGTGCAGTTCTAGTTTTATTTTTAAATGAAATATTACTTATGCTCTCTAATGGTATCCACATTCCATTCCTTTAGCTCTTCTCATCACATTTAATATTGCCAATGCTGGTATTTCTTGATTTTTTTTTTTTTTTTTCCCTTCAATTTTAGACTGTCATCTGTTACGGAAGATAACCTTCTTCCCACCCAACCTTTCTATTTATATTTCCCTTCTCTGTAATGTTTTTGTGTTTAATCAGTGCTTGGAATAAGACTATATAAATAAGTACTGTTCATTGTGGCAACTTTTCATGTACAAATTTTGTTTTGAGTCATGAATTAGCTTTTTGTTTTAGTTTGCTGTGCCTTTCTTATTCATGTATGCAGTTGCAATATGGTCAAACACATTAGGTAATTCTCAGTCTTTCCAGGTGTTTTTTAAAATTAGCTCTAGCCGTATCCATCATAGACTGCTTTTGCTGTGTAGGCTATTGGGCCTATTAGATAACTGGTATTCTAGGAATTTCAGCATTCTGATCTTGGGGCTGTAAGAAGCATAAACCTGAGCTGGGTGCAGTGACACATGCATGTAATCCCAGCAGTTCGGGTGTCTGAGGCAGGAGGATAGAATGTTAGAGGCCAGCCTGCGCAATTTAGCAAGGCCTTGGTCTCAGAAAGGGCTGTGTATGTAGCTCAGTGGTATGATGGCCCTGGTTCAATCTCCAGTACCAAAAAAAAAAAAAAAAAAAGGCATAAGCCTAGTAACTAGTGTTTTGGTAGCTAAATTGGGGAAGGTACTACATATGGGCCTCACCACTTGTTTGTTTTTACTTAGCATCTCTCTTTTTAAAAATTTATTTTTATAGTCGTGAATGGATGCCTTTATTTTATTTATTTATTTTTCTGTGGTGCTGAGGTTCGAACCCAGTTCCTCAGTGCCTCACACATGTAGGTAAGTACTCTACTACTGAGCTATAGCCCCAGCCCCTCAGCATCTCTCTTGAGTTGTTTGGTCTTTTGTTGAGGTTAGGGAGAAGGTGATAAAGGAGAAATAGTTCCCTGGCAACTGGTCTGGAGGAGCAGGTCTAGAGATCTAACCAGTTACCATTTAATGTTTTTCACTAGTCGTCCTCTTTTCAACCTCTTCTGTCATTTCTTTGGTCTTTTCAGGGTTCTACTGCTTGAATGAGCTTGTGATTTCCTGACTGAATCTTAGATACTTATCACTTTACCTCCTTTTTGTCTTTCAGAAATTTTATTGATGTGGACCTATTCTTTCCTTCTTTCTCTTTCAACTTTTTACCTTGCTGTATAACAAACCACACCTAAAGCACAATTTTATTATGTTCTCAGGATTGTGGTGGGTCAGGAATTTGGAACGGGTACAATAGGGATGTCTTCTTTCTGTCCCACATGTTTTGGACTTCAGTTATGGAAACTCATGGCAGAGGGAGGCTCAAACAGTGGGCTATAGTGTTTACTTCCAAGATGGCTTCCGCATGTGTGACATCACAAGGGCATCTAGATTCTAGGGGGAGGGGACAGGAACTTCCATCTCTTGATGGTGAAGTGGCAAGGTCACACTGCAGAAAAGCATGTGATATGGGGGATATTGTGGCAGTTTGGAGAATATAATCTGTCATACTTTGTTCTTAAGGTTTGCTATCTTTCACTGTTATTTTAGAGGTGTTGGGAGGGAGCAGAGATGAACTCAGTTGTTCATGTTGGCTAACCAGAAATTCCTTGCTTAACAATTTCTGTTTTTAAGTAAACTAACTTGTATTGAAGTGTAATGTGGACACATTTAAGTTCATACATCAAAAGTGTGCTATTCAATGAATTACCATATAGTTTACAGGTTTTGTAAATGCAACCCCAGATTAGGAAATGGAATGGTTTTTGTTTCCCAGAAGCACCTCTTTCCTCTTCACAGTTGTCACTTCTGCCCTCCTCACCAAAAGTAACCACTACACCAACTTCTGTCATCATAGGTTATTTTTTGCATATTTTTATATTTTATATAATGGAACCATAAAAGATGTACTCTGTGTCTGCCTGCCTTTACTCAGCAATACATTTGATATTCATCCTTATTGATCTTTGTGTAGTATTATTTTGTTTTATTGTTGAATAGTATTCCAATATACAAGTGTATATGAATTCACTTGTCCATTTTACTATTGGTAATCTCTCTGGATTTTCAGTCTCATCTCTATTGTTTATTTGCATGGTGATCCCTTTAATAGCTTTCTTTTAATAGCTTATCTGTATCTTTGTTGTCATCCTTCAATCCTGTTCAGCAATTCTGTTTTGATTATATTATCTATACCAGAGGACCTTTATTCGCCATTCTCAATTTTCTGAAATGAATGGTGAAATAAGTAAGACAAGAAAGCAAAGTCTCTAAGCCAAAACTTATATCACAGTCTATGTGCTGAACTTATTTATTTTTATTTCAGATGATGGTCAATAAGGATGGGTATTTATTTGGTTTCCTGCCCTACGGAAGATTAGAACACGTGAATTAGAAGAGACATTGCCAGATGCTATTATACTGATGTCATAAAGTGTACTAGTGAAAAACAACAGATTGCATAAAAAGAATAAAGGAGATAAAAGCATAGCATAGCAAGTTTGTGGCTGTTTTTTTTTTTTTGTGGTGCTGGGGATTGAACCCCCAGGGCCTTGTGCATGTGAGGCAAGCACTCTACCAACTGAGCTATCCCCTGCCCTAGTTTGTGGCTGTTTAGGGTGAACTTCCTGTGGCCTTGTTTTATTAGAATATCACAGCCTAATAACTTTTTTTCTTAATGATTATTTCTTTAACCAAAGAATAATTCAATTGTTTTGCCCACACTCAGAAATTTTGGTGAGATCCTAGCCATGATGGCTTAAAACTGTAGCTGTAGGCCACTGTAGGTTGGGTATGGTGGCACATACCTTAATTCTATAATCCTAGTGGCTCCGGAGACTGAGGAATGAAGATTGCAAGCTTGAGGCCAGCCTCAGCAATTTAGTGAGACCCTGTCTCAAAATAAAAAGGACTGGGGATATACCTCAGTGGATAAAGTACCCTTGGTTCAATCCCGAGTTTAAAAAAGAAAAAAGAAAAAAAAAGTAACCATAGTGGAATCTTTCAGTTGTTTTCAAATCTGCCCAATTGGAACATCTCATTCTTTCATAGGAATGAAGATTGCTTTTACTTTTTTCACAGACATTTAGAATAGGCGCCACTCCCCCCCGCCCCCCAAAATCATGACAGTGGGAAGGAAGAAATGCATTTTACACTGTGATCCATGAACCTTTTCTCCAAAAAACAAACAAAACAAAACAACGCTTTGGAAAAATACTGCATTCAGAATGCTAAGGTAGGTAATCTGTTTAATTGGAACTACTTCATGTTGTTTACCATTGGAGTCTGAGTGAGCTACTGAACAGAGAGGATTGAGGGAGACATTTGTGGAAAGGACTGTGCAGGAGAATATTTATACTAAATAAACCTTCAGAGACCTGAGGAAAAAAAGCAGCAATTTCCCTATTAAAACTGGTACTAAAATCTCAAGAGCAGTTTTCTTTCCTAATGGCTTTTGTCCACTTCTGAATGTCATTTATTTCCCACCCTGCATATTGATTATAATAATATAGCATTTTTACCACCTGGAGGTGAATTAATGCATGATTATGGTTAAGAATAAGTATACCATGTGTTTTACACAAACCTTAACAACATTATCTGCTTTTTAAGTAAGTCCTATAGCATCTCTAAGCCTTAGTTTCCTCACTGGTTGTAAAATAGGGATAATACTTGCACTTATTTCATAGGTTTGTGTGAATTGAATGAGGTAATACATGCAAAATGCACCGTGCTTAGCAGTCAATAAGTGTTGCTAATAATTAACAATTCTAATAATCTGCTTGGTGAACAAGAATATATTAGAATGACATCTGGCGTGTGCAGGAGTTCTTTATGCCTCAGATAAATTTTTTAGGTAAAAGATTCTAGGAAAAGCACTGTATCTGGAGTCAATTGTGAGAAAGGTGTCACTTGGCAGAATAGAAAGGAGTAGGTAGTTATTTCTGATGCCTGTGGGTTTTAGGTACATTTTGAAGTTTGTCTTTTCTTATTTTCTGTGTTCCCATCCCCAGTACTTGTAACTTACTAGTCGTGAGACTGGGTCTTTTAACTACAGTACTAACAAAAGTACAGTAACAAAAAGTAATAAAAGTTTGTAAGTGATTCACTGTCAGAAAACAATCATATGTACTTCAAGATTTTCTCTAAAATAGCATACTATTTCTCATTTGCATCTGGTATGTTTTCCTGAGTGGTTGAACTAAATGGGTGACTTTAGCAAGCTAGCTTGGAATTGAGCATAATACTGGATACCCCTGTACAGTGTGTCTGAAGTGAGAGCATGTTGTGGCCAGCAGTCGAGCCACCATCTTACACATCATCTTGGGATAATTGTTCATAGTGGTTAATCTAGTTAAGATAGTACATTTATCCTACTGTATGCTGTGTTGACAGAAACATCTGCAGCTGGCTAGGTGTTTCCAGAACCTAGGCAACTGCTCTAGTCAGGTAACCCATTATGGATGCTTCCTAAACATTGAACCTAGCCATGAATTCTTTTCTTGCCATTAGCCATCTGCTTAATATAAATACTCTATGAATATTGATAGTATATAGAAAATTTGTTATTTTCCTTAATCTTCTCTTTTTATATTGCTGGTCATGAGTTTTTTTTTTTTTTTTTTTATTACCTATTTTCTTTAAATAAATAAAGAAGGAAAGAACAGAAGGTGTAGTTTTGGAAAATGTTAGCACTGAAGCTAAAAATGATATGCCTAAGTTCCAATGGTAGAAAAAAATAACACTTCTCAAATTCTGAGACCTAGCCCGATTTATTACTTGAGTTCATCATCCTTTGGTACCAGTGACTGGCATTGGATCTGAGTTCTCACTTTTGTTGGGGAGGAGAAATGTCTGTCTGTTTTCACAAATACGCTTTTTATTCTGAAAGAGGCACTGCTAATCTATTTTTGCTGTTCCATCCCCTCTAAAGAACTGGAGAATCTTGCATAAATATACATTTAATGTTTATTATGGACCAGGTAGGCTAGAAAGTGGATCAAGCAGGCTAGAAAAGACATCCCTGACCTATGATGACCTTTACAGTTTTTTTTTTAACTTTTGTTTAGTGTGATGGTGCATGCCTGTAATCCCAGCAGGATGAAGCAGGAGGTTTCCAAGTTCAAGGCCAGCCTGGGCAGCATGTGAAGGCCCTGTCTCAAAATAAAGCGCCCCTCAGTTCAATCCCAGCCCCCACCCCAATTTTTTCTTTTACACTTTGATGGTGTGAAAGTGATAGACATTTAGTAGAACTGTACTTTGAATTTTGATCTTATCTTTTTTAAAAAATTTTTTAGATGTTGATAGACCTTTATTTCTTATTAATTTATTTGTATGTGGTGCTGAGAATCAAACCCATTGCCTCACACACGCGCGACAAGAACTCTACCACTGAACCACAACCCCAGCCCTGATCTTATCTTGGGCTAGTGGTAAAGCAGTATGACCCTTTCAGGATCCAACAGCAGTGAGACCAACTCCCAGTCAGCCACGTGGTCATGTGCGGGAAACAACTGATATCCTACAGTACGCTATGCTGTGAGGTTGGGATGTGTGGTAGATTAACCTGGTGAAGTAAAAAAAGAACAAAAAAACAAAAAATAACTGTTGTCTAGTCTGATCCTGAACTTGTATGCTCAAATGATTCTCCTGCTTTAGTCTCCCAAGTAGCTGGGACTACATATGGCATACCACTGTGGCCCTGGCTTCAGTGCATTTTTTATTTGTGAGATTTTTAAACTTGCGATGTAAATTTAAGGAGCACCTGTATTCTTTGTGGGGAGGAATACTTGTACATCTATGACGATCACCTGACAAATGCTATATTATAACAAAGTAGGTCTAAGTCAAATATGGGTTTTGTAATAATGTTGAGGGGAGGAAATAAGAGATAAAGTATCAATTTCCAGTCACTTATCAATACTTTTTGAAAAAAATAAATTTCTCCCAATGCTTTGGCTATTAATGTTTAAAAAGAGAAAACGCATTTTTCTTGCCAATGTATATTTGCTTAGATTATCCTTCCCTGACTACTGTATACTTACTCAGTGGTATACTGTTTCTCTGTCTTGCTGTGCATCTATCTTTAAATTTTGTCTTCCTTGCTTGATTACTATTTCTGTGAGGGTAGATAAGGTCTGTCTTATTTACTTTCTTTTCTTTTTGATGTTGGTCATTGAACCCAGAGCTGCTTTACCACTGAGCTACATGTGCTCTTTTTGAGATAGCATCTCACCAATTTGCCAAGGCTGGTATCCAACTTGGGAGCATCCTGCTTTAGCCTGCTGAGTCACTGGGAATACAGAAGTGTGCACGGACTTTCTTGTTTAGTTGAGAATCTGGAACACCTACCTAGCACACTGCCTGCCACATAATAGGTGTCCAGTAAGGAATTATTGTATTACTTGTAACTTGCATTTGAATAGCTTTAAAGCAATTTGACTTGCCATTTGGCCAGGTATTTAGGGTTTCTATAGTACTACCTTGTACTACGTATTAATTTCTTCTTCTTTCCCCCCCCCCCCCAGTATTGGGATTGAACTTAGGGGTGCTTCAACATTGAGCCATATCCCCAGCCCTTTTTAGTATTTTCTTTAGAGACAGGGTCTTCCTGAGTTGCTAAGTTGTTAAGGGGCTTTGAACTCCTGATCCTCCTGCCTCAGCCTTCCAAGCCGCTGAGATTATGGGTATGCACCACCGTGCCTGGCAGTGGTGCACATTTCTTGATGCTGTTTGTGATAATGTCCTCAAATTTTCTTAAGTACCAGCACACACATACTTTGACACTATGTATTTTTTTCTTCCTCAATTTGTCAGAATATCTGATATGTTTTATCTGTGTAGTAAATGTTCAAATCTGGGGGATAACAAGATTGTTAGTTTTTCTGAAGTGAACTGTTTATATTGTTTGACCTTGCCTGTCTAGAAAGGAGAGAAAGCATATTGGCAAATTGGGTAGGTTTTACTCCTCTTACACTTGGTTATGTGAGGTAGTGAGAACAGAAGGGGTTTAAGTGGCCTCAGAAGACCACATGGTTATTGTAGTGAAATTGAGACTTAAACCAGATTTGTAAGTACTTTAGTTTTATTTTTGGCTTTTTTTTTTTTTTTGTGGGGCTGGGGATTGAACCCAGGGCCTTGCGCTTGCAAGGCAAGCACTCTACCAACTGAGCTGTCTCCCCAGCCCTTCAGTTTTATTTTTAATCATGTGTTTAACAGCTTAGTTTTAAGGAGTTTTTTGAGGAGTCATATATGTTGTAGGATGCCCCTCTATTGGTATATTATCAGTGTTTTCCTCGTGATTAATGTCCTGTTAAACCAAAGTTTTCTTGTACTTTTTAAAATTACAGAGTGCCCTTAAAGATAGTAAAGTGTGAAACCTAAAGCACAACTGGACATATTCTTGAGTGAATATAATAGATATTCTTCAAAAAAAATTTTTATTGGTACAGTATAATTCAACCTAACAGTGGGATTCATTATGCCATATTTGAGCATGCATAGTTTTTCTTTTATGAGTTTACAGTGTTTTATACCAGGGCAAATGTAAAAAGAGAAAAATCCTATAGTAGCTGTTGGATTGATTTACTTTTGTAAAAATGTTATCTAAATTTATTCGGACATCTCAGTAAATTCCTTATGCATTTTTTTTTTTTAATTTTTTTATTTCTTGCATTTCTTTTCTACTATTAGAAATTCAGACATCTGAATAAATTCCTTACACATTTCTTTTCTAATAGAAAACAAATTTTTAAATTAAATATGAATCAAACTAAAGCCAATAAAAAATTGGAAGTAACATTAACGTAATAGATGATGTTATTTTGTTGTAATGAATCACTTGACTGATGGTAGGGTTATAACAGGTCAGTTTCTTTTGGCATGACCATATACTATGGGTTGTCTGACTTCATTCACCTGTAGTTTTTCGGTATTAGAACTTGTATAAAACTCTCTTAAATTTTTTACATTATCTCATTTGACTTTCAGTTTGGGGAAGTGAATAATTTGCTACCAAAAGGAGCTTTGCTCAGCAATAGTATAACTGTGAAGGTAAATGTGGGAGTTAGTATTGCATGGCAGATTTAATTAATAGAGTCATCAAAGTATGAGAGTAATGAGAATGTTTTGTTAGGTATATTTAAATCATCTTAGTAATTAGATTAATGCAATTGAATTTTTCCATAAGAGCTTAGAGGATTGCAGAAAGTATACATGGACCTCCTGTTTGAAAGACGCCGCTTTAAGTAAAATTTCATGATAGTTGTTAGTCTAACTACATGTTTTTTATGTAGTTGAACTAATAAACTAGAATAATTTTAAAGAAATCAAGTTGAAAGGTATCTCCTATTCCTGATTCAGCCATTTAAAAATTTATTTGCGTACTAGGAAAGAGGCTGTATCTTTAGGGTGGAAGTGAGAGGTAAGGTGGCAGTTCACAGAGATGTGTGGTTTTATGATTTTTTGCTATAATGTAACTCTTAGTAAAAGTTGGAGACCTGTGTCATGAACAGTACACATAAACACTGTGACAGATCATAAGAAAGAGGGATTACTTTGTGTAGAGAAATTAAAATTTTCCTAGTTGTAGTGTAATTTTTAAAATTGGCTATTTTTGGAATGGTTTTAAGATTTACAGGAAAACTAGGCTGGAGATATAGCTCAGTTCATAGAGTGCTTGCCTGTCAAGCACAAGGCCCTGGGTCCCTAGCACTGCAAAAAAGAAAAGGAAAAAAAAAAAAAAAAAGATTTACAGGAAAACTGAGAATATAGTACAGAGTTTGTGCACCCAGTTTAATACTAATGAACCAAAATCGATACTTTACTATTAGCTAAAGTCAGTATATTATTTAGATTTCCTTAGGTTTTACCTCCTGTCCTTTGACCATTCTGGGATCCTATCCAGGATACTATATTATGTTTAGTTGTCATATCTCTGGGCTCCTCTCTTTGGCTGTGATATTTTCTCAGACTTTCCTTGTTTTTGATGACCTTAGTTTTGAGGAGGAGACTAGTAAGGTATATTGTAGGACGTCCCTCTATTGGTATATTAATGATGCTTTCCTTGTGGTTAGACTGGGATTAGAGGGTTTTTGGCTGAAGATCATAGAAGTCAAGTATCATTTTCATCATGTCATATAAAAAATCATACTTTCTCTCCATGAGGGTAAAATATCAACATGAATTATTTAGGAGTCTTATGAAATGTCTTCTCCACACTGCTTTAGCTCCATTCCATGGATTTTGGTATTCTTGTATTTTCATTATATGCATTTCAAAATTATTTTCTAATTTGCCTTTTTATTTCTGTTTTGACCCATTGGATTTTAGAAGTGTGTTATGGGTTGATAGCCAGATATTTGAGGATTTCCTAGATATTATTGGTCATATAATTTTTATGGTTTGGGTTCTTTCAGAAATTTTATAAGTTGTTTTATGGTCTATATTATGGTCTTTGTTGGTGAGTGTTCTCTGTCCTTTAAGAGAATGTGTATTCTGCAGAAATATCAATTAGTTCAACTTTAGTCATATTTCTCAATTCTGCTCTACCCTACTGATTTATCAGTCATTGAAAGAGGGCTATTGAAATCTATGACTGTAATTGTGGTTTTGTCTTTTCCTCTCAGTTCTGTCAGTTTCTGCTTAATGCATTATGAAGTTCTTTTATTAGGTAGATAGATGTTTAGAATTGTTATACCCTCTTGATGAATTGATCCTTTTAAAATTGCCCTCTCTCTCTGGTCATATTATTTGCTCTGAGACCCACTTGATTTTAATATAGCTTCTCTAGTTTTCTTTTTTCTTTAGTTTTCTTTTGATTAGTGTTAGCGTGGTTCATCTTTCTTTTTAACATATTATTTATGTATCTATCTTTAAAGAAAATTTCTTCTAGGTGGCAAGCATATATCTGATTGGGTTTTATTATCCAAACTGATGAACTCTGCTTTTTTCTTTTTAATTTTATAAAACTTTTTATTTTGAAATAATTATAGGTTTATAGGAAGTTACAAAGAAATATGCAGCCACATCCTTTTACCCTTTACTCAGATGTTAACATCTTGCTTAACTGTTGTATGCAGTTATGGTTTGGATGTGAGCTATCCCCCAAAATCTCACGTGTGAGACAGTGTGAGAGGGTTCAGAAGGGAAATAATTGGGTTGTAAGAGCCTGAACCCAATCAGTGAATTAATCCCCTGATGGGATTAACTGAATGGTAATTGGAGGTGGGTGGGGTGTGACTGGAGGAGGCCAGTGATTGGGGGCGTGGCTTTGGGTATATATTTGTATTTGGCAAGTGGAGATTGATTGCTCTGCTTCCTGATCATCCTGCAAGCTGCTTCCTTTTGCCATATTCTTCCGCCTTGATGTTCAACCTCACCTTGCGCCCCAAGGAATGGAGCCGGCTACCTATGGACTGAGACCTCTGAAACCGTGAGCTCTTAAATAAACTTTTCCTCCTCTACAATTGTTCTGGTTGAGTCTTTTAGTTACAGCAGCAAAATAGCTGATTAAAACAGAATGCTAGCAAGGCTAGGAAATTGACATTGGTAAAAGGTTATTCAGATTTCATCACACACACACACTGATTATTTATTTGTGTATAGCTCTGTGCAGCTTTATCAGGTGTACTTTTATGTAACTGCGGCCACAGTCAAGAGTCAAGAGACTGTGGCCACATCAATGTTTAGAGCTAAGTTGTGGAACCAACTTAGGTGCCCTTAAACAGATGAATGGATAAAGAAAATGTGGTATCTATATGCAGTGGAATATTACTCATCCATAAAGAGAAATGAAAATTACAGCATTTGCTGGTAAATGAATGGAACTGGAGATTCTATCATGCTAAAAGAAATAAGCCAATCCCATAAAACCAAAGACTGAATATACTGGGCGGTTGCTGACTCATAATAGGCAGACTGGAGAGAGAAGTGGAGGTTCCCCGAATTTGACGGTGGGGAGTTGGAGGGAGGGAGGTGGAATGGGAATGAGAGATAGTAGAATGAATTGGACATAACTTTCCTATGTTCTTATATGAATACACAACATTGTAACTCCACATAATGCACTTTCCTTGTTTTTGATGACCTTAGTCATATCAGATAAACCAGGCCTATGAGCTTATGAGCATACCAGGCCACTGAATGAAGTAACCTTGTAATGGTTAATTTGAATTGTCAACTTGATTGGATTAAGAGATGCTGATGATTAAGAGGCTTCTTGGTGTGTCTGTGAGGGTGTGTCTAGGAATGATTGGAATGTGGGATAGTGATCTAGAGATCCTCCCTAAGTGGGAGTAGCATCACCTAATAGGATGGTGGCTTGGATGGAATAAAGGTTGGAAGAACAAGGAAGCAGATGCAGATGCAAGCTCGACTCTTCTTGAAAGGATTCTTTTTTTAAGTTATTGATGGACCTTTATTTATTTTTATTTATTTGTATATGGTGCTGAGAATTGAGCCCAGTGCCTCACGCATACTGGGCAAGCACTCTACCACTGACTGAGGTACAACCCCAGCCCCTTGGGAAGGGTTCTTGATTGCTGCTTTGATCATCTGGGGATATTGGACTCTCGCTTCTTCACTCTTCCAAAGCAGACTCTGCCAGTGATTCTCCAGGGAGTTTCTAGAAGCCTTGGTCTTGGACTAGAGTAGCACTGTTGATCCCTCTTGTTCTGGGGCTTCCACCTTTTGGACTGTGCAGCTACTGGTTCTTCCAGCTCTCCAGTCTGCAGACGGCCATTGTGAACTGTCCAGCTTCTAGTCATGTAAGCCAATCTAATAAATCCTCCTTTTATAATCATGCTTCCTGTTGATACTGTTCCTCTAGAGACCCTGACTAATACAAACCCCCTCACTTGCAGCCTATGAAAGGAGGATCACCCTGAGACTGGACACGGTGCACCTTGACCCTGTTGCTCATCTTGAGCCTTGCCCAGGAAAATCTTCTAAGCAACAAACATCTGAATCTGTCCTCAGACTTCAGCAGAGTGCAGTTTCTCCTGCCTGTGGGGACCACCTATGACCCATTCCAAGCTGACCCTGAAACTGCTTTCCATCCAGACTCTGGCCTGGAATAAGTTCCTGTACTTTTGATAGCTCTGTACTCTGAAGGAGTTCTTTGGCTGGTTCATAGTCTGATCTGACCACCTACAGTGACTCTGCATTTGTATCTGTTCTCTGCCTTTGCTGTCAGTTCAGACTCCTGAACTGCTATGGCTGCCTTAACCCTTTTCTGGTCTTGCTGTAACATACATATACATATGGATACATATACATATAAATAATGTGAAGTGTGGTATGTGACTTGAGTGTTATAGATAATTAGAAATTAGGATTGGAATGAAAGAATTTATGGTTGCCCAGCTTATGATTATGAGGTAATCCACAAGTATTCAGTGAACTTCCACTGATGAAAGTGGTATGATTTGTGAATTTATTGTTATTCAATAGATTTTGACATTGTGGAAAGGCACAAATGTGTTTGGTCTTTGTTAATGACATAGCTCACACACAACAGCTGGTAATTAATTTTTTCAGCCTTTGCAAAAATTTATATTTAAAAATCATTTTAGTTTGATATAGAGTTCTAGATTTTTTTTATCCTCCCTATAGAAGTCATGACACAGTTTTCTGCCTTACATTGATTTTTTTTTTTTTTTTTTTAATGTTGATTTTTGAGCTGAAGTTTACTGTTGTTATCATTCTTCAAGTAAGGTGTTGCCCCCTCTTTTGCTTTAAAGATTTTCTCTTTATTGCTAATGTTAGCATTTAGGTTATGTTCTGTGTTGTAGGCTTTTTAAAAAATATTTCTTGTGCTTGAATTCTGTTGCTCCTTGGACATGTGGGTTTATAAATTTCACCAAATTTGGGAAATTTTCTGCTCTTCAAATACTTTTTTCTTTTCTTGCTTCTGTTTAGGACATCTGAAGTTGTTCCATTCCTTTTTTTCTTTTACTGTTAATTTTTTTCAGTATTTTTCCTTTCTGTATCTCATTTTGGATTATTCGTATTGCTGTGTCTTTGAGTTTATTAATTTCTTCTTTGCATTATCTAATCAGCCCTTAATTCTTTCCAGTATATTTTTCATCTTAAGACATTGTAGGGCTGGGGCTGTAGCTCAGTGGCAGAGTGCTTGCGTAGCATGTGTGAGGCACTAGGTTCAGTCCCTAGCACCACATAAAAATAAATAAAGGCATTCAGTCCATTTACAACTACCAAAAAAAAAAAAAAAAAAAAAAAAGAAAGAAAGAAAGAAAAGACAATGTAATTTTCATTTGAGTCTTTTAAAAAATACATTACCTTAACATGCTTATGTTTTTTTCTATTCTTGAGTATACGGAATATAGTTTGACTGAAGATGCTATTTGTATCATTTCTGACTAATTTTCTGTTTATTATGGTTTGTAATGTTTTAAAACATTTTTATTGGTGTATTGTAATTATTGTATGTAATAATAATTATGATAATTATTATTTAGTTTCTTGATTGTTCTCAGCCTTGTAACTTTTTCTTTAACATTTATTTTATTTATTTATTTTTATGTGGTGCCGAGAATCAAACCCTGTGCCTTACATGTGCTAGGCAAGTGTTCTACCCCTGAGCCACAATCCCAGCCCCAGCCTTGTAACTTCTAATTGGGTGACAGGTGGTATGAATTTGACCTTGTTAGCTTTCTGGATATTGTTGTTTCATGCTAAATATTTTTGAGTTTGTTCTGGGATGCAGCTAATTTATTTGGAAATAGTTTGATTTTTTTTTTTTTTTTTTTTTTTTTGAGGCTTGTTTTACACCGTTAGATGGGGACAGAGCAGCCTTTTGTCATGGTGTAAGTTTTCCCTAGTACTGAGGCAATACCCTTCTGAGTACTCTTTGGGATGCTACTTGTATTATGAGGCGGGAGCAGCAAACATTTTTGGCACAGTTTGAACCATGTGGGTTTTTCTATTGTTTGTTTTAGGTGATTCTAGGGTAATTTCTGTACTCCCACATGCTCATTGTTACTTCTCTGGTGATTCAGGGGAGATTGTGCAGATGACCAGAATTTTCTACCTGTGCAGGGCTCACACTTTCTGCCTTCTGTGTCCTAGCTACCTTGGCCTACTTAAATTTCCAGCTCCTTTTGGCTCTGGGAGACTACACTTTGCCTGCATTCCCCCTTACCTTTGCCTTTGTGTGGAACTTCCTTTATAAAGTAAGCTGGGACAGTCATAGGGGTCAGTCACCTCATTTGTTACTCTTTTCTCAGAGATCACTGTCTTGTATTGCGTATTGTCCAATGTCTGAAAATGTTGTTTCACATATTCTGTTTTATTAGTTAATGAGGCTTTGTAAATCTGGTCCCCATTATTTCATTTTGGCCAGAAGCAGAAATCTTTGATAAATTTGTAGTTCTCATTACATAGAACATTACTAAGGAACATTTCTTAATTTGCCTTTAGTGCAGGAATGCCCTGTAGACTCTTTTCATAAATTTGCATAGTATGTGACATAGTGTAATGTACCATGAAAGGGAATAAGGAATGGTGTGGTAGTGAAAGAATACAGATGAAGTGCCACATAGGATTAGTGTTCTAATGCTAACACAAGTATTTCTAGTTTTGAGGTCATAAATTCATGACTAATGTATGCTTTAGTTCAGTTTTCTACCTCCAATCCTTAAAACTTTGTTAATCTCACTAGATTTCTGTTGTTTTTCACAACAAAATGGGTTCTGTGGACTAAATGTATTTAGGAAATTTGGGAGTAAAGAAAGTTAAATCTCTATTGAAGCACTTCTTGAAACTAGCGATGTACTAATGAATTCTGTGAATCACCTATGAACCAGTGTAGAATTATTCAACCACTGGGCTTTAGTGATATACCTCTGTAAATCTTTAGAGGTGCATGGTTAAATGTTTAAGGATGTTTCACTTATGTTTAAAGATGTATTTATTATTGTGGGGTACTTATCTAAGTAGTTTCAAGAACTTATATTTTAGTAAGTTTACTGATTTCTGTTGATGGATAGTTAGGCTTTTTTCAATTTTCTTCTAGTACAATCTTGCATATGTTATTTTATGCAGTTGTACACTTATTTGTAGTGCTGATTCTTGAAGTTGCTTGGTTAAAGGAGGGTAAATATATACATTTAACATGCACATATATACATACACATCCATCTTTAGTGTTGGTAGATAATGACATTTTTCTCCATTGATGTTGTGTCAGTCAGTTTGTACTTACACCACTTTGAAAGCCAGTGTTTAGAGAAATTTAATGAATATTCTCTAGTTGTCCTCCAGTATTATTCTAATTCATTCTTCTACTAAATGTGTTTATGTGCTTATTGCTTCTACTGAACTATTTATTCCTTCCCAACCTAATAACTTTTCAGACAGTCTAGAATAGTTTTATAACATATCGACTCTGAGGTTTTTTTCTCCTCAGTCATGACTTGGTCTTTTATTAACATTTTGACCTTGAGCAAGTCAACCTATCTTGATTTCCTATCTGTAAAATGGGTGCATTGTGGTACCTTGGTGAAGGCCTATTGTAATTAAACAAATTAATACATATGTAACACTTGGTGTCTACTCCATAATAAATTCTATAAGTATTATCTGTTATTGCATTTGTAAACTCATGAACAAGATTGCCTTTCTTTCCTCATTTTTGCCGGCCATTACCATTTCTGTTATCTGTGAATTGAAATTAACCTTTTCTTTAAATTTCTTAAATTTACCAGGGTACTGTCACCAGAGAGAAGATGTAACCTGAGGAGTTCCTGGAGGGGGCTTATTGGACTGGGGACAAGTGAGGTCCTTGACTTAAATGAAGGAAAAGAATTTTAGCAAGGAATGTGCATTTAAGGGATAATGTGGGCCACTTTGAAAGTGAGACATGGGGCTGGGGGTATAGCTCAGTTGGTAGAGTGCTTGCCTCATATGCACAAGGCTCTGGGGGTTCAATCCCCAGCACCACAAAAAACAAACGAAAGTGAGACATGTTTTGGGGTTTCTTAGCTCTTTTAAAAGAAGCTTGGGTGAGGGTTGGGTTTGGGAAGGTATGTAAGGATGACATTAGTCTGGTGATCACAAGAGGGGTTTATGGTGATCTGGGCATTCTCAGGATCCATAGGCTGATACGATATCCATTATCTGATCAAAACATGATACTAGAAAGTCACCTAAATTATAGGTTTCTTAAAATATTCTCTTTCTTTGCTTAATTTATTTATTGTGGGCTAATTAACAGTGCACAAGGTAATTATCACAAGTGAGTGGTTTTAAGGTCACAGATTTCCTAGAAATTTGGGAGTTAACAGGTCTGGGAGAAGAACTAATTTGAGGAGTAAAAGGCCTGGGAAAGTATCAGAATCTCAGATTAAAATTATATTTCTTTGTCTTTCCTGTCTCCTTTCTACCTACTTTTAATTTCTTTTCCCTCATTTCTGCACATATAGTTTAGAATAAAAAAAATCCTATAAAGCTTATAAAAACAGTAGCTCCTAGATCTCTTTCCCCATTTTCCTTTCTCAAATTTCATATTTTTATGTTGATCACATTTATTTTCCCATCTAATATACTTGTCTTGCTACTTCGCTTTTTCAGTTTTAATCATTTTCAATTGATTTTCCACCCCAGAAGGTAAGGATTTGAATGGCTTTCCCCCCTATTGTCCTGTTGTACTCTTGTACTTGAGAACTTAACTTCTGTGTTTGATATTTGCATTGTGACTTAGTAACTCCACTAAAACTTTTTTCTGCATTTAATAATTTTGTCTTTATTGGATTATTTTTCTATGTATTCACTAATTTTGATTCACTTCCTAATTATTTCATTTGTCTGCCTAACTCAAATGAATTGTATAGGTTGCTTCTCAGGGTGGTGAGATATATGAAGAACTTGGCTAGTTTTTATTTCCTTGAACAGACCTCTTCCATAGCCTTTGTCTTGGTCTAAGTTGACTGTTGTAACAAGCTGCCATAGATTAGATGGCTTAAACAAAAAAAATGTTTCATCCAATTCTGGAGACAGGTCCAAGATCAAGGCACCTGCAGATTCTTGACAGATTCTGGGTCAGAGGTGGCAGCCCACTTCCTGGTTCTGCCTAGGCTTGTCTTATTGCTGTGTTCTCAGATGGTGGCAGGGGCAAAGGAATTTGCTAAGATTTTTAAGAATAAGGGCATTAATGGCTTAGTGAAGGTTGTTTATACATTCACTGACATATCCTTCAGCGTGTTTTTCTCACAGACTAGACAAAACAAGAGTTTAGTTTTTTTCAGCCTTATTGGCAAAAGCATTATTTCATAATTTTAATTTTAATTATTAATAATAAAGTAATCTTTTTTTTTTTTTTTTTTTTTTTTGCGGTGCTGGGGATTGAACCCAGGGCTTTGTGCTTGCGAGGCAGGCACTCTACCAACCGAGGCATATCCCCAGCCCTCTTTCTGATTCTTATTGTCTCAATTCCTTTTGGTGACTTATCTGTTCATGTCCTTTGGTTTTTCTTTTGAGGTGTGTGCGTGTGTGTGTGTGTGTGTGTGTGTGTGTGTATTTAGAAGACAAAGAGGTCTTTATAATTTGCATTTCTGATTGAGCAGGAATATTTTGTAGATAGAGATTTGGAGAAGCAGTTAATACTATAAAAAGGTAGAGCTTTGTGATTTATTAGTTTTGTCAAAATGGAGTTGAGCCATTTAAGAGAACCAGTTCTAGTTGTCCTCTTATTGGGTGAATGTACCCCTTGGGTGTTAAGAGCTGATGGAGAGGAAGATACATACTTACAGAAACATCTTCCTGGAATGTCAGTTGTATTTAGAAGTTTTGGGATAGGTAACTTTTTATATTAAAATAGATTTTGAAAAAAATCTAAAAATTTATGTGAATTTTAAAGTAGGAACATGAGACTTCAAAAATAATCTATACAATATTGATAACCCCAAGGTCCCTAAATTTTTCCCTTATTAAATATATTTCAATAGAAAATTATAAAGATACAGATGCTTATGTGGAGTTTAACAGTGGTTACTGTAGACATATGCATAATAAAACAGCGATATTCAAAAGTGTTTTAACCTTGTTCTAGCATAATGGATTTTACATCACAATTCAGTATGTAATGCAGTCATTTATGTGGAACACATAAAAGTTTTATGAAATGTTATTTATTCATTTAACATAAGAGCCACTCTGATACTAATTTCACTTAAAAAAACAAAAAGGTCTGGTCTGATTGATTTCCATTAGGTTGTTATTTCCAGTTTGAGACTGCTTAACATGGTACTTGTTAATCTTATTAGAAGTCATCTGTAAGTGTTGTATAGAGAGCCCAATCAGGTCTTTTCTTGCTACTGCCCTGTAGAACTCAGGGCAAATTACTTAATCTCTCAATGACCCATTTTCCATGAATATGGGTGTACTAAATGCTGTACTATTTCATGGAGTGATTGTGAGATTTAAATAAGAGAGTGCTGTTAAGACACTCAGGCATATATACAGGTGTCTATGGTGAACTGCTGTTGAAAATACCTGTAGACCTGAAATCAATGTGCCTTTCTATTCCCTCTGCCCCCTTTCAAAAACAAAGTCCCTCAGATATTTCTATTAAAAAACAGTGAAGTGACTTTGAAGGTTATAGTATTGAAAGAAAAGAAGTATTTGAAATTCTGAGAAATGCATTCAAGGCTTGCCATATTCCCTTTGCCTCCTTTAAAGAAGAAAACAATGCCCACCAACTACCACCCAGATAACTGTTGACAAAAAAAGTAGCACATGCATATGTGTAGGCAATTTAAATAGTAAAGAAAGCTTTAATGTAAAACAAAAGCCAAAAACTTTCCCCTATCCTCTTTATCCAGGATTTACCAGTTGTTGACATTTTGCCACATTTGTGTGTTTTCTTCAAATTTAAAGTTATCTAAAATCCTCCATCATGGATTTCCTAAGAACAAAAACGTTGTCCAAAATAACTGTTATCTAATATATTAGCCTTTATTAAAATTTCTTCATTCTCCCATAGTATCCTTTATAGTTATTATTTTAAAAATCTTGAATCTTTTTAGGGATTGTGGTTTGCATTATGTTATCTAGGTGTCCTTTAGAGTTCCCTAGCCTTTTTTTTTTTTTAAAGGTCCTTCTTTGCATGTCTCATAAATTTTTGTTGCAAATTGTACATTATCAATAATGTAGCAACTCTGGATTCAGGTTATCATGGTTGCTGTTTATTTATTTAGTGGATTACCTAGACTAATTCCATAGTCTTCTCAGTAGTATATGACCACTGATGTCTTTGCTTAGCTGTCTTGTCACCTAACCCCTTCCCCCCCACCCCCCGCCCCCTTTTGGCTTCTTCTGGGTTTATCTTGGTGAGCAGCCAGTGATAAGAGGTTGTGCTTAAACATCTCAAACCAGTTAGACTTCTGTCCATTGCCCTAATTTGTTGATTGGGACCACAAAGTTGAGGTGGTTTACAAATTCACTCTTTTACTTTCTGCTTGAACAAAGCCTCTCTTGGGAGGGAGGGGGAGTAGGCAGCTGGAGGATTAACCAGTCTTCTAAATCTACACAGCTTTTTAGACCCCCAGGAATATGTGGGAGCTTATCAAGGTTACTAGGACTGTCTCATTCCCTAGATTGCCTGGTAAATATTACATTTGGTTTTATGATTGCCCTCACCTATATTGTAGCTTCAGGCAGTCATGATGTGGTACTTAGTTGTTTGGCATTTAATTGCTGTTGTTTTGTGTATTGTTTCAAGTCAGATCAGCCTCCTCTGTCATCTGAGCTGGTATTTTTCATAACTTTCTTTGCCTGCCCTGGTAGAACTAACACCCTCGATGGGCAGGGATTTGGGATTACTTCAGGTGAACATGCCACACTCCCCACTATTTTTACTGTGGTTCAGTAGTTTTTCTTGAATAAATGCTTTTAAATTTATTGTATGCCTTCGGTCATTTTCCAGAATCCTGAAGTGTTCTTTTGTTTCTTATTTTAAAAAAATCATAGTCAAATTGACTTTTTTCTTTTGGTGTACTGTATTGTACATTTTAACACATGTATAGAGTGGTATACATCCACTATCTAGAGACAGAGCTTATGCTTTCCCTTTATAATTGATAATGGAGACAAGAACTTTTGGGGTAAAAAGGGAATCTGAGTCCAATGAGTATGAATATACAGGCTAAGGTTTTATGGGGCAGGGAGGGGAGGAGAAGAGGGGGAGGGGATGTTCCACTTCCAGGTGAAAGGGATAGCTCCATTGAGAGAGAAGTCCGAACTGCTTGTGAACCAAAGAATGGCCCAGGCTTTTATTGAGTGGCTGGGCCCGGAAGGGTCTGGTATTTTAATGATAATTGATTTAAGAAGTTTCATTCTTGTGCAAGAGACTCCTGTAAGGTATCCTGGTGTTTGTGGTTAATTTGATTAAGAATAGAAGGGTGAGAAAAAACAGCTTACGTTCTGAGAGTGGGGAGGTAGGAAAAGACTTTTAGTAATGGATTATGAATTAAGACTCCAAAGTTTATCTGCCATTTTGTCCTGTGTTCTGGTCCTTCCTATCTCATAACCACACCCTCCCCTGACCCCCAGAACTTCTGGAAGCCTTTCATCTTTTCCACTATATTTTTGTCTTTTTAAGAATGCCATATAAATGGAATTATACAGAATATGTGTCCTTTTGAGCCTGGCTTTATTAAAATTCAGTAATCTTTGAGTTCTTTGTGTGTATTGATAGATTTGTATTATGAATTATTTTTGCTGAGCAGTATTCCATTGTATAGCTGTACCGTACTATTCATTTACCTGTTGAAAGATGTTTGGGTTGATTTTAGCAATTATGGATGGAGCTGCTGCAAACATTCATAAAGAGATTAAAAAAAATTTTGTAGTTGTAGATGGACAGAGTGATTTTACTTCATTTGTTATGTGGTGCTAAGGGTTGAACCCACTGCCTTGTTTGTGCTGGGCAAGCGCTCTACCACTGAGCCACAACCCCAGTTCCCATAAACAGATTTCTGAGAGAATGAGCACAAGTTTTCATTTCTATAGGGCAAACACTGAGGAATGGTACGACTGGGTCATACAGTAATTTTATGTTTATCTTAATAACTGTTAGTGTTTTTCAAGAAAGGCTGTGCAAATTCGATTAGGTGTGGGGCTGTATTCTTGGAACATTTTATTTTGTCCCATCTATGGGACAAAAGGCTTTCTAGCCAACCCACACTTTCCCATCTTTTAAAAAAGGCATCTTTATTGAGGAATGATTGATATATAGTAAACTGCCCATACTTAAAGTATATAATTTTGGTAAGTTTTGACATATGTATAAACCTAAATTACCAAACAAGATAGGCAATATAGTTTATCTTCAAATGTTTCTTCATGATCTTTTGTAATCTGTTTCTCCTGCCTTCTCCCACTATCTTGAAGCAACCACTGGTTGATTTTTCTCTCGTGTTAGAATAGTTTGCACTTTCTAAAGTTTTGTTTAAATGGAATTGTCACTTGTAGAGGTTTAAGGACTTCTCTGAGAGGAGGACCTCAACTCAGAATGAGTGGGATTTTGATAAACCCCCAGAAATGAGCTTAAGGATGTGTCAGTTAGATACACAGATTTATTTAGGAAAGCAGAGACACACTGAAGGGAGATGCTTTTGGGTTTTCAGGTTCTTTTAAAGGGAACTTGGTTAGGAGTGGGTGTGGCAGGTGTATGGAAATGATATCAGTCTGATGATCACATGTGTGTTTATGGTAGTCTGGCAATTCTCAAGATCCCCATTATCTGATAAGTAGACAACATTGGAAAGTACTACACTATATTGTTTCTGGAAATGTGTCCTATATTATAGGTTTCATATCTCCCTTTGCTCAGTCTAGTCTAAAAATATGTGTATTAGTGGGCTAATTAACAGTGTACAGGGCAATTTTCATAAGTGGGTAAAATTTTAATAACTCTTAAGATCATAAGTGAAGATTTGTAGATTTCCCAGAAATTTGGTAGTAACAGACCTGCAAGAGAGAACTGGTTTGGGGAGGAAAGGTGGGAAACTTCAGCATAAAGTTTTTAGATTGAAGTTACAGTTTCCTTGCCCTTTTGTCAACTTTCTGTACATCTTGTGTTCTACCTCAGAATCACGCAGTATGTATCCTTTTGGTTTGGTTTCTTTCAGCTTTTTTTTTTTTTTTTTCCTTTTTGCATTGCTGGGGATTGAACCAGGGACCTTGTATTCTCTAGGTGAATTCAGCACAATTTTTGAGATTCATCCACATAGTTCTGTGCATCAGTAGTTTATTCTTTTTTTATTGCACAATTTGTCCATTCATCTGCAGATGAACTTAGGGTTGGGTCGTTTCCAGTCTTTGGCTATTGAAGCTGCTGTGAACATACTTGCATAAGTGCTTGCATGCACGCGTATTTGCTTTCCTTTTTTCTTTTTGGTACTGGGGATTGAATCCCAGGATGCTTAACCACTGAGCCACATCCCCAGCACCCCCTCTTTATATTTATAATCTTTTTATATTACATATATTATGTATATATTTAAAATTTTATATAATATATTATTTTGAGACAGGTCTTGCTAAGTTGCTGAGGCTGGCTTTGAACTCAAAATCATCCTGCCTTAGCCTACTCAGCTGCTGGGATTGCAGGCATGTGCCACTACACCCAGCTTGCTTTCTTTTTCTTTAGGTAAATATCTAGAAATGGAATGGTTGGATTGTATAATAGGTATATATTTAATTGAATAAACTCCCAAACGACTTTTTAAAGTGACTTTACCATTTTAAATGTATTTCTACCAGCAGTATATGAGAATTCCAGTTCTTCCATATTCTTTCCAACTTTTCCTGTGATTACCCTTTTTAAAATTTGGACCTTCCAATATGTTTACAGCGGTACCTCACCCTCATTTTGCTTCTAATTTTCGTCTTTCTAATGAGTATGAACGTCTTTTCAGGTGCTTATTTGTGTATTTTCTTTGAGTACCTGTTCAAATATTTTGCCAATTATACTAAAAAATTGTGTTTTCCTGCTTTTTATTTTAATAACTTTTTATATTTTGGACACAAGTACTAAGATACCTGCTTTGCAAAGATTTTCTTTGTGGCTTCTCTTTTCATTCTCTTAACAGTATCTTCTAAAGAGTAGAAATTTGATAAAGTTTAATTTATTAATTTTTTATCTCAATGCTTTTGTGTTATAACAGAATATTAGTTTTTGTTTAGATTTCTGTTTTCATAAGTTTGATCTTTTATTTCTAAAGCCTATATAGCAGATGAAAGTACCTTTTTAGAAGTGAAATAGGTAATAGATTCTAGCTATATTCAAGTTTTACCATAGAAATCCTTGCCTTTTTATGTATCCTATAAATTTTGGTTCATTTTTCTGAAAAGGATTCTTCTATTTAATCAAGGTGAACTCTATTAAAACTGTGCTGCTTAGTATTTTATATCTTAAAACTCTTGTTTGGAATTAATAGAGTGATTTGTGTGTGTGTGTGTGTGTGTGTGTGTGTGTGTGTGTGTGTGTCCCTGAAGAGTTTGTAACCATATCGAGAAGACCCATATGTAAGTGAATATTCCAGGACATTTTGAGATTACCAAGGATTGCAGTGCTGGATCTTGTGGCCATGAGAAATTAGTTACTGGCTTAAAGAGCAAGATAGAGAGGGTTTTTATCAGTGAGTGGTTGCACATCATTTAATGAGGCTCCAGTATTTTATTTTGGATATTCTTTTTTTTTTTTAAATTTATTTTTATTGTAAACAAATGGGATACATGTTGTTTCTGTTTGTACACGGAATAACAGCATACCATTTGCGTAATCATACATTTACGTAGGGTAATGATGTTTGATTCATTGTTATTTTTTCCTCCCCCCCCACCCTCCCACCCCTCTTTTCCCTCTATACAGTCCATCCTTCCTCCATTCTTGCCCCCCTCCCAACCCCCCATTATGTGTCATCATCTGCTTATCAGTGAGATCATTCGCCTTTTGAATTTTTGAGATTGGCTTATCTCACTTAGCATGATATTCTCCAATTTCATCCATTTGCCTGCAAATGCCATAATTTTATTATTCTTTATAGCTGAGTAATATTCCATTGTGTGTGTGTGTGTGTGTGTGTGTGTGTGTGTGTGTGTATATATATATATATATATATATATATATACACCACAGTTTCTTTATCCATTCATCAATTGAAGGACATCTAGGTTGGTTCCATAGTCTGGCTATTGTGAATTGAGCAGCTATGAACACTGATGTGGCTGTATCTCTGTAGTATGCTGATTTTAAGTCCTTTGGGTGTAGGCCGAGGAGTGGGATAGCTGGGTCAAATGGTGGTTCCATTCCAAGTTTTCTAAGGAATCTCCACACTGCTTTCCAGAGTGGCTGCACTAATTTGCAGCCCCACCAGCAATGTATGAGTGTACCTTTTCCCCCACATCCTCTCCAACACCTATTGTTGCTTGTATTGATAATCGCCATTCTAATTGGGGTGAGATGGAATCTTAGTGTAGTTTTGATTTGCATTTCTCATTACTAAAGACGGTGAACATTTTTTCATTTGTTTGTTGATTGCTTGAAGATCTTCATATCCTTAGCCCATTTGTTGATTGGGTTATTTGTATTCTTGGTGTAGAGTTTTTTGAGTTCTTCATAGATTCTGGAAATTAGTGCTCTATCAGAAGTATGAGTGGCAAAGATATTCTCCCACTAATAGAGTGATTTTTGAAGAGTATGGAAATAGTGTCAATTTAAGTTATTTTAAAGACATTTTAGTTAAGTCGAAAGTTATACACTTCATTTGTTTTTAAATACATGTGGCTGTAGGTACTCATCCTTTGAAGCAATCTGAAAAGTTGAAGATAAATCGTAGAATTATCTCTTATTATATACATAGAATTAAAACAAATGCAATGGACAAGTGTTCTTAGTCAGTGCAGTACAAACAAAAGGTTTTATCCCCACACTCCCAGTCTGAATAATATGTCACATTTACATTTGAATTACTATTAGGTTATTTTCTTTTTTCCCTCACCCCCTTCCAAAATAATTTTATTAAAAAAAAAAATTAAAAAGCCATTGCAAACCCTGCCTTTCTTTTAAATAATGTGGCTTGAAGCAGTTTGGCTTCTGTAGATCCTATTGCATGTGGTGTGGGCTGCTTCTGAATCAGGCACTGTTGGGGCTGTGGCTCTGCCCAGGAAGTGGGGTTCAACCTTGGGAGAGGAGACTAACCCTTTCCACTCAAGAGGCAGATCCTGGGTTTCCAGAGCAGCCTGGTAGCATACCTCTGCTACTGTTGACAGGCCCCACTTTAATCACCCTGAGTGGAAGAGGAGTGGAAATCTGGAGGGAAAGACAGAAGAAATATGTAAGTGCAGACTCCAGAAACAGTCTCATTAAGGTGTTTGGAACATATAAATTCAGGAAGACTCACCTTCACAGAAGGCTGGGGTGGGTAACCCGGCACACACACACACACACACACACACACACACACACATGAAATAGTTTGTGGAACCCTGAAATGGGAGGAAAGGAGGCCATGATCATTGTTAGAGCTCCCACTAACGCACGCACGAGCACACACACGTTGCAGCCAGAGATCTAGCCCACTGAGACTGATGTGAGGAAGAATCTCTCCTCATTGTAGTTAGGATCTCAGAATGATTTCCTTGATGTGGTCTAGTTCATTCTATTCCTAGGACCTGGGGCACAGAGGAAGTTTTGTGTGTGGGGGGGTGGGGGTGGGGGGTATGGAGAGGAGGTGCAGGCTCCTTTTCCACTGCAGATGTGTCAGTGTCCAGTAAGAAGCCATACAGGACAGAGTCCTTCAGATACCCAGAATTAAGAACTTCTAAGAAGACTGGGTCAGGTTGGGGCAGCACTTCATTCTGGAGGCCCAAGGGAACCACTGGATTCTAAGAAGCTCTTCTTTCTTCCATGGATGTCTCTAGCTCCCTGAGGATAGAACCAGTGATGGCAGATAGGGAGAAATCCAACTCATTCTGAAAGAGGTCCTGGCCATGGATGGGGCAGTTGTTGGAGCCAGGCACATGATGGCCTGGAGCTGCTGTAGGGTGTTGTGGGTGAGAACATGCCTATGGAGGCTGGGTGCGTTGGACTTTGTCTAGGGAGATGGAGAGTAGGGCTTTGTGGTAGTACCAAAGTCTTCTTGGACTCCAGTACCACTTCTCATCCTTGTCTTCCTCCTCCAGATCTGGGTGTTTCCTTTTCAAACCTCCCACCATGATGCCTTGCCTATTGTGGGCTTAAATAGAGAATTTACATCCTTTAGAATCAGTCTCCTTATCTGCAGAATAAGGATCCTAACTCAAGTCCCTCTGAGTTTTAAAATTATTCTCCACAATACTAATTTCTTAAAACATGTCACCCATGGGCTCGGTGTGGAATATAGAGAACTGGATCAAAAGTGAGGAATCCTGGATTTGAATTTTACCTTGGACACTGTTCAGTTGTGTGATCTTGGGAAGTGATGTGATGTCACCTCTCTGGGCCTTAGTTTCATCATCTCCACTGCCATGTTCTCAAAGACCACCTTCTGGGAATGCCTGAAGTGTGACCAGTCAGTGCTGGGTAGAGACCTAGCTGCAATAATGCATTTTCTTATATGAGCCTTATTTTCCCCCTCCCCCATTCAAATATTGGTCCTCTGCCTTAAAAGCAAAAGACATTTAAAAAAGTTAATCTTATTCAGTAATCCCACTGCTGGTCATGTTTTCAAAAGAACTCAAAGCAGGATCTCAAAGTATATTCACAGTAGCATTACTCACTTACGCAGTTTTGAGAAAGAAGGAAATCCTGCCATATGCTGCAACATAGATAAACCTTGAGGAAATTATGCTACATGATATAAGCCAGTCTCAAAAGGGCAAATACTGTGTGATTCCAACTCATGTGACCTATCTAAAGTTAGAGACATAGAAACAAAGTAGAAAGGTGATTACTAAGGCCTGGGGGGAGTAAGAGGGGAAATTTAATGAATGTAGATTTTCAGTTTTGGAAGGTGAAAAAGTTTTAGAGATCTGTGGAATAGAAATGTTAATGTACTTAACATTACTGAACTCTACACTTAAAAAGTTAAAATGATAAATTTGTTTTTAACCACAATAAAAATAAAAAAATGATAAAATGTTTCTACAAAAATTCTGTTAAAATTTTATTATTTGGTGTTCTTTTAATTGGAGGAATGTTTTTTAAAAAATATTCTCCATAATTACTTAATGTCATCTAGTTTTCTCAGCCGCGAGACCACTAAGGCTAGCATTAGATTGATGAAAAGGAATCAAAGCATTGGGAGATGGAGGTAATCGTTATTAAACAGAATAGAGCACAAGCTTTACCTTGTGTTAAGATGTTTGCTTGTTTTTGTTTTAATACCTTGGAACCAAGACATGGATGCCACCTTCGGCCTACGATTTGTCTTGAACTGAGGAGCTTGTTGGTATAGTCTTGTGATATCATTTAGATCATTGAAGTTTTAGCTAGACTGCTGTAGCTTCTGATAATCTAGTAATCTTTTCCTATTACTTTTTGTGTCTTACTGACATTTTCATGGCAGGTTGCTTATTTTTTACTTACGTCAATATTAATTGGCTTTTCAGCAACATTTTGTATGATAGACTATGCCTTCTCCAAAAACCTTTTTCTTCTTTCCGTTTCTTTGACATACAAAGTTTCTTGATTTTCCTCTTATTTAACTGTCCTTTTTCTACCTACTTATTTTATTTAGTTTCACACTTCTCTTTTCCCACCCATTTAATTGTAAATATTTATTAAGCCCCATATTCATGAGTCTTATCCACATTTTTTTAAATTAAGAAAATATAGGTGCATATTTTAAGAAACAAACCTTGAGTGGTTCTATAAGGCTTCTACTGAAAACAGCAGTCTTTGACTTTTCCTCAGATATACCACTTTCAGTGCATAACTGTTGCTTTTGGTATTTACCTTTTGTATTTCTAAAAAATGTGCTTGTACTGCTGTTTCTATAATCCCTTCACCACCATAATTTACATTCTGTTGATTATTATAGGGAATAAAGTTGACCTTTTCTCTTTTCTTCCTGTATATCAATCAGCATTTATATTAATATTTCTAGTGACAAATGAAGAAGTATATTTAAGATATATTTACTTTTTAAATTTTTCCTGATACTGATTTCTTTTTATCATTTTTTAAAATGTTTTAATCGTTCCTAAGTTTTCTATAGGTTTCTATCACAAATTCTTGCCAAACAACAGTAGAGTGCTTTTGAGTACTTTTTTCTATTTAAAAACCTATTAGTGGGGCTGGGGATATATTATGCTCATTTGGTAGAGTGCTTGCCTCTTATGCACAAGGCCCTGGGTTCAATCCCCAGCGCCACAAAAAACCAAACCCCCTCCCAAAGACAACAACAAATCTATTAGTTAGGAATAACTTCCTCTTCTTAGTTCTTCCAGGTGCCCTCTTTTCTTCTTGAATGTTTGCCTTTCCATCATCTTTGCAGGAGTGGGGTTTCAGAAACTTTGTCTTAGGTTGAGCTCTCTTAGATGCCTTTTCTCTGTTCTCTCCTCTTGATTGAGAGTTTCTCTTGCATTAAACTGAAATAATTTTTGTTGAAAATTTGAACCCATTATTTCTTTTGCCTTCTATTTTTCTAGGTTTGTTTAGGGTGGGCCATTTTGTATGTAAAGTAATTTTCTTATTCCTCCTCCTCTGACATTTAATGTTGTATCTATACCTAGTGTTCCGAAAAATCAAGATGATATATACCTTGTTCTGTGTGAAAGTTTGTGTCTCTTCCACTTGGGAAATGCATATCAGTTTAACCTTTTCATTGATGCTACTTGAAATTACTAGTAGATACTTTAGTAGGCCCATTTAACAGGAATCTGATGATTTAGAATGACAACCCTACCATGTGGCTTAGGGATAGATATGAGAATTTTTTTTTTTTCTGGCAGTAATGGGAACTGAACCTAGGGGATCCCTACCACTGAGCTACATATATTCCCAGCCCTTTTTTATTTTTTTAAATTTTGAGACAGTCTCAAAGAAGTTGCCCAGACTGGCTTTGAACTTGGAGATTATCCTTCCTCAGCCTTCCGAGTAGTTGGGATTACAGGTATGTGCCACCATATCCAGTGATAAATGAGAATTAGAGAAGGTGGTAGTGATATGAAGCCACTAATTATGTATAAGATAAAATTCTAAGAAGACAACTGTAGATCCTATGTACATGGGTTAGGAAAAATAAAATCATTTTTGGCATACTAGATTTTATAAACCAGTGCACTGAGCTAAGAAAAAGTGATATGTCTAGGGAACTGTTTAAGGGGAAACAAGGATTTGGTAGGGGTGGTGGTGTTATATCTTGTTGGCAAATAGTTCTCCATTGTTTTCTCCCCTTGATTATAATACATGTAATACTTACCTTGCCTTTTCTTGGGTTATGCACAGTCCTGGAAAGCCATCTCTTCCATTTAATGAAACATGGGCATGCAAGAGTTAGTGAAAAAACACACACCTTAACCCTATTCTAAAATTGTAAGTGATTTTTGGTACAGCATTTGAAATGTGTTCATAACGAAATCTACTATTTGGCTTGGAAAGAGCAAAATACATGTACCTTTAGTAAAGCTTAGGGAAGGGGCAAAGGGGAGCATAAATATGAAACATCATAAATGAGAAAGGAATATAACCATAGTCGCAAACAGACTGTATAGCCAAACAGTACAGCCAACTTTAGAATCTTAATGAACTAGGCAGTTTGTGACAAAAATACAATTTATGAATCGTAATTCACATAGTTCATTAAGTTCACAGTGGTGGCACATACAATACACATTTTCCGAAATTCTAATTTTTGCTTGAAATCTTAAATTGTGGTAGGGACTCATTTAATTCTTACAATAATCCTATGAGATAGTTGCTATAAAATACTTATATTTTACAGAGCACAGAGAGATTGACTTCTCCAGTGCTACACAGTATGAAGCTAAAACCCAAAACCTAGTCAGCCACATTCCAGAGCCCACACTTTTATTTTGTCTCTTAAATATTTAGGTCTGAATAATTAGTTCTGAGGTTATTAAAAAGCATGAATCATTTGGGCAGTGTGGCACTATAAGTATCAATAGTAACTGGGGAACCTTAGACTCAGCAGTCAGTCAGACAAGTAAGACCTGATCAGGTCGCACTTGGTGTCCTGTTGACATAGAAGGACACTGAACATTAAACAACATGTCAGTGGAACAGTGTTAGTCACAGCTCTTCTCTGGGAATCCATGCTGTAGTACAGGGGCTAGTTTTTGGTCCTTGAATGACAGCTTAGGTATACTAATGAGACTCAGATGGGTAGGTGCAGAACTATTGTGTTTTATTAGTTTTCTGTGGTTGCTATAACAGATTAGCACAAAATGGGTTGTTGAAAACCCAGAAATTTATTCTCTGACAGTTCTGGAGGCCAGAAGGTGTGAGAAATTGAAGTATTAGCAGGTAGTTATATTCCAGAGGCTATAGTAGAGAATCAGTTCCATACTTCGTGTGTGTCTGTAAACTCCTGCCTCTCCTATAAAAGAATAGTGCATTTAGGGCTCACTCAGATAATGCAGGACCGTTAACTTCCTTTCCAGATCTTTAACTTAGTCATATCTTTTTGTCCAAAAAAGAAGATATTTAATCTTTTCCCTGTAAGCTAATATTTTGTCAGCCTTCCATGCCTAGTTTAGGACAACCCCCTCCCCATTGGAACTAGTATCACTGTAAACAATTTTATGGGCATACTTGCCACATGTCTCTACAGAGAAATGTTCAGTTAAAAGTGCCACGATTCTGAGAGAATCTCAAAGCTTTGGCATCCTACCAAATATTTATAGTTCATTTGCAGTTCTCTCATTCTAGTTTTATTTCCCCAATCAGGGATAATATTTACTATGATGAGTGTTATGAATGTTGCTAGTAACACAGCTGACACAAATTTGTCCATAGAGAAAGGGTTTGTTAACCCTTTACTCAGTAACAAATTACATAGAATGCATCATAAATGATCTAAGTTGTGTCATAACTTTGCATGATTTATTGATATTGACTTGGACCTTGGTAGCAGTGAATTGATAATACACTGACTTTTTTTTTTTGTTTTTTTTTGTTTTGTATTTTAGTTTGTGAGTAAGGAAAGATACAGGTTTTAGGTTTTATAGATATTGAAAGGATACTGTAACCCTGAATAATAGATGTTCTTAATGGATTGAAGAAATATAAATGGTTACATTTTTGGTTTGGGGCAATTGAGTGCATATGAAAAGAAAGAGTAAGAGACCGTTATCAGTTTTTCCAAATGTTAACACACTTCATTATACAGTTAAAAAAAAAATTCTCCGAGCGTGGGAGTGGGGGTGGGGTGGGGGGGCATTCATTAATATCACCATCAATTTCATCAGAAAAACCTTTAAATTTGAGGAAGCTGTTAAGCTCACAGTAGTAGTGGATATGAGATTTTCAAAATTCTGGTATTTGCTTGAAATACTTCATTATGGGCAACAAATACTGTTAGCTGCCTTGCTAGAATGACAGGTTCATTTCATTTATTTTTGAGAAGAAAATATCTTCTTAAATATTCAAATCTGAATAAGCGTAGTTTGTCATTCTTTTTAGTAAAAATGGCATTGCATGAAAAAAGAGGCTAGTTCAATTTGTAACTTAATTACATACATACTTTGCCTCAATACAGTGAAACCGTTGTACTTCATTATGGAGCAGAAATGCCTTAAATGAAGTTCTCAACTCATCACAAGGATAATTAAAATGACTTATGTTCAAGGGTTGGCATTTAATGAAATGAGTTTTTGCCATTTCATCAAGGATATGCTTTTCTTTTTCCAAAGGACATATTTTTTATTATTTTTGTGTATAGAAAACTCAATAATGTACATTTAACCCAATTCAGTGGCAAGTTCTTTAGCCTTTGCTTTTTCCAGCTGGGCAATGAGAGTCACAGATTTTAGAGTCAGAACATTGCCTTCCTGGTGATGGCAGATTCCATCATGTCACACATTGTTATTAGTTCTGATAGCTTCCATCAACATAGCTAGAACTACTTTGCCTTTTGTGCTAATGTGTGTGTAGGCAATGGTGGTGTGCATCTTTCTGTGGGCTAGATGTTCCAGTCTGACCTTCCCTTTGATGAAACATTAGGGAATTCCCATCTTATGATATAGGGAAGATGGGAAAACAATCAGCTGAATGGGATCCATATCATGAGAAATCACCACCAGCTAAATTGCTTAGTTCTCTAAAAAGATAGCGATAGTATTTACCTCTGCTTCAAGGACAGGTGCTCTCTTAGTGGGGACATACTCTTTCTTGGCAGCTTTCCTTGCAGCCCAGCTGACAGTCTCTGCTTCTTCTCTTGCTTTTGTCTCTGGTCTGTCCAAGTGCTTCTTAAGCACTTGGGTAGCTGTTTGGTGATCTAAACCCTGGGCAGACTGGTTAATTGCAGTAGGTACTTTCAGCTGTGTATTGTAGCCAAGTGTAGTGGGGCCATTTGACAAAGCTGTTGAGGTCCCTTTTGGCCTGTATGTCCTTTCCAGTGCCCAAACTCTTAGACCTTTTCTCAGAGAGAACTTTTACCACCTTTTTGTTCTTTTGCTTCTTCACAGTAGCAGGGGCTAGGGCCACCTTCTTACCTTTGGTTATCTTTCCTTTTGGCAACTTTGGTGGCTGGAAGGAACATTGAGTATATTCTTAAATGAAACTGGCATTAAATAACATGAAACAGGTCTGGGGTTGTAGCTCAGTGGTAGAGCACTTGCCTAGGACATGTGAGGCACTGGGTTTAGTCCTCACACCACATAAAAAATAAATAAAGGTATTGTGTACATCTATAACTAAAAATATAAAAAATATTAAAAACAAAAACTGGGAACACCCCCAGGTGTGGTGGTGCACACCTCAAGAGGCTGAGGCAAGAGGCTCCTGAGTTCAAAAACCAGCCTCAGCACTTAGCAAGACCCTAAGCAACTTAGTGAAATCTCTAAGTAATATACAAAAAAGGACTAGGGATGTGACTCAGTGATTAAATGCCCCTGGGTTCAATCCCCAGTACCCAAAACAAAACAAAAAACCAAAAAAAAAAAAAAAGCAAGAAAGAAACTCCCAAAAGCTACACGTCCTTGGTGGTTAAAAATACGATGGTTTCTATAGTATTCAGTTTGGTGCCTCTGCACTGATTCCTGCTGGGGTACCAGCAAATGTGGTCACCAATGCTTTTGTATCATCACTACAAATGTCAATACAATTAAAAAGAAAAAAATCTTAATATTATAATGAAAAATATTTTGACCTAGTAGACGTCCTGAAGTTGCAGAGATCCCCAATTGTCCATGACCTTGGAAGAGTTGCCTTGGGAATTACTGTATGCACTTTTGGCTTATCAAAGTCTGATTGGTACTTCTTCCTTTTTCTTAGGCAATGCAAGTGTTAAAGCCTGTACCTCCCATCCCATTCTGTCCTTGCTGTATATATGAACTCTGTATGTTTTAGACACAGTATTATCTTTAACATTGTCATATACAGTTGAGTGTGGTGATTCACATTTGTATTCCCAGCTTGGGAGGCTGAGGCAGGAGAATTTCAAATCAGGGTTAGCCTGGGCAACTTAGCTAGACACTGTCTTTTTTTTAATAAAAAGGCTGAGGGTATAACTCAGTGACAGAATACCCCTGGGTTCAGTCTCCAGTATAGCCTCTCCCCCCAAAAGTTGTCATCTGCATATTTAACCTTTACTTTGTCATTCCTTCCTGCATGTATGACTTTTCTTGATCATTTTTTCCCTCTGCATTTAGGTCTGCCTTCTGCAAATATCTTTATCTCATCTTCATGAAGTATATGTTTAGATTCTTTATTTTTTGCATTTGGCTTCTAAATTTGTTCCATCATCATTTCTTGTAAGACTATTCTTTTTTTCTATTGAATTGTCTGTGTACCTTGTAACAAACTAGTTGACTCTATTACTGAGGATCAGTTTCTGGGCTATCTATTGATCTGTGTTCTTTGACCAATATTGTATTTCCTTTATGTTACAGCTTACTGTATAAAGTCTTAAAATTGGGTAATATTAATCCTGTGACTTAATTCTTTTTCTTAATTGTTTTGACTATTCTAATTCCTTTGCCTTTCCATATAAATTATAGAGTCATATTGTCAATAAGTACAGTAAAGCATTCTGATATTTTGAATCTGTATATCAAATTAAGGAGAACAGACATTAATGATGAACTTTCTGTTTGCCAGTATCATATATATCTGTTGGAACATTTGATTTCTTTCATCAATGTTTTATTATTTCCACACACAGATTCTGAATATTTTTTGTTAGATTTATGCTGGATTACTTTTTTTGTGTGTATGTGATGCTAGTTTTTATGAATCTTTAAAAAAAGTTTGAAATTCTAGTTGTTCATTGCTGGTATATAGGAATACAATTGACTTGTATATTCATCTTGAGTATTACATTTATCAGTTGTTAGTTCTTTAACTTTTAACTTAAAGTCCTTGCCTCCCAGGCACAAAGCCCTGGGTTCAATCCCCAGCACCACCCAAAAAAAAAAAAAAAAAAAAAAAAAAAAAAGATGAGTTTAGACAAATGTATATACTCTGTGGTCTTTTGAGATTGGCATCAGTCCATCAGTATAATGCTTTTGATATTTTTTCATGCTAAATCATTAGTGCATTCCTTTCATTAAATAGAATTCCATTATATAGATGTGCCACAGTTTATTCATTTACCCATTGGCAGATATTGGGATTATTTTCAGTGATTATGAATGAAGTGCTGTGAAGTCATGTACATACAGGCTTTGGTATGAGCATTTGTTTTTGCTTTTTAAAGGTAAATACTTAGGAGTAGGATTTCTAGGTCACATGATGTCTGTTTAACTTTGTACTTAATTGCCAACCTGTGTTCCAGAGGGATATTTTGCATTTTCACTAGCAGTGTATGAGAGCTCCAGTTCTGCATCTTCATGAACACTTGATATCATTATCACTTTCTGAAAATTTAGGTTTTCAAATAGGTGTGTAGTAGTATTGAATTGTGGTTTTAATTGATTTCTGCAGTTTTACAATAGGTCCTGAGATTAGGACATGTTCAGTCCTCTAAACTTTTTCAAAATTGTTTTGGTTATTTAGTTCCTTTGCCTTTCTATATAAGTTATAAAATCTTCTTACCTATATCTATAAAAAGTCCTGCTGGGATTTTGACTGGAATTTCATTAAATATATAAAGTAGTTTGGAAATATTTCAGTCTTCTAATTCATGAACATGTTAATCTCTCTGCACTTATTAGGCCTTCTTTGAACCTTTTCACTAGCATTTTGTAGTTTTCCCGACATATACAGATTTTGCTGTGCATATTTTGTTAGAATTATACCCATATATTTCATATTTTTGGAGCTGTATAGTAAGTGGTATTTTGGAATTTGTTTCCAGGTTTTCATTTTTAGTATATAGAAATATAATTTATTTTTCTTAATTTCTTTTAGTTGTTGATGGACCTTTATTTATTATATGTGGTGCTGAGAATCGAACCCAGTGCCTTACAAATGCTAGGCAAGTGCTCCACCTCTGAGCTACAACCCCGATCCATAGAAATATAATTTGTTTTTGTTTGTTAGCTTTGTATCCTGTTTGTTTATTTATTTTTTGTGCTAGAAAACGACCCCAGGGGCCCATGTATGCCAGGCAAGTGCTTGGGCACTGAGCTATATCCCCCAGCCCTAAACTCAGTTATTTACAGGATTTTTATGGGGGAAATGTCTGTTACAGTTACCTTTGTAGCTAGAATTTTCAGTGCTCTCCATTCCATTGTATGGATCAACATTTTTATTTGGTATATTTTTCCTTCTGTCTGAGAATTTGTTTTCACATTTCTTAGAATTTAGGGCTGCTGGTGATGAATTCTTTCAGCTTTTGTGTATCTGAAAAATTATACTTTCATCTTCATTTTTGAAAGGTTTATTTTGCTATGTGCAGAACTGTAGGTTGATTTTTTCCCCCCCTTTTCTGTTAAGTAACTGTAAAGATGTTTTACTTTATTCCAATATTCAAGAAGTTTTCCCATGCATGCAAAGCAACCTAAAAAGTCTTATCTAGGCAGTAAGCTTAGGTTAATTTTAGAGCTCATTTCCTTTGTTTTCTCTTCTCAGGGATTACTCTTACACATTCTCTGATATCCAGTGTCTAAAAACTTTTGTGTCATCTATTTTTTTCTGGTTATTTTGTCATTTGGTCCCTTTTTACTGAATCTTGAAGCAGAAGTCCAGAAACATAAGAATTTTAAGTCTCAAAATTCCTTGTGAAGTGGAAGATTGAGATGTCAAGAAGAATGTCACTTCAGTAACCCAAACGTATGTCTTACGTGGAAAATCTGGATTTAAGGTTCCTTCTGAGACTAATGGGTTGGTATTTATTTCACTGATTTAAAATAAAAATCTGAATACGAACCTCTGAATTTTGATGTTGTTGAAGTAACCTATCAACCTTTTTTTCTTGATAAACATTTCTTGTTTATTTTTACAGAAATCTTACCGTATTGCAATGTCCAAGATATTTTCCTCTTAAATGTTTATGTAGTTTGGATTTTTACATTTATGTCTTTAATCAATCTGGAATAGGTTTTTGTATATGTAGATATGTGAGTACAAAGTCTTTTAATATTTATTTTCCTCCTTTAGAAAGCTCATCACCATATTTTAATTCAGTTATTGCTTGCCCATTTTGTTGTAAGTTTTCATATATGTAAGTTCTGTTTCTGAGCTCTTCACTCTGTTGCTAATTTACTTTTTCTGTGTAATAGTTCTTTATTTCTAGAATAAGTAAACTGTTTACTTATGTAACAGTTTCTCTATTTCTATTGTCATTTGCATCTGATATAGCACCGCTTTGTTAATATTAGCATAGTATTTCTTTTTCTGTATTTTTTTCTTCAAATTTTTCTGACTTTGGTATGTCTTATAAATTACATAAATCTGGGTTTTTTTTCTTACCTCACATACTAATCCCATTTATATCCATTGTCATTGAAATATTACATTAAATAATAAATACTCATTTTAATATAGACATGTAAATCATGTAAAGCAAACCTTCTTTGCTCTGCCTTTTTCCCTTTCCAGATATATCAAGTTGGGACATGATGAGTTTATTTTATTTTTAACTGTAGGCTTGCTTTTAGTCCTGGGGTGTGATAATAGTGTATTTGATTTTGGTCTGTACTTTGGAGTGCTGTTAGTTGAAGACCATGTAATTCTTATCTGAAGTTTGTATGTTCTACCTAGGTTGAAGGAATTTAATATGCTTATGGTTCATGTACTCAGATTTTCTTTTCCACTCATTGACATAAGACGATGGGAACTTTTTCCTTGCCTTTCAAGGTCAGTTTTAAAATAACATTTAAACATTATTTTATTGTTTTAGTTTACACTTAAATCGAAGGTGTTATCCACTGAAGTCCCAGTGTTATTTGGAGGGTATCTTGTTTGACTGCATTCTTGGGTGGCCTCCAGGCTTTGTGTTTTGTCCTCTGAATGAGACCTCCAGACTTAGGTTCATGCAGGCTCCTCTTTCCCCACTTAATACCAAAAAAATCACTTTGGTATTGCCTCTGCAACTTCATTGCTAGGTTAAGTTCACTTTAACAACTTAAACTCCTTTAAGAACTTGGTTCCTGATGTGGTGGCATGAACCTAGAATCCTAGCTACTTGGGAAGCTAAAGCAGTAGAGTTGCAAGTTTGAGGCAACTTATCAAGACCCTGTCTTAAAAACAAACAAACAAAAACACAAACTTTGTGCACACCCACTTACCATCACTGAGTTTTCATATTTTTAATTTTCTGTAGGAGTAGTTGTCTATAAATGAAAAGTTGATTGTACTAATTACTGGGAGAAACTGTGGAGGGCACTTAAGATGGGTGATAGTGTATATATACAAGTGTTCTGAGAGGCTTTGACTATCCTGGGAAACGATATCCTGTAATATTATATATAAATAGTACCTGTTGGGTGTGGTGGCACAATTCCACCTGTAATTCCAGCTTCTTGGGAGGCTGAGGCAGGAGGAGCACAAGTTCAAGGTCAGTCTCTACAATTTAGTGAGACCCTGTCTTTAAAAAAAAAAAAAAAGGAAAAAGAAAAGAAAGTTGGGGCTGGGGATGTAGCTCAGTAGTAGAGGGTCCCTGGGTTCAATTCCCAGTATTATCCTCCCCACCCCCATGACAGATCATTTAGGAAAAGAACTGTTTATAACCCAATAGAGAACTAAGCACAACCTTCAAACAGGTTGTTTTTTTTTTTTTTTTTAATAGTAACTTGGTTTGTTTATTTATTTATTTTTTATTGTAAACAAATGGGATACATGTTGTTTCTCTGTACATGGTGTAAAGGCATACCATTTGTGTAATCATAAATTTATATCAAACAGGTTGTTAAGTCATGAAAAAAGTAATAAATTTAGCTATTAAATATTGGGAAAGAATTAGAGAACTGAAATTAAGCACTACTGATAGAGGCTTTATTTGTTGAACTTTGCTTGTGGGATTATCAAAAGCTTCAATTGTGCTTTTCATTTGATTGGAACTTAAATATAAATTTGCTAAATAATGTTCATAGGGAAATAATAGTAAAGACTTGGTTAACAACCAGATACTTTTTTTCTACTTTAGTAGAAACAAATCGTGGTTATCTGTTCAGTAAAATGCTGGGCAGATTTTAATTTTGAGATCTATTTGTTTTGATGTGGTAAATAGTTAATACATTGAATGAAAGAAATAGTTTATAAAATTAAATATAAAGATCTGTACCACTGTTACAGTTTTTCTAGTTTTGGAGTTTTTCGTTTATTCAATAAATGTATCTAATTGCTACATATTAGAAATTATAGAATTAAGCAGATTATTTTCAGTGGCTTTTATATTCACAAACACCATTTTTTTCAGCTACTTCATGCAATCTGAAGTGCTTGCTGTATCTTTTCCTGTGCATTTATTTATAAGCCAAAGGAATGCATATTTTGCTACCAAAGATATTATTTTGAGCTACATATTTGTCCAGGACATAGCAAGCATAACAAATATGGTATTTTACCTTCATGAAGACATAGTTTACATAATTTTGCTGGAGACAGGCTTTGTATGTATGTGTATATTTTTGGACCTCTGCATTAAATGTGTCCCAGATGAAATGATTAGAGAAAGATTACTGTAAGGTTATCTTTGTCTACCTCTAGGTATTAGTCTTGTTTTCTCTTGCTGTAATAAAATACTTGAGGCTGGATGCTTATGAAGAAAAGTGGCTTATTTTGCTTAAAGTTTTGGAGGTCATAAAGCATGGTGGCCATGGCTCTGGTTAATTTCAGTTCTCATGGCTCATGGGTGGTGTCATAATGGCGGGAGCAGGTGTGTGAGAGAGAAGGATCACATGGTTAGATGGGAAACCAGAGTATGATTCAGAGGTTAGACTTGATCTTTTCTAACAGTCATCTTTCAAAAACTAACAGGGTCTCACTAGAACTGCTTAATCCTGCCTAACTACTTAATTTTGTCATAGGGTGGTGCCTCCAAGAACCTACCACCTATCATGAGGCTTCACTTGTTAAATGTTCTGGACCACAACATTAGCAGCATGCTCAACGGCTGCACTGGGACCAAACTTCCAACACATGAACCCCTGGGGGATATACTTAAACTATATCCAAATCATAGCAATAAAAATAGACATGGTAGAAAGATTACTGCTTCATTTGGGAGATCACAGGATCATGTTGGGCTTCACAAAATCATTCTGAACTGAAATTCTATCTCATACTCTCCTTAGCTTCACGTTTTAAATACATGTTGTTTTGAAGATTTTTCAAGGCTTAATTCACAAGCATAATTTGAATAAGGAGACTTTAAAAAGTGTACTTGAATGTACACCATCTGTACAGTGTTACATTAGTGTGCTACAGAAAAAAATTACTTTGAAAATAACTCGGCAGTTGTGTCAGAACAGCTTCTCTTTATTTAATGTTGTCCCTGGGTGTGTGTGTATGTGAATATGGAGTCCATTTATTTGTTTAGCAACATGTATTTATGACAAAGGTTTTGGAGTTAGTAAACTAGCAACTTGTTTGAGACAGTACAGCCTAATTTGCTTTGTTGCAGCTTATTTTGGACCTTTGCCAAAAATACTAGAGAGAAAAATCAACATTAGGTTAAGAATAGGATATCATTCAGAAGAGTCAAAGAAATAGGGTAAAACAGTTTTAACATTTTTCATATATATGCTACACTGTGTCTGAATTGGTATATTATTATTATTGGTGTTTATGATGTTATGGGGCACAACTTAAGAACAGACCGATCACCACTGAGAAGTCCAAATTTGAGAGACTTTATTAAGCTGGCCAGCTGACTGCCTCACACAATGCTCCAAAAAATGGCTATTGGGAGAACAGCCCCGACCATAGAGTTGTAGGGGTTCTTATACCAAAAATCACATCAATCATAAGTGTCTGTTGCTGTGATTCGAAATTACAAACTAACATCATGAGATCATCAACAGAGGGGGAAGTGGATCAAAATGACCCTTACCTAGGTACAAACTAAAGAATGGTTACTAACATCCACACAATCACTGTTCACATGGTACATTGTTTAGGAGCAATAAGAATCAAAAGAGAGCAGTTTTTCTTTACATAGGAATTGTCATTCTGTATTGTTAAACATGTCACACTAAGTAACTGATGATGGGCACAGAGGTGGGGTGTTCCCATGGGAGAAACTTATTTCCTACATAACATGGAGTCTCAGAGCAAAATGGAGTCTGTTTAGTCATTTCCCTTAGAGTCTGGCCTATAACATTCTCATGGAGCCAGATTTGTCAGCCCATCACAATGTATGTTTTATTGGTACATTATAATGATACCTAATAATGGAACTTGTTCTTACATATTTGTACATGTACACAATAGAACAATATAATTTTGGCCAGTTTCCAAACTGGTGTATTATTATCTTATATACTGGTGTATTATTATCTTATATATACATTTGTGTGTGTATGTGTGTGTAGTAGTGTGTTATTTTTGTGCAGCAAGTGGCTTTTAAATATGGGAAGAATCCCTGCCCCCCTTTGGATGTGTCTTTTAATAAAAATGATGATTCCTTCCTTCCCACCCCCACCTCAAATTGATGTTCTGGGGATTGCATCCAGGCCTCACTCATGCTAGACAAGCTCTCTACCACTGAGCTATATACCAGTCCATGATCGCTTCTTACAATGATTTAAAATAAAGGATGAGAAAAGAACTTAGGTTTTTTTTGGTGTAATAGTGAGAGTGGGGAGTGGAGATCTTAGGTACTGCTTTTCTGCTTGTATAGAGACAAGAGTTGGGGAGCGGTCCAGTGTGTAGAAGTATATGAGGAAGAGCTAATTATGGAGATTTGTTTTCTATCTTCCTGTTGCCCTGGGGATTGAACTCAGAGCCTTAAATATGCCAAGTAAATGCTGTACTACTGAGCTACATTACCAGTCCCATGGCGGTTCTCTCTTTTGATATGACTTGAGGTCCCTAGGCATGGCCCTCTTTGAATACCTTACTGCTCAGAAACTCTGGAGCCATGCTGTTGTAATCTACCCTCGACTGGTTGGTAGCTCTGTGATCTTGAGCACAGAATTTACTTTCTTTATGCCTCAATTTTCCTATTGGAGTAGGGATAAAAAGGAAATAAGTATATGTAAAGTTCTAGTGTAGAGCTTGATACATATCAAGATTGTAAATATTAGCTAACAGTGCTTTAATGACCAAGTTGTCTAGTCTGAGTTCAGTAGTGAAGTTCTGTGAGAATATTTTGCAATGGCATAATTTTAAATAGTTCATTTGAAAAGAATGGGAAAGTGCTGGGATGGTTTTTCGAATGATGTGTGTTTATCCATTAGCATTTAGTGTATCACATAAATGTAGAGTAATTCAGAGATATGGAGAAGTCTGTAATTGAGACTTAATGTTTTTAATTTTTGCTATACTGTTGTGATGCAAAATATGTGTATTAATTGAAAACAGGAAAGAGTGGGATAGGATAGCATAACATGTATAAGTTCCTTTATCTTCTTTCAAACGTTAGCTATGGGTGACAGTTAACTAGGTTTCTGTTTTCTTCCCTTCATCCTTTTTGAATGTGTAAATGATTATTTCATAAGACTCTCTCCCCTCTCGTTTTCATGAGTAAAGAGGGTCATACACTTATTTTTATTTCTTAAAGAAAAGAATTGAAAAGCTACATGTAAAAAATGAAATTACACTCACATCTCATCCTGCAAGAAACTTGAACTCAAAGTGGATCAAAGACTTAGGCAATAGAACAGAGACCCTGTGCCTCATAGAAGAAAAAGTAGGCCCAAATCTTCATCATGTTGGCCTAGGATCTAGGATTTAACTTCCTTAACAAGACTTGTAAAGCACAAGAAGTAAAATCAAGAATCATTAAATGGGATGAATTCAAACTAAAAAGCTTTTTCTCACCAAAAGAAACAATCAAGAATGTGAAGAGAGAGCCTGCAGAATGGGGGAAAAATCTTTACCACCTGCACCTAAGATAAAGCATTAGTCTCCAGGATATATAAAGAACTCAAAAAACTTAACACCAAAAAAAAAAAAAAAAAACAAAAACAAACAAACAAAAAAAAACAAACCCAGAAAAGCAAATAACCCAATCAATAAATGGGCTAAGGAACTGAACAAACACTTCACAGAAGAAGAAATACAATTGTTCAACAAATACAAGAAAAAATATTTGACATCTTTAGCAGTTAGATAAATGCAAATCAAAAAACTACTCTAAGATTTCACCTCACCCAGTCAGGATGGCAGTTATCAAGAATACAAACAATAAATGTTGGCAAGGATATGGGGAAAAAGGTACACTCATACATTGCTGCTGGGATTGCAAATTGGTGCAGCCACTCTGGAGAGCAGTATGGACATTCCTTAGAAAACTTGGAATGGAACCACCATTTGATCCAGTGTCCTACTCCTCAGTTTATACCCAAAGGTCTTAAAATCAGCATAGTTCAGTGATGCAGCCTCATCAATGTTTATAGCAGCTCAGTTCACAATAACTAAACTATGGAACCAACCTAGGTGCCCTTCAACAGATGAATGGATAAAGAAAATGTGATATATAATCACACATAATAGAATTCAGCCTTAAAGAAGAATGAAATTATGGCATTTGTGGGCAGATGAATGGAGCTGGAGAATATCTGAAACAGAGCCTTTTTTCCTTATATCCCATTGGACAGAATTTGATCACCAGGCCATAACTACAGGAATTATTGCAAATCTGCCTTTTCTTTGTAAACATGTTTAATTAGGTTTAGGGGTTCTAATAAGAAGAGATAGGATATCTGAGACATCTAGAATCTGAAGCAAGTTACAAAACAGTGTTTATGTAAATTGTAAATATTGACAATAAAGTGATCCTGAACACCATAGGCAATTTTTAGTATTTGTTAATTCTGGGAAAGGAAACTTAATGTCTGAGGCCAGGACTTGGAGAGAGAATTTTCAATAGAGACACCTTTTTGAATTGATGATGTGTAAATTCACTTATCAAAAATAATAAATGAAATTTTTAAAAATCTGAAGATGAGGTCTGATATATAAGTTCAGGAATAACTATATCATTAAGAATCAATAATGCTTAAGATTTGTCATTTTAAGTAAGTTCTCATTAAAAAAAGAATGTTGAAATTAAAAAAAAATGGCAAAGAAGTTGGTTCTTTGAAAAAATAAATAAAATTGGTAAACCCTTAGCCACACTAATGGAGAGAGAGAAAACTCAAATCACTAAAATTTGGGATGAAAAAGGAAACATCATAATGACCACTCCTGAAATACAGATGATAATCAACCTATTTTGAAAATTTATACTCTAAGAGAAAATCTTGAAGACATGGACAGATTTCTGGAGACATTTGACCTACCCAAATTGAAACAGGAGAACATAGAAAATTTAAGTAGGGTTTTTTTGTGTGTGTGTGTTGGGGGCGGTGAGGAGGGTACTGGGGATTGAACTCAGGGGCACTTGACCACTGAGCCATATCTCCAACCTTATTTTTTGTATTTTATTTGGAAACAGGGTCTCCTTGAGTTGCTTAGCACCTTGTTTTTGTTGAGACTGGCTTTGAACTCACAAACTTTCTACCTCAGCCTCAGCCTCAGCCTCTGCTGGGATTACAGGTGTGTGCCCCCGCCCCAGCTAAGCAGAACAATTTCAAGCAATGAAATATAAGTTGCCAGCAGAAGCCTACCAACTAAGAAAAGCCCAGGACCAGATAGATTCTCAGGCGAGTTCTACTAGACCGTCAGTGAAGAATTTGCAATATTCAAATTATTCCACGAAATATAAAAGGAGGGAACCCTTCCAAGCTCATTCTATGAAGTAAGTATCACCCTGATACCAAAACCAGACAAAGACACATCAAGGAAAGAAAACTTCAGACCAATATCCCTGATGAACATAGATGAAAAAATTCTTAATTCTGAAATGAAATCGTATACAAAAACACATTAAAAATATAGTGCATCATGATCAAGTGGGGTTCATTCCAGGTATGCAAAGTTGTTTCAACATAAGGAAATCAATAAATGTAATTCACTGCATCAATAGACTTAAAGACAAAAAGCATATGATTATCTCAATAGATGCAGAAAAAGCCCTTGACAAAATACAGCATCCATTCAAGTTCAAAACACTAGAAAAACTAGGGATAGTAGGAACATACCTCAACATTGTAAAAGCTATAAATGCTAAACCCAATGCCAGCATCATTCTAAATGGAGAAAAATTGGAAGTATTCCCTTTAAAAACTGAAACAAGACAGGTAAGCCTTCTTTCCCACTTCTGTTCAACATTGTCCTTGAAACTCTAGCCAGAGCAATTAGACAGAAAGGGATATGAATAGGAAGAGCTCAAACTATCTCTATTTGCCCATGACGTGATTCTATACTTAAAAGACCCAAGAAAACTCCACCATAAAACTTCTATAACTCATAGATGTATTTAGCAAAGTAGCAGGATATAAAATTAACATCCATAAATCAATTGCTTTCCTATACATTAGTGATGAACCAACTGAAAGAGAAATTAGGGAAACAACCCCATTCATAATAGCCTTAAAAAAAAGGGAATCAAAAGAGGTGAAAGTTCTCTACAATCAAAATTACAGAACAATAAAGAAAGCAATTGAAGAAGACCTTAGAAAATGGAAGGATCGCCCATGTTCTTGTATGGGCAGAATTAACATTGTCAAAATGGTGATACTTCCAAAAGCACTATACAGATTTAATGCAATTCCTATTAAAATTGCAATGACTTTCTTCATAGAAATAGAAAAAGCAGTCACAAAATTCATTTGGAAAAATAAGAGACTCAGATTAGCCAAAGCAATCCTTAACACGTACTATGAAGCAGTTGGTATCACAATACCAGACATTAAATTACACTACAGAGCCATAGTAATAAAAACTGCATGGTATTGGCACCAAAACAGACATGTAGACCAGTGGTATAGAATAGAAGACAAAGAGACAAACCCACATAAATACAGTTATCTCATCCTAGACAGTGTATGCCAAAAACATACATTGGAGAAAAAATGGCCTCTTCAACAAATGGTGCTAGGGAAAACTGGAAATCCATATGTAGCAAAATGAAATTAAACACCTCTCACCCTGTGTAAAACTCAACTCAAAGTGGTCTGTGCTTAAAAATTCTAAAATACTAACAGTACATTAGTTTAGTTGGGCACTGACTGTATTCATCATATAATATTAATACTTAACATTTTAAAAATAATTTAGTTATATGTGTCTATGGCAAGAATTAGCTTGAGGGGTAATGATAATGATAGCTATAAACTGTTACTGTTTTAGGGTAACTGAATTTTCAAATAATAAAGCAGAGCCAGGTGTGTAGGTGCATGCCTGTAATCCAAGCTACTCAAAATAAAAAAGGGCTGGGAATGTAGCTCAATGGTAAAGCACCCCTGGATTCACTCCCCAGTACTGGGGGAGCCAATTGGGAGGGGAGCAAAGGAGATGCCAAACACAAATTACAGTGAGTGTTGTAGAAAATCATGCTAAGATGGGAGGAAGATATCCAGGCTTTTTACCTAACTGGGAGAATCTCTGTTTACTCTGCTGTGCTCTTAATATTTAATGATAAACTTTATTTTCCTCCTAAATGTGTTTTTATGGTAGATGGTGAAGATTATAGCTGATTTTAAATAGTTGCAGGATATAATAGTGATTTTGGTGGAGGGTATTGCTCAATCCCATTAGAAGATATTATGAGTTTTGTAGGCTTTTCATTTATAAACTTAAGAAATTTGCCTTCCTAATACTTAATAAATTGACTGTTCAGTTGTTTTCAGCCTTAAAAATATCTGTATCTGCACTGTCCAAAATTGTCACTATTAGCAACATGTTTGTTTTAATGTAAATAAGTATTCAATGAAACATTTAAAAAATTCAGTTGTTTATTGTACTAGCCATGTTTTACCTGCTCAAGAGCCACACATTTCCACTGGCTATTACAGTGAACCGCACAGATTATAGACTATTCTGTTATCACTGCAGAAAATGCTTAAATATTGATCTAGTTAGAGGTGATTTTCATTCAAATATCCTACTATCCTTACACTGAAGGTATAGGATGAATCCTAGGGGAAACATAACAATTCTTTAATGATTGTTACATAAAGAGAAATGATACAGGTTAGTAATTAAAAATCTAGGAAAGAGATTAGCAAAATAAAGTTTTCACATGTGCCCACTGTAGCATTTCTATTTTTAACATTTATTTTATAATCTAGTTATTTTTCTCTCCAGTTATGTACAAGCACACACTGTATATGGGGATGGTTTTACTTGTGCATATGCAAAATAAAAAGTACAAGCCAGAAGGAGGTTTCTTTGTGTTACCCAGGCTCTTCCCAAACTCCAGGACTCAGGTAGTACTCCTACCTCAGTCTTCCAAGTAGCTGGGGCTACAAGGGTGTGCCACCACATCTTGCTTAAAAGTAACCCTTCTAATAGGAAATATTTTTGGTTTATGGTGATACCAAAAGCTTGGTCTGGTCATCAGTGCCGATACAGTAACAAGGAAAAGGTTTTGAGAAAAATGAAAAAGAAATTTTAGTGCTTTGCCTAGTAGAGGAGAAACACAGCGGACTCCCGTCTCAGATGCTGTGATTCTAACTGCCAGTGGGGAACAGTAGGCTTTCAAAGAGGGGATACAAAGGTTACACTACACCTGTCCCCTGTCAAGAGTCATAATTCATTTATGGCCTTGAGAGAGAGCTGGGTTTTAGATCTGCAGGTGCCCCGGAGTCTGGAGTCCTTCATTCCTTTGGTCCATGAACCCAAGGACAGATAACTTGGCCTATGATAGGATAAATAACTTGGCCTCAGACAGGAAGGAGGTTACATGATTTCTTCATGGTTAGGGAAGGAGAGAGGGAGAAGGAGGAAAAAGATGTGAGTTTTAAAGTAAGCTGCAGTGGTGGAGCAGCAGCAAGGGTTATATTCAAACCATGAAGTGGACCCCTGTTACAATAGGTGTTTACCAGCACTTTTTCTAAATCTAATTCTGTATCATCTATGTTTACCATTAGCCTTTTGAATAAAAAAAATTTTTAGGAGTATTAGAAACTACCTTATTATTTTTTCCTTTGAATGCTCATTAAAAATTATATTAGGATTTGACTGTATCTGATATAAAAATTACCTTAAATGTATCAAATACATTTATGAAATTTTACTATGAAATTGTAACAAAGTGCTTAGAAGTTTTATTCTGCCTTTTTACTCATTTTCATCTTGTTTGTTATTTAGCTTTGTCAGTATCATCCTTGAACATCAATGTCAATTTAGTAGGTATATAGTGGCTTTGTGGTGAAATTATTAAGAATTTGTTAATCTAACCAGAGTGTATGGGTAGGTGAATTTAAAATCCACCCATTCTCATTTTTACCTGCTTTTAAATGTTTTACAATGTTTAGAGATGTGTATGGTATTAATTTCAAACGTGTTCCTTTGTTTTTAGAGAAAGGGAAGATAGGCAACAGATAACCATAGTAGTGGTATGGCATTAAGGGTGGTAGGAAGAAGTAAAGGATGTTGGCATCTTTTTTGCTTAGACCTTTAAAGAAAATTTCATTGAGATTTTATTTATTTTATTTTATTTTTTTAGAGAAAATGGAAAAAGTTTTATTGCTTTGCAAGCAAAGGAGAAACACAGGGGACTCCTGTCCCAGAGGCTGTGATTCTCATGATTTTTATCTTGAATACTTTTCACCATGAAAACACATTTGCTTATAAATTTAATGTTAATCAGCTCTAAGAAGTTGTCAGAGTAGGAAAAGTTTCTAAATATTTTAAAAAGTTTAAAAAAAAATACAACTGTTTTAAGGAATCTTTTATTTACAATGTCATTATTAGCTTTAGAAAGTCATTTTGTTTAACATAAAATTAGGAATTGTCATTCTGTGGCCCAGTTTTATAACTTTCTCTCATGTTATAAAGTCTGTAATAAATTGCATTTTTGTGCTCTAACCATCTGTCAGATAAGACTCATATATGCCTTATATAAAAAAGATCTTGTAATTCCTTGCTTCCAAATTATAGTGATTTCTGAGACTTCATTGTAGCACTCAGACTCTTAATAGAGAAGGAGGATGATTAGTTTTTGGTGATTGTGATTTGGTATGTATGTACATTGAGATAGCTAAGGGTGGAATGGGAACTGAAGACAGATCTTTTAGAAATCTTAGGCTTTAAGCATGAGAAGAGCAGCCCAAATTCATCTTGTGTAGGATGGGTTCTCCAAACTTGCTTGGGTAAGTTGTAGGATATACATTTTGAAACTGTCCATAAAAGGATCCATGTTTCATAGGTGAGGAAAAACAAAGATCTTCTAAGTTAGGTAATCATCTCAAGAAAACTCTGAAAATGGTGGTAAAATAAGTTGGTTTTTTTTTTTTAATGGAAACTGAGTTCCTCTCTGTGTGCACCAAACTTAGAAGTGTATCTAGAGATTTGAGAAATCACACTATTTATTACTTTAGTGATGCCAGGACATGCACAACAGAGCAAGCAACATTGATGGAGTATGTAGTTGTTAGCAGGGAAATTTTGACAAGGTATATTGGGCAGCTTAAAAGAGTTGGCTCAGTAGTAAAGTGCTCCCAGGTTCAGTCCCAGCACATAATAAAAACAAAAAACCAGAATTGAGAGAGATACACTCCCCAGTGTCTGTAGCAAATACATTTGGAGTTTGTAGTTAGGCTGTAGAACTCTTTTCTGTGTCATGCATTTTTCTCCTGTAGTCTCCTGGATTATTATTATTATTATTATTATGTTTTTTAAAGGAGTGTGTGTGTGTGTGTATGTGGGGGGGGGGGGAATTGATGTCCTTAAGATAATGTTTTTTCCTTTGGAAAAGCAAAAGCCAGAGTGAGTGTATAAGCATGAATTGGAGTTAAGATTAGGAATGGAGTTAGAGGTGGTATGTTTGAAGTATATCACAAGGAGAAGATAAACAAAAGATTGTCTTTGGTAACTTAAATCTGGTAGGTTCTGGCAAAAAAGCCAGTTCAGTATAAATGGCTCAGTATAAATTCTATTTTTATTACTCTGGAGATTCTGTAAATTCTCACATAATTCAATATATTTCTTCCTGCCTGTGGGAAAGATGGATAATATTTATATTTGAGGATAGGTTTGTTATGTCAATAGGGACCATAATAATAATTTAGAGTTTCAATTTATGAATAAAGTTATCAAAGTGTTCCTTCATTATTTTACTTGGCCAGTATTGTTTGCATTTTAAAGATGGAAAGATCACTTAGACCTTAACTAGTGGGTCTTTTAATAAATACTTAGTAAAGGAAGCTATTCTTTCTAAAGAATACTGTAATGAATATGTCTGAAAGAGAAGTGAAATATATAGATTTCTTAGGTGATTGAATGGAAAATATATGCATTATCTCAGGAAGGATTTGCATTTTGGGATTTTATCTTTTCCTAAATATTTGTATTTTTTATTTCTAGGCTGTTCGCTGCTACGAATCTCTAATCTTAAAAGCTGAAGGAAAAGTGGAGTCTGATTTCTTTTGTCAATTAGGTCACTTCAACCTCTTATTGGAAGATTATCCAAAAGGTAATTTTTTTCCTTGTTAATTTCTATTTGATTAATATGTTTAAAGTAATTAATTATACCCTATGTAAGGGTACTACCATTTTTACTTCTAAGAAATTGTAAGCTCATGAACATTATAAACAGAAAGAAAAGTGGAGTAGACGAAAAATGTTTTAACTCTGTGTAAGTCATCAGTGAGTTGTCCATTCAGTAAAACTTACATATGCAAAGTCATTTTGGTCTGCCTTGTTAAAAATCCTTCCCTTTAAAGACTCTGCCATAGTAGAAAGTGAGCCATTTTTCTCATTGGAGGAGGTCTGAGAGGTTCCTCGTGAGGGGGCCCTCAACTCAGGGTACAGTGGGGTCCTTAACAAACTTTGCAGAAATGAATTCAAGGATGTGTGTCAGTCAGAGGTGTATAACAGATTCACTTAGGAAAGCAGAGACACATTCAAGGAGACTGTGGAGTATCTTGAGTGAGAAACGCTTCTGGAGTAAAGCAAGGAATACACGTTTAAGGGAGAATGTGGCCATCTCAGGAGCAAGAGATAGCAACCCTTTGGCCTGGGCCATTAATTTTTACAGAGGGACAATAGCTAGGGGCTGGAATACAGGTAGAGTCAGGGCCAAGTTAGGTGATTTTGCGCTTGTTTTTCTAATGCTTGCCCTCTGTCAACTCCTATCATGTTCCTTTTTGCAGAAAGGAAGTAGGCCAAATGCACAGGCTGGGTTGCTGATGAGTTGTTTGTTCTGCATTTTAGGGTACATGAGATTTTCTTGCATTCCACTGATTTCTGGGCACTTTGTTTTGAGACTCTGTGTACCTTCCTTTTCTTGTATCCTCAAATTCTTATCTCAGTTTGATACAGGTATTTGTACATTGGTGGGTACTTTGGCAAGGTAATACAGACTGGGCCTTTTTCTTTATCTTGGCTATAAAACCTGTCCACATTAGTTTGAAAATATTCGAATGAAAATCTGATCTGTAGTCATGGTGTTGTAAGGTAAATAACACAGATATTGATCACATTTGAGCTGGAGCCTTGGATAAAACCAGTTCTTTATTCATTGGAAATTTTTCCTGGCTCAGTGGTAGAGTGCTTGCCAAGTATGTGTGAGACACTGAGTTCAGTTTTCAGCACCACATATAAGTAAATGAATAAAATAAGGGTCTATCAACATTAAAAAAAAAAAAAAGAAAATTTTTCCTTTAAGAAATGAGTGAAATGACTGAAAAATAATTGGTCCTTAAAGATATGCCTTTTTTGTGGTACCAAGCTGCCAACTCATACCATTACTCACTTAGGAAGTTAATAGCACCTCCACATAACCCCTACCTCCATACCAAAGGATGAATTCACAGCAAAGGAAAACTTAATTTACAAGCAAGAACATTTTAAACTTTTGATAATAGTAAACATCTTGATGTGCAGTGGATGTGAAATGCTTGTTTTTAGCAAGTACGTTGAGCAAGCAGAGCATATGATAGTTTCAGAGCTAGAGTGAAGGATTGTTGGTATTTCGTGTTGATGTTTTATTATACCACTTGAAAATGCAGTTTTAGTCTGAAAGATGCACACTCTGTAATATTTTAAGTTAGACTTATTTCCCAGTTTAGGTCTATTATTTACATCTTTAGATTATATAAATATCTTTGAGTTTGTCTTCTAATCTTTAAAAGCAGGGGAGATGATAGCTCAGGGGTTTGTGATTGTTATGTCATACTGGTTAGTACTAAAGAAAATGGCTTCAGTTCAACAGGATAGTAGGTATTAATAATTACTTACCATTTCATTAGATATTTTAACTTCAGTTAAAACTGGTAACTTAAAGGTAGCTATTATATACAACAAAAATATATAGAATACTGTGCAATCTAATTTTTTAATTGCTACACCTTTATATATTTGGAGAGTGTACTAATTTGACAGCAGATAAACAGACTTGAAAATTAGGTGTATGTTTGGGGCTGTATGTCCTCTCTCCTTAGTGGTCCTTAAGTAGTACATCTTTTAGCTTTAATACATTATTAGTTGATGGACTTAGCTATATTTTTCATTGTAAAAAGTTTGGCTGTGAAGATAATGAAGAATCCAAGGATATTTGGATTTGGGGGCGGTCAGTAAGGTAGAGTGTGGGGCATATGGCAGCTGGGCTATGTTGGCAAACTAGCTGATGGGATTGATGGGAGTAAATTGGGAGAAGATGGATAGCCTTAGAATCTAAGTACCTGAGAAGATGTGCTCCCTAGATCCATTTACTGTTGTATAGATGAACTGACCATTGAAAGGTAGGAAGTAGCTTGATTAGTTTATAATAGGAGGAAGAGGAGGGAGAGAATGGATATAGAGGTATACTTAGGTATTTCAGTATATTTTAATATTTCAAGCTGGTGGCTTCTGTTTACTAGATGTGAATTGTTACTTAGTTTTTTGAGTTTTCCCTGAGACTTTTTGGGCTACATTCCTTCCCTCTTTTTTTAAAAAAAAATTCTGTTAAAATGTGAACTAGTGAATTTTTCCTGTGTATTCTCTTCATCTTTCTAAAATTCTGAAACTAGAACCAGTTTCTAATAGCATACTTCCCTCTCCCACATACTCACCCACACTGAAACCATCACCACTACCAATTTGTAGAGGCATTTATTGCCTTAGGCTGCTTCTTCCTTCTTTCTTTGGAACCTGTACAAGATAAGAGAACCACCAACCCCAGGCAATTAAATGTTTATTTTTAGACGACACATATAAACCATAACTTTCTGGAAGTAAACATGAACCATACAATGAACATGTAATTCTGTGAGCAAACTGCTTAGGTATTCTTATATAGGGTACTTATGACTTTGTTATTCTGAAGACAGTTATCCCAATGATATGTTCTGATTTGTTGTAAAATTTTTTGTATGAAATTTTCTGAGCCCAGAGTTTGTCTGAGTTGAGTTCCTTGTAAAAAGCTGCTTCTACTTCTGCAATACTAAATGGTAGAACCTGTTTGTGCACATTTTGGACTGTACTTTTTCTATGCTTATTTATTTTGATCTTGCCTGCTTCCTGTCTTATAGGAATTCCTAAAACTTTTTGGTCTACAGATGGCATACTTTGGTTATCATTACTATTATGAATTTATTCATTCAATTTTTTTTTTTTTTTCTGTTATTTCAGTTGAATTTGAAGCAGAAGGGAAAAAGACTGCAAAGTATTTTCTTAACCTTTCTGTCTGGGAATAGGCACAGGGAGTTAAAAAACATTTCTGTCACTTGATTTTGTTTCTAGGAATTTATTCTTAAAGAGTAATTGGATAGGAGATTCTGGGAAAATAGGGGCTCAGTGCAGTAGGCCTAATGCTTTAGGTTGGATTCTCTGGGAAGGAGTGTAGCCTGTAAGTAATATTTTATTAAAAACTTACCTTTAGGATCAACATCTGTGGAAGGTGGAGAACAGAACCAGGATTGGACAAAGGGAAAAATTAAGCTGTGACAGTCTTGGCCAACTCCATGGAGAGTTTTGAAGCTGTAGTGGCCCTTCAGAGCTGTCCCAAGTTGGGCCAAGATGGCCATACTCATATACTGCACTGATTTGATACTGTGAGTGAGCCAGCCTGGGAAGGAGTTTGACCTTGAACAGGGTAGTTCTCTGCAGCTGAGGCAGGTCTTGTAGGAACTCCTAGCTAGAAGCTGTCAGCGGGCAGGACTCCCAATAATTCTCCCTTGAAATAGGATTTGAATGGTTCTTTGCAGTGTCTACCATACCTCCTTTCTACTTTGATCTCCACAGCAAAACCTATTAACTTCTGCTGAACCAAACAACGAATGTGACTGTCAGACTGCCTTAAACAATGGAGACAGTACCATAATTTCTCTTCTTCAGATTGGAAGACAACCTGAAGACAGAACCTGGGGTTGAAGGACAAGCATATATATATTCAGATCTTAGGAACAACTTAATTTATAGAAAATATGTGTAAACATATATGAATATGTGTGATAAATTATAGGGACAGAAAGCCACTGAGTTAAATTAGTTGCTTAGAAAATCAAGTAGTTAAGTACACAGAAGTAAATTATAAAAAGAACAATTGTCATTTTTACATGAGAGATATTGAGGATTCCAGAAGGCAAAAAATTAGTTGTAAGAGTATAATAATGAATCATTCCTCATGTTAGTATGAGAACTTTGAGACCCTTAAAAATAATTTCTTCACATTTCATGTTAGGCTGAATGTTCCCCAATCATAAGTCTTTGAAATTCTGGTCAGTGAATATGCTTATCTGTCACTTTTGGGCAAAATAGGAGTTGGGTGTTTCATTCCTAATCAGGTAAACATGCTGGGAGTTACTAATGTGGGAGAAGTCTTAAGTCAGAGTTTGGTTTGACAGCGAGGCAAGCGCTTTACCAACTGAGCTATATCCCCATCCCTCTTTTGTTCTTTCTTGTGTCAAATGACAGTACTCTCTCTTGGGATATTTATAGTATAAAACAAAATGCATGCTCTTTAATGATGAGTTTGGTTTGTAAAAAATTATCAGTGTTTTTGATCCATTTACTATAATCATTCTGAAACAGGTTTTCGGTATTATAAGGATATTAAAATTATTTCCCTAATTTTCTGTTAAGAACTTTAGAAAAATCTAGTTATGACATACTAAGAATGTTTTTTATGGATAGTTAACTGAAAGATTAGAAATTAGAACTGTGCTTAGGTTAAAGAGATTTAACTAGAGAGACTTCAGTGATAGTTATTTGTGTAACCTTTAGAGTTTTTTTTTAAATATATATATTTTTAGTTGTAGGTGGACACAATACCTTTATTTTTATATGGTGCTGAGGATGGAACCCAGGGCCTCACACATGCTAGGCAAGTGAAGCCACAACCCCAGCCCTGCTTTAGAGCTTTAATGATTTTTTTTTTTTTTAAATTAGGAAACAAAATATATTAGAATCTTAAAATTAAATCCCAGTCCTAATGGAGGTGAAGTATAATTATTGAGAAAATGTGTAAATGAGTGGAAAGATAAATGATCATGGAAGAAATGGCTCATTTATAATCTTTTGCTGCAATTTAGAGTATCACCTATCTGTGACTTTGAATTTGAGGGTTTATATTTATTTCTTAGCTCACCATGTTCTTGTATGGATGCCATGTTTCTCCCAACTGATAATCACATGGGTTTCTTGTATCTCAGTTTGAGTTACTTTGAAAGGCATCTTACTATTTCGCTAAGGGCTCCCAAATTGTGAAAGGGAACTTTATGAAGTCAGGTGATATATATTATTAATCAGAATATTTAAAACACACCCTCCAAATTTATTGAAATTCCATAGCATCATTAAAAGGACAGTCTCCAGGTTTGGTATGGTGGCTTCACAACAAGAGGCCTGGGCTTCTATTGATTAGGATGTTTTTAGACACGAATATCAAAGATCTCATTCTAGTCTACACAATAAGGAGATTCATTACCTCACAAAATTGGAAGTTCGTAGGTTGTTGTACATAGATGCAATTTCAAGTCTAGAAGGATCCAGGTATTTTCTGTTTGTGGTTTTCTTTGGACTTGAAGGATAGATCCCCTGTGGTGATAGTTAGTGATATATGCTTCATGGAAAAAAGGTGAACATTATTCAAATGAAAAGTTACTTGTTCAGATATATAATGTTGTATTTGCATAATCTCTCTCCTCTACCCCCTATTTTGCTGTCTTGGGGATCCAACCTAGGGCCTTGCTAGGAAACACTGTTCCACTGAGCTATATCCTAGGCCAGTGATTCTCTTTGTGAACATATTTAGAACGTTCTTTATGTGGTATTCGTATATGTGGTTGTTGACTAATAAACAATTTGGAAACATTGCATATAGTTTTAGAAAATGTTAATTTCCATTTTTGGTTCATGCTCAGTCTCATATTTAATCAGGAGATAATATTTACCATTTTGTTGAAGAAGCAACTTGATCACAAGTGTGAATGTGTAGCATGTTGCAAAATTTCTTTCCTGGTTTCCAGCCCTTAATTCTTTTCTCCCTTTAAATTGAGCATGTAAGACTGTTACAATTGACACCCACTTACCTGCTGTATTTGTTAAGAAATGGAATGGTAGTTGGTACCCTAGCCTGTGTTCTCTCTTGTTATACCCTCCTCCTTTCCTCCATTCATACAACCCATGTCTGACTATGCTGTTCAGTGTTCTCCTGGTTTTCTTTTTCTTTCCTACTTTATTTTTTCATTTTTAAAAGACACAATAGTAAGATCCTTCAGTGAGATACTGTTTAATTTTGAAAAACCGAGCAGCAAGCACAAATGTAGGTATATTAGGAAAGGGCCTTATTGTTACAATTAGAGGAGGGTCTCAGCAGAGTAAAACTATAAACAAGAGAGTCTGTGATATTTTCACTATTGGTTTCTCAGCAGTTTATAAGAGCCCCTTTGGGGGAACACAGTGGGCTAGGGTATATATGGATCCTGGCAAAGATGCTACCCAGAATTAGAACATTTTATAAGACTAATAGGCACTGAATACTGGAAAATCAGTCAGGAATATGATCAGTGGGAGTAAGCAATTCAGAAGTAGAACACAGTGGAGCACTTAACACTGAGAACCCAGCAGATCATCCATTTTATAGAAAAGTGAAGGGAAACATAGGATCTTAATCAGAACATGAACAAGAAAAGCCAAACCCAGAGAATAATTTGGTCCAGGTTGATCCAGATATTCAGTTCTCAGGCTAAGAGGAGGTTAAAAGGGGGCCAGGTGTGGTGGTACACACCTGTAATCCCAAATCCCAGCCCCATCCTTTTATTATTTTTTAGTTGTAGATGGACACAATACCTTTAATTATTTTTTTATTTTTATGTGATTCTGAGGATCAAATACCCAGTGCCTCACACATGCCAGGCAAGCACTCTATCACTGAGCCACTACTGTAGCCCCCCAGTCCTGTCATTGATAATGTTAGATCTCTAGTATAGTTTCTCTGATTTTTGTTTGTATCCTGTTTATTTTTGAGGTGGAGTTTTCTTTATTCTTCTACTTACTAAATTATTCATTTCTCCTTTCATACTTTGTTCTCCGAATTGTTTTATTTTTCTAGAGCATCCTGTTTGGTCTCCTCTCCCCTTGAAGGCAATATTTTTCCTTATCTAAGATGAAGACTGGTAATTTTTCCCTTGCATAGTCTTCCTTTTTTACTATTTTATCTTTTTGGTTACTCTTATTGTATTTGTGTTAGTCTCTTATTGGTTAGAGGCTTCCTTTAGACGTCTGGCAGTTCTTAGCCTTCCACATTTTAAGATTGTAAAACCTGAGAACTAGAAACATTTAAGCATATGGGTGGGACTTTTTGAATATGATCTACCTAGATTTTTGTTGGAGAATTGATACCTTTTTTGGTCAGATTGCTTCAGATATGTCAAGGATTGTGTAAAGTAGGTGAGAGAGCTGACTGCTTCTCAATTTTTACCCTAGTCCTCCTTGAATTTTAAACCAGAAGTTTAAAAAAAACCCTTCTACAGCTGATCATCAGAAAATATTATTCCAAGTTTGAAGCCAGCCTGAGCAACATAGAGAGTCCCTGTCTCAAAATAAAATGATTTTTTAAAAACAGGCAGGGGATGTATCTCTAGTGGTAGAGCTCCTCTGGATTCAATCCCTAGTAACACCTCCCCTTACCCTCACCACCACCACCACCAACAACAACAACAAAAAGGAAATTTTACTTTATTACTTATATATAAGCACTTGAGTGTTAGTTACTGTACTAATTCCCCCACTGATTGGAAATCCACTGCCTGTCCCCAATTCTGGCTTCAATACTACCTATATTCTTTGCTAATTCTTACATATACCCCAAGTCTTGTTTTGAGATTTCAGTTTTGTTCCTATTCTAATTACTTTATAATAGTACCAGTATCTGATAGAGCAAGTTTTCATTACTTAACATGTTTGTCTTAACTATCTTTCCTTCCCTATTTAATTTTATGAAAGTATTTCAGGTAATATACAGTTTACTTCTATTTTACATATGTCTATTAATTTATCTGTAAAACTTCCTGGTGTATTAGAATGTATCTAGAACGCTGCCGCTTTTGCCCTAATTCTGTAGCCCTTTTTACTGCCTTGGTCTTCAGAGTACTGCTTAGTACTAGCTGTACTTGGAAGATCAAATGGGGATCTTTTAAATGTATAAATTTTTAGCTTCTACGAGATAATGACTTAATTGGGATGGGTTGAGATGTGCTCATCAGTTTCTTTTTTTAAAAAGGGCGTATTCTACCAATTATAATGTACATGTGTAACTTTTAGTTTTCATTTTTACCCTCACTTCATTGAATTTTTAGGTTGATAGGAGCTACTTTTAAGTTTTTCAGAGCCTTTTATGCCTCGAGATAGATTTAGGAGTATAGGTTGACCTATTTTGAAGTAGAGTTGGAGTAAGGTAATGGGGTATTGGTTTGTTGATGGAATGAAAGGAAGTATCAAAAAAGAAATAATTCCTTTGTTTTTTGGTTTGGTCCTAGTCATTCTTGGCAGTTGGGTTCCTTGTGAGAATAAATAATCTATTATATTCTGGAATAGCCTTGGGAAAGCATAATCCTCTGTTAGTTTTGGTTTCTGAGGAAGGTCAAGTTCATCCAAGGGGTTAGCCTAAATTATGTTCAGTCGTAGGTCTAAGATTTGATAGTGATTTATGTCCTTGAAGTCTGACTAAGAAAACTCCAGATTTTTAAATTGCTGTTTTTTTAAAATATCACTATCTGCATGGAGGTGGGTATGGTGGGAGACTTTTTAGAACGTTTCTTTAAAAATATATTATTGATTTTTGAAATGAAACATAATCATGACTCATAATTATTTCCCTTCTTTCAGCATTATCTGCATACCAGAGGTACTACAGTTTACAATCTGACTACTGGAAGGTTAGTACACATTTGCATGCCTATTGGTTTTGTTAGCAGATTATTGCCAGTTATACTAAAAATGAATTGAACTCTTGCCCCCTCCCCCACCTTTTTTTTTTAATTGCTTGAAAATATTCTAGAGGAAAGAGCTTGGAAAAAGGAAAATGAGTATTTTGTTTATGCTGTCTTATTTGAACCACCTTGTATTTTATTAAAACATTTAGATTCCTCTGACATGTTTTACTTGCCAAAGATGATACTACGTGAGAAAAGTTAGACTCAAGCATAATCAACCAACTAACCAACCAACCAACCAACAGTAACAAAATGATTCTTTTGTTTTCTTGTCTTAAATTGGTACCTAGGAGTAAAAAAAGACTGCAGATAGGTTTATAAGTCTAAAACAGGAAGGTGTAATGAGAAAGTTATGGAATCTTTCTTGGTATAGTCTGTCTATATTTGTAGCTCTGAGGAGGGCAGAATCTGACTATTTTAAAAAGACCTACCCAAATGAAAAACTGAATCTTAGTTTAAGTAATCTTTCAGATCATGTTTACTTTTAAATATAAGTTTATTGACCACTGGGACTCTTTATCTGAATTCACATTTCAGATTTTTTTATGGACTTTACTTTTCTATTGTGTAGTTTATTTTTTTGATTTGTAGAAGTTTTAGATGTAGGTACTCATTCTAGACAATACTTATCTGGGAAAGCCCTTCAGTAATTAGTTTGTTCAGAGAGGCTATGTAGAAGTTTTAGAAATATATTCGGTAATTTTTTGTGTTCATGTATGGTGCTGGGAATTGAACCTAGGACCTCACACATGTTACGCAAGCTCACTACTACAGAGCTCCGTCCCCAGAGGTAGATTTATTTTTAAAAAGTGTATTGAAAATAATCTTCTGTAGTCTGCATCTTTTTTTTTTATTTTTATTTTTTTTTTTTGTGATGCTAGGGATTATTTTCTTAAAGCTTTATGAAGTATAATTTACATACTATAAAATGCAACTATCTTAGCTATGTAAATCAGCAATTTTTTAGCAAATCCTCAGAGTTGTTCATCTATCATCACAATCTTATTTTACATGTCTGTCTCTCCAGAATGAAACCTCATGCCCACCCTTAGCCCCAGACAACCACTCATCTGTTTTCTGTCTTTAGATATTTGTCTTTTCTGGGCATTTCATGTAAACGGAATCATATGTGGTCTTTTGTGACTGGCTTCTTTCCTTAGTACATGTTTTCCTGTTTCATCAATGTTTATATTTTATTCTTTCTTATTTCTTACTAATATTCCATTTTATGGATATACCATATTTACATATTTTATCTATCCATTTATTAGTTAATGGGTATTTGGGTTGGTTTTTTTGATTACCAGGGATTGAACCCAGGGGTGCTTTACCACTGAGCCATATCCTCCGCCCCTTTTTATTTTTTTATTTAGAGACTGAGTCTCGCTGAGTTGCTTAGGGCCTCACTAAGTTTTCTAGGCTGGCTTTGAACTTGTGATCCTTCTGCCTCAGCCTCCCAAGCTGCTGGGTTTGGGTTGGTTTTTACAGTTTGATTATTGGGAATACTGCTATGAACATTTGTGTACCCATTTTTGTGTGGAAATAATGTTTTTAGTTCTCTTGGATAGGTAGGAGTGGAATTATTGGGACATTGGGTAAATCATTGTTTAACATTTTGAGAAACTGCCAGAACTTTTCCCAGTGTGACTGAACAACTTTATATCCCTGCCTGCAACATATGAAGGTTCCTCTTTTTTTCATATCTTGTTCAACACTTGTAGCATCTTACGGTTTTTGTCTGCATTTTTCTACTGACTAATGATGTTGGTCATGAACATATTAGCTACTTATAGGTCACCTTTGGCAAAATATGCATTCAAATTCTTTGCCCGTTTTTAAGTTGGACTTTTAAATTTTTTGAGTTATATGACTTCTTTATATGTTCTGGATATAATCCATATTTTAGATATATAATTTGCAAATTTTTCTTAAAGTTTGTGACTTTTCTTCACTTTCTTGTGAAAGGAAATAGATTAGTATGTTTTGAAGTACAAAAGTTTTTAATTTTGACAAAATTCAGCTTACCATCCTTTGCTTGCACTTTGGTGTGGAGTTAGGCAAATCTAATTCAGAGTCACTAAGATTTATTCCACGGTTTGTTTAGTTATTTGCTTCTGCAGAGAGAGTGTCCTAGTAAGTAATCTTTTAACAGTATCTTTCCATATTTTTGTAAGTCATTCTTTATAGATTCATTTAAAAGTGGGATTGTTGAGTCTGAGTGTATTTGCTTTCTGGGAACTGAAGCATTTTGTATTCCTTTCAATAATGTGTGAGTGCTTGTTGCTTGTTTTTCTTGGTCTTAACCAAGAAAGTTTATGTCAGCAGACCTTTTTTTTTGCCAGTCTGATAGGTGAGAAATGTTATTTTAGTACAATTTTAATTAGCAGTTTTATTGTTAGTAAAGTTGAGTATATGTTAAAGTTTAAAGTTTGTTAAATGTCTCCTTTTTGAAATACATGTTCATGTCTCTTGCCCATCTTTCTACTGGGCCATTGTTTTCTTTCTCGGTTTTATATAGTCATATTTATGTATTAGGTAGGTATATTTATCCTTTATCTGTGATATAAGTTGTTGGTATTACCTATTCAGTGATCTGTTGTTTTGCTTGTTATTATGTTTGTGTTTTTGCCCATGTAGAAGTATTTTATTCTGTATAGTCACATTCACCAGTTTTTTATCCTACACCTACATTTTGAATCAGAAGACAGGTTTGTCCTCATTTCTAGGTGTTGGGAGAATTTTACCCACATTTTCTTCTTTATTTCCCACATAGCCTTTTAATACCAGAATGGTTTTGTTACATTTACATTTCTTATGCATTTGGGATTTATACTTGTTGGATAGTATGAAGAAAACATCTAAATTATATTTTTCCTCATGGCTAATTATCCCAACATAATATGTACATATACATATTTTTTTGTGTGGTGCTGGGGACTGAACCCACAGGGCCTTGTACGTTCTAGGCAGGCACATTACCAACTGAGCTACATCTCCAGTCCCCAACAAAATATGTTCTTAAAAAATTTAACCTTTTCCTCTACTGATTTGAGATATTATTTTAATTCTATACTAAATATTCATATGCAGTTTTGTCTATTTGTGGATTTTCTGTTTTGTTTCATTAGTCTTATCTATTCATGAAGTAATACCACACTATTTTACTTAAAGAGATTTTATAATATGTTTTAATGTATGATAGTACTAGGGCACCCTTTCCCCCGTTGTTCTCCTTTTTATTGTTTTTCTGACTGTCCTTGGTTGCTTGTTTTTCCAAATAAACTTTCTTAATAACTTGTCTAGCTCCACAGAGATATCTGATGGTTCTTTTCTGCAGCTTTTTTGAGGCATAATTTACATTATTTTAAACATACAGTTTGCCAGTTTTCAACAATTTGTATAGTTGTTTGGCCATTATTATAATTAGGATACAGAATATTTCCACAACTCAAAAAGCGATTCCTTCTGTCCCTGTGCTGGTGGTTCTCTTGTTTCCTGGTCCTAGGGAACCACTTACCTGTTTTCTAACCCTTTAGGCTTATATTTTCTGTGATGTCATTTAACTGATTTATATGGCATGTATTCTGTTGTTGATATCTTTCATTTGACATGCTGGTTTTGAAATTCATTGATGTTGCTGTGTACCAGTATTGTGTTTCTTTTAGTTGTTAACTAATATTTCAAAGAATTGATAGGCAAAATTATATTTTTCCATTTATCAGTTGATAGACCTTTGGGTTGTTTCCAGCTTTTGGTTATTATGGATAAAATGCTGTGAACATTATGTGACATTTTGTAGACATGGTATTTCATTTCTCTTAGTATATGTACCCTAGGCTTTGGTAATGCTGAGTAACATTGCAATTGAAGGTTTAACTGCCAAATTGTTTCCTAAGGGGTCATACCATCTTATATTCCAACCAGCAGTGAATGAAATTTCTAAATGTTCTGTATCTTCACTGGCACTTGGTATTGTCACTCTTTTAAACATAAACTGTTCTAAAGTGTATTATTTTCTCATATTACTTTTATTTGCATTTCCCTAATGATTAGTGATGTGCATCTTCCATGTGCTAGTGGCCTTTTGTGTACCCTCTTTTGTTAATTATATATTCACATAGTTTGCCCATTTTAAAAACTTGTATTTTTCTTGATCTTCTCAGTTGAGTTATATGTGTTCTTGACATACTCTGGATGAAAGTCCTTTCTCAGATCAGTATTTTGGAAATATTTTCTTATAGTTTATGGCTTGCCCTTTCATCTTGTGTCTTGTCTTGTGCAAATGTTTATCATTTGAAATAAGTTCATATAATAATTTTTTTCTCTCACAGCTTGTCCTTTTTTAGGTACTGTTAAGAAATCTTTGCCTAGCTGAAGATCTTAAAGATGAACTCTTTTGCCTAGAAGTTCTAGAGCTGTATTCCTTATGTTTCTGTCTATAATACATTATCTTTTAAAAACAATCTTGTTTTGATTGACACATTAACTGTACATATCCTTCCTTCTAGATCTTCATGAAATATGTAACAGGTTACTGTGAATTAAATCATTCCTCTGTGCTGCAGAACATCAGAACTTACTTCTTTTAACTGTATTTTGGTGCCTGTTATGTAATCTCCCTTTATTCTCCCTTAACTCCCTTCCCAACCTCCTTCCTAACCTCTAGTAATCACTGTTCTATATTCAGGTTGACTTCTTAGTTTCCACAAATGAGAGAGAACTTGTAGTATTCGTTTGTGTGTCTGGCTTATTTAATTTAACATAATGTCCTCCAGTTCCATCTATTTTACTACAAGTGGTGAGATTTCATTCTTCTTTTGACTGAATAATATTTTATGGTGTATATTCACCACATTTTTTAATCCATTCTTCCCTTTCTGGGCAACTGGTTGATTCTGTATCTTAGTTATTGTGAATAGTATGAGTCTATAGCTTAGCTATTGTGAATAGTGCCACAATAAACACGGGAGTGCTGGTGTTTTAGTCAACTTTTTTTGCTGTCGTGACTAAAAGATCTTACCAGAACAATTTTAAAGGAGGAAAAGTTTGTTTGAGGGCTCAGAGTTTCAGAGGTCCTCATCCATAGAAGGCCAGCTCCATTTCTCAGGGCTCAGGGCGAGTCTCAACATCATGGCAGAAGAGTGTGGCAGAGGGAAGCATCTCACATCACCAGGAAGCAGAGAGAGAGAGAGACTCCACTGTCTAGATACAAAACATTGACCCCATAGCCATGCCCCCAATGAACCACTTCCTCCAGCCGTACCCCACCTGCCTCCAGTTACCACTCAGTTAATCCCATCAGGGAGTAAGTCACTGAGTGGGTGAAGACTCTCACAACCCAATCATTTCTCCTCTAAACCTTCTTGCATTGTCTCACATGTGAGCTTTTGGGGGACACCTCACATGCAAACCATAACAGCAGGTATTTTATGCTGATTTCATTGCCTTTAGATATATATACATCCAGAAGTGGTATAGCTGGATCATACCGTAGATCTACATTTAGTTTTTTTAATAAACTGTTTTTAGTAAGGGCCCTGTTAACTTATACTCCTACCAATAGTACCTATGATTTTTTCCACATCCTCATCAGCATTTGTTATTTTTCATTTTTTAATCATTCATTTGCTTTTTATCATTTGTTTCTAATCGGTTGACTATGTTATACCTCTGCATAGTCTTCATATTTATTTTGAATGTCTTCAATGTATATCAAATTTGGGAAATTTTTGCCATTATTATTTGTGGCACAGGAAATTGAACCCAGTGCCTTGCATATCACTGAGTTACTTTCCCACCATTTTTTTTTTTTTTTTTAATTGTTTTATTTAGAGACAGGGTCTGTCTCTGTTGCCTAGGTTGACCTTGAAATTGCTATCATCCTGTCTCAGCCTCCCAAGTAGCTGGGATGGCAGATGTGTGCCACCATGCCCAGCTTGTTACTTTTTCAAATGATTTTTTTGTTGTTGTTCATTCTCTTCCCTTCTGGAACTCTAATTACATGTAAGTTTGATAATTTGTTTTTATGTAACAGGTCCCGGAAGACATTTGTTTTTCTTTTTCTCTGTAGTCTTTACATTGGATAATTTGTGTTTTCTATTTTGAAGTTCCTTTTCTTTTTCCTCTGCCATCTTGTTTTAATTGAATCCATTGAATTTTATTTTATATATTTTGTAGTTTTAGAGTTTCCATTGGTTTTTAAAATTGTTTTTCTTTCTCTGTTGAGATTGCAGATCTTTTCATTAGTCATAAATGTTTTGTTTTACTTTGTTGCAGTAGCTATAAAATACTTATCTGCCATTTCTACCTTGTTACCATTTTGAGTTTGGTTTCAGTTGATATTCTTTTGTTCTTGAGAATGTTATTTTCCTGGTTTGTAGTATTTTGTGTAATTTTGTGTCAGGTATTGGACATTATGAAAATTGTGCTAGGTCTTGAGTGGTCTTTTCTTCAAGTGATTTTTTTTTTTTTTTTTTTTTTTTTCTCCTCCTCCTTCTGTCAAGTAGTTATCTTTGTTAGACTTGAAATGCAAACAGTTTTTTCTGGTGCCAGCTTAAGTAGCAACTTAAATATTTTTTGTGTAGCTTAGATGTTTTGAGTTTTTTTTTTTTTTTTTTTTTGGTTTGTTTGTTTTGTTATTTTTTGGGGACAAGCCTCGCTTTATAGTCCAGGCTGTTCTCAGACTTGCTATCCCCTTGTCTCAGCCTCCTGAGTAGCTGGGATTACAGGTGTGCATCACTGCTCCTGGTTGTTTTGACTCTAACTTGCATACAGGAGACAACAGACATATGGATGGACAGGCTCCCCCCCCCCCCCCACCCCCCCCCCCCCCCCCCCGTGATTTCCTTTTTTCCAGCAGGTTGTAATTTTTCTTGGTTCTAGTCTTCTGGTATTTTGAACCAGGAAAACTGTTTTTTCTTACCACCATGTATACTATGTCTGGCCTCAAGTTAATAGCCATGAGAATGGGATATTACTTCATACTTTTCTCCTCCCAGCTTGACTTTCTCTGTTAGTTCCCCTTTGGTATTTTAAAAAATTACCACAAATTTGGTGACTAAAATAACACATATATTCTCTTGAAGTTTGGGAGGCCAGAGTCCAAAATGAGTCATTTGAGACTAAAATCAAGGTGTTGGTAGGGCTCATTCCTTCTCGAGATTCCTGAGAAAAATCTGTCTCTTTGCCTTCCCTGGCTTCTAGAGGCCAACTTGCATTCCTTTGGCACATGGGCCCATATTTTGACTTTTGTTTCATTTTATGTTCCCATTGCTTTCTTTGGCCTTGGAATTTCTTGCCTCATTTTTGTAAGGACCCAGGTGATTACATTAGGCCTGTCTAAATAATTCAGAATGATCTCTCATGGAAAGACATTAACTTAATCACAGATACATTTTTTTTTTTTTTAAATCATCTCAGGTAAATATTGTTGGTTCTGGTGATTAGGATGTGGGGACATCTTTTCTGGCAATAATTTAACCTATATTAACATCCTACTCAAATCTTTCTGCTTTTGTTTACTCTTGAGTGCCTTTAGCTAGCTGCTTAATATGCCTATATATATGACATATACATATATTGTATATATAGTTTTTGTAAAACTATAGAGTTACTACCTACAGAAGGATCTTCTCTAGTATTATCTTACATAACCTTCATTGGAAACAATAGTGTGATAATATAATGTCCACTTTTCTCCTTTTAAACTTTATGAAAATGTAATCATGTAATCTGTTGAGTATATGCTAAGGAGTGGAATTGTTGGGTCATATGACAATGTGTGTATTTAATTTTAGTATTTATTGGCAAACAGCATACCAAAAGGTTTATTTTGGTTTATATTCTCTTACGTGTTCCTGTTGTTTCTCATCCTTACTTATTAGCCTTTTAGTTGCTGCTTTTGAATGAGTAAGTGGCTTGTGCAGAAAAATGGTCCTCTTTCAGCATTTTTTAATGACAAACTGGGTCTCTCTTTCCTTCTTGAAATTGTGGAACCAGTAACAAGACTGAGTGTTACTGAGCAGTGATGGAAGGTTTATTCTTGGCCAACAATAAGAGAAGCAGGAAGAATAGTTCTTTGATCTGATACCTGAAAATAAATTTAAAACAATATTTTGTCAGTTTTCCTATTATACTTATTAGGGTAGACAAAGAAGTTGGGGGTTTGCATCTGGAACAAATTAGTCTACCTTTGCCAGAAATAGACTCTAATCTTACTTATAACAAGGAAAATATACTTCAAAATTCATTATTAAGGGGGCTGGGGATATAGCTCAGTTGGTACAGTGCTCTCCTCGTAAGTACAAAGCCCTGGGTTCGATCCCCAGCACTGCCAAAAAAAAAAAAAAAATTCATTATTAAATATCCTACTGTATCTGGGTGTGGTGGTGCATGCCTGTAATCTCAACCATTCTGGAGACTGAGGCAGGAGGAGGATTGTGAGTTCAAAGTCAGCCTCAGCAACTAAGCAAGTTCCTGAGCAACTCAGGGAGATCCTATCTCTAAATAAAATAGAAAAAGGACTGGGGTTGTGGCTCCATGGTTAAGTGCCTCTGGATTAGGTTCCCAGTACCAACCAGGCAACAAACAAAACAAAACAAAAAAAACCCACAACAAGCAAAAACTTACTATGTTTCCAATAATGAGGGGAAAAATAAAATTCCTTGTTGAATGTCCAATATATGGAATACTAATTAGCCATCAGACTAATTTATCATGTGGTCTTATTGTACAGAGCTCTTAACAATGTGTTATCCTCCCAGTTATCAAAATTGACTTCCCAAATACCAAGAACACAAATCTGAGGTTAGTATTTACCATGGTGAAGGAGAACACCACTTTTACAAGTTTTTCTCTGCATCTAGTAGTGGGGAAAGTAATGTCAGAATTGATTGATAATTGAGTTTGGTTTAAGGCAGGTCTTTCAATGTTTGGATTTTATTGGGTAAAAATCTTCATATAACATTCTGAGAGACTATAAGATGGTGGACTAGAGTGGCTTGCTTTCCTTGCTGCTCTGTGGACTGCAACCAAGAAAGTAGGCAGCAAGGTGGGTGAACAAAAAAAAAAAAAAAAAAAAAAAAAAAAAAAGGAAGAAGGAGGGGAAACTTACTGGAATTTAAATCTGAACATTCAAAGACTATTGGGAACTCGGGAGGTTGTATATAATAAAATAGGGAAGAAATCCCCAGTGAGACAGCCACCCCTGTGGCTGGGCCAGAGCAGTTCTTCTACACGCAAAGTGGGCGGGCTAAGGGAATTAAGGGAACCCACATTTTTAAGAGACCCGAGGCTTGTCTGGGTACAGAGCCCTTAGAGATCAAAGACATTGCCCAACTATACTGAAAGGCGTGCTGCGTAATATCCTTATGTGCGAAAGAAGCCACCATCTCTCCCAGTGCCCTGCAGAGGACAAAAGAAGGACCATTTTGCAGCCACATAGTGAGGGGCTGGCAGCTGAGGGAGTACATTCCTGGCAAACATGAGTTTGGTCCCAAATACAAGCCCTGTAAACACACTGCAGGTCTTAGAGTGTGCTTAAGTGACCAGGAGAAAATCAGAGGAGGAGAGAGGTTTACACAGGGGACAACTGGTCGTGGAAACCCACCCAGCCCTCCTTTCCCCCCTCCAATCTGGCTGTTTACAGGACCCCCTGGGAGAGACACATCTGGCGGAAATTCAGAAGGGCACAGGTGGGAGAGATTAAGTTTTGGAGACTGAACACAAGAACAGGAAATGGTGGGGCCTACAGGAATAAGAACTGGCTTCATCACCACATGAGTGGAACCCAGGGGAGGTCCCTGGGTTACTGTCTTCCAGTGTAGAACAACAGTTACTGGATCCTGGAGGTGCATTGATTTAAAATCTCCAGACCAGTTGACATTCACTGAAGAGCCTGGAGCCCACCTTAGCCTAAACCCTGCCTCCTGGAATTCCACCTATGGAGTTACCACTCTCATTCCAGCAATTCATAGGGTGTAGCATCATGCTCCAGATGACCCCAACTAACACTGATGAGAGAGAAGCTGAGAATCTTTTGAACTCCAATAGAAAGAATTCTTTAACTTTTCATAGAGAATTTTTCCTCTTTTTTCCTGTTCTCTGCTTAATTGTGACCCTAATGGAACATGGACATACTCATATCCCCCCCTGCCTCAGGTCTAACATTTTTGAAGCCAGTTATTTTTTCATGGATCAGTTTTTTGAGGACTAGGATGTTTGATTACTATATTTCAGTTTTGTTTTATATTCTATTAATTTTATTTTTAACGTAAAAATTTTTTATGTTTTTCTTGTTTCCCTTCTTTCTCTTTTCTTCAGCTAACAATCTCTATTCTTTTTCACTCTTCCTTTAATTTTTTATTTCTATCTTCTCTTGTCCTCTGTCAAAATCATCACATCCTATATCACTTGTTTTCTTGGTGTCCACCATTTGAAATTGTAAACCTTTTTGCAAACTTACTGTTTATATTGTGGGCAATAACTAATCATATTGTTTCTGTTTATTGTGATGATTAACACTGTAGACATCATAGTAGGAACTATTTGGTTTAATGCTGTATATTGTTTGCATTACTTGTTATTATTTGCCTCCCCCTAAACGGTGAGGTACTAGAAACCTTCACGGACACTACAAGTCCACAAGGTAGAAACTCTATTATCTCAGACCTATACTGCTAGATGGGTAGACACACAAACACCATGAAAAAAAAACAAGGAAACAAATCACCCCAAACAAACCAAGATACTTCAGTAACAGAATTCATCAACACCATGGTGTGAAATCAGAGTGAAAATACAGTAAGTGAACAATTACTTCAATAGATAGAGATTCTGGAGAAAAAAAAAAAAAAAAGTTAAGCAGAAATCCTCAAAATGAAGGAATCAATAAACCAAATTAAAAATCCAATAGAAAAGCATCACCAACAGACTAGATCACTTGGAAGGCACTTGGAGTTTCATGTGATGAAGACAAAATATATAATCTTGAAAACATAGTTTACCATGGAGAAGAGATGTTAAGAGACCATTAACAGAACTTCTAAGAAATGTGGGATAACCCGAAAATAGCAAATTTCATTTAGAGACAAACCAATCCAGATCTCAGCTGATTTCTCAACCCAGACCACTCAGGGCTAGAACGTCTTGGAATGATATATCAAGTTCTGAAAGAAAATGGATGCCAGCCAAGAATACTATACCCTACAAAATTAAGCTTCAGAATTGACCATAAAATCAAAACCTTCTGTGATAAACACAAGTGAAAAGAATTCACATCTAGAAAATCTGCACTACCAAACATTCTCAATAACATATTTCATGAAGAAGAAATGAGAAATAAAACTGAAAATCAGCAAAGGGATGAACTACACTAGAAGAATAGTCAATTGAAAGAGAAACTAATTGAAAAGTAAAAACCAGAAACAAATCAAAATGGAATAGAAATCATTTTTGAATAATAACATTAAATGCAAATGGCCTAAACCCATCAATCAAAAGACATAGACTGGCAGGTTGGATTAAAATTAAAATTAAAAGACCCAACAATATGCTGTATCCAAGATACTCACCTCATAGGTTACCTCAAAGGCAAAGACATCCACAGACTGAAGTTGGGTCCCATTCTTTTACTGAAGATCCTTTTACCTTCAGTCATTCACATGGATCTCATAAACAAGTAGGGGTTTTTTTTAGCCTCATATCAGATAAAGTGAACTTCAAAGTTGATCAGAAGGGACAGAAGGACATTTCACATTGCTTAAGGGAACTGTACATCAACAAGACACAATAATCGTTAAGTACTTATGCCCCAAACAGTGGAGCATCTGTGTAAATGAAACAAACTCTTCTCAGTTTCAAGAATCAAATAGACCACAACACAATAATACTGGGTAACTTTAACATGCCCCGTCATCACTGGCTAGATCCTCCAAACAATAACTGAAGAAACTATAGAACTGAAAAATACAATTGCTAAGTAGACTTTTATAGACATATAGAATATTTCATCCAGCAAGGACTGAATATACTTCTCAGCAGCTCATGGATCCTTCCCTAATATAGACCATGTTATGTAAATATCACATGTTGGTATGCAGTTGTAGTATTGCCTTTATATTTTTAGCATCTGTAGGATTATTTTGATAGCTCCATTGATATTAATTTTCCATTGATATTTATAATTTTGTTCTTTTTCTTGATTAGACTTGTTTGATTTTACCAACTACTAGCTGTATTATTCTTTATTTCTTAATATTTCTGCTTCTACTTTATTTTTTCCTTCTACCTACCTAATTTGAAAATAGTTTGATTGTTAATCTAGCTTCTTTCTACTACAAGTCCTTTAAGTTATCTGAGTACTGTTTCATCTCTGAGTTTCTGATATCTTAAGCTTTTTATTATCACTTATTCATAGCTCTTTTCATTTACTTTTCTTGGTCTTTCTTCTTTGACCTGTGAAATATTTATAAGTGTGCCATTTAATTTTGAAGCAGTTGACATGTGAGAGTGGGGTTTTATATATTTTAAGGTGATTGATTTCTAATGTAACAAATCATGCAGGAAACAGTGTGCATGATTTCAAATTTAAAAAAAAGTAATGAAAATATGTTGCATGTTGTATTGGTTACATTTGTGTCAAAACAGATCAAATTGCATACTTCAAATATGTGCATTTTATTGTGCTTCAATTTTACCTCAATAAAATTATGAAATAAAAAAGTCTGAAATTGGTGGAAGCTGCAGGGTAGTTAATTTGAGGTAAGGGCCTGTGTTAGTTTTTTATTGCCATGACCAAAATAACTGATAAGAACAATTTAGAAGAGGAAAAATTTATTTTGTCTCTGGGCTTTAGGTGAGGCAGAACATCATCATGGTGGAAGAGCCTGGCTCATGGCAGTTGAGAAGCATAGTGCACAAGGGTGTGCACTTGGGCTTAAGAGCCAGAGACAAAATATAATCCCCAAAGGCACACCCCCAGTTACCTACGTTCATTAGCCTGTGCCACCTGCTTACACTTACCACCCAGTAGTCTATTCAAAATATTAATCATACTTTGTTCTACTTCAGAATAAATGACATTTGTCATTTGTAAAATGGTGATTGCCAGTCCTCTCATGACTATTATGTTTATGATTGTAATAAATACCTTTCTCTAATCAAGCTAGTAATAAATAAAAACTCAATAATTTGTTCTACATCTCCTGTAGCAAGAGCAAAATAATCGAAAAAACAAATAACAAAACATGAACTCATTCATGAGCCAGCAAAGTTTAGAAAATTTTGATAGTTTATGGTATTAAGTAGAAAGGTAGATATCAAAAAGTATATGCACAGTGATAGTGCTGCTGTGTATTTCAGTATACAAGTAAAAAAGTTAAAATGCCAAGACATGCTGGTGCTTACTGATAACTTTTGTCTTGTGTAATTTCTCAAATAACTTGAGATACACTTTTTTTTTCAATAAATGTAAACTTTAAATAAAACCTACTTTGTCCTTATTTTTTTCCCCGCTTGAATTTAAGAAAAGGTTTTGAGTTATGGTAATAATGTCTCTCTGAATAGAACTATGGAAACACAAATATGAAAAACAGTTATGGAGAAGTCCTTTTCAGTTAAAAAAAATTTGTCTTGTTATAAGACATACAGCATGTATTTTTTTGTACATTAAGTATTTGTGAGTATAGTTCTTTTTTTCTGATTAACAAAACAGTAGAAAACAGTTACTAGTTTTTTCACATCTACTTATATATTGGTGTTGATAGAGTTGGGCTAAAATTTAATTCGGGACACTTCCCACTGCTGAAGAGAAGAGGGTCAAGTGTTTCAAGAATTCAAAACTTGTAAAGGTTAATGTATATATGTTTTGATATGCTAATTATAAACAGATAAACTAAACTAAACTTTAAATAAAACCTACTTTGATTAAACTAAACTAAAAAGGTTTAAATAATGCTATATTACTGCCTGATTCATTACATGCTTGAAAATTGTAATACTATATTTTGGGGCTGTGGCGGGGGGACGACCAGGGATTGAACTCAGGGGTATTAACAACTGAGCCACATCCCCAGCCTATTTTGTATTTTATTTAGAGACAGGGTTTTGCTGAGTTGCTTAGTGCCTCCTTTTTGGTGAGACTGACTTTGAACTCTTGATCCTCCTGCCTCAGCCTCCCAAAGCCGCTGGGATTACAGGCATGCACCATTAAACCTGGCTTAATACTGTATTTTTTAATCAGCTCTGAAATTTGTGCTGGCCCTTTTCCTAATTGGGCCTGACTAATGAAGTTTTCTCCTGTATGGTTTTAATTTTTTGTTAATGCTACAATGATGTGGAATTATGGGTTTAAGTTGATAGGGGGAGATGTTCAGGAGAGAATTATTATAATGGAAAAACTCACCGTTCTCCTAATTCAAATTTATGTTTTGAATTTAGAAATATATTTATTTTCTTTAGGTTTAATGTATTATTTTATGTACAATCAGTTGTCCCTTGGTATGGGGGAATTGACTTCAGGAATCCCCCATACCAAAATCTTTGAATGGTCAAGTCTCTTATGTAAAATGACTAATATATGTGCATATAACTAATGCACATGCACTTGTCTTGTATGATTTAAATCATCTGTAGATTGCTGTAATACATAATACAATATAAATGTTATGGAAAATGTTACATTGTATTGTTTAGGGAATAACAGGTATATATAAGTTCAGTGCAGATGAATTATTATTATTATTATTATTATTATTTTGGTCCAGACCACCATCTAGTCCCTTAGGTCTCTTTTAGGAAGGGCTTCCTAGATACCATATCCCACACCATTTTTTCTTTATGTTCTTGTTATTGTCTTAAAGAGTTCAATTGTTTTATAGAATGTTCCATTTTCTGGCTTTGTTTTATTGTTTTCTTAGGCTATTGTTTAGCTTATTTCTCTAACCTCTGTACTTTAACTGAAAGTTAACCATTAGCCACTTTCTTAACGTTTTTTAATGCCTTCCTGGTTTATGTTCATCAGGATTTACAAATGTTCTTTTAGCCAGATGCAGTTGTGTATGCCTGTAAATCTCAGCTACTCCAGAGGCTGAGGCAGGAAAATAGAATAAATAGAATAAATAAATGGCTAAGATGTACCTTAGTTGTCTGCCACTCGCCTAGCTTGTGCAAAGCCCTGGGTTCAACCTCCAGTACTATAGCAAAGCAAAATACAGCACAGCAAAACAAAATTATCTCCCACATATGGCATTTTCCCTCCTGGGACAGTTTCAGGGTAAATTATAGGCAGCATGACATTTTAGTTCTCAATGTTCTATTTACCTTTCTACATAATAAGACTGTTTTCTTAAATAAGTGTAGTATCTTTATCATCTAACAAAATTAGCAATGTTGTGTTTTATTCATTCAAAGTTGCACACATTTTCTAAATTTCATAGATTAAGATGTCTAATAAACATGACATTTTAAAAATTGACTTATTGATTGAATAGGTCGTAGGAATTGAACCCAGGGACAGTCTACATTGAGCCATAGCATCCACTACCTTTCTCACTTTATTGTTTTGTACATTTTTAATAACAACTGAGGCAAGCCATGCTAACCTTCCTTCAGGCTGTCTCCAGGTACTTGTTATCATTTTTGAAATTCTCTGATTATGATATTATTTTGATTGTTGAGTAGTCTGTAACTCTTTTCTTCCTTGCTCTAAGCCCTGTAATGTATCATGTATATTATTGAGTAATTACTTTGTGCTAGATAATTTTCATGGTGGTGTTTAGATATATTTTAAATATTTTACATGTATATATTATGGAAGTAGAGATATTGCTTTCTGTATTTTACAAAGATGAAATTGAGATGACGTAGTTAACTTGCTTCATGAGTTTTATAACTAGTAAGTAAAAAGGCTGGGCTTATAACCCAAGTCTGATATCACTTACAGTTTGATTTCATGATTGCTATGACTACTATACATAGGTCTTGGTAGAAGTTTTGCTTCAGTGCTGTAGCTTTGGGCTTGATGTATATAATAAGATATAGCCAGTGTCTTTTGCTGTATTATTGTAACTAAGAAAAACCTTTTAATTATCCAAAGGATGGTTCAAACTATATTAAGTGATTCAGTATAAGTTGAATTAGCAAAGCTAATTAAAGACTGTTAAGACATTAGTCAGTAGCAGACTTTTCCTAAATAGTTTATATATGTCAGTTATTTTATTGTAAAGATCAAAATACACCTTGGTTTCTATCTATCATTAAAGACTCATATTCTAGTGGAGGAGATAATCAGTATGTTTGTAGTAGACATGGGTATTCATTTGTGAATAGCACAAAACGTATTTCTCTTTGGGTTTGGAATGCTCCAGCTAATAACTTCCAAAAGAAAAAGGTGAGTGTTGTGTTAAAGGTGGATACAAATTTGCCAAATGGGGAAGTGAGTGTAGGGAAAGATGTCAGTGGCATTTTCAAGCAAAGGAAGCAGACATTGTTACAGTTAGAGAAATGTGTAAGAATATATATTACTCATAATCTGCATGTTATTTTTTGTGACTGAAGTGGTATTTGTGAAATTGGGAAGATTGAGGAGGAGTCATAAAATGAAGGCCTTTATAAATCAAACTAGGTTGTAGGAACTCTTCAGACAGAGAAGTTTAAAATAAAAGGTGTTATTTTATTTTATTATTTTATTTTTTTTGCTGGGGATTGAACCCAGGGGTACTATACCACTGAGATACATCTCTAGTCCTATTTTTTTATTTTGAGACACCATCTAAGTTGATGGGGTTCTTGCTATGATGCTGAGGCTATTCTCAAACTTAAGATCCTCCTGCATCAGCTTCCCAAATTGTTGGGATTATAGGTGTGTGCCTTCATGCCTGGCTTCCTTTGAGGTGTTTTTTTTTTTTTTTTTTTTTTCGTCCCTTTTTTCTTTTTATGGCACCAGGGATTGAACCTAGGGTCACTTTGCTTCTGAGCCACATCCCTAGCCCTTTTTATCTTTTATTTTGAGACAGGTCTCACTAAGTTGCTTAGGGCCTCATTAAATTGCCGAGGCTGGTCTCAATCTTGCAATCCTCCTGCTTCAGCCTTCTGAGTTGCCTCTGTGCCTGGCAGTGTGAGCTTTTGAAAGTTCGTTGGCAGTGGTGTTGAAGGCAGATTGGAACGGTAGGAAATGGAGGGAGAAGCTAGTTAGGGAGACAGGATAACTATTGAAATAAAACAGAAGATAGAGTTGAGGTCCTAAATAATCTAGGACCTTTCAGATGTAAATCAGAAAGGCTGTAGGAATAGAGAGGGGATAGATTGGAAGGCTTTTAGATTCTAAAATGAACTTTGCAGATAGAATGAGTGCATTTTATTTATGGGGAGGTGGAGAGAGGAGAAACGTAAGATTAATTTTTAGCTTAGTCAACAGTTGAGATCGTTACCACTATCTAAAATCTGTGGTACCCGGAGAACATCATAGTATATTGTTCAGTCTTGGATTCATGTTGTTTCAGATATTCATGGGATGTGCAGCAGATGAAAGAAATTCAAAGGCAGTTGAAAATTCTTGCCTGGAGCTTTTGGAATGTCCTTATTACCTTCATTGACCTTTTTGGGCCCAGTAGAGTTAATAGCCCCCCACCTCCACCCCCTTTTACTGGCTTTGTGGAATTAAGCTCTGAACAGAAAAGGGTTAAAACATTTGATATTTTCCTAACAGTTTGTCATGAGTTAGTTTCTTTCTTATCCTGAGGATTGAACCCAGGGCCTTCACATAACAAGCAGGTGACTCTCTACCACTGAGCCACATCCCCAGCCAGAGTTTATTTTTTCTTTTTTGCGGTACTGGGGATCGAACTCACGGCCTTGTGCTTGCAAGGCAAGCACTGTACCTGCTGAGCTATCTCCCCAGCCCGTGAGTTTATTTCTTAATAATATCTGAGCATAATGTCTTTGAAGTCAGGGGTGAAGATATAGCTCAGTTGGTAGAGTGCTTGCCTCACATGCGCAAGGCCCTGGGTTGTCCAGGACCACCAGGGTGGGGGAAGGGAGTTGTCTTCAAAGATGACTACTGAAGTAAGGAATGCCTGGTGGTGAATACAGTCAGATTGTTAATTCTATCCCATAGTTGTCAACATTATAGCAGTTCATTGTCATTTAGAACCTAATTAGTTGTCCTAGACTACATTTGGTTTAGATTGTATCTAATAAAAGTTTTAGAAACTTTAGTATAAGTTTTCTTCTTTTCATCCCACCTTCCCTTCCTTTGGGAAACTGTTGCCATCTCATTAGTGCGTCTTCCTTCTTCATGTTCCTAGGGTAAAGGTCTAGACTCTTTTTTACCTTAAAAAATTATAAAAGAAAAAAAACCCAGCAAATTACAAACTACAATCAGTACAAAATAACTATGGGGGAAGGACATGTTCTGATCTTAAATTTATTGGTTCTCTACTGTGTTCTGTAAACATAACTTCCCCCATTATCATTTGTTACCATCAGTAAACCTACATTGACATTATTACCCAAAGTCTATAGTTTGGCGCTGTTCCATTGGTTTGGAAAAATGTAAAATGATGTGTATGTACCATTATAGTATCATACAGAGTATTTTCACTGCCCTCAAAATTCTCTGTGCTCTTCCTGTTCATCCTTCCCTAGTAATCAGATCTTTTTATTGCCTCCGTACTTTCTGCCTTTTCCAGTTGGACTTTTGGGTACTAATAGAATTTGATACTAATGAATTTCTACTTCCCAGTGTTAAAGGTCAGTCTTTTTTTCAGTTTGGAAACTCCTTGGAAGGTGGGAAGGGTATCAGTCTAGAGAACTGCTTATTGTTCTCATGTTGTCAATTTAAAGTGATTTTTCATACCACTTTGAAATGCTATTAATTCCTTCAGCCTTCTGGTGACTGTGACACACTGACAGAAAGAATAGAAAACTACACACAAGGAGAAGAAGAAAACATAGCTTTTCTAGAAACTCCATAGTAGAAATCTGCTTGTTCTCAATGGCACGCATTGTGTGACATTACCAGGTTTATCTCCCTGAAAGTGGTGGGAAAAAGAGGGGCTTGGTCATTCAACCAGCAGTCCCTTTCATGAGATTTCATAGATTTAAGAAGATTTTGCAGGGGTTGTCTAATATAAGATTGCCAAAGTTTTCTTTATTTCATCTTTGTTCTGTAAAGTTCACTGTTACTCTAATTTAGCACTCTTTTTCCCAATCACTTCTAGGATGTTTGTGAAAATGGACGCAGAACCTTCAATTACCTTTTCTTCATTTTGGAAATAGCCTGAGGAAATTGAGAGAACCTGACAAACAGCAGTGTCTATTTCCCATTTCTTACTGTTTATAATACCTTTCTCCTGTAGGGCTTGGAAGAATAAAGCACTCAGTGTTTTGAGAACTATGGATTGCTTTCCTCTCTTGTCTGGGGTTGTACAGCTTGGAGCCCTAATTATGTAACAGAGCATTCAGGAATTCATCTTAGAGCTTTGTGGTTATCTAAGAGCTATATTAGGGATTAGTGGAAGCACCACTGTGGATTCCAGTATTGGTAAACCACTAACCTAATGGACCACATCCTTTACTGCTGGCTTTACTGTAGATACAGTATAAGAATCCTCACTGTAAACTGATAGTAATCTCATCAAGATATAATTTCTTAATTTGCTGTAGTAATGGGTACTATGATACAGTTCTGGCCAGAGGTTGGCAAACTTCTTTTGTAGAGGGCCAGATAATAAATATTTTAGGCTTTGTAAATCAGATGATTTCTAGTGAAATTTCTTACCTCAATTGTTGTAGCTGGAAATAGCCATAGGCAATACATTAAAGGTGGGTGTGGCCATGGACTGCCTGGTTTTGTTCTGCGTGCCATAATTTGCTAGCCTCTCTTACCTCTAAGAATTTACGCTGAGGCATTAGTATAGTAATGCTCTTACCTGCAGTTTTGCTTTCCATAGTTTCATATAGTTGAGATCAACTATGGAGAATTAACAATTGATAAGTTTTAAATTGCATGCTGTCCTGATAGTGTGCTGAAATCTTGCACCATGCCCCTCCATCCTGCTGGGGATATGAATCATCTCTTTGTCTAATATATCTATGCTCTGTTAGTCAGTTAGTAGTCCTCTGGGTTATTGTATGTTAACTGTCTTGTATCACAGTGCTTGTGTTCATGACCCTTATTTTACTAAATAATTGCCCTAAAATGCAATAGTAGTGATGCTGGCAATTTGGATATACCAAAGAGGTACCACACAGTGTTTTCTTTAAGTAAAGTGTTGTAGGTTCTCAATTTAGTTAATAAGGAAAGAGAAGAAAATTTTATGCCAAGATTGTTAAGAACAATGATAAGAATGAATTCTCTATCTGAAATTGTGAAGAAGGAAAAATAAATTCACACTAGTTTTGCTAACACACCTCAAACTGTAGAAATTTGGGTCATAGCGTGTGATGAGTGCTTAGTTGATATGAATAAGATATTACATTTGTGGGTGAAAGTCATGAGGAGAAAACATGTTCTGATTGATGGCAATGTGTTATCCTGGAAAGCATTGAGCCTATACAAAGACTTCAGCAAAGAATCCCTGAAAAGAGTGACACTATGCCATTTACTGGAAGTAAAGGATGGTTACAAATTGGAATTGTTTGGACTGCAAAATATAAAAATTTCTGAGACTCTGTGTTTGCTGATGAAAAAGTTGCTGCCTCATTTCCAGTGAAGTTGAAGTAGATTAAGGACACTGTTTTGAGTCTTCATTTATAACAAAACCTGGATCTTCTGGAAGAAGATATCCAGTAAACTTATATTCATAAAAATGTAAAGGAGGCATTAGGGCGTCAAACATAGAAGGACAAATTAACTTTGGTATTCTGTGGCAACACTGCAGGTCATATGATAAAGCTAGGTGTACAGAGACAAGAACCCACATGATCTCAAAAACAAAACCAAAATGTCAGGGCAAAGCATGTACATTCATATAACTTTTATTACAGTTTATTGTTATAATTGTTCTTTTTTTTAGTTATTGCTGCTAATCTCTTACTGTGCCTAATTTATAGATTAAACTTTATGTCATTGGTATGTATGTATATATAGGAAAAAAACAGCATATATAGAGTTCAGTACGATCTGCAGTTTCTGGCATTTACTGTGTTCTTGGAACCTATCCCCCATGGATTGGGGGTGGGGGGGCGACTCTACACATTTTATAAATAGTACAAATTTCATGAAACTACCCGCATAACTCTTCACAGTAAAGAATGACTACATCACATTTAAACTCATTTCCATATTAATGCCTTAGGTCATCCTTTCATACAGACCCAATTGGAATACCATTAGCATTTTTGATGAGATAGTATGTTGATTGCGGGGTGGGAGGTGTATGTATTTTGGGGCATATAGCAATTCATACTCCAAGATTACTATTTCCAAACATGCCTTTTAAGGACCCTTGGCTGAGATATTTCTACTTCCTTCCCAACCATCCTTGAGATGTAGTACCCAAGTACTATCCTAGCTTTTTTTCTGGTCCTGATTGTACTTCATTAACTCTTAAGTTGTAGCTTGGCATATATTGGTAGACCTTAACTTCATAATCTTTTGTCATTAGATTATAAATTCATTGAGAATAGCCACCCCCTCCCCCCTGTTTTGTTCACCACCATAGAAGAGGAAAAGAAAATAACCATTTCCTATTACTCACTACTCACTTTAGGTTCATTGTCTGGGGCCCCTGTAATAAAAGGCAAATAAACAAGAAAAAAGTATACAAATTTATTTAATATGAATTTTATGTGACATGGGAGCATTCATAAAGAAATGAAGGCATGAAGAAACAGATAAATTTGAGTGTGTTTATGCTAGTTTTGATGAAAGAGTAGAAAGTCTTCCCCGTCTTAGGATAAAGGATGTGAGTAGACTGGGAGAAACTTAGCAAGGCCTGTTAATTCAGATTTTTCTGTGTGTCCCTTCCAGAGAGAGGAGGAAGGATAACTCTCAAGTGGGGGTCTTATGACCTTCAGAGAAGGGTGAGAGGTGGTCAGAAAATTCTTCCTACACAAGCTGTTTTCTCAAATTTCTTCAACTTAAATGTTAGGCCAAGGTGCCATAATTTGGCAGTATGTTCTGAACTTTGTCATTACTATCTTCACAGTACCTTATAACTCTAGGTGCTCAATAAATGTTTGAATGCCTTTGTTTTTTTGTTATTGAAAAATGAAATAGACAAGGGCCAGACCTTCTGCTAATCCTGAGTCACCCAAGGGGACTGAGCACACAAGATTAAATGCTGGGTGATTGGATATATTGAATCTTTTGAGTTTCTGCTGTATTGACACAAATGATTGGCACTTCTGTTGTCTTGGCATTTTTGTTTGGTGAAGAAGAGTTTAGTTAATAAGTAACAACAACAACAAAGTATGCTAGTTAAGAGTGAGCTCTGGAGGCTGACCTAGATTGAATTTCTATGTCTACTACTTAGTACCTGTCTCCTTTAGTAGTAAGTTGCTTAGTCTGTGATCCTCAGTTTCTTCATTTTGTAAACAAAGCCCTCTGCCACCTCTTAGGTCAGTTAGAATCTCTAAAAATAGATATTACTATTTTGCACAAACCTAAGTTTCTTATTATTACACAATAATGTCATACACTTCTTGCTAAGACCAAATTAAGAGTTTGTAAAGATTACCCTGGTCTGAGGTAGGACAAACAGCAAAGTTTTATGGAGTAGGTAGCATTTAAATGGATTTTGAAAAATTGATAGAATTTATAAGATGACAGGGATGGGGCAAGATTTCAGTTGAAGGGTAAAGTACGAACAAATAAGAAAGTTGGGAGAATGTAGGACGTGTCCTAAAAGTATTAATGCCCCTCAGTAAACTCATATTTCCACTCCTCCTCCTAGGTTTTTGTCTGTTGTTGCACAAGCCTTGCTCCCTTCCCCACTAACCTCCCCATCCAGGTCCTTAAGAAGACAGTTGTCTTTCAAATCCTGACTTTCTGAATTAACTACTCCTGCATTCTGAGTGTCATTGCCTCCCCTCTCACACCCTTGATTTCATTCTTCTTGAGAGTAGAATATTTTATTCATTTTGGCTTGTTCAACCCTGTGTATTGTCTCTGGCACTCAGTAAATGCTTAAATTATTTCATTTGTTGAAATAGCAAATGAATGATCCTGATTAAAAACACTTTCAACTAAATTTTTAACAAATTAAATATGAATTTTTGAAATGGATGTTGTCTGAGACCTTTGTGACTCCCCTGAATTTGTGAATACGTTTCTCACATAATGTTCTCATTCAGAAAGTTGGGGTAATGAGGACTTAGGGAAATTGAATTATCATTTAATTACATTTTGTGATGTACTTCAAACATTTTTAAGTGTTTCTAGGAAGTACTTAAAATTCAAAGGAAATGCACAGTGTAATCCTAGAACAAATTTTAGTATTAAAAAATGTTGAAAACATCACCTGCTTGTTTGCATTTTGAACTTTAAACATCATCTTTTTCTCAAGTCAGCAGACTGATAGCAGTTGAGGGACAAATGCCCTAGTTTTAGCTATAATCAACTCCCTAATGCATCCTTTCATTGACTTCCTTTTCTTCCTGTCCTTCCTTTTCCACTTCCTTTTCTCCACTTCCTTTCAGTTGTTTTCTAGGGTAACTTCCCAACATAACTGCATGTTCTAAAACTTTTTTCTCAGGGTCTGCTTCTTGGGAAAACAACCCAAGACTGTAGGGCAAGAAACATTTTACTTTAATAGTAGTTTAAAATTTTTAATGTTTTAGTAATCAGAGAAATTTGTAATTTAAAATATAGCATTTTGGAGAAATTTTTTCGTAAGAATCAATGTGAAAATTTTAGAGAAGATTTACTAAATCAGATTTGCTTAGTAATTGGTACAACATATAATAGATATTCAAATGTTTGCCTTTCTTGAAGAAAGGGAGTAGGTAGGTAGTTCCTATTTGGAGACCAGAGGTTAAATGAGTCAGGATAAGTGTTGGCATCTGTCTGTTTCATACTGCATGAAGAATCAGAGGTGATTAAAGCCCAAAATAATTGGTGTTATTTTGGCATGTGATTCCTTCCTTTCTTCCTCCCTCCCTCCCTCTTAAATGTTCAAATTTGTCTAGGTTTATGTTATACATTTCCTTTGAATTCTAAGTGCTTTCCTAGCACTATTCAATGTAGGATTAAAAAGAGTCCAAGAAGCAGAAATAATGCAGATGCAAACAAGAAAGAATAGAATAGCATAGTTTGAGCATTTTCTTATTCGTAAAGAATAGTTTTTTTCTTTTAAGTTTACTGGTAGAATTATGCTGGCAAGTTTTAGATTTCAGGGCAAGTTTTATTTAATAGAAATCAGAATCTCTATGTTGATTGAATTTTGTGCCATATATTGACATCATTGTTATTTTGCTGTTTAAAAGTATAAGTATATTGTAATGCCTGTTAGAGTTTTAAGAACTTAGAATATCTTGGCTACTATATTTTATAGTAATAACATCATATGCATTAGATATAAATGGTTTTCCTAAAAGTCTCTTTTTCCCTTCCTTTATAGAATGCTGCCTTTTTATATGGTCTTGGTTTGGTCTACTTCCATTACAATGCATTTCAGTGGTAAGTTGACATAAAATAATAACTCCAGTTGTTCCCAGTAAATAGCTTATTTTAGCTTCTTTGGTTTGATTTTGCTTGGTGGTATGTGTATGATCATGTGTATATATACATATACATAGTGTATACAAAATATTTTAGTGTCAGTAACCCTACATTTTTCAATAGTCTATTGAAATGATTAGATTGTTCCTTCAAACGTATTGACCCACCTTAGGTTATTAGAGTTGTGTATATAGAAGAATCTGATATAAGAAGAATCTGATATAAGAATCTGGCCAAAGAAGGTTTAGATTATTAGGAAGTGTTTTGAAATTTCTCACTCATTATAGACTGGTAGACCCCAGGTTAATTTGAAGTAAGGAATGACTATGATCTCAGATCTCAAGATCTGTGGGTAAATGATCCATGATAATCAATATTTTTATTGGTTCATGATGATCAATATTTTTTTTAACCTTTTCTGACTCCTCCGTGCCATATACTGGCTAGCACTTTTCAATTTCTAGTAACTAGGTACCAGTTTTAAACTCTCAGTTCTCTCTTCTGTAAGAAGAATGATAACACTTCAGAGTTGGAGATAAATTATGATAGCAATGTATAAGATTTTATGAAGTGTGGGGCTCTGTTACTATGACCTTTGTCCCATCATTGTTTTTCTCTTTACCAGATAGGTCCTGTAATGGAAAAAAATATAGAATTCGAGTTGGAAGACTGGTATTCTTGTTGCAACATTGCCACTTACTTAGCTCTTGAGTCAAATAATTGCCCTAGGTTTATTTCCTCATTTGTTTATAAAACACAAAGAAAACTACTGCAATCATATGCCTCTTACAGAATTTTGATCCTCAAATGTGATAATGGTCATTTTATAAACTGCAAAGCCATGCATAAACTTTTTTAAAAAAACTTTGAAGTGTATCTAAATTTGTCAGAGCCCCTTCTGTGCTTCAGAATTTTAAGCCAAGTGGGTGCTATGAGAGTCCAGGGGAAGGTGATTGTGTGTTTGGCTGAAGGTTATGATTCTTCTATGTACCTGTTGTGTATCCTGAGTTTTTACTACAGCACTTCCACATGTTCATCAGTGGCGATTTAATATGGTTTCCTTAAGAATGAAACTGTGGACCTGGCTGACTTTTCACAGTGTAATTTTTTTCTTTCCTACTTGGATCTTATATTTTGGTCCTGTTGACTTTTGATCACATATGGAAACATCACATTATTAGAGAGCATTTCTGTGTATATAGAACACTGCTTTTTTGGAAACCAATAATTGATTTTCATAAAGAAGCTCTGAATTTTTCTCTTAAATTATTCCTTTATAGCAGTCCTAAGTTAAACCTCCTAATATCATATTATTTCATATTTAAAATGAAGGATGAGTTAGGATCTTTCTTGAAGATCCTACTCACAGAATTCAAAATTCTAATTTGAATTAGAAGTGGTCTTACAGATAATTTAGTTGTTTCCCCTTTTTTGCATGTAGAGAAAGCAAGATTTGTTTGTGTTCTGTATCACAGAACTGTTTAGTGGTAGCAGCAAGCTTATACTCAGATTCCTGAAGCATGCACACGCACACACACACACACACACACACACACACACACACACACACACTTCCTTATGTAGATTAACAAGTCATTGTTTTTAATCAGCATTTGTAGTTGTTATCTTGGGGCACATTGATCGTCTTTATGGTGTGCCAGGAATAATTTAGGTGAAAACCAATGCAAGAAACTCTTTAACAGTTGAGGAATGGATTTACATACCTCATACCAGCTCAGCTATTTTTTTTCCCACATACCAGTGGTAACTTCTGAGCTTCCCTCTACATTGAAGATAAGAACATAAAGATAGTGAGGTAAAACTGTTATCAGTTCAAAATTTGATTGCTTTAATAAGTTTGTGATCATGTTAAGGGTCTTGTAGCTGTGGAAAATTATTACCTTTTTTGATTCCTTCTCTAGATAGAATTTCTGTATATTTTGGTTGATCTAAGAGATAAAATTGAGTAATAAAAAGATAATGCAATGTCTGAATTAATAAGTGCCCTCTGCTTTATTGATCTCATCTTAGTCACCACCATTTTCTCATGTCTTAAGTTTCAATGCTGTAGCTGCTTCCTAAAATAATATATCTTACACATTGTCTGTGAATTCTCCTTGGCTGTGTGTTTTTCTCTCTTGCTGATTAAATGTTCTTTCACAGACTGTACTTAGCATTTCTGCCTTAACTTGCTGTTTCTTGAACAGCCACAGAATTAGAAAACATGGGGTAGTGCTTAGTGATAGGCTTAGAGTACAGTTTTAAGTGATAGGAACTTACTTAGGTTAAAACTAGTTTTATGTTTTATTTGTGGATGCCTATTGGTTACTGGGGTTAGGAAATTTTAATTACACACCTGATTCTTTGAGGGTTGTTGAGCAATGTTTCTAGAGAAGAGAATGATGTCCTTTTTTTTTTTTAAATTTTTTTGTTATTGTCAGCATAGAGAATATACCTAGGATGTCTCAGTGTTGTATTTCTGCTTCATGTATAATTTAAGTAAAATTTGGTATTTGGTTATGGTGTCTGTTGGCATTTGATGAGATTATATATTTTTATAATAATGTGTGACTCCCATGTGAGTTTGACTTGGTTAAACTTAATTTTAACTTGGTTAAAAGCAACTTTTTTCAACTATAATATTACCGTTAACCTATTTACTTCTTGTCAGATTATGTTCCCTTTTTTCTTTTGGAGTTGATTCTATTGGTCAGCTTTTTGATTAGTTCAATTATTTGGTCAGTTTTTTCAGTTTCAGTTATAGCCTCTTTTTGGAGGTGCCCATATCAGAAAGTAGTACATTACAGCATCTGTTGCATCCTCCTTGGACTTCCTCTGATTAATCAGCTGTATTATTTATTATTCTACTCAGTAATCTGGGACCAAACTTTAAAAAGGATTTCCAGAAGAAGAAAGACAGACATAGAAGCATATGATAAAACATCTACAGCAAAGAGCCAGAAACTGGTCTTTATAAAGCCATTCCCTTACATGTGCATGCATATCAACCCCATGCCCTCACTTGTTCAAGAAGGTAGGAAATTGTCATCTGAAGTGGTACCTTGAACCAAACTAGTCTTGGGAAGAATCTGTACCCTAGAGTGAGAGGAAGTGAAATACAGAGAAAGGAAAGACTGACAGAAAAAGGTAGCTTGTGGGAGGCAGGAGGGGGAAAATCAAGATTTTTAACAATAAAACTGAAGGAAACTATTCTTCCCAGTACAGCCTATAGCCATATCCTAAATACATCTCCTTAAAAATCATTAACAACTATCTTTGCCTATAACCTTTTGTATTCTTTTGAATATCAGAATATTCTGTGATACAGGCATAGGATTATAGAAATTAGGTTCCCAAATCTAATTGACAGGACTGATAAGGAAATGTAGTGATCATTATTACGTTTTCTTCAAAAAGGATTAGGGGAAAGGAGTACACATGAGTTGAAACAGAAATATTAACACCTAACTAGTAAAGTTTCTTTAGAATTCATTTCCCCACAGCACTGTATGAATCCTAGGTGTTCCTAAAGAGTGTAAGAATTTCTGTTCTTCTATATGGTCAATGCTTTGGGTGCAATAAGGAAAAGGAGTAGTGATTTTAGTGATGATCTTAAAGCTTTTGATGGGATGAAAGAGAATAGTGCAGGAAATAAACCTTATGTAGTTGTGATACCATTGATTCTGAGGCTTATCTAGCATGGGGTCTGATAAAAGCAGTTTAATGTATAGTTTTGAGCTATCATAATATAAATATGCTCTTAGATTGAAAGTTTAATTTTATTTCCATTAACGTAAAACAGTTGATGTTAACTTGTCGAGTTTCTGGACACTTCTGTTCTGAAAAAAACTAGCAGATTTAACTAATACAGTTCTGTTGAAGTTATGCTTACTAGTGACACAAAGATTTACAGAATTCTGAATTTAATTAATTTTGATTAATTAAAATCTTGCAGTAAGGGAGGGATAAAAGTATCCCACTCTCCAGAGTAATAAAATGAAGACTGTCTAGAGAGGGCAAAAGAGGCAGGAGAGGTAATAAATACATTATGTCAGTAAACCCGTGCATGATCTTTCTAACCTAGCCTCACAATTATGGTTCTTTCTGATTCAACCTCATCCTTCTAGCATAGTACTCCTCTAAATATATTCTTTATACTAGTCACACTATATTAACATTTCCCTGAAAACGTCCCAAGTATTTTATTTATTTTTTTAACCACTGTGACTTTTTGGGTGCCATTTACTGTTTGGTCTGCCTTCTTTTTTTATTTCCACTTTTTAAAATCTTACCTACTTGACTCTGATTATGTCACCAAATCTTTCTTGTGTCATTTTAAGAGAATCTCTAAATTTCTGAATATGTATGTGTGAAAATATATATGTGTTGCGTGTATATTATTATTATTACTTATTTAGAGCTAGCATATTCTTCTTTTAATCAGTGTGAAATGTTGTACAATTAATTCATTTACCCTTTCATGTATCCCTGAGGGAAATCTCCAGACTCAGCTTTATTAAGCCCAGAGAACTTAAGTTTTCTTATGCCTCTTTCCAAGGGTGTTAAAACTGTGCTAGGGACATTTAGTTAATAATAGTATTTTTATTACAGTTATAGAAGAGGGCTTTTAAAAACTGATTTTCTAGAAATTTTATTAAAAATGACCATTGGGTTAAAATACATTTGGCACATGCATATGTTTTTTGGGAGTAGTACTATTGAAATTTTACCTTACTATCATTTTATTTTCATCTTTAAATTGCTAACAATGGTAGACATTAAATGAAAATAATCTAAATTGAAAAAGCTATAGAAATAATTTTGGTGCTATAAAGCTTTTTCAGATTATAATTTAAAATGCCAATAATATTGTACACAGCAATATACACTTTTTGGTTGTAGTAGAGAATATGTTTTAGGTACTGAAAAAATTATGAACCTTTCCGGCATTATATCATAAATGTATTTTATAGTTTTTGGTAGCCATTTCTTATGTTCTAAAATTCTCTGTCAGTCAAGAGTTCTGAAGTCAGCAGAAATTTTATGTGTTGGTGATTTAGTAATTTGTGCTGCAGAGATCATGTTCTGGCTACATTTATTTTGGTGAGATATGAATGACAACCAAAATTAGAACATTAGCTATGTTTGTTTTGTTGTTTCCCCAGGATGGGAAAAACTAAAAAATAAACCACACACAGGAGAGAAAAATGGGGGGAAATTTAGAAAGAAAATAAACTTTGATATTTGAATAATGTATTTTGTCTGATGTCACCTAATAAGATGATGGATGGGAACTGATCAGTAAAAAGACTCCGGAGTTTCTTCACCCCAACAGGAAGTCCTATCAATTAACCGTAAAAGTGATGGAATCAGTTAACATCTATTAACTTTAAACTTGTTGCTGTATTATTTAGAATATTAAAAAAGAATACTGTGGACCTTAAGGGAGTAAACTTAGGAAAAAAAAAAAAACAACTGGAGACAGTATACCAATAGGTAGAAAATAAAAATGATTTGATTATAGAAAACTGCTAGTTAACACTAAACAAAAAGCAGTTGATAACAGAGTTTGGGTGGTGAGTCCTGAAGTTACTGTGGATTTAGAGGGAAGCTAAAAAATGAAAATATTCCAGATCAGCAGAATATAGTGAGAAGAAGCAGTGAAACCAAGGGGGCCCTTATTTGAATGAAGAAATTCCTGAGGTAGCAAGTTCAGAAATGAGGAGGAGCAGTGTTAGGGCATAACCAGGAATGAAGTTAAATAGGTACTGCTCACAGATCTTAAATGCAACATGAAGGGAGGATTATTAAGTTGTTAGTATTGTGGTTATTAGGCAGTCACGAGCCACATATTCCAGGAAATAAATGCAAGTTAGAGCAGAGGAAGTTCTTAAAGAGTTTATTTCTATAATCTAGTAATGAGAGGTTGAAGATTGGGTCCATGATACATTGAACCTGAAATGAATTTTGAAACAAGAAGGAGAACTTGATGATTGGGATGTATATTGGCTGCACTTTGTCCTGGGTACTTTTAATAGACCTTAAAGAAGAAACATAGGCCAGGTGCAGTGGTACATGTAATCCCAGCGACTTGGGAAACTGAGGCAGGAGGATCCAAGTTTGAGGCCAGCCTCAGCAATTTAGCAAAAACCCTGTCCCCTTCCACTCCAAAAAAAGGGGTGGGGGGACTGGGGATGTAGCTCAGTGGTAAAGCATCCCTGGGTTCAATCCCCAGTATGAAGGGGCGGGGAGAGTAAACATAATAGACCCAGCCTAGTCTATCTGGTATATGTTTTTGCTTCTTATAGTACCCTTCCACCTAGTGTGTTAATGTAAGTAGAGAATATGTTAAAAGAGACCCAGGTTTCTTGGTACTTGTGTGACATTTTGAACCAAATGGAAGATATATTTGTGCCGAAGGCACTGATGGACTGATGGAGTAAGATATATATACAAATGCTATGTTTAGGGAAAAGACTGGAACAAATATGAGACAGAGAAGGAAATATTTCTCCTGAGGGGTTGCTACTCATGTTCTCTTATTTCTCCCCCGCTCCTTGTACACCCTTTTTTTTTTTTATACCTTTTCTCCCCCCTAACTTCTCAGTTTCTTTATTCCTTCTTCCCTTCTGCTCTATTCTACTTTTCATTCTTTTTCTTTCAAGTCTGTGATTCAGGCCTGCCTGGGGTTATTATTGGCACATATGTACATTGCTTTGTTCTACACCCATTCATTCCATTGGATAATTTTCTGACCCTTATCATAAGGTAAGATTATTAGGACATTATAAAGCATTATCTATATTTTTATTACTACACAATATAATAGGCCCAAAGAAAAGTGCACAAATCAGAAGTGTACATCTTGTTATTTTAAGATAGACATTCATGTAACATTACAAGACATTCATCACTTGGTTCAAGAAATAAAATATTACCATCACCCCAGAAGCTTCCAAAAGCTCATTTATTGCTACAGTTGTTCTTTTCCTTTTTCTTTCTTTCTTTCTTTTTTTATTGTGTTAGGGGGTGGGTGTGTTGGGGATGGAGATAAACATATATTCTATCACTGAGCTGTGTCCTCTCCCAGACCCTCTTCCTAACCTTTTTCACCCCTCATAAATGTGTGTTGTCTTCCCCCTTTCACATGTGTGTGCATTGATTGAGAGAAATAGTAAGCCACCTTTGAATTAGAATGTTAATTTGACCCAGTTCTTTCCTGTAAGTCCTTTGATCCCTCTTTACTGCCTCAAAGCCTGTGTATATCATAAAATAAAACATGTGCATACCCACCCACTTAAACCATCTAATAGATGGATACTGTAGCTCTTCTTCAAGAAATTAAGTACTGTCATAACCAGGTGTAGAGAAGTCAGATGCCAGATCTGTGCTTCATCTCCCCTCATCTCCGACTCTCCTGCCAATAAACACTAACTTTAAAAATTCTTAATTTTATAATGAACATATATATAACCACACATATTTCTGGAAATAAGTAAGATGTGAATCCACCAAAATAAACGTTCTAAACACACATGAGGTTTTTTGTGATATGATATTTTGAATTTTTTATATAAAAGTCTAGTTTTTGTTTTGAAGAAATCTAAGATTCAAAATAACTACCATTAAGGTTTTTTAACAGTAGTGCTAATTGTTAAAAAACTTTGCAAAGGATTTATTAATTTGTGTTTGGGAGAAATTTTAAATTATGTAGAGGTACTTAAAATGACATCTAACATACTGTTGTATCTCATATTTTAACTTTTCAAATTCAAAGTAGGCAGTTATATCATTGCTACTCATTGTTGAGTAGTAGCAATATAAAATGCATTCAGTGAAATGTCCCCCCCCCCATTTATTCTACTGGTAATCAAAATCTTTTATGAAAGATAGTGTTAATTTAATGCAAATATAGAGTTAGGACAGTGAAGTGAAGAACCCAGAAATAGATCCACATGAATATGAACATTTGATTTAGGATGATGTTTACTACAAATAGTGTAGGACTATTGAACATTAGTATGGAAAACATGGAAACTGGTCCCCCACCTCACATAGTATTAAAGATAAGGTACAGATGGATTGTAAACCTAAATATAAAAAACTCTTATTTTTATGGTGTAGGCAAGAGACAGAATTAATCCCACTGCTTCAAAATCAAGACCTTCCTATCCTCTTCTCCCCCAAGAAATTCCAGGAACAGTGAAATCAGTTATTCACATTGTGAATTTTATTAAACCATGAAACAATGTTTGAACAATTTAGAATAAATTTAACTGATTTTTTTCCATTTCTCTTTTTATATAAGATTTAGATTATATACCTTTTAAGGCCCAAGTCCTCCTTTTAGTTTTTTCCTTATGATTTATTCACATCATTTTTATAAAATTGACATTTCCTTTAAAACAGTATTGCATAAAACAGAAATTTTTACTGTACTGCCAAGCAAAAATTAATGCACGTGTTAATAAGTTAAGATATCTTATGTCTATATTCTTTCAGGGCAATTAAAGCATTTCAGGAGGTGCTTTATGTTGATCCCAGCTTTTGTCGAGCCAAGGAAATTCATTTACGACTTGGGCTTATGTTCAAAGTGAACACAGACTATGAGTCTAGTTTAAAGGTAGGTTGTTGGGTTTTTTTTCAAGATACAATGTTTCATTTCTGTTTTTGTTGTTTGTTTGTTGTTAAATATTAGAGCATAGAAAAATGTTGGAATTTATATTGGCATTTAAAAAGAAAATTTGAAAATTTAGGTGATGGAACTGTTTATCATCTATGAACCAGCATACATAAGGTTGGGTTTCAGGATACAAAGTAGTTATAATGCTAAGGTTTTCATGGGAACTAATTACACTGTTAAACCTGCACTTTGTTTCTAAGTTTGACTAAGGTCTGTCATCAGGAAAGGGTGATGCACATCTGAGTAACTCCCCTCTAAGTGATTTGCCCCTGTAGAGGTCAAAAGCAGCTACTTTATGATGCTATATCTGTGACCCAATAATTAGCCATTCTTTGAATAGTCTCAATAAAAATATGGTCACCTTTCCAGCAGGGCATGTTTTATGTCTGAATTCTAAAAAGGAATATTCTCAAGGCATTTGAACTGCTGGTTTGTGAGCATAAAGATTGTTGGGAAAAGATTATATGTTGTTGATTAAATATCTTACTTCCTACCTATGAAAGTTTGATATTTCTCCATTTTTTCTTTTTTTCACTGAATTTCTTGTGCTGTCTGTGCCTTCACTTTAGGTCTCACTGAGTTTTTCATGAAAACAGTGCTTCCCTGCATGACAAAGGAATTGCAGTTTGCAAAGATCAGAAGTTTCAGGGGAAAAAAAAGGCTTTGGGGGGGGTAAATTTGTAACTATTGATAAGGGTTATTGTGTTCTCAATGTCCCCATTGCATGCTGTCTTGATTCTAAAGGTATGTGTATGGGCAGGATCAAGCAGGGAGATAAAGAATAACTTTACAGTGGGTTATAATTTGAACTAAGAAGGAACTACTTAAGGTTTTTTTTTTTTTTTTTTAACTACCTAAGACTACCTAATTGTTTTGATTTTTAGTGTAAAAAATTATGCAAATATATGTATATATTTACCATTAATGAGTTTTTACAAAACAATACTGATGGTAGGAAAAGAGAGAGATATACAACCAAAAATACTAAGACAAGCAAGTTGTGAAAAATTTAGATCACAGTGGTTGAAGGTAAGTGCAGTTGAGGAATAGGTCCTAGGGTAACTGTAAATGATGTGGGAGAGTAAGGGCTGTCTGGAAATTAGCAATTTTCCTCATGCTTAGAGCATCAAACTGTGGGATGTCAGTGGATTTGAAATGAAAAATAAATTCAGATATTCACTTTGGGTATTTTAACATCTTGCACAGTTTCCATTAGCTATCAAGAACTCTTAACATGTCTTATTTGAGCATTTACAGTATTGTCACAACATGCCTATTATGTTGCAAAAGGTTATTTGGTAGCAGTTTGGTAAATGTTGCTCAGGAAATCTATTCGGGGAGGGGACAGTTAATCGGATGTCTCCTAAATTATGGAATTTGACTACCTCTGAATACCAGTACAATGGTATCTTAAATAATTCCATGGATGCAAAGCTGTTTTCATCAAGGTGGCAATATTTAAAATCCCTTTAATCAGGGGAAACAATACTCCATAGCTAATTGAAAATGTCCCTACTTCACTTACGCTGAACCAAAACATTCTTTATGCCACTTTTATTTGTTCAAGCATAAGTTTAACTCTGACAGACACTTAAGTCATGGTAACCTTAGCAGTTGTTAAAAATGCTTGGTAGCTTTCTTATGTCTGTTTCATGTGTATGTGTGTATGAACATAGAAACGAATTGTAAGAATCCTTGATATTTCTCTTCCTTATAGTGTGAAGCTTTCATTTGATTTTTTTTTTTTTTTAATGTTATCCTGACATTGGCTTTTTAAGCCTCCTTTGTCCATTTATTTTAAAGGAGAAATTTGGGCATCAATATCTTTAGTTGAGGAGAAGGTTTGGTTTATGACTATTAAGTACTTAGCATTCAGTGTGAAGGAAGGTAGGAATGAGAAGGAGTGATAGGCCCCTTTCCCCTTAGATTGCCTCCAAATTTCCTGACTAGTACTTTATTTTCATTTGGATAGATGTAGAACTTCTGTTGACCTTTCCATCATGTTAAGCTATTTCTTAGCACAGTGTGTTGGCATAGGTGCTTCTTTGGCTACAACCTCAGGAATTCCAACTCAAGCTGGTTAAGATAACAAAAAATAGTAGCTCATACATGAAGTCCAGGCTTCAGGATTGGTTGATTCAGATGATCTAAGATTTCACCAGGTATTCATTTTCTTTTCAGTTATGTTATTGACTTATTCAGATAGCTGGTTGCTTTCTTCGATAATGTAACATAATAATCCTGTCTGCCTCACAAGAGGTAAGATGCTTGCCATGTGCAACTGAAGTGTAATGTTTCCTTTTCCATGTCTTATAGAAAGACATTGTCAGATAGTGGCTTATGTACTTAGCATAGTGCTGGCTTCCAATAAATGCTCAATAAATGATGATCATCATTTGGGGGGGAAAAAAAGATCCTGGCTTCCTATTGATCTCTTCAAATATATTTCCCCTTGTATCTCATTGGCTAGAAATAGGACACATGGCCATTTCTAATTGATTTCCTTTTCAAAGGAAATGCACTTACTCTTAGATCAGGTATGTCCAGTCTTGGAGCAGGGTTCAAATGTTCAAGTCCCTAAATATTCTGTTTCTATCTAATGGAGGAGGGAAAGGTAGATATAAAGGTTATTTTGATGTGGGAGGTGATGTGAGCAGTCTGTCCCTTACAAATCAGGTCATCTCTACCTTCTTTCCTTTCCCTCTGCCTAAAGAGGGGTGTAACATGTATAGTACTTCTCAGCTGGTAATGTATTTAAATAAAATACAATTTATTCTCATAATAACTTTCTTCTTTTCACCCACATAAGAAATGTATCCCAGGGCCTCCTGTTTTCTATCATACTGGTAATAATATTTCTCACAAAAATGTATCTCTGATACAGATTGATTCTGTTTTGGTGCTATGTGAACAGCTCTTAGAGCAAGCAAATTTGGTTTTGAAATTCGACCCTGCCAAGTACCACATAACTAATTGTGTAACCTTGTATAAGATTCTTGACTCTATCGATTCTGCGATTCTGCATCTGTAGAAACCGAATAATCATATCTTCCTCACAAGACTGATGTAAAGATGAATACACACACACACATGCATTCTGTATCTTGCAAACAATTTTTTTCCAACCGTTCTTCAGTTCTGTTTACCATCTAAAACACCTCTAATTTGGGGCCGTTATGGAGGTTTTTTTTTTTTTTTTTAAATCCATTTTCCTGTCCTAGAATTTAATCTTTTAAATTTTTTTTTGTCACTCTGCCCATCCTCAGAAATGTGAAGTTAATGCTGAGCTTACTTTTCAATAATGTGGTGTCATTTTTCCATTAAGTTTGCTAATAAAGATTTCATGTGTTTAGTGATTGTGACATATCAGTTCTTAATTTGTGAACTAGTTTAATGTTATCTGAATCAGAGCCCATTCCAGGGTGACATGTTGTTCTACCTGGTATTTTATTGTTGCTGTTCTCTGCTTTAGATAATATCCCCCTTATTAGTTGCCTATTTAATTCCACACAATTAATTCAGGATTTTATTTCATTACCTTTTAATGATAGTAATGATGATTACTTACATTTGTTACATATTTGAAGCAGTATGCTATCCTTACCTCACTAGAAGTACACTAATTTTGACAAAGTTTTATATAGTATCCCTAATTTCCACATCCTGGCAGACTTAAAATTATTTCCTTCATTTCCTTCATGTGAAACTGGTAATGCAAAATAAGATATAATAACACTCATATTCTTTAGTCAGTTAATGCCAGTGTATGTTTAATTTAATGAAGATTATGTTGAAAATTTCCCCGATGTTTACATATTTAAATATTCCTAAGATATGTTAGCTTTATAACTTCTTTGTATTTTTAAGGGTAGAGTAACTAAAAAGGGTGGTTTTTTAAAATGGGAACTTGCAAATGGTTGACTAGGGTATCAATATTAAAAGTCTTACCATTTGAAGATGGTAAATGCTAATGGAAGGGGTTAGTAGGAAAGGAATAGGAAGATGAGAATTACAGAGACAGTTCCAAGGAAGCAGGTTGAACTCATGCAAGACTTGTGTATATTAGCTTGAGACCTTACCAGGAGTTGTTTCTTACTTCTTGAATGGGTGGATAAATGAAGTGGCAGAGGCTGAAAATGAATAAACAGGTGCTCATAATGTAGGTCGGGAAAAAATTTTAAAAGTTGGTTTTATTTATCATCTCTTAAGACAGGATACTTTCCTATACAAAACTAATGCTGCAGTCATTTTCTCAGGGTGCCCCAGCTCATCAATCACTTCATTCAGCTGGGCTCCCTCTTACTTATATTTAATGTTAAATTTTGTTCTTTTTTTCTTTTTTCTCTTTGGTGGTACTGGGAATGGAACTCAGGGCTTCTGCATGATGCTAGGCAAGTACTCTACCACTAAGCTATATCCCTAGCCCTTTAATGTTTTTTTTTTTTTGTTTGTTTGTTTGAGAAAGGGTCTGGCTAAATTGTCCAGACTGATCCTCAAACTTGGGATCCTCCTGTCTCTGTCTCCAGAGTAGCTGGAATTATAGGCATCTGCTACTGTACCTGGCTTGACATGAAACTTCTGAATGGAATAGCAATTCCACCTTATTTTTTACCTTACTCTACTCTGGGAAATACTTCATATCAAATACCTGATTTGATATCATACCCTGCATAAAACTCAGGAATTTTATTGTCATATTTTTTATGCTGGTATATTAAGGCAGAAGGATTGAGTGAAGGTAAGATATGTACCTCCTCTTAGAAACCACTTTTGAAATCTGCGAAATGCCTCCTGTCTTTCATTATTTTCCTTATTAATGTAGAATGCACAGACCATTAATTTCATTAATTGAGGTACTATGAACTCATGTCTGTTGTAGAAATACTTGCTGAGGATTTTAGTACTAGTTTTACTTTAATTTTATCTATGCCTTAAGTTGCTAAAATAGTTGTAATTTTCTTTGTACATGCTTTCAGTATATTTTGGTTGGTTCAGTTGTCTGCAGGTAAAGGAAGTTGATGTTATTTCTCTATACCTGCCCTGTCCTGTTTCCTTTATGATGCTTAGTAACCTCCTCTTCCATTTGACATTTTGAAAATTCTGTCCTTGAGTGGTTTGATTTGAGAGATGGAGAGGGGCCTCACCCATATAACTCTCCCTTTTTTTAGGGGATTGGAAAAAAATCTGCTCATCCCCCAATAGCTTAGAAGAATATAGTGAGAACTTTAAAAATGTAAGATTTAGTCTTTGTCCTAAAACATGGTACCAAGTATGGAAAGAAATTCTTCAAGAAAGGATCTAGAATTTTGGCATGTCATGGAACCTGCATTTTTAGAGTATTCATAGGAATCTTGATGGAGAGAGAGAGAGACACCAAACATGTAATGGATTTTTAACTTGAGTTTCCTCTGGTATTGGTTAGCAACATCACTACAGTTAGGATCGATTCTATAAATTAAGCTGATTTTTCATTACTTCTATATTCATCTTTAAATGCCTCACTGAGGCAACTCTTAATACCATTCTTTCTAGATAAACTTAAGCAGATTCTAAAAAATATTAGGGCATTATTCTGGTGGTCTTAAGAAAATTTTCTTTTTATTAGTGACATTGTGTTTCTTCCTTCAGTATAACTATTGGTTCTTCATACATAAAAGACACTTTAAGAGTTTGCTTGTCTTCTTATGGTTGGTAGGAGATTGGATTATAACTGAGGAAACTGTGAGCCATTTTTCCTTCCAGTGTTTGGCAGTAGAACTCTGTTTCCACTTGGATATAATGTCACTGTTCTTTTGATAGAAAATGCTCATTGCTGTTTATTTTGTTTTCTGTCCATTTTCCCCTCACTCGTGGAGAAAAATATCTTTCCCCTGCTCTTTCCCTTTTCCACCATTTATCAACTTGTACTTTACCTTGTAATTTTTTCTAGATATTATTATCTGATTATCTATCCTGACTGGTTTATCTAGTTTTTTTAATAATGCTTTCTCTACTTCACTGTACTTACCCAACTGTGTTTTTGTTTGACATCTGTTTTTTTTGCATTGAGTTCTGTTACATGCCTCCAATATATGAAATAGTAAAAATGGCTGAAATACTTTATATTTCCAAAATGCATGTTTGTAAAGGACATGGCATATATGTGCAGTAACCATACTGTCTGACACTGAGGAGTTAGGGTAATTCCAAGTTCCCCATGTTATAGGTTTCTCTCTTCCAACATATTTTAAGTGCTGAATTAATTTCTAATTAAAAAGTGATTTTTTTTCACGTTTACCCATAACAACTTAAATTTTGAAGTTATATTTGGTTTTGAAATGCATCATGAACAAAGCAATCAATTTAATGTCACATGATACAAAATGTTATGTTCCGAAACATTTTTTTCAGTGCAAATTGTTTCAGTATCCTCTTTATAAAATATATATCATGTTCACCATGTATTGGTTGGTTGTGTACGTATCAGTCTTATTCTGATAAATATGCAAATTGTTCACTGGATGGAAAGAACTTGAAAATGAAGTCAGCTCATATTTATTTATTTGTGTATACAGATTGAACACACACTAGGAGCAGTTTTTAGAAATTTCTGATCAGTTATGTACCTCTACTTTTGTAAAATATGATAGTAATAAAGAATTGGGAAGCTAGGTAGGGTATTCAGTAGAAAAGATGATCAAGAGCAGTAGGATAAATGGGTTCTCAGAACATGGATGAGTGGGGAGAGTGGGAAGATCTCTAGGAGAGAGATCTTGAGGAGATATAGTAACTGACTCAAGAGTGGAAAGAGGTTCCCCATTTATTTTCTTGGATCATTATATTTTTAAGTAAAGTAAGGGGATTGATACAGTAGCAACCGGTGTTGGACTTGGGAGGTAAAAAGGCTCTGAATGGACATTATATTGAGTTGGGGATACCTGAGGGTATCTAATGTTGGTGTAGATAGATTTAAGTCTGGAGCCAAAAATCAAAGCTAGAAATAAGAATTTGAACATCTCCAAAATACAGTATGTTTTGGTTTCCTTTTTGTTAATGAAGTTTTTAGAAGAGAGCAGACTGGTTCAAACCTCAAAGGAGAAGCCTCTTTTTTGAGTAAAAATTGCCAGAATCTGTTACTATTAGGAAGTCATTGGTGTGCAGTAGAGTCTGTCCTAGGAGCACTTGTAATAACTTTGTATTAAAAAAAAGAATGAGAAGAGCTGAGTTTGAGGACTTTGAGAGAACATCATTTAGATCAGTTTGGCCAGGAATGTGTCTTACAAGCCCTATTGGAAATTACCAGTTTCATTCAGAGACCAAATCCCTAAAGTAAATACTATCACATCCTAAGACATTTCCCTGTTTTCATCCATTTTATCATAGACTTAGTTTTAGAAATCACTTTCGTTTTAAATCATACTTTTACAAGTGAGCGGCACAATGAAAAAGAAAAAGAATTACCTTTGATTTGCAAGAGTACCTGTCACACCTTCACTTCTCTCACTTAAATGATTCATAAAACCCCATTTTGTAAGGTTTCTGTAAAAACAACTTAAGCTCTTTCCTCACCTTGAAGTAATTTAAAATTTTTTCTTGCTGTTCTTTTTTTTTTTTCTTTTTTCTAATTCATTTGCAGAATTGTCTTTGTGTGTTCCCAGGGCAGGTTAATTTTTTAGAACTTTTATATACACATTAATTTTAGTGAACTCTATGCAGATGGTAATCATAGCAGAGTGCCCATGTAGAGTAAAAGCTGGTAAAAGCTTGTTGCTAACATGTTCTTCATAAAAGCCCGTGTCTACCTTAATTGAATATAGACAGCAATATTGACTACACACACCTTATTTATATGATCTGAAATAAAGGCCTCTGTGGGCAAGCATATAATTTATTTATTTTCTTGATATGATGATCTATTTTATTTTTTAATGTTTCCATTAGTACATTATAATTATACATAATAGTGGGGTTTGTTTTGACATAATCATATAAGCATGGAATAAAATTTGTTGCATTTCAGTCCTTAGTAACCCCCCCCCATTCCATTCTTCTACTCTACTTCTTTTTTTTAATATTATTTTTTGATTCTTTTAAGTTATACATGACAGACTCCATCTTGGCACAATTATACAAGCATGGAATATATCTTATTCTAGATAGAGTCCCATTCTTATGAATGCTCATGGTGGTGGAATTTGCTGTGTTGTTTTCATATATGTGCATGTGAAAATTATACCAGATTCATTCCACTGTCTTTTCCTTTGCTTATCCCCCCACCTGCATTGTGGGTTAGCTTCCACAGATCAGAGAAGACATTTAACCTTTGTTTTTTTGGGCCTGGCTTACTTCACTTAGCATGATAGTCTCCAGACTCATCCATTTGCTGGCAGATGTCACAGTCATTTCTTGTTTATGGTTGAGTAATACTCCATTGTGCATATAGACCATATTTTCTTTATCCACTCATCTGTTAAAGGGTACCTAGATTGGTTCATAGCTTACCTATTGTGAATTGAGCAAGCATACAATTTAAAAACTAAGAATAGTGTCATTTAACTCTGAAGATGTGTTGGAATAATTTGCAGAAGCTTTTTTTCTGATTTGCATTGTGTTACACCCCAACCTACTGAATCAGAACATCCTAGACTGGGTCTGGAATCCAACATTGCTCTGAATTAATGATTCCTAAATAAAACATAGTTTGTCAATTAAGAAAAGTTATTTTATTGCTTGTCTTCAGGATCGAGAACACAGTTGCAGGATTCGACAATAAAGAAGATTTGTAAGATAGTCATAGACTATGCAACTAGAAATAAAACAATTTAAAGAGAAAGGCTTGAAAGTTAAGTTTTACTCATAATCACATGAATATAGATTTTTCTTCTCATTTAGATCAAGTTCCATAGGCTATATGAAGCAAAATAGTATAACATAATTTTGGAATATTGAACAAATCAGAGGCTTTTAAAACAAAAGTTGGCTTTGGTAATAAAGATGTCAACAAATTGTAATGAATCAAATCAGGTTGAATTGAATCAAAGTGCTCTATGAAAAGATAATAACAAGGCAAGGCGAGTGCTTTGCCTAGCATGCACAAGCCTCTGGGTTCAATCCCCAGCACCACAAAAACAAAACTAAAGAGAATCACTGTAATGTTAAAAGTACATTGGAGGTGAATCTTCTGCTTGGAAACCAGTTTTCTTTAGACTGTTTTTTTGCAGGTTTGTATATAGTCTTTGAACTATGAAGCCTCCATAATAACTGTTTTACACAGCAGTAGTCAGTTTAAGGGCTGCAGTATTTTGTTTTGAGTTGCAGATGTTTCTGTTGATTGCAGGAATAGGCTCTGAATATTTTACCATGATATTTTCAGGTTTGTGGGCTGGTTACTATAATTGATAGTCCTTTCCCTTGATTTATATGTCAATAGGTACATCTGTTTTGCATCTGACTTAGATATTGGAAATGAAGCTATGAGATCATGATATCCCCATCCTGGTCCCTCATCTGTCTTTGGTCCCTCATCTGTCTTTAGTGTGATGAAAGGTGTGTCGGTGTTTTTCGTTATGTGGAATGGTTTTGTTGGCTGTTCTTAAGTTTCTCATAAACACTTAGTAATTTTTCTGTGTGTTCTTTCATTCTCATGCATGCTTTTGAATGTGTATTCTTTTATTGTGTAATTTTTCTCTGTTGTTTGGAAGTATTTGAAATTTCATGGTATTGTAGGTTTGAAATGGTAAATCAGTAACCCGATTACTGCTTTTAAGATTTTTAAATAATTAAATAAAATGTGGTCAAAACTGTTCCTCTCAGGTTTCATTGTAGGATCTTGAATGCTGATAGATGTTCTTCCTATGGATTTTCAGTGAAATAGTAAAATTATAGTACCACCATCTTGAAGACTGTTTCTTTTGAGATCAGTGTAACCTTTGATGACTTAATTAGAAACAATTTGTCTTCTATCTAAATATTAATTTGTTTGCAGGATAGATTAGGTTTACAAATGTACAGTCTGAATGGGTGATTGCTGTGCTGTTTTTTGTTTAGAGGAAAGCAGTGGATTATAAAAGCAAGCTTTGCTTTCTTAGTACCCACATCTTCTATTGCTATGATAGCATACAAAAGGGATGTTTGAAGACATAGAATCTGCTTAGTACACCAAGGGAAAATACTAGGAATTCTCCAAGTTTTCGTATGTTGGACTTTTTTTTTTATTCAGTCAACTATGGGAAATAGTTTTTCACTTTTGTTTACCATTGTGTCCTTAGTGTCTGCATTGTCCTTATGGCATTATAAATTCTTAAAAAATATTTGTAAAACAGATTAAGCATTTAATATTTAAGGGTTATAGTCATTTTGTTTGTAGTTTATTCATTCAGAAGATACTACAAGCTTTAAGAATACTCCAAATGTAGGCTAATCTAATTTATGCACACATGTAACAGACATTTGTGAGATAATACAGAAGAACTACTGTGTTCATACCAAATGATGCTAATTTCTCTTTCTTTGTAGCATTGGGTAGACGACATTAGTTTATTCTTATTAATTGCAAGTTGTAGTTCACCAAATGCGATGTTGTTGATTCTATATTGAAATATAGTACTTAAAACTTGCTGATAATTCTCTTAATAAAAGGAAGTTCTTTTTGGGTTTATAACTAGAAGTTGTCATGAATATCGATGATTTGTCCAGAAGTTTTAAAAAATTACAATTTTTAAATGTTTGGATTATGGATAGAAATGAGCTTATTTTGTGTGTTTTTTAAATATGGTTTGTACTTTGGCTGTTTACTACTTTTAATGCTGAAAATTTGTAGAGGCTTAGAATTTGCATATACATTATATATTTGGGAAATGTTCAAAAATATTTATTTACCTTGTGTTTTAACTTAAAATTTTTATGTCAACTCTAGTGCTTGTTTATCTTCTCTTAATTTATATACCAATTTTAATGCTGAAAAACTGTCAGAATTTACATTCTTAAAAATTCCTGTTATATACATTGATTTAACATGTATTTTCTGGATAGGCTTCTGATATTATAAATGAATACTTAATATTATTAGTGGTTTAATATTGTCTGAGGAATTAAATTTTACACATACATTATAAAAGGATAATTATATTTCATTAGATTAACTTGAACACAGACTGTTGAAAAGGTACTCAAGTATAGTGATTATGAAGAACCAGTGAAGGCAGATAGTTTTATCCTCCATCACAATTCTTACAGTGCATTTTTCTTTTGAGATTAAAAAGTAAAAAGTAGTGTTCTGATATTAATACCATTTGACTTCTACTTGCATTTAAAATGATTACTCTGTATAAACTGTCATAATACTTCCTGCTTATGTGAAGACTTAAATATCAAGCTTTTTCATATAAATAAAAATACACGTAAGATATTTAATAAAGTTAATTCTTCAAATTCTCTATTCTCAACTATCTCAAGAAAATAACCTAACATCCTGTCAGTATTCAGCAGTAAATGTTCAAAGTAATTCTAGTTGTTTGCTAGAACATTTTATTTGCATAACATAGTTTTAATATTATATCTTATACACCTGAAAAATATTTTAAGATACTTTTTTATGTGACTCTAAATTTAGTACATTAATTTTCTCACTTTCCTCTTGCAGCATTTTCAGTTAGCTTTGGTTGACTGTAATCCCTGCACTTTGTCCAATGCAGAAAGTAAGTATTAAGTACTATAGTTTACTACATATATTCACATCACTTCATCACAAATAACAACAATCAATTGTAGTAATAATGTTAGTGGTAAAATCTGTTCAGTTCTTTCTTTGAATTCTAGAATTATTGAATGTAACTGTATTGGTTGCCATGGCTACTTATACAAATGGAACATATGAGTCCAGATCTTATGAACAGCCTGTGTCTAAAATAGGCCAGTGAAGTAGGTTGTTGAATTAAAGTTATTTGTACTAATGAACAAGATTGATTTGTGTGTGTATATTAATTATACTGTAGCTGAACTATTGGGATTAACGGCAGAATTTGCCATTTAGGAAAGATGAATGTACAATGATTCTTAATGTGGTAGCTCACTGATTCTGCTGTGTGGTATCAAAATTAATGGTAATCATTAAGGCATATTTTGACTTTGTTACAGATTTACATATCATTTACAGAGGTGACTTTTCTCAGTTAATTTAGGAAGAATGTGTTTGTGAAGTATGCTGTGACACAGTGGCTTTCTTCAAACAGTTATTTTCTACTCTACAGATTTTTTCTGAAAGCAAATTGGGTTGTTGTTGTTGTTGTTATTATTATTATTATTATGTGTTTATCAGTAAGTATGTTTTGGTGTATTTGCTTAGTTAGTGACTTTAAAAAATACAATAAATGATTAAAAATTTCATTGGATTCAAGCTGAATTTGTAAACAACTTTTCTTACTTGCAAAATAAAAATTTTAGAGTAAGAAAAACTAATTCTTAATGAAAATTTATGTTAGTCAAAGGATTCTAGAATTTAGAAAGTCAGTATTTGCTATATATTGCTTGTTATCTTTTAATTTTTTTGAATAGAACAGGGATAAGGGAACAAAATAAGGACCCAGGGAAAAGTAATAGGTGGGAAACCATTGTTGCCTCTATGCCTGAAGTAGCAGAGGAAGCAAATGACTGAGCTTAAGGATGTAGATAGGAGCAGGCAAACTTGATGCCCAGCTCCTATGTGACTCTCCATCTCTTGCCTATGCAACACTATAGAAATGTTAGTCTAAAGTAGTCTGAGTATTTAGAAATGCCTAAGGAAATTGTTGGACCAGTTCAAAAGCTGTAGAGTTTTAGATTAAGACATAGCAGGGAGGCCTGGTAGAGCTCTTGCCTACCATGCACAAAGCTGTGGTTTAGATCCCCAGCGCTGCAAACGAAAAATGACAACAAACCATCGCATGGACTAAATCCTTGCCTATATCAGACCAATTTTCTCATACTTATAATAAGGGCAATTTCCTGAGGTAGGGAGAAAAAAAAAGAATACTGTTTTCTTTAAATGAAACTCAAGATTTGGTACTGATCAGTGTATTTGCAGAATTAATGGTAGAAAGGTAACAAATGCAACATTTTATAGTTTCTAAGATAAGGTTAGATTTGAAAGATAATTTAATTCATTGATATAGCGATTTATAAAGAGCTAATTAATACTTTTTCTTTAATTATATGCCCAGGTTATATAAGCCATCTGAAATACAGATCCTTAAGATTTTTAAAATATTAATTTATGGGAATAAAAAAGCAACTGGCATATAGTTAATTCATTACTGTCTAGTACCTCAAAACTAACTTGGTCACTACTTGTTAGTTTGAGTAACTTTGAGGAACATCTCACGAATGTCAAACTAAATATTTTGGTAGATCTTTGGTATAATCTACTCTGTCAAGGTTAAATTTCAGTTGTAGATATTACTCTTGAAAACCCTGATATAGGTAGAATGAGTGCCACAGGGCAGACAACTTTCATGTGGAATTTGAATCGAACAGTTTGAACTGTCAAGAGTAGTCCATTTTCAGGTCTATTGTGCCTCTTTTTCTGTTGGTTATTGAGAAGGGAAAGTAGGAGGTAGATTGATCAACATTCATTTTGTCCATGACTGAAGAGCTTCCCTGGACTTGAATGGTTGTTCACTCTAATGGAAGGGCACATGCTTTAGACATTTAGGCCATTATAATTCATTTGATTTGGGTATTCCATATGCTTACTTGATAACCATGATAAAAAGTATATGTCTTACAGAGCACCAACACCACCAAAGTACCTATTTTGAGCCAGTATTACTGTTTTAGATATCAGGTTCTTTATTGTCTTTGTAAAGCTTATTTTTCTTTGAATTATTTCATGTCACCCCTGATGTGCATATACTATAGACATTCACTGAATTCTTTGAAATCTGTCAAGATTACTTTGTGGTACTAGAAAGATCAGAAGTATAAATTATAGGACTGGAGGTGTGGTTCAGTGGTAGAGTTCTTGCCTAGCTTGTACAAGGCCCTGCGTTATATCCCCAGTTCTGCAGACACAAAACATAAATTATAAAAAGTAAAGTGAACTTTTAAAAACTTTTCTGTTGGAGATATTTAATGATTTTTAAAAATAAGTGAATACCTTCATTCTAGAGATATTTAAGAAGAGTCAATTACAGTTTATGATATGAAAAGTAGAATCATAAAAAGTAGTCATGGTGATGTGAGACTTTATTGTATATGATTACCTCTTGGAATAAAATTGTTTTTTCTAGTATTTTATTAATTCTAAAAAAATTTCTGAATAAAGTTAATTTCAGAACTTTTATGACAATATTTGCTAAAAATTTTCCTTTCAATTGGCACTTGTCAAGTAGAGCTTTTTTATAGTTGTACAGTTCTCCACTTTGAAGAGAACTTCTAAGAATTTAAATATATGAAGGTTTTCACAGTACAAAGGATGACATTGAATTTAGTAACTCATGGGATAATGAAGTCTTTTTCAGAAGACTTGGGACAGAGCCTAGAGAAAGTAGTAAGAAGACAACTAGCTGCTGATCTTTTTTATCCCCCACCCCCCCGCCCTTTAGCACCATTATTAGAGAAATAAAAAGATTGGGGGAAATAGCATAGATTTTTCCATCCCTTGTTCTCTTAACCTATAACAATCTCTGTTTTAGTCAGCCTTTTGCTGCTGTGACTAAAGGACCTAACCAACACAATTGTAGAGGAGAAAAGGTTTATATGAGGGCTCACAGTTTCAGAGATCTAAGTCCATAGAAAGCCAGCTCCATTCCTCGGGGGTTCCAGTTGAGGCAGTACATCATGGCAGAAAGGTGTGGCAGAGGGAACCAGTTCACATCATGATCAGATAAAAATATATGCCCAAAGCCTCCCTCCAGTTCTTACCTCCTCCAGCCATACCTTACCACTCAGTTAATCCAATCAGGGGGATTAAATCAGAATTGGGTTAAGACTCTCACAACCCAATCATTTCTCCTCTGAGCCTTCTTGCATTGTCTCACACATAAGCTTTTTGGGGGACACCACATCTAAACCATAACACCCTCCAATGATGTAATGAGGTGATATTTGACTGGAACTCTTAAGAAATGCTGTACTGAAGTAGGGAGTGAGGAAAAAGCCCTCAAACCATGAAGGTAAGTGAGAGAGATATCTTCCATATAATTTCCATTATTTTTTAATTTCACAAAAGCTGATTTTCATCTTTTAAAGATATTTTTATTTTGCTTCATATCCAATTAATGTGTGATATTTAACTTTACAGAGAAATGTAGTACTTAAAAAAGAGGTTTGTCATTCAAAAATGAAAATCATAGAAATGAAGTACCAGTATCCAGTTTAGGTTCCTGATTCATTTTTTATAATTACTTTTGTTGAGTAATTATACTATGGTGGTATACTATCAGGAAGAACTGGAAATAAAAGCTGAAATATTCTGTTTTTACTTTATTTTCAACATTACTTACTAATCTTGAGACTATTTGCTATTTGATTTCAAAGTGGGGTGTCTCCCTGTGTGTCGTGTCTCCCCCCCCCCCCCCCCCCCCTTTGGTACTAGGAATTGAACTCAGGAGCGATTAACCACTGAGCCACATCCCCAAACTTTAAAACATATTTTATTTAGAGACAGGGTCTCCCTAAGTTGCTGAGGCTGGCTTTGAACTTGGAATCCTCTTGCCTCAGCCTCCTGAACTGCTGTGCTGGGATTATAGGTGTGCACCTTCATGACAACCCAGTCTTCCTTCTGTCTTTAATGATGAATTCCATCTGATTCTGAAGAGTTAAAGAAAATAAAAAACTCAATTCCTGTGTGTGTTACTGCCATTGTCATCCTGATCTGTGATATTGTAGATATCATATATATTTGTAAAATACAGTATATAGAAAAAAAAATCTAGTTACTTTGTTTGGCTTTAATATGTTTTCATTAAATATTGACTTTACTATATTTTCTGATATAACTTGGATTTTAAATACCATGTTTTGAAATGTATAGTTTATAAAGGTTTTATTTGCTTAATGTTGCCACTTTGAATTTTTTAAGACATATGCTTGTGTGCTCATGTGCTATAGATATAAATGCTGATTTAGTAATTACATTGACAGGAATTTTATTTGATAATAACAATGAATAAATGTGATTTCTTATTGTGTACGCTTTGTATTTTTTTATTAAAAGCAAATAAAAGTTATAAACTCCTATTAAATCTATATAACGTAGGCTGTGCTTATGTTTTACATTTTATGATATTCTTAATTTACTCCAAACTTTGCTTTATTATTACTGATTATTTTCCACCATCTTTTACAGTTCAGTTCCATATTGCCCATTTATATGAAACCCAGGTAAGTGTTTTAACTTATCCAATTTAAAATAAAAACAAACAAAAATGATCACTTATATCATTTTTTAATATATTTTTTAGTTGTTGATGAACCTTATTTTTTTATTTATATGCAGTGCTGAGAATTGAACCCAGTGCCTCACACATGCTAGACTCTACCTGAGCCACAACCCCAGCCCTTATGTCATGTTTTAATGAAATTAATTATATACAGATAATTTTAATGGAGTTCTGGTCATTACCTCTTACATAAATTTTATATTCATTGAAAGTAGCAATGTTGCTTAAACAGTTATTAAAGAATGTATACAGAGAAGACTCATTTTTTAAGGCTTGCCTCTAAACTTGATTTGTGAGCTCAAAGGGCTGTATTTAAGATTTATGTTATTTTTAATGCAAAATGCCTCATTTTCTTTTCAAAATGTTGTAGATGCTTGTTGTAATACTTTGCTTTTAAATAGTTTTCACTTTTTCTTAAAATTTGAAATAGTTCTATGTGTCAGTGTTCGGAAGGCATATTAGAGTCAACTCTGTCATTACCATTACTTTTGTGGTTACTTTATTTTTTAGAACACTTTGTTTCTGTGTATCTCATGTATTGCTTAGTTGTGTAATAAAAGGTATAACATATTTACTTGAGGCAGTACAATAGAAAATCAGTGATAAATTTTTATGAGAATAAAAATTAGTTAATTGTAGTTTGTACAAAACATAAATTTTGTTAACTCCTTTAGAGGAGAAAAAGTGCTGTTCATTATATATGTACATAATTTCTATTTTGATGCTTTGCCCCAAGTGTAACAATAAGGCAAGTGTATATATGCTGTGCAGGCTCATACCTAGGAGATAGAAGATCCTACTATATATCCATTTTTTTATACTATAGTGGAGTATAATCAGACACTTTGAGATAATTTATGCTGCTGTTTCCCAAACCCAGCTTTGAGGCAGAATCATTTGGGAAATTCCACAAGCCAATTCAGAGTCAACATTATTAATGTCAAAGAGCCAAATTTATTAGTATCCCTACCTGTAGCCTTCCCTACTTGGAAGGCTGAGGCAGGAGGATCATTTCAGCCCAAGAGTTATAGATCAGGCTAGGCTACATAGTGAGACCCCCATCTCAAAAATAATTAACATCAGAATTCCTTGTACCAGCAGTACCACCTTAAACCCACATACCCGCTGAATTAGAATTGATGGACACTCAGGTTGATTTCTAAACTCTTCCCTACCACCCCATAGCTTTTCTAGTTATTGATATGATCTATTCTCAGCTAATCATACATTTTCTCACCTTTTTTATAATGTTGCTGCATTTTTATACCTTTAATTAATTAATTAATTAATTAATTTTTATGTGGTGCTGAGGATTGAACCCAGTGCCTCACACATGCTAGGCAAGTGCTCTGCCACTGAGCTACAACTGCAGCCCCTTACCTTCATTTTTAATTAATGTTTTTGCTGGAGTTGGAATTCTGTTTGTTTGACCACTTTCAAATGTGTATTCCATTCTCTTCACACTAAATTTCTTATGAAAATTTGTCTGTTGGTCTTATTGTTTAATCCTGTTAAGGTAATATGGGAATAGGTCCCTTTCCTCCTTTGATTATTTTATTTGATAAATTATTAATCATTCAGATTAAATAAAACCAAAAGAGCAAAACTTGTGACAGGCAGAGTATGTAATTATTGGGTGACAGGAAGATGACACTATAAGCATACGAAAGGATTGAAATCTCCAGTGATTATAATAAGGATTTCCATTTTCATGTGAACAGTTAAAGAAAAGCAAAATGGCCTGCCTACTTACCTATAAAATTTTAGTTTTTATACTTCAACCAGTTTATATCAACAGACCTTATTTATGAATATGAATTTTAAAAAAATTAAATAGTCACATGTGGTGAATGGCTACTGCCAGGTAGAAAATAGTTAATAGGAGGTTTTTCTGTATAAGAAGTTGTCTTCCCACTAAGAAATGAATAAAAAATTCAATATCATTTTGTGATCCCTGAGAACCATACCACATTACCTTCACTGTATTAAACAATAAGGTCATAAATAAAACATAAAAACGATGGAATATACCTCTACCTACTATGGTTAGAAAAGCCCTCTCAGATACAAACCGTTTGGATTGAGTCCTGATTGGAGAGGAACCTGTGATATAATTAGTTGGAACTGATGGGAATTTGTGTGTGTGTTGATGTGTGTATTAGTTCTGGGTCCTGCTAATAAAGAGGTATTATAAGTGCAGTAGCTTTGTGGCATTGAACTTCTAGTGTTTTAAACTTAAAAAGGATGTCTTTCGTAGAGCTGGAAGGTGTAGAAATAATTCTCTTAAAATTTTTTTGTTGTTGAATTTAATCATATTTAGGTTTGGGTAATTTTAGTAGGATCTCATCCCCCAACCCCTATATTTTTATCTTCTATGGTCTTTTAGACAAAGCTTTTGATAGCTTACTAGATTTTAGAAATTAGATTCTGGTAGATTTCTGCATATATCTTCATATTGTTTATACATAAAGATAACTTTTCTGTATTATCAGACCCCAAATAAATATATCATCACTAATTATTTTTGAACATTTATATTCGCGAATAGATTCATCTTTCCTATGTTATTAGCTGGGACCTCCAGACCATTTTTTCAACAACAACAACAACAACAATAATAATTAGTTGGCTTTGTTTTTCTCCATTGTAATGAAATCACTTGAACAATTTTCCACATTAAACCTTATTAGCCTTGAAAGTTTAAAGATGTATAATTTCTCCCTTTCCAATCTGTCATTAAAATGTTAGTTGTTTTAGAATAGATAGTCCAAAATGAAATAGCCTGAAAGAATATACACATACCCTCCTCCTTCCATCTCCCCAGCATATGATTCCCTCCGTGAAGCCACTGGTGTTACTAGTGGTTTTTGTATCCTTCCAGAGAAACTCAGTGCATATATAAGTGAAAGCATATGCATGTTTGCATGTACATTTTTTCTTCATTTTATCCAAATGATAGCAAATTATGTATGTTTTCTTCTGAGCTTGCTTTAATTTTTAACTTAATAGTATATCTTGGAAAATCATTCCATACCAGTACATGTAGAACTACTTTATATCCATTTAAACAGATGTATTATATCTAATTTGACCACCCCCTCTTGAGGAGTAGTTAACAAATAGTATTATTACAAATAACATTTTATAAGAATTGTTCATTTTTAATGTTTTCTTCTATCAAGCATTAATTTATTACCACAATGTTGTAGATTGATCTCATTTATATATCTTAACACAGCCCAAAAATTCTAAATAAAAATTAATTCCAAGGACTGGGCATGGCTCAGTGGTAGAGCACTTGCCTAGGACATGTGAGGTACTGTGTTCAATCCTCAGCACCACATAAAAATAAATAAATAAAATAAAGGTATTGTATCCTTCCACAACTAAAAATTTTTTTAAATTTTTTTGAGAAACCATTCTGTTTTTCTTCATTCATTTTTGAAGCAAGTATTACATTGGTAACCCAAACCTGATAAGAGTATAAAAAAAGCATCAATACATAAACCCAGATATGACTGATGAATATAGATATAAAAATGCAAAATAAAGTATTAGCAAAAACATCCATTTGAAAAGAACAATATACTATGACCAAGTGATTCCGGAAATACAAGGTTGATTATTAGAAAATCTGTTAATATTATGCATCATAATAACATAACTGAAGGTAAAGTCATATCATTATCACTAAGGTTCTGAAAATGCCTTTGACAAATTTAATGTCCATTCCTAATGAAAGTACTCTTGAATATAGGAATTGACCAGAAATTAGGAGAAAGGTATTGAACAAATTTTTCTCTGAGACTCTTAAGGACAAGTCAACCCTGTCAATGCCTTATGTCTTAGACTTCTGGCCTCTGGAACAAATTTCTCTTATTTGAATCAGAGTGTGGCAAAATATTTTTTTTCTTTCTTCTTTTGGGTGGTTAACGGAAGTTGAATGAATCAAATCTATGGGTGTCTACCACTTAGCTATATCCCCTGCCCTTTTTTTTTTTTTTTTTTTTTAATTTTGAGATAGGGTCTTGCCACTTTGCCTAGGCAAGCCTCAAACTTGTGGCTCTCCTGCTTCAGCCTCTTGGGTTGCTGGGACTAAAGCCTTGAGCCACTGCATCCGGGTCCATAACGTATAGGATAGTAGTTCTCAGGCTGTGCCTAACCATGAGTTATTATTCCATTATGTAAAGCAGTAACTTTCCATGAATTACTCCATTCTGAGTATAAGTGCTGAAGTAGAATGACTCTGCTTCTTGTTTGTACTAGTAAATAGCTCAGTGTCTGCCAAGCACAATACACAAAAGGAATTGATGGTTACTTTCTTATGATAAAATACATATATTTCAGTCCCAATGCTAGTATTTTACTTGAGGGAGAACAGTAGAGACATTTTCTGTAGAATCAGGAGCAAGGCAAAAGATGCATGTTATCTCTGTTGCTACTACTTATTGTACTGTAGATCTGTAGGTATTAGCTGATGCTGTTAGATAATAGAAATCAACTAGAAGCATTAATCAACATACAGAAATTGATAGCCTTCAACAACAATGAAGGCAGAGCATAACATTAGGGGGAACATTTCATTTACAATATCAGCAAAGTAGATTAAATACTTAGAAATAAACTTGAAAGTGATATTGTTTCTCAGTAGTATAAATATGTTGATTCTCCCTAAGTTAATTTCTAAGTATAACAGAAATCTCAATACAGAAACACCAACAAATTAGTTAGTTTGATATGGAAAACCATGCTAAATAGCTGAATAAGACTGGGTGGAAATTATATGGGTTATACTAACCCTACAGATGTTAAAATATACAATTACACCCATATAATTAAAAGTGTGTTTAGGCTGAGACTCAGTGGTAGAGCTCTTGGTTAGCATGTGTAAAGTCCTAGGTTCAATTTGCAGCACCATTAAAAAAAGTAATAAAATTGTGACACTGTCATATGATTTGACAAATAGATCAGTGGAGTATATCCTAGAAAGCCCAGGAATAGACCCAGGTGCATATAGAAATTAAGCATATGATGGAACTAAGATGGATTTATTAGTAAATGCTTATAGGACCACTAGATAGCAATTTGTATAGTATCTTTTTTTAAAAGATACTATACAAATAGTAGAGGAAAACATCTTGAAATCTTCAAATATGATATAGGAAAATACTTTCTAATTATGGCTTAAAATTCAGAGGCAATAAAAACAATAACCATTCTGAATAAAATAGAAATAATTCCTATATGGCAAATTGCCCAGAAGTTTAAAGGACATCTAAGAAACTGGGATCAAATTGTAACACGTACCACTGACAAAGAGCTAACATCCTTACTATGTAACAAACTCTTAAAAAGTTGAAGGAAAATGAAATCCTGATAGAAAAATGGGATTGGAAGGTAGGCTGAACAGACACTTCAGAAAACCAAGATAAAAATAGCCTTTAAACATGTGGAAAAACATTCAGACATTGTTAGAAAAATGAAAACTAAAGCAACACTGAAGTACAGTATCTCACCTATTGATGTCCAGTTGGTGACAATTAAAAGGAACTCTTAGGAAATATGACCTCTCATGCATCATGGGAATGGAAATTGGTACAGCCTTTCTAGGGGAGCATTTGGTAGTAATCTAGCAAAGCAATATGTGTTTTTGACAGAACAATCCCATACCTCACATCTATGAATCTATCTTGAAAGTACACCTCCAAAAAAAAAAAAAAATGCAAAACAATAACAATTGTGCCATTGTTTACCATTGCACAAATATTGAACATAACCTAAATGTCCACATGGTCATGTAAACTATAGTACATTCTTGTAATGGAGTCCTATGAAGCCATAGAAAAGAATGAGGAAGATTTGTGTGAAGGGACATGGAGTTTCCAGGATACTTTGTTAAGTGGAAAAATTGCAAAATGCATTAAGAATATATCTATGTGAAAGAAAATATACATGTGCAAAACAAAGTGTACATGCACCTATTTCAAAAGAAATAGAATAAACCAGAAACAAAGGAGATTGGTTATCTTATGGGTGGTAGTTGTAAATAGGGCAATAGGGATGTGGAAGAAGTAGAAATTCTGAGTATGTACTTTCTAGGTAGTTCTGATTCTTACAACCTGGTAATGTTTTATATACCTCAAAATTAACTGAATAAGATCAACCAGGATGTCAGCCAACCCAAAATAGAACACAAACAATAACAAATGAATCTAACTATAATGAGCGAATAAATGTAAACAGTATTATGAATGAATATAACTATAATGGGGGGAATTGGGGGGGGGGAACCTAAGTAACTTTGAAGAAGTGTTTTGACTGTAGTATAAAACTAGAGACCAAAAGAAATAGAAGCTGATCTTGCACTGTAGTTAGTTTCTCACAGGGGTATAGATTAGAAATTTGGTATATTGTGAATAATGACAAACAGGTTTATCACTGTCCAAGAGAACTTACAGATACAGAAAGAAGAAAGGCTGGACTAAGTTCTGTGGTGTTGGGTTGAATTGAAGATACCAGCATAAATGTGTGGTCATGGATGTAGTAGATGAATAGAAATAAAGGTAGGAGGATATATTCTCTGTGTGTGTGTGCGTGCGTGTGTGCGTGCACGTATGTGCGTGTATACATACATAAATATATTTCCTAGCCCTGTTAGCTGGGAGGGCCTAGAAGCTGTTACCTTGCTTAGCAACACTGAACGCACTAGGCACTCAGAACTTCATTTCTAGATAATGTTCTTTAAGAATAGAACCTAGGGATCCTTAGGGAGAAGTGGGTGATTCTGGGGCCTAAGCAGGGGAACTACAAGTTAATTCCTGGTATATCTTTGTCGTAACTGAAAGTAAGGAAGTGTGCAAAGAGTAAAGAATGATTGGGATATGTCAAAAGAACACAGGAGCCACCTGCAAGTATCACGTTTCCTAATCACAAAAGTGGCACAAGTGTAGAAATGAATAATTATAGTAATGGAGCATAAGATACAGTATATGTTAGTTCATACTGATGTAAATTAATAGTTGAATAAATGAATAAAAGGGATACCCCTATCTTACTATAGAATTCTAATTAATGTAATGATTAATGATGACATTTCCCTATAAGTTCCTATAAGAATATATTTATTCATGTTATAGTGACATTTTTCAAAATAACTAGCCAGTATTTTTTATGAGTCTAAGAGTAACAAAAGTGAAATACCTAAGAATCTGTCCCAGATTAGAAGAAAGTAAAGAGATACTGTAAGTGAACACATTGTGGGATCTTGTATTGGATCCCGGGCCAGAAAAAGAACATTTGTGAGACAAATAGTGAAATTCTAAAAATGAGTTAATAGTATTTTATCATTGTTAATCCTGTCAGTCCTCATTTCATGTATTTTGAAGCTCTGTTGTATCATCCTATTTTTGATTAGTTCTTTAACCTAAGTATCTGTGTGCAAGTGTGCCTAGTAATACTTTATCTTGAAGCCCCTATAAATTTGATATTAATCTAGTCACTTCAGCTTTCTAATGTATACTGTTGGCATATCTTTTTCCATCTTTTTTATTTTCAACTTCTTATGTTTATATGTAAAGTACATCTCATAAATACTGTATTTTCGGTCTTCATTTTGCAAATCTACTCTGTCAGTCTCATTTTTATTTGGATTGTGTCTGTTTATATTTATAGTTTGATTATTGACATGGTTGGAGACAGCTGTCATTGTTATATCCTTTGTGTCATTCTTTGGGTTGCATTCAAGGCTTTTCTCTTTTTTAGTTTTGAAGAATGTGACTGTGATGTCCCCAGAAGTTGGTGTTTCCTTTATGATTATATTACTTATGGCAGTTTTTAGTCATTTGGATCTGGAATTTGATGACTTTCATCAATTTTGGAGCATTCTCAGCCATTGTGCTGTCAGTGGTTTTTTTCTGCTTTATTGTGCTTTATTGTTTTTCTACTCTTGTACTCTAATTATATGTGTGGTAGGCTATTTGTTACTGTCTCAAACATCTCAGATACCCCCTCCCTTTTTATTTCTGTATTGACAGGGTTCTCTTTCCCCTTGAAGTTGGTTGGATGCTTTCAGTTGATTTGTTTTTGAATTTGGTTTTTTTTTTTTTAATTTTCAGATTAGTATTTTTCAGTTCTAGAATTTCCGTTTGTTTCTGTCTTTCTGTGGTTATGATTTCCTGTCCATTCATTCATTCATTATGATTATGTATTTTTGTATACATTGTTAAAGTAGCTATTTTATCTCACAATTTCAATATCTAAGTCACTTCATGGTTAGTTTTCATTAATTTCCTTTTCTTTTGAATTTGGGTAAAATTTTTCTGATTCTTCATAAGTCTTGTAATTTTATGTATGAGGTGTTTTGATTGAACCCAGGGTCACTCTATCATTGAGCCACATTACTTACACATTTTAATTTTATTTTTAGACAGGGTCACGCTAAGTTGCCCAGGCTGGCCTTGAACTTGCTATCCTCCTGTCTTATCCTCCCAAATAGCTGGAATCATAGGTGTGTGTGCCACCACACTTAACACTTCCTGTTGAATTTTTCTGAAGATTGCTATTTTTGTTTAATTAGCCAGTTAACTGAACCTAGGGGCACTGTAACACTGAACTACATCTCCAGCCCCCCCCCCCCTCCCCGTTTTTTGTTGTTGTTGTTTTTTTTTTTTTTTTTTGAGATAGGTCTCACTAAGTTGCTGAAGCTTTTCTCAAACTTGTGACCCTCCTGCCTCAGCCTCCCAAGTCACTGGGATTACAGGTGTGTGCCACCATACCTGGCTCGTTTCAGTTCTTTTAGGCAATTTGATATTTGTTCTGTTCATACAGTTCAGCAATCAACCAGAAATTTGAGCAGAGCTTATGTGTGACATGTGGTATTTCCTCACTGTCTCTCCTTCCTGGGATTTTTTCTTTTACTTCTAGCTCTTGTGGTAGCTGCTGATTTCTATAGGAGTTGTAGCCAGCCAAGTACCAACTGGGGCCTGCCTGCAGGTGAAAATCCCTGGAAAAGGGTGTTACTCATCCAGTGACTTTACCCCTTCTCCCTCCCACTCCTGGTTAACTTTTCCTTTGGTTTAGCCTGATGTTGATCTATCTCTGTCTGTCTGTCTGTCTCTCTCTCTCTCTCTGGTACTTTCTGATCATTGACCTTTATATTTTATCCAGAATTTAAAGCTGTCTGTAAAATGTTACTCTAGCATTACCAGAGGCAAAACTTCTACCCAATATTGTGAACCATAAATTTATGTTGTTGCTTAGACATTATTTATAATTGCTGTTTAATGTTCTGTTGGAAGCATCCAATATATTTTAAATCTCTACTTGCCTAGTGACATAGACCTAGGTAGCCCCCAATTCCTCTGTAGTATAAACAGTACCATGTAGAACATTACTGGTAGGAATTTTTCTTTGCCATATATACCCTGAGAGTGAGATTGCTAGATTGTTGTATATTTGTATACCTAATTTCATGAGTAAATCCCCTTTCAACAGGACATGTTTTCTTCTACTCACATCCCTATAGTACTTGGAATTTGCTGATCTCGAGGGTAGAAGGTGGTATATCATTTAAACCTGGATTTTCTAATTTCTAGAGATATTGCACTTCACATTTCTTTCACCTTTATTATTAAAATATATGTATAATATAAAATATAAAATTATATAAATATGTAGAGTTTTATGTTCATTGCCTATTTTCATGAAATGTTGTTTGAGTTGCATCTTTATTCTTCCTTATAATTTGTGCTGTTTTGGTCATGTTCAGTAAATTCCCATCCCAAGGAAGTATTCTTCCACATTTTCTTCTCTTAGCTTCATGCTTGTAGTTCTTTAATGCAGTTGTAATTTTTTTGTATGTGATATGATTCAACTTAGTGTTTTTCAATGTGATGTAACCATTTTCCCAAGTATGTCATTGCTTTTATTACTTGTGTTTGGGGTATATTTTAATATCTATTGAAGTAGTTCTACAAAGTGATCTTCCTAAGATATAAATGTGGTTATGTTACTTGAAATCATTCAGTGGTTCTCCTTTGTCTTAGGATACAGTCAGTTATCTTTAAATGCTTTAGGAATATCTTTCCAAAGTAGTCTCTACTTGTCTCTGCATTTTCTGCCCAGCCTGCTAGTACTCTGAAGTATCATACTAATATTATATATAGCACAATACGTTTTTTTTTCCTGTCCATGTTCTTTACTAAAGTCATCCCAGCCATAGCCATTTCTGTCATGTGTTAGACATTGACTAAATATTTTTTGATTGAAGGAATTGAATAGAATAATGCCCTTATCCTTCAATAACTATTAACTTTTAGACCAGGTTAACATTTGGGTGCAGCTAGTTTAGCTGATGAGTAAAAGTTTACCTAATAACTATGGTGCTCTCAATGGTCAGTTCTCTAAAATCTTATGTTTTGAAGTTGTGTGTGTGTGTGTGCACGCACGCGCGCGCACGCACACACATATTTATCCTTAAATTGTCAAAGCTGTTTATTAATCTTATTTGATCCTGAGGACAAACCTGTAGATTGAAAGATTGGAGATTACCTCTTTTACATTACTTGTTTTATTGATTTTGGCCTGAGGTTCCCATAGTTTTACATTTTTACCTGGTCTTTTTGGGAAAATATTTGTTTGTTCTAGTAGTTATATAGTATTAGTAATTTGAATAAAAGCCACTTCAGTCCATTGTTCTGCCAAGTATATTTTAAAGGTAATATTTAACAGGTTTTCTTTTGTAGGCCTTATCCTTTTGTTTTGGAGGAGTTGTCTTTAAGCATTATGAAACAGTAATGGCTTCCCGTCATATTAATACTTTAGAGGAGAGAACTGTGGATAAATGGTTGTATTTAAAAGTTTGCCTGTGGAACCTTAAATATTACAAACATAGTTAAGACTATAAGGGCTTTTTGATGTATCTGAAGTCATACATCACATATACTTTCATAGAATATATTTTTACCTACATTTGTACTTATTTAGATTTTGTTACAGTTTTTGTCATGTGCTGTATTATTTACTGAGTTGCTTGGCAACTCAATATTTCTAGGCAGGCTTTGTCTTCATTATTGTTAATAAGTTAAGGTCATTGATGTTATTAAATTGATTGAGATGATTTTAGCTATTGGAAGTTTGCAATTTTTTAAAAGGTCATATTTTAGTACTTTGTTATAGTGGATGTTACTCTGGTATAGATACTCTGGACCATGACCTATTCAAAGCTGTCTAATGTTGTTGAAGAAACATCAGTAATGTAATCAGCACTTTTCTTTCAGTTGATTTTTAAAAATATATGAAAACATCAGTATTGTATAATCCTTAATATATGTGATTGTTCTTTAAAGATTATTTTTCTCTGAATCTCTCTTTTTACCCTCTAGAGGAAGTATCATTCTGCAAAGGAAGCTTATGAACAACTTTTACAGACAGAAAACCTTTCCGCACAAGTAAAAGCAACCGTCTTACAACAATTAGGTATGTAATAGTGTATAGTTAGTGTGTTTCTTTTTATGTTTTTAACATGCTGGGATGGCAGATATGTGGCTCATTTATTCTATTCCTTTTCCTTCTTTTGCTCAGAGTTGATAAACTTCATTTGAACCCAACATCCCTCCCTCGCTTTCTTCCTTCCTTTCCTTTTTGTACTCAGGATTGAACCCAGGGATGCTTTACTACTGAGCCACATCCCCAGCCTTTTTTATGTTTTATTTTGAGACAGGTTCTCACTGTGTGGTCCAATCTGGCCTCAAACTTGTGATCCTGCTGCCTCAACCTCTTGAGTTGCTGGAATTGCAGGTGTGCACCACCTTGCTGGATTGAACCCAAAATATTTCTACCCTCTGCCAAGCACTGTCCATTCTACAGTGTATCTCAGTATAATTCTTTAGTACAGAAGATCATTTAAAGCCCTCAGAATTATTCCCTAGTATTTAACCCACGATACGTGCCAGATACAGGTTTAGCACTCAGGGAAGTTAAGTGATTTGCCTATAGTCACTTAGTAGTTGGTGGGCTTGTTTTCATAGTTTTATGAATATTAATAACTAAAACATTTTTTCTAAAAGTTGTAGCTGTCAGGGCAAATCATTCATTTTAAATCAACATTGTGGAAGTTTTCATAATGTGACTGTTTTATATAATTTCAAAGTATTTTAAACTTAGATTTATTAATATATAATTAGCTATACAAAATAAACATATTACCTTCATATAAAACCTTTGCTTTTAGGTTTTAATTTTATCCATTATAATTTTATTTCAGTTGTCTGTACTCTTAAGAGTTGTGGAAAATGTAATTTATTTATTTATTTAATTATTATTGGGGGACTGAACCCAGGACACTTTGCCACTGATCTACATGCCCACCCTTTTTTAAAATTTTGAGATAGGACTTTGCTAAGTTGCTGAGGTTGGCCTTGAACTTGGGATCCTCCTATCTTAGCTTCCCGAGTTGCCTTAATTACAGATGTGTACCACCATGCCTAGCTAAAAATATTTTTAGTGAGTTGTCTATAGTGTTTGAGTAATGTGAATTTGTATTTGTATTTTTTATTATATTATATTGTATTGAATTTTAGTACTGAGAATTGAACCCAGGGGTGTTCTACCACTGAACTGTATACTCAGCCCTTTTATTTTGAGACAGGATCTTGCTAAGTTGCTGAAGCTGGCCTTAGGCCTATGATCCTCCTGCCTTAGCTTCCCAAGTCACTGGGATTATAGGCATGTGCCACCATGCCTGGCTGAATTTATATCTTTAACTTAAAGCAAGTTTATTAATACAGTGAAAAATGATAAATAAAAAGAATCACATGTGATGCTTTTAAAATAGCTTACTCATTCAGCTAACATTTGAATATGAACTGCTTTTTATCTACAGTATTTATAATTATTCTGTTTTTAATACATTTTCATTTCACTGAAGAAATGTCAGCCAAAATGCATTTACCTTTTAAATTTAAGAAATAGGTTGAAATAATTTTGGTTTCAACTGTCTGAATTATAAATCTCCTGATCTTATTGAAGTTCAGAATGTAAAAGTAAACTTGTCATTGTTTTGAATAGAAAAATATTTGCCCCTAATTGGCTCAAATGTAGCCTACATCAATTCTTCCAACTTGATTGTCACTGCTGTTGGAGCAGCTCCTTTAAAGCCCATTTCTCTAAATCCTGTTCTTACTATTACTAGTGGGAAAGAGATGGGAAGAACAGATGACTTAATGTGTGCTTGACTTAGACTTATATAAAACATAGTAACAGAATCCCCTTAAAATATTTTTTGGTTCATAGCAATTAGAGTAAATGTCAGGAACAAAGGGGTCCTCCTCATTTATTAGGTATACTATGCACTATATACAATGAACAGAATTAATTTTATACATTTGAATGATCCACTGGCAAATTTAGCCAGATTATTTCTGTGTATTTTAAAGATTTAGAGTGTACTATTTCAGGCTGCAGATGTAGCTCAGTGGTACAGTGCTTGCCTAGCATGCATGAGACCCTTGGTTTGATCCCCAGTAAATCCCCCACACCCCTCAAAAAGAAGAATATATTATTTTATAATACAGTCTTTTAATTGATTACCTAGTCATCGAATTCTTAGAAAAATTTATTTATTAAACAAACATTTGTGGTATTTGTACCATTAGAATATACTTTTCTTCCAGCTCTGGGTGTTTTAAATTGTCAACTGCTTTATAGATTTTATAGAGGGTGTGGATATATTTAGCCAATGCCAGTGAGGTAGAGTTGTGTGTGAACATTTAATCTGAACTATGATTATACAGCCTTGAATTTGGTACTTGGGTTAACATTAGGGTTAATACAGTGTCTTGACAATTCTTAAAATATACATTAATTTTTACATGGAATAGTAAAATAAGACCAGTTTTATATCCTTTGTTTTATAACTTAGATTTTTTAAAAATAGAAATATTAAAAATGACTACTGATAGCCAGTAGAATCTTATTATTTTAACTTAGTTGTATATACCTTAGAATGGACATTTGATTAATAGATCTCAAATCATACTTGTACTTGAAACTTACCGTGAAAAAGCAATACAGTATTTTAGTATCTATGCTTTATAATCTCTTAAAAAATGTTTTAATTTTTCTTGAATGAAAGCTCTTTGTAGCTTTGATATTAAGTTAATGTGGGAAACAAACGTTCTTATTGCCAGAATAGCCAATTCTAAAATGTGGTAGTGTATACGCCAAACTGAATTAGTAAGTTGATTGAAAAGAGTATTTTTATTTGTTTTCTGCTTACTAATCTTAAAAATAAAATACCCAAGTCATGTATGTAAATTTTTAAAAATCATTTACTATAGGTTGGATGCATCACACTGTGGATCTCCTGGGAGACAAAGCCACGAAGGAAAGCTATGCTATTCAGTATCTCCAAAAGTCCTTGGAAGCAGATCCAAATTCTGGCCAGTCCTGGTATTTCCTTGGAAGGTAAGACGACTTAGACATTTTATGTTTTGCTTTTGTTCATTTCATTTACAGTCTAAAATTTTAGTTTATATTTGTATCCTGAATAATGTGTTTTCTCTTTTAAATACATTATAATAAATATTACAATGGGAGTTAAAAGAAAGCTTTTAATAAATATGGTGGTTTCCTTAAGCATAATCTGGTCTAACATGACATTTCTTAGTTTTGCTGTTGGATTTTCTTTTAATCTGAATTATTGCCAGCTGTTAAAGTCGTGCCAGATATTAATTTTTTTTCAGTAAATTGTTTCAATGCTTTTCTTCTGATTTCTAGTATTTTTTTCTTTATGTCTTAGTAAAAGTGAATTTCTCATCTGCCTAATGACTACTGGTAGCTAGTAGAGCCTTATTAATGTAGTTTTGATAATGTATATCTTAGAATGAACATATTTTTTGGGGGAGTGGTTGGTTACCAGGGATTGAACTCAGGGGCACTTGACCACTGAGCCATGTCTCCAGCCCTAATTTGTATTTTATTTAGAGACAGGGTCTCATTGAGTTGCTTAGGGCTCGCTGTTGCCAAGTCTGGCTTTGAACATGCAATCCTCCTGCCTTAGCCTCCGGAGCATCTGGGATTACAGGTCTGGGCCACCCTGCCCAGCAAACGTAATTTGATTAATAGCAGATCTCAAATCACAACTACTTGAAATCTTATGTTAGAAAAAAGTGGATACATTATTATTAGATATGTTGGAAAGCAGAAAAGTGACACATAGTGAAAATCGTTTTCTGAGTCTGGAAGCTTTCTTCATGCTTTTCAAACATTGAGTGTCTGAATTATCCTTAGGGATTATCTGAAATGTACTTTATGTTAATCTGATAGATTATATTTTTGATCATCATCAGATTATATGTTGGTTTCTAATCAGTTTTAGCTTTTATAATATGGCAGAAAAATCAGTGTATTGTCCAGAAGACTTAGATTCAAGTACTGGCTCAGCTACAGTTTGTGGAGTTGAGGATGATGCAGTTAAACCTCTTGAGGCTTCAGTTTATTTTAACCTGTTAGTAAGAGTGATTCTCAATTGGGGACTGTTGGGGAGTACTGCTGGTACGTAGTAGGTACAGGTTAGGCATGCTGCTAAACATCATACAATGTATAGGATAGGTCTCTACAACAAAGAATTACCTGGCTCCAAATGTCAGTAATGTGGAGGAATCTTAGATTAGGCGATCTGTTAGGTACCTTACTACTTCAGAGGTTTCAATTATGTGATTTCTTTTGAAAATATCCTATTTTTTTTCATTTTAATTATTGTTCCATTCTCTTTTTACATAAGAATATTATGAATAAATTTGCTCTATAGTCACATTAAACTTTAATTATTTATATGGCATTATTTTTCCTTTGAAATTTAGCAAGTATGGTTATGTGAGAGACACTGATGCTGTTTCTTTAAAGAAGGAAATAGTAAATATATTAAATATTAATTAAATATTGTGTTAAGTAAGTCAACTATTAAAAATACTTGGTTGCTCATTAATGTACAATAATAGTTGACTTAAAGCTACCTATTTTTGGCAGATTTTTCTCATCCCTCTTCATGCTTATAAAATAGTCTAATTTGGGTTGCTCCTAAATAAAGCTCAAATGTCTAAACTATGTTTCTCTTCTGTGAAAGCAGAAACTGGGTCTTGTTATCTTTTTGTCTTTTTGCGTGACAGAATGATTATTCAATAATGGAATAAATGAGCTAACTAAATTCCATTTGTACACTAGCACCATTACTACTATTAGTGTAACAAAATGTGAGGTTTCATGAAGTAATGACTATAAAGGAGATCTGGTAGTAGGAAGTAGGGGGTTCCTAGTTTGCTTATAGTTTTAGGGTTTATATAGGAAAATTGCTTTTAATATAGATTAAAAGGAATGTATGCTAGAAAGTGTTTTCCTTTTGTCCTAAGATTAGTAGTTTAATACAAAACAGTGTGAATATTTTCTTAGTAAGAGTTCTTAAATTTAAATTTTGGATTCATAAACACATATAATGAGCCGTATTTAAAATTCCTTTTAGTAATCTTATAATTTTCAGCTTCAGCGAGCAGTATTCCACAGAAGTTTTTACAGTTAACTGATTTTACATTCTAAACCATTGAGATGCCTTTAATTTAATCTTCTGAAAAACTTTTCCAAGTGTACAATACACTTTTCCTGACTTCTCAAATAAAGGGTACTTTTCACAATTTAACTTATTTTGGAGTTCAAGATAATCATTTTAGACATTCATTATTTTTCACCTGTAATAATTCTCGTTCTGGTTTAGATTTACTTTTATGTCTGCTTACCCTCTTTCACTGCCTTCTAATGTGAGAAAATTTTATACATAAATTGTATTTTAGAAGGTATTTTAAAGTTCCAAATGAAGATTTCAAGTGTCAGAATCTTGGGGGTTTGATGACTAATATCTATGAGACTTTTTTATTATTTTACCTCTTCATTTAGGTCTATGTTGAAGATTGAATACGCTCATCATATACCCTGTGTGAAGTTGTAATGTGGTATTCTGCTGTACTGACCCTTGTTATTGACCTTGTTAATCACAAAAGTATAGAATGTTAGCATTGGGAGGGATGAGGGAAGTCACTTTAGTTCACCCTATAAATATTGTCATTTTATAGAAGTAGAAAGTAGATTCAGAGAAGTAAAATGTTTTGTCCAGGGTTGCACAGGTATCACAACAGGGACTAGATCCTAGGTTCACCCAGGGCATTTTTAATTACATAGGCTGTCTCAGAGGAGGCTAGTTAAGGAAAAGTGGTTGGCAGTTGAATTGGGACATTTCTGTTTGGGCACGTTGATTTCCTACTTTGACTTTGTAGGACCAGAATGTGAAAACACTAGTTTGGCGAAGTACTGCTTATTTCTCCCGTAGTTAGGCAAATTCATCTGTAAATCTAGAGATTTATTTGGCTTTGATTTAACAATAGCAACAAAAGGAGCACGTTTTCTATACTTTTTAAAGCGTTCCCTTTCCCTCTAATATCTGTCCCTGTATGTCATTTTTGCTGACCTTTTCTCATGAATTCTCCCTTTATAAAGTGGTTCGTAGATGCTGTCTGAAACTTTTTTCCTGTTTTGGTTACTGGTATTTCTTCCATTGTCCAGTGCACATCGTGGTGATTCCTTAGGCTTCTCTGTCATAGGTGTCCTGTACTCTTACAGCCTCTCTTCCATATAGATAAATTCTAAATCTAGATTGTATATTTATAAACTATCTTAACATTCCAGAACCACATCTATTGTTTACCAAACATTTCCCATTTTAATGTCTTCACTGTATTATAATCAGTATATATCAAATCATATTCATCACATTCTTTACCTATCCAGTTTCTCATCCTTTTCCTTTCGGCAAAAACCATCACATTTCCCCCCCCTTTTCTTACGGTGCCAGAAATGGAATCCAGGGCCTCACACATGCCACACAAGCTCTCTACCACTAACTATATCTCCAGCCCTATTTCTTTCCTGTTTAATCAGGTTTTAAAGCTAAGTTATAGCCCCCACCCCTATGCACATCTAATCAGTCAGTTGTGGAGTCTTCTGCTTTCTTGTTTTTGCCATCTTTTGTTCTCAACACTTCAATTACTTTCACTTCAATTTTGACCTGTTCCAAAACCGGTGAGTGTTGAGAGGCTGAGGCAGGTTCAAGGGCAGCCTCTGCAACTTAGCAAGGCTCTGTCTCCAAAAAAAAAAAAAAAAAAAAAAGTGGGAGGGATGTTGCTCAGTGGGTTAAGCATCCCTGGGTTCAATTCCCAGTCCAAAAATAAAAAAGTGAGTGAGACCATCCTTTTTGTTTTTTTTTTTTTTTTTTTTTTTAACTGTGCATAATTTATTTTCCCTGTAGTCTGTCTTATACATTGTTTGCAGAATTAATATTCATGTAAAATGCTTCCATTATGCCTTTTCCCTGGTTAGGAAAACAAACTTCAGGGTATTCTTAAGATGGTATTTATTGTTTTGTGTCTGTGTTTTCTTATAAGTACATTTGGCTTTCCTCATACTTATTCAAAATACCTTCTCTCTTCTTCTCTGCCTAAATTAGTGACTCCCAGACTTTTAGATGACACAAATTAGTAAAGATTCAAAGAATAATTTAAGATAAAAATACATTGTTCGGGCAAGCAAAGGTTTTAAATTTTTTCTGTTTTGCACAGCACACACAATAGCTTATTATAAAAACTTTATATATGTGTTTTGTAGGTGTTATTGTTTTTCCATGTTGTCTACTTGGCAAACTTGCCGTATTAGTTAACTGGTAATTGGAATCACTGATTAAACAATATGCACCTACACATAGTCACATCCCTTATTCTTACTCTTCCCTCCCCCACCTCCCCTATTTTTGTCTTTTCTAAATTCTTCAGTGAATAGTAGTCTTTTCCTAGATTGTCTGTGCTAGCCATTTCATATGGCATCACAACATTTATATTTAATCCTCAGCTACATTATAAACTTCTTGAAGACAGAGACTGGGGTTTTTCCTTTCTTTTTTTCTTTAGTGCCAAGCACTAAGAAGACAATTTCTGTATTTATAAATTCAGCTGCTATCTATGTGTCCATCTGATACATCTGTATTAAGAAAATGGCAGGTCCTTGAAACTTCAATCTTACCTTACTTTTCTTCATTAGTCATCAAATATTGTACTTTTTATTTTGTTATTTCTGATATTTAGATTGAGATGGACTGATACGTTTTTGTAAATGAATTAAAGAATTATTGACTTCCATGTTAATGAGAAAGAATAGAAATCTGATTCAAGTCTTACCAATATTCAGTGTTTCGGTCTGTTTTTAACTGACTGTATGGAAAGGTAGAGATGTAGATACGTAAGTGGAGTGGAAAGGGGGCATGCTCAGCTCTTGATATTATAATATTGAAGTGATATGGCCAACACTTACTTTAAGAGAGTTCATTAGTGCAGCATGCTTTAACACTTATGAGACAGATTATACTTTACCGAAGTGCTTATTATAATGTACATTATAATTCCCATGTATATACACACATATACATACACACCTATGCATAGATTAAACTTATTAGGCTTTTTAAAAATTTGCTTTGATAAATAGTTCATCCTTTCAGCAAATTAATTAATTTCAGTACTAATGAAATTTTCTTGATTTCCCCCTCCCCTCTCAGGTGCTATTCAAGTATTGGGAAAGTTCAGGATGCCTTTATATCTTACAGGCAGTCTATTGATAAATCAGAAGCAAGTGCAGATACATGGTGTTCAATAGGGTAAGACTTTGTATGAAATTAATGGTAATTTAGTTGATTGCAAAGAAAATTGCATCATATATAATGTACTTTTTTTTTTTTTTTGTTGGTAGTGGGGATTGAACTCAGGGGCATTCAACCACTGAGCCACATCCCCAGCCTATTTTGTATTTTATTCAGAGACAGGGTCTCACTGAGTTGCTTAGCGCCTCGATAAGTTGGCGAGGCTAGCTTTGAACTCATGGTCGTCCTGCCTCAGCCTCCCCGAGCCACTGGGATTACAGGCGTGCGCCACTGCTCCCGGCTCATATGTAATGTACTTTCATAGTTTAAATCATGTTGTAAAACTAAATAGTTCCTCTTAGTTAACTTATTTGTTCTTAATTTCTCTTCCTAGTGTGCTATATCAACAGCAAAATCAGCCTATGGATGCTTTACAGGCCTATATTTGTGCTGTACAATTGGACCATGGCCATGCTGCAGCCTGGATGGATCTGGGCACTCTCTATGAATCCTGCAACCAGCCTCAGGATGCCATTAAATGCTACTTAAATGCAACTAGAAGCAAAAGTTGTAGTAATACCTCTGCACTTGCAGCACGAATTAAGTATTTACAGGTAAAATTTTTAAATAGCAGTCTTTTAAAGCCATGTATTTCCCCAGGACACTCAGGCAGGAGGAGGGTGGCTGGAAAGTTTGTCTAGTTGTGTTTTGATGTCTATAATCTGTTTCCATATTTTGTAAACATACCATAGCTTGTAATATTATTTTACTTTTCATTTTAAGTAAGATATGCAGTATTTTAAAAGATGCTCTTTTGCACATTTACGCTGTTGATGCATATTAATTTACATAATTTTTTTCTATGTACTGTCTACATTTTTAAGTTGTCATAGCATTTTAAAGAAAAGAACACAAACACTGTCTTTCACTCTTGCTTGGAGTTTCATGAGAAGACAGCTATGAGAACTCTGAAAACAGAGCTCAGCTTTGTTTTGATTATCACAAAGGTTTATATTCCGGTTACCCTCTTTATACTTAGTATCTTTCTAAAGCCCCAAATTTAGAAACTATTTTCTTTAAAAAATCAATTAGCTATACCATTTAGGAAGATTTAGTGGACTTGCTCTTACTCAAGTAGGCTTGTGTTAAATTTGCTTTTTACATAATTTTTCCTAGGCTCAGTTGTGTAACCTTCCACAAGGTAGTCTACAGAATAAAACTAAATTACTTCCTAGTATTGAGGAGGCGTGGAGCCTACCAATCCCCGCAGAGCTTACCTCCAGGCAGGGTGCCATGAACACAGCACAGCAGGTGAGAAGTTGGGTTATGTTCTGCAGGTGCCCAGCTTTAAGGGTTCTTTTCGATCTGTAGTGGTCAAGCTTATTTTACTAAGCCCAGGAAGCTTTTATTAATGAAAAGCCTTTTAATTTAATTGCAAAGGGAATCTAGACCAAAATAAAACTCCCTCTGATCTGGGAAGATTTTGGGGTGCCAACTTAGAACCTTTGTGCATTTTCATGATTTTGAAGATTTCTTAAAATAATGCTGCAATGGTTTATGTAATTTTTAAAGCAAGTTTTTCAAAGGAAGGTACACATTCCTCCATTGATGATTCATTTGCTTTTGATTTTCAATAATTGCAATCAGCGATGTCCACATAGCTTTGAAAAGTATGCAGCTTGTAAAGTTTTGTAATTTGAAGGAATGAATTAAGAACATATAGAACCCTATTTTTGTCTTCCTTCTGTGATTCTTAGGCATGTAAACCTCATCATCCAAATACTGAACCTGTATTAGGCCTCAGTCAAACACCAATTTCACAGCAATCCTTGCCACTACACATGATTCCTTCTAGCCAAGTAGATGACCTGTCCAGTCCTGCCAAGAGGAAAAGAACATCTAGTCCAACAAAGGTATATGTTTTAGAGAAATAGAAAATCCCAGTCAAAAGAGAAGCTCCAACTGCTCTGAAATTGTGCAGTTTTAACAACTCCTGTCCTTTACTTTAAATCTGTGGACATCAAAGAGTGAAAGATTTTGAGTTTTTCCGTCCCAAACTCTTAGAATCATATTAAATATAGAAGTAGGAATAAATTTGCATTCATCAAATCATTTTATTCATCTCCTTGCCGTTAAGATCTCAGCACACTTTTCATCATCACTTTTTACTGACATTGAAATAAATTTAATGTTGAATCTAGTGGACAGTATAGTATTTAGGCTAGCCACTTGGGCCATAGTTTAGGGGTGGGTCTTTTGGGGTGGCTTATTAAAGAATCAATTTTTTAAATTTATTATTTATAAGTTTAATATGCATGAAAAATTACTTTTATAGAATGTAATGTTCTAACATATTTTATATGTAAATATTCCAATTCATAGTCATTTGGCCTCCATTAATCATTATTGTTAACTCTGTGGATTTAACCAAATATTCTTTAATTTTTTTTTGCTTTTGTTTTTGTTTTTGTTTTTGTTTTTATCAATTTCCCTCAGAATACTTCTGATAATTGGAGTGGTGGCCATGCTGTGTCACATCCTCCAGTACAGCCACAAGCTCATTCCTGGTGTTTGACACCACAGAAATTACAGGTATGTAAAAACATACTTTTGACAGATTGTTTTTTCTATTAAAATGGAATAGAGGTAGTAAGCTTTAAGTTTTTTAAGTATTCTTAAAGTTGAATAGTAGTTAACTCAATTAATATGTACGTAAGTAAAAAGAACTCACATTTACCAGGAAAATGGAGATAATTCGCTCTTGTTTTTCACCTTTTCTTTTCTTTTCCTTTTCTTTTCTTTTCTTTTTTTCTCCTCTCCCTCTCCCTCTCCCTTTCTTTTGTAAACAGGTAATAAATTCACATGGTTCAAAATGTATAAACTGTGAATACAGAAAATATATATGGTAAAACCTTCTTCCAACTCCTGCCCTTACCTACTCACTTTCCCTCCTAGCAGATGGCTGGTGTTACTAGTTTCTTTTCTGTCTTTCCAGAAATATGTTGTACATGTACAAGTGGATAGGCTTACCCCCCTTCATATACTGTTGGCCTTGTTTAATAAAAGTGAGAAAATATACTATATACAAGTTGTTACCCCTTATCTGTAGTTCTACTTTCTGCTGTTTTAGTTGCCAACAGTCAACTGTGGTTCAAAAACATTAAATAGGAAATTCCAGAAATAAACAGTTGATAAATTTTAAGTTGCATTGTTCTGAGTGGCATGATGGAATTCCACTCAGTCCCACCAAAAATATGAATCATCCCTTTGTCCTGCATATTCACACTGTATGTACTGCTGGACCTTAGTTATTTAGTGGCCATCTCATTTATCAAACAACTGGGCGCTGTGGTAAATGTCTGTGATCCCAGCAGCTTGGGAAGCTGAGGCAGGAGGATTGCAAGATCAAAGCCAGCCTCAGCAACTTAGTGAGACCCTTTATCAAGAAGAGCTGGGGATGTGGCTCAGTGGTTAAGTGCTTATAGGTTTAATCCCTAGTACAAAGAAAAAAAAAAAAAAAAAAAACTTGTGATTTTGTGATATTGTAGTGCTTGCATTCAAATAACCCTTATTTTACTTGATGATAGCCCGAAAACATGAGATGTTGACAATTCGGATATGACAAGAGGAAGCCACATAGTGCTTCCTTTAAGTCAAAAGATGAGAAAGTTCTTTATTGAATAAAGGGAAAAAAGATCTATGTTGAGGTTGCTAAGATCTATGGTAAAATAAATTTCTTGCCCATGAAATTGTGAAGGAGAAAAAGAAACTCTGTTCATTTTACCCTTGTACCTCACACTGGATAAGTCATAGCCACAACGTGTAGCTTATTTAAGATAGAAAAAGCATTACATTCCAGATTTGGTAATCTTTGGTTTTAGGCTTCAATGGGATCTAAGAAGATATCCCAAGCAGATAAAGGAGGTCTAGGGTATGCTATTTAACAATGTATTTTATAGACTTCTCATGCCAGTATGTAAAGTGCTTCCTTGTTCTGTGGTTGCATTGTATTTCTTTATATAGATGCCACAGTTGTTTAAGCAAATAACTAACTTTGCACATTCAGCTTGTCTTCAATCTTTTCCTATTCCAAACAGTGCTGCTTCAAAAGAAGCATCATTATCCTAATGTATTTTTGAGCTTTAGGAGCTTTCTGTACATGTCCTGAAAAATATTGTTAATGAATAAAATTTCATGTCCATTTCACTGAAAGATCACATTATAGTAAACTTTGTTCACATGGATTCTTAGTTCTTAGGTTTTTCAAGCTTTTCAAAGGACTTTATCTTGGGTTTGATGATTGTTGGTCAGAAATCAGTGTCTGCCCAGATAGTGGCTCTGAGTTTATCCAGTTATTTCAGAGAAAGGTTGTTTAGAATACTTAGCTTGTTTCTTAGATATGTCTTTGACTATATTCTCCTTTTTTCTTCTTCTAGCACTTGGAACAGCTTCGCGCAAATAGAAATAACTTAAATCCAGCACAGAAACTGATGCTGGAACAGTTGGAAAGTCAGTTTGTCTTAATGCAACAACCCCAAGTGTGTATAGCATTTTTTCCCTAAAATTTGTTAGCATTTTGAATATTTTTATTGACTATGATATCATTTTAGAGCATGTTCATACCCAATTTTACTTTCTACCAGTATTTTATAGAATTTAGTGATATTTGCTTCTTAAAATACTGGTAATAGCTTTTTTACTTTAGAAAAAAATCAGCAATAAATTTAATTTTGAATACTTCATGTTTTATTATTTATTTACATGTCATTTTACATGTATCCTAAGGGCTTATATTATTTAGCACCTAATAAGCTATCCTAAACTGAGATGTGGTTTTTATAGGAATCATTTAGTTTGGAAGATCTGGCATACTTGTTATAGAACAAAATTTTGAGGTCCCCTATTTTGTGTTGGGAAAAAGATCTAGATCATATTTCATGGCATAATCATCATGAATTCCCTCCTCCCCATTTTCTTTTTGTAAAAATGTGGGGGGGAGTGACCATTATGTGAAGTCTTTTTTTTTTTTTTAAAGTTGTGCTAGTATTACTTAAAAAAACATTTATTACTGAACTGTTCTTGGTGCGAGATTAGGTCTCATGGAATACTTGTGAATATATGTTAATACAGTGGAGATGATTATGCAGTGAAATATGCTAAATTGCAGAGGTTTTCATAATTTTCAACTGCTTTCTTTTGTCATTACTAATGGGATGTTTCTTTAAAGTGAAACATTTCTGCTTCTTATAAATGAACAAATATAATTTCTTATTTTTAGAGTTGGTATTTTTCAACCTAGCAAAATGTTGGGGTCAAATCAGAGATTGCCTGATTATTCATCTTCACATTTGGATTCTGTCCCCCATGGACCACATACACAGCATTTACTACTTTTCATTTGTTTTGACAGATAAGACAAACAGGAGTTGCACAGGTACGATCTACTGGAATTCTTAATGGGCCAACAGCTGACTCATCACTGCCTACAAACTCAGTCTCTGGCCAGCAGCCACAGCTTGCTCTAACCAGAATGCCTAGCGTCGTCTCTCAGCCTGGAGTTCGTCCTGCCTGCCCTGGGCAGCCTTTGGCCAATGGACCCTTTTCTGCAGGCCATGTTCCCTGTAGCACATCAAGAACGCTGGGAAGTACAGACACTATTTTGATAGGCAATAATCACATAACAGGAAGTGGAAGTAATGGAAACGTGCCTTACCTGCAGCGAAACGCACTCACTCTACCTCATAACCGCACAAACCTGACCAGCAGCGCAGAGGAGCCGTGGAAAAACCAACTATCTAACTCCACTCAGGTAGTAGACCAGCTTCTTTTTTGTCCTCCCACATAATAGGTTATCTTTATTTGGTTTTGTACATTTTTAGAGGAGAAAAGTAAAAATTGGGGGAACTGTTTTATAAGGATTTTTGTACTACTATAGTTTTGTTACTATATTGTGATTCAGTATACATGTATATGTTTTCCTGCAAAATTTCCCCAGACACAGGTTCTGGCAAATTTACAAAGGAAGAAGAAAATAGATCTTGTAGTCCCCCAAACCCATTGTTAGTTTCCAGAGGTATTATAAGCAAAACATTCATTTCTGTAGCAGTAGATAGTGGTCAACACTTGGGTTTATTAGGAATGCGGACCCTACAGGATTAGCTGGTAGTTTGGGGTGTGAAAAAGGAAAGCCTCAGCTAGTTAGACAAACTAGGACGAATAGAGGAGACTTAGGGTATCACCATGGAGTAAGAACAGATTGAGAACTCAGTATTGGACCTTGGGCATTCTATTCTAATATGCCAGGAAATTTAAGAACTAGCAAAGAAAAACAGAAGAGGATTGACCTGTGAGGTAGTAGGAGATCCAGGAAAATGTAGTGATTCTCTGGAGCCAAATAAAGTCTTTCAAGGAGGAGGTCATGATCAAAGTGTATATCAAAGAGTGCTCATAGATCAAGTAAGGTGAACTGGGGATTGATCATCTGAGATATTTGGTGATATTGCTGGGA